>NC_071403.1:77244611-77844611 GCF_017976375.1 Cuculus canorus
TGCATCTAGTCCTTAGTGTGTAGGATTTTACACAGCACTGAGCGTTGAAGAATTGTAGTCATGTTCTGTGCTTAGCTGGATTTAGAGCTGTAAGTAGCACTTTGCTATGTGTACGTTTCTTTCTCTGAAATGTAGAACCAAAATTCCCTGGGTTTTATTCTCTCTGTGTTTTAACCTGAAACCCCAGAGCAGAAATATACAGCTTATCAGTTTGAAGGGGTTGGTAAAAGCGTTGCAAAAACCTGCAGCCATTGTGAAACACCATGTAGAAATAATCAGGAGAGGTTTGTAAACATGACCAGCCCCAGTTCACACACTTTCAAAACGGGCTTGTTTTGCTTTCCCACGTTGTGGGAGCACAACAGGAGTTAAGTGAAGCGGGGGCAAGAACTGCTGCGCCTTCCCCTTCTGGTGTTTGTATTGCTTGATAGTGGGGAATTAGAGCTGCGCTCTGCTCTGCCAAGCACTGGATAAAGAGTGGCCTTCCTGGGTGACCGACCATTAGAAGCCTGAAAGAGCTGCTGTCTCTCCCTGTGGCATTTTCTGAGATAAAGTTGCCAGTTGTCCCCAAAGCTGGCAGCGAGCAAGTGGGGGCCTGCTCTTGTGCGTGTCACAGGGTTTTCCCACGGGGCTGGAGGCTGTATGTGGGCAGCCAGGGATGTCACCGCCTTTGGCTGTTCTTGCTGTGAATCAGAGGAAAGGAGGAGAGATGGGCAGAGAACAAAAGCTGTTAAAAGTCCTCATTAATGTAGTTGCTCAGATACATGTGAAGAGCTGAGAGCAGGTTCAACATTTGGAATTAGCACTGAAACCATCACTGCTGTGGTCTCAATAGAGGTTGTCACACTTTTTATCTGGCAGCCCGAGCAGGGAGAAGGATGGCATTGCAGAGGATGGGTGGGGATCAGGTGAGAGGAGTGAAGATGAGAGCAAGTGTGGGGCGTGTGCGGAGGTGAGGGAGCCAGAAAACCAACCGAGCTCTTCAGCTTCTCACTGTAAACAGGAAATCAAGGACCACAGAGAGCGAGGCAGAGGAAACGGGAAGGCAGAAGGGGAGAGGGCAGCGTTTGAACTAGGCTAAAGAAAGCATGTGTAACAGCACCAAGCATCAGCCACCAAACACAGAGGGCCTCTGGCTGGACAGAGAAGGACTGTAGGCTATGTTCCCGTCCTCTTTGTCATTAAAGAATTTCATAGAATCATTAAAGGTTGGAAAGGACCTCTAAGTCCACCATCAGTCCAACACCACTGTGCCTACTAACCGTGTCCTGTCTACATGTGCCTACTAAACTGTCCATGTCTACATGTTTTTTGAACGCCTTCAGAGATGGAGACTCCACCACTTCCCTGGGCAGCCTGTTCCAGTGCTTCACTATTCTTTCAGTAAAGAAGTCTTTCCTAATATTCAATCAAAACCTCCCCTGGCACAACTTGAGGCCGTTTTCTCTCATCCTATCACTGTTACTTGGGAGAAGAAACCAACACCCTTCTTGCTACAACCTCCTTTCAGGGATTGTAGAGACTGATTGATGTCTCCCCTCAGCCTCCACTTTGGGCTAAACAACCTCAGTTCCTCAGCCTCTGATCATAACACTTGTTCTCCAGACCCTTCACCAGCTTCATTGACCTCCTCTGAACACACTCCAGCAGCTCAATGCCTTACCTGTACTGACAGGCCCCAAGCTGAACACAGTTGTTCAAGATGCACTTAAGGATGCTGAGACAACACAGAAGAAAAGGAGTCACTGTTACTTTCTCAGGGGCTTTTCTCATGAATCCCCATTGCCTGAAGAATAATGCACTTTCATGCCCTCTTGGAGGGCCACCGATCATGCTAGGTGTGGGGAAGCCTTTTGGGGAGAGGGCCCCTAGGCTGAGTCAGCATCATCTGCAGGAGGAACCCATCTTCTCCCTCCTGAAAGGGCTGCCTGAACAGGCTGGCTGACCTGTTGACTGACTTTTGACTTGCATTCAGCAGCAGAAGATCCTAAGCTGGTGTCAGTTAATACAATGACACCAGAGTTTTCACAACCTGGCTTGGCATGTCACTGCATTTCCCATGCCATTTCTTAATCTGTTCAAGATTAGGCCCTCACCCTAAATCTTCTTTTACTTAAAGCCACATGGATGTTCTTTTCGCACCTATTACTTTCATAGAGATCCCAAATCGGAAGGAATGTTGAGAACCGTACCTTTATGACCAAAGATGCTTTTAGTGATGACTTCATGATGATGTTTGGTAGCTTTTTTGGTTTACATAGTATTTTCTATATCCAGCTCAGGTTTTAGGATCCTGTACCTCCGTATTTCTCTTCAGAATGAATGTAACCACAGGGAAGTCTGAATGTTGTGCTTCTGCGTAGATACTACAGTGATGAAATAAACAAACTTGCTGAGCAGTTTGGGGTCTTATTCGTGCCGGTGAAGGGAGATGTGGTAATTTCTGTTGGAGTTTTCTTTAGAAAGCATCAACTATTGCAAGATTTTTCTTCTATGACCCATTTAAAAAAATGCTTCAACTAAAAGCGTGGTTTACTAGATAGGCAGATATGCAAATACAGCATTCCCAGGGACTTGCTATGAATAGTTCATGAAATACAGATTTAAGGTCAGTAGACACTATATTTAAATCAATCCTTGGATGCACAACTATTTCCACTAGTCAGATGCATTAGTCTTTTTCTTCTTTGATCCAAGATTGAACAAGCCATTACACCACTGCTACAAATTGCAATGTGGTTAGGAGATGCTGCAGCATTGGACAGCAAAGGCAAGATTTATTTTCCTCGTATTGCCTTGCTGTTGAAAAGGTTTTGGGCTTTCCAACAAAGAGACCATTCTCCTGTCACACAGTGCTTGTTAACGTGTGCATTGGAGCCCCGTGCTGTTGATGCTCTGAGATTCTGGCAGTAACAGCACATGCATCACATGGCGCTGGTGTGTGTGTGGCAGAGGTTTGGGCAGTTTGGGGGGCTGTGTGCTGCTGCTTTGAGAAATTGCAGTTGGCTCCTCCGGGTGCACTGGAAAGATTGCTGCAGCTATTGCTAATTTCCTGTGTGCTTGTTATATCTTAGCAATCCTCCACTTTGTACAGAGTGAGAATGAAACAAGAGTAACGCGAACTGTCAATTCGTTGAAAGCATATTGCTGTTTTATCACAAAAACCACCTTTTACATCTTCTCAAGCCTCCTTTTTTTTCATTTCACGCCCTATAGGTGGGGAAAAGCTGTCACAAATGGGACAGTTTCAATATATCAGCTTTGATCATGTCCTACCAAGTGACTGGGTAGCAAGAATAAGTTCAGAAATACATGGGAGGAACTGAAATCTTAGGGTGGGGTTTTTGTAATTGGGCAAACCGCCACTGAAGTGCTGGTCTGCTCTCTCACTCCCTGTATGATTTCTCCTCCTTACCACCATTCTACTATATGATTTCTTTTCTTGCAGTCTTTTTTTCTGTTTTACTTATTTCCCAACTTGCTTTCCTCTTCAGCCTCAGCTTCTTTGTCATTCCTTGTCACCAAGATCAGGTTTTTTTTTTCTGTCCCCAAGGTCCTGTGGGTGTGGAGGCTGTAAATGGTTATGAACGTCCTGGGATCATAGAATCATAGAATCATAGAATAGTTAGGGTTGGAAGTGACCTTAAAGATCATCTCGTTCCAACCCCTTTGCCATGGGCAGGGACATCTCACTAGATCAGGCTGCCCAAGGCCCCATCCAACCTGGCCTTGAATACCTCCAGGGATGAGGCATCAACCTTCCTTGGCAACCTGTTCCAGTTGTCTCATCACTGTCATAGTGAAGAAGTTCTTCCTAATGTCCAGTCTAAACCCATTCCCCCAGTCCTATCACCACAAGCCTTTATGAACAGCTACTTTCCAGCCTTCCTGCAGGCCCCCTTCAGGTACTGGAAGGTCCACACTACGCTGTGCTTCCAGGAAGGAGGCACATCCTTCCTTGTGAAGGACAGCATCCACTGAAACACTGGAACCTGGATTAAACCGTCTTGATCTGCACTGTCATGAATGTTTTTCTGTATTTCAGATAATATACTAATAATTTTCAGACCTGGATATTTAACATTTTGGTCTTATCACTTACCAGTTTTCATGTCCTGTTTCTGAACATGCCAGCAACTTTAAAGAGACCAATGGAAGGCTTAGATGCTTCGCTGTTTAGAAAAGCAGACTGCTTTCATTCATATGACTGCTGATGGATTTTGGAGTCCAAGTCTGAGCACCTGTGTTTTGACAAGTTTGGTCAGTAGTAGTTTCCAGCGCAGTGAAATGACTTCTTGCTAACAAGGAAGGGCTTCATCCAAAGCCCTTGGTAAAAGAATTTAACCACAAAGTTGTGTAGTATTTTCTATGAGTGTTCTTGGCATGGCTGTCTAGAATGTCCATGAATTAATGGGGACTGTAGTGAGCCTGTGCATAAAGAGAGCTCTCGTAGCCGGTGTTTTCATGTATAAACAGTTGTGAAAGATTCTGGGAAGGAAAGGTAGAAAGAAGCAGTTTTTCTATGGTTTTAAATAAATGTGAGTCTACTTCAAACATGCAGTTATGGAAAACTTCACCTTGACATTGTATAAAAACAGTTGCAAATGTTGAATCTGAAAATAAAAATTGTAATGAGAAAGGAACAAATTAAATGGGAAGCTTTGGTCTCTGCTCTTTTTCATACCTATCTTAATCCAAGTAGCTTCTGGCATCTCAGAGGATCTGTTGTGGATTTGGTGTGTATTTAAGAGCAGAAGTTGGCCTGTTCTTCCATTGGTGGAAACATAACTTTTGATCGATTTACTGGGCAGTTTGATGACTCCAAAGTTGCTTTTACATTGTAGCTCTTCAACAGACCTCTTTACACCTTGAGAAAGCTTCTTATCTGAGCAGCAAGTAATTCTGCTGCAATCTATATTTCAGATTTATTCCTTAGTGGCTCAGTAAAATTCCCACTGGCATTAGAAAATGTAGTAAAATAGGAAGAAAGGTGGATTTGCAAAGAAAAGTCTCAGTTTCTTCAATGGTTCTCTAAGAAGAAAAGCCATACCTTTAATTTGATATTAAACATGTTTGAACATCACATTTCCATGCAGGTACCTAAACTGTGACTTATTTTGAGTAACCTTGTACTGTTTTCCTAACAGATGAACGTGAGGCAGTTCAGAAGAAGACTTTCACAAAGTGGGTCAATTCCCACCTGGCACGTGTGTCATGCAGAATCACAGATTTGTACACTGACCTTCGCGATGGAAGGATGCTCATCAAACTTCTGGAAGTTCTTTCAGGAGAGAGACTTGTAAGTGTTTAATGATATTCATTGGGGGGTGTTTGGTTTGGTTTTGAGTGGGTTTTTGGTGGATCCTTGGCTCAACTGAACTGCAGTAAAACTGTGTACTGAGAATTCAGCACTGCGTATGTTTTTTTTACGTATTAAAGAAGTCTATTGCTTCAGCTGGATCCAAACACCATTAAAATATCTTCCTGTTGGTTTCAGTAGGAATCAAAGGAAGCATTCTTCAAAGGTTCTTGCTGGTAAGATGCTGAGTGCTTCCAGCAGCGTCCTCCTTGCCCCTCAGTCTGACAGACACAGAGCACTGAATTTTTTCTAGTTTCCTTAGACCATCTCAGTAACAGTGAATTAGTTCTGCTGAGGAACCTTCCTGTTCCTGGTACCATGGCCAGCCCTTTTCTGTGCTGGTAAACACAGCCACAGGATGCAGGTGGCTGTATGCAGGCTGCCTGCTGCCCTGAGGCCTGGAACATCCTTCTCCAGGCACCTGCAGAGGCTGGAGAAGTGGGCCTGTGCGAACCTAATGAGGTTCAACAAGGCCAAGTGCAAGGTCCTACACCTGGGTCAGGGCAATCTGCAGTTTCAGTTTCAGTACAGGATGGGGGGTGATGTGATGGAGAGCAGACCTGCAGAGAAGGACTTGAGGGTGCTGGCTGATGAGAAGCTCAACATGAGCCAGCGATCTGCGCTCGCAGCCCAGAAGGCCAACTGTTTCCTGGGCTGCATCAAAAGAAGGGTGGCCAGCAGGGAGAAGGGGGTGATTCTGCCCCTCTGTTCCTCTCTTGTGAGACTTCATGTGCAGTATTGTGCCTGGTTCTGGAATCCTCAGCATAAGAAGGATATGGAGCTGTTGGAACGGGTCCAGAGGAGGCCTACAAGGATGATCAGAGGGCTGGAGCACCTCCCATACGAAGACCGGCTGAGTTGGGCTTGTTCAGCCTGGAGAAGAGAAGGCTCCGGGGAGACCTTATAGCAACCTTCCAGTACCTGAAGGGGCTACAAGAAAGCTGGGGAAGGACTTTTTACAAAGGCTTGTAGTGATAGGATGAGGGGCAAGGGCTATAAACTGGAGAGGGGCAGATGTAGACTAGACATAAGGAAGAATTTCTTCACCATGAGAGTGGTGAGGCACTGGCACAGGTTGCCCAGGGAAGCTGTGGATACCCCATTCCTGGAGGTGTTCAAGGCCAGATTGGATGGGGCCTTGAGCAGCCTGATCTAGTGGGAGGCGTCCCTGCCCATGGCAGGGGAGTTGGAACTGGGTGATGCTTTAAGGTCCCTTCCAACCCAAGCTATTCTGTGATTCCCTGGAGCACGCTGGGGGGTTGTGGAGGACAGTTGGTTGGAGGGGGCTAAGTCCACACTGGGAAGCATTGCAGCAGTTTCAGCTGTGGTGTTAGTTGCACCCCAATACTCAGAAATGTTCCTTGGTAAATTTGATTTTACTAGGATAGATGAGATTCGGATTTTCTTTGGTTAGGGTGATATCTAAAATGAATTTAAAGAAATAGGGCAAATTCTTTCTTTGGGTATGAAGAGAGAATCCCCTGATACCAGCAAAAGTAAGAAAAACCCTGTATTGAAAAACACTGCTGCATGACAGGAAAGCTGAGTGTCAGGAAATGGTTGGGTATCAGTTTTTCCTTCAGTTCCTTAAATGATGGTTATGCTCTTAACTACCTAATTTAAAGCAATCTTTTCAAAGAAATACGGATCTTTAGCTAAGACCTAAGGCTACATGAGGTTGCAACTGTGTAATCGCCTGTCATCAAGCACTCCTATTAATGAAAGCTCCGCGGCTTAAGACTGGGTAATGAATTGAACATATGGCCCACAGTGTAATGTTTGTACAGTACAGCAGGAGAGGGAGATTTCCGAAGGCATCTGTGAGGGTAAAGAAACTCTGACGTGCATAGAAGTACCCTATGTGGATGGAAGTTACGCATCTCAGTGTTTGCCAACTACATTTTGCTCAAAACATGTTTCTCTCAATGCGAGATCATATACTTCAGTAAGGTGTTAGGTTTGATGTGTTCACTGCAGGTAGCAGATGTTGCTCATACTGGAATAACTGAGACCAATGTGCCGCATTGTTTGAGGTTTCAGACAGCAGCCATGACACCTCTGTTTAAATCTTCATACCTGCCTGCCAAGATTTGCCTTTCAGTGTCAAATAGCAGCGCTGGAGCTCAGACCGGTTGCGTGACTCTCGCTGTGTGATTCATTTACATTTTTCACTCCAGGTTTTGAAAAATGCAATCACAGCTTATGCAGCCGCTTGGGTTGGGAGGGTGCAGGAGCCTCCCAGTGAGACTGCTGGATCTGCGCTTGCATCATTATTTGCGTATCTTGTTGGCAGCTGCCTGCACCACCATAAATTCTTCTTGTAGCTTCGTTATCTCAGGACAGAGGACATCACTCTCTGTTTGCACAGTACATTCCACCACACCTTCCTCTGCAAATAAGAATGCAGATAATGCAATGCACTAAACCTCAAGACAATTACACACAACAAAAATATTCCAGGAGGATCGGCACATAGCATCCACTTGCTGATGTTCTCCCGCTTTTTTAATTTATTTTAACTGGAATTGGTTAGGTTCTTGCATCTCCATGCTGCCCAAGCAAAAAGGTGAAGGTTGTATCTTGCACAAAGCTTAAAATCAAGACAAGAAACATCAAATGGTGAGAAAGCAATAAACAAATGTGGAAACTAGCCTAGATAATTATTTAATATTATTTAACAATATGTTTACTGATGCAGTAGAACAAACAGGAGTTGTTTTGTCACTTTTGGAACTGGGATTCAGATTCTGGAGCAGGAGCCATTTGCCAGTGGAGCAGTTTGAGATCTAGGAAACCGTTCAGGGAAGCAGGACTGCTCTTTGCCTTCTGTAAGACCTCCAGCCGCATTTGCAAAGATCCTGCATTTTTCAAAAGCTGTTATGATTTTGGTAATGAAAATTCAGAGCCTTGAAGTTGTATTGGAGAGCTTCTAAAATGAGAGTGTCCAACAAGGGCAACACCAGCGTCTCCCTGTATTTGCTCAGTTTGATTGCTAATCCTCATGTTTAGTCAGGACTTTACTGTGTAAGGCTGTGTGTATACCATAGTACTTGGAAAGTGATGGCATGCAATAATCTCACTGAGCGAAGCAGAAAAGAATCTAGCCAGTATGAAGAGACAGTTGTAATTTTGTTTGCATATGCTGTTGACCGGTTTCTCCCAAACAGAAAAGTTCAGAATTGTTTTCAGCATAAAATTAAGCATTTAGCTCAGTTTGTTCCATAACTATATAAAGGATTAACAAATTACTTACTGTTCCTGGATGCTGAAAGGTTACATTGTTTGTCTCTGCAGTAAGTTCTGTGAAGCTTTCTGTTGCAAAAGGGAAGATTTTTAATATAAAAGAAGTTTTCCTGGTAATACAAATGGGAAGACTCTGAGTTTAGTTAGATACAATAAATGATGCATTCAGGATGCTTTCTTTCCCTCTGTTTAATTTCTGGGTCTGTGTTAGTCCCCTGAGGTCTTAGGTCTCAACTTGAGGCTGTGCAGGAGAGTGTGGCGAATGCAGCCACACCTTATACAAACCAGAGTCAGACCCCTCTTCCTCTTTCTGTTGCAGAAGGGTAAGTTAACCTGTATGGCCTGCTGGTGCAGAGGAACAGAGAAATCAAACCTTCTATCTTCTTGACGTGCCCAGCAGTTTATTTGGCCGGGCCATTCTGTCATTCTCATCTGTGAAGGAAACGGAAGTGCCTTCCTGGACCTTGAGTAATTTGAACTGTCCTGGATGGCACTGCTAATATGGTGTTACAGTTCCAAAATGGAATTTCTGAGCCTGAAAATGCACCTAATGCCAGAGCGCTTGAAAAGTGTCAGCCTTCTACTTCTGTACAAGGAGCAGTGCCCTGTTCAGGTTTGCTGTATGTGTTTCGATGCTTCAGGTACAGTCGTTGTGTTTGTGGGAGAAAAAATGCTGCCAGTAACCTGAAGGCTGTATTTTTCAAATTCCTGGTTGGACAGCATGTCACTGTACAGAGTGGAGAACTAAATAAAATGTGTATCGCAAATGGTTTGAGCTCTGTCACGTTGGTGCTGGAGCTTCTGAGAGCAGAAAAAGAGCTTTTAAAACCATTTTCTGCTTAGTAAATTGTAGCATTAGAGGCAGTGCAGTTACTGCTTAGGTGTAATAACTGATAAGAGCTGCATTAAGGCAAAAGGGACAGAGTCCGGTCTGCTGGTCTGCCATTGCTGCTTAGGAACAGCTGCAGTCATTCCTGTGTTCTGGGAACATCATCATAAAAGTAAGCACACCTTGTCTCAGGTGTGGCAATGGGCTGGAGCGAGAGTCGGGCCGGGCGGCTCCTGGGCACAGCCTTGCCTCCGCCTTCCCCCGCAGTCAGGCGCTCCCTCTCCAATCCTGGGAACAGCCTGCCTACCTGTATTTTGCAAGATTACATTAAACCTGTGGTCCAGCTTACCACGCTGCTGGGTGACTGGTGGGGCCAGCAAAAGGATGGATCCTAGACTCTCCCTGTTTGATAGCGATGGATCTGCAGTTGGTTTCAGCCACCAGTGTAACCTCACTTTTGCTCCCACTTGCTCTATGGCTCTTCACCCTACACTGGCAGAATTTAGGCTGTACGGCGTGTGCATAGGATGTAGATGCAATTTGTGCCTCCTTGGAGGGACTTTTGTACCCAGAAGCAGTGGCAGGTTCCTGGAAGCTTTTTCTTTTGCTGGGAGTTGTGGGTTGACTTTCTCTGCATTGTTACCTGGCTCTGGAGGAGAACTGTGCTGACTGAATGCTGAAGCGACAGTAGTGACCTCAGGGGTTTATGTGTCCTGAAGGGCATCTTTCTAGCACGCGTTTCATCTTTATGGCACACTGTTACACAGGCTGCTGTTGCTAGGGACTGTTCTATGGTTCTGGCTGAAACTCTTCCCCCTGAATGCCATCTGAGGCAAGGATTTTGCCTGAGCTCTTTCCGTGGCCAGTTGGTTACTTTCAATGCAGAAAACAAGGATATTATGTCAATTAGTAGTTTGCCCAAGTACCTTTGGGTGATATCTCAGTGAGCACTGAACAGGGATTCGGCTGTAATCCTTACCTGCAGAACAAAGTTCTTTAGTTTTATTCAGTTTTACAGCAAACTTCAGCCTGTTGATACATTCATGACTTTTTCTATTTGCACTGGGCCTTCATGAAATTGTGTTACTGATTTTTTTGTTATTATTTTACTTTCTTTTCCTGTGAAGAAATTGTTTGGCATGAGTATCTTCTGTTATTTTCATACAATTTATCCTACTTCGCTTGACCAAAAAAAAAACCAATGACATTTCTTTCTCAAGGAGTTTTATCAAGCAGCTTATGGTCCAAACCTGAGCTGCCTTTTTGGGCAGTGCATATCTGAATTTACAGGTACTCTTTGGAGCATTCCTTACCAATTCCCTCTGTTGGCCGTGTATGTCAGTTGTGAGTTTCCTGTCTTCATCTTTGCAGAATCTTCTTTTTAAGCGTGGAAGAACATGTACTGGAGGAAAAAAGCATCTTGGGAAAATGTAACCAGTGTGGCATGAACTTAACAAAATAACTTCCAGCTACTGAATGAAAACACTAGACAGGAAAAATCAAGCAAATAAGCAGGCAAAATACTTAAAAACTCGCACCAAATGTGTGTGGCTTGGATCTGGGACGTTGGCACTTCTTCCATGGGTTTGACATGTGCTACCGATATCCTTGTGTAAATGCGCTGTAAGATGCAAAGAGCAGTTTTGACCATTGAATATGAAGGACAAATGTGTACGGTGTTGCTGGCTAGGGGAGGACTCACCTACCTGGACTGAAGAGTTCACAAGTACTACAGTATTACATGGGTTTTTTTATTCCCCTTTATCTTCTAGCCTAAACCAACGAAGGGAAGGATGCGCATCCATTGCCTGGAGAACGTTGATAAAGCGCTTCAGTTCCTGAAAGAGCAAAGAGTGCACCTAGAAAACATGGGATCTCATGATATTGTGGATGGGAATCACAGGCTGACACTTGGCCTTATTTGGACTATTATCCTGAGATTCCAGGTAAAGCTCACCTGTAGATATACACAGTTTGAGTTTTCTATCATTGTTTGTAATACACATTGTTGTGCTTTTCAGGAGTGGAGTGCTCCCAGGCCCTGAGGTAATGGGAGTGAGAAGTGCTGAGCATCTGGCAGGAATGTGCTCCAGAGCTAAGGGGAGAGGATAAATTAATTTTCATGATGCTGCCAATCAGCAGGTGCTGATCAGTGGCAGCCATGGGACTTTCCTGTATGGAGAGTCATATGGTTTTATTTTTAAAATACTAATAAGTATAAAGCTTCAGTCACAGACTGAAGAGAGAAATGGGAGAAAATGCTGCCCTCAGCTGCTCTTCACTTCTGTGATGATTATTGTTAACCCAGCTGACTTTGCACTGAAGCGGATTACAGGTGCCCACGGGAGTTGTTTTAGTGTCCCAGCTAAAGCTGAGATTTCTTTTTTTCCATCAAGTTGCACATTGGTCTTCGCCCTCAGTTAAAAGAGGCTGGAAGGGCCTTCTGCAGAAAGAATAGTAAATTTATATAATAAATATATAATTCATAATAAATGACCTAGTAATAAATATTTAGTAAAATTAACATTGTGTTAATTTGTTGTTGCTCAGTGTTTTCCTAATGGTCTTTAGCTGAAAGAGGGGAGATATAGATGAGATATTAGGAAGCAACTTTTTCCTGTAAGGAAGGTGAGGCCCTGGCATAGGTTGCCCTTAGAAGTCACAGATGCTCCATCCCTGGAGGTGTTCAGGGCCAGGTTGGATGAGGCTTTGAGCAACTGGGTCCAGTAGGAGGTGTCCCTGCTCATGACAGGGGTGTTGGAATCTTTAAGGTTTCTTCCAACCCAACCCATTCTGTGATTCTATGAAAGTGTCTGCCAAGCTTTCAGTGACAGTGGTGGAACTTCACTGGAGCTACAATACTCTTTTTTAAAAAACAGTGAACTAGATCCATTAAATGAGATAGATTTGTCCATATGAAGTAAAAAGTTATTTCCTTCCTCCTCTTCCTCTTTTTTTCTTCTTTTTCCTCTGGGTAACAGTGTAGAATCTGGAATATATAGTTGTGATGCTGCTAAGGGCAAATACTTTTTCCTCTAAGCTTGGGGTCCCACAATGTGTTTGCTCCTGTGAAATGCCTAGTTTTCTTTTGCCTGTGGATCTCCTAAGGGGGATCCCTATCTGCTAAACCCCATCAGCTCCTGGATGTGCTCAGCATCCTGCAGGAGACTCGTTTCAGAGTGAAACAACAATGCTGCATCGGGCAGCATTTGCCTTGATAATTAGAAATACATTTTCTGGTGAAGTTTAAGCTGTTTTGTCAATGGATTAAACAAAGAGTAATCTTGCAGTGAAATAGCGGTAGATGAAGTTTTCTTTGAGATGAATGCTCTTAAATGAGGAAAAGCATTCACCCACTTCCACTGTGCCTGTCATCATAGATTTCCTTTGTTACTTATATTCTAATTTCTTTCATATTTTCAAAAAAGGAAAAAGATGTGTTTCCTCAGCGAAGTGTTTAAAACTTCTATGTTAATTTTAGATCCAAGATATCAGTGTTGAAACTGAGGACAACAAGGAGAAGAAATCTGCTAAAGATGCTTTGCTTTTGTGGTGCCAGATGAAGACAGCTGGGTGAGCGTGGATTAAGTGATTATCACTAAAGCTTTTACAGCATGTTGAGTTTTCATAGAAATAATTTTAAATGGGCAAACACGTATCTCTCCTTAAGTGGATTCAACCAAGAGAAGCGAATTGATGTTTACAACTGAGAAAATTCTGAATTTATTGTATTAATGCTGTGTGATAAACATTCCAATCTGATAATCCATAAATAGCTAGTAATATGCTCTTTTTCACCCTACTTTGAAGAAATAATAATGCTTCAGATATTTGCCACCAACCTTTAGGTCTTTCCATAGATATGGAAATAGTTCCAAAATGTCTGTCTTTGACAGTAACCTCTGCATAATTAAGTATCCATTTGTAGAGGTTCAGTGTGTTTCCTTCATGAAACCTGGATGTCCCTGTGATGTCTTGGGGCACTTCAGCATTATTCTAGTGGTACTTCATCTTCTCCTTCCAAGAACTCTTGGGAAAGTAGTTTGTGAACAGCCTGAAATTTTTGGAGACTTGCATATACCCATATATCACCAAGCAGATTAATTTTGTACCCATGGGGCTCAAAGGTGGCTGCCATCTGTGCTTTCCTTGAAAGTCAGTAACTAGGGTCAGTCCTTCAAGATGCCCTGGCACAGCAGACAATTTCAAGGAAAACTTAATGTATCACTGCGCCACTGTTCCTGTGGCACCTGCAGCCATCAGGAAAGGTTTTACTCCATGCTGTTCCTCCCACCGTTCCTGCTCTTCTCCTGAACTTGATATCTTGATCACCTGAAAACAATTCTTGGCAAGCAGCTAAATCAGGAGCAAACTTCAGACTTGCAGGGATTTGAAACCTTACAGGCTGCAGGTTGGGCAGCAAGTTATAAAAGCATACCTTCCAGTGATTACTTCGAAGTTCGTTTAGAGCCTTTCTCTGGAATGCATACCAATGCTGAGGGATTTATAAGAGTGAATAAGATGCATGTAGCCTCCAATGTCAGTCTGTCATTAGCAAACAGTCACAATGATTGTCCAGTGTGGGATAGTAATGTCCCACCCTTAGGTTTATAATAAATGTGTTACTCCTGCAAGGAGCTTTTAGTGACAGTGTGCAAAGCTGCAGCAGGGACACTATATTGATTGGACTCTCTCTGGTTTTTGTTCTACTAGTTACCCCAATGTCAACATTCACAACTTTACTACAAGCTGGAGGGACGGGATGGCTTTCAATGCCCTAATACATAAGCACAGGTAGGTGTGGGTAAATGTTTTGTTGGGTTTTGAAAGCTTGGACTGTTGCAGTGTGCGCTGGATTTTGCAGTTACTTTGCAGCTTGGTTTTAAAATCTGTGGAGAGGAGGAAGTTGAAGAATTACTGGGAGTTCTATAGCAACTTGCCTTGCTTTAGAGCTTTACAGCTCTTGCAGTCACTGTGAGCTCATCTGGGCAACAGCTTCTCACATCACAAGTCAAAACAGGTTGCATTTGGTTTCCAGACAATGAATTACACACATGTTTTGGTTTGTGACTGACCAGGTTGGAGGAAAAGTTTTTGTACCTTATTGACTAACTGATGTTTGGATCTGGTTGCATAGAATTCTGGGGTGGGTAGAGGGACCACACACGAGCAGCCTGGAAGGGAAAGACATCTCTGTGCAGGGATGGCAAAATCTGGTGCTAGACTGACACAACTGGGGATGCTGCTTATTGGCAAGTTCACATGAAGTTATTGGGACAGCTTGCATGCTTATGTGGGTATGAGGAGAGATTGTGTGACCACACCTTGTTCCTTTGTTCTCCAGGGTCACCTTTACTGCTGTTAAGCTCTCCTGCATTTTTTTCCCATGGGCTAAGTTCTGCCATGGCATTTGCCAGGCATTACTTCATTCCCTTAGTACTGCCATTGAAATGCACAGGGCTACTGAGCGAGTGATACCTTGGCAACATTACTGGACAGGTTTTCTGAGGGTTGAAGGTTTCAGTTCATTTGTTCTTTTAAGGGTGGCTGCACTGTGCTTTGGGGAATCTAAAGAATTTTCCATCCTGTCTAGGCCTGATCTGATTGATTTTGACAAGCTGAAGAAATCAAATGCACACTACAATCTGCAGAATGCTTTTAACCTTGCAGAGCAACACCTTGGTCTAACTAAGCTCCTGGACCCTGAGGGTAAGAATTCCTGCAGTTTCAGTACTTCACAGCAATTTGTGAGCTCTTTTCTCCCGCACCTCCTTGTCACAAGGCACAGCTCTATGGTAGCTTTTTAGGTTATAGCGCAGCTAGATGCTGCCCACTCACCTGGTGAGAAGCCAGAAAGGGAAGGGGAGAATGAAAGTTGTCTCCTGCAGAAGCCTGAGCAGCAGTAGCTTGAGATACCTTAATCCTCTGTTTATTTTCCCCCATCTGACAAGATCACTGGACTGGCCATGTATACCTAAAATCATTCCAGTTAGAGGCATCCTTCTGATCTGCTCTGAGAACCACTTTCTGTGAGCTGGAAGATGAATAATGTGGATTTCAGCAAATAATTAGCAGCTGTCAGTGAGTTTCAGTCTGTGATCTCGAGAGTGTGGACGTTCATGTGTATTGGAAAGTGTGCTCACAATGCTGGGACAAGAAACTTCATTGTCACAGGGCAGCTGTGTTTGAGCAAGTTTCTTGCTTATTTTCCAGTGCCTCAAAATTGCTGCAGGAAAGAAGATAATTTGTTTTCCTTCTGTATCTCTCAGGAGATTTGCCTTTACACAAATACTATTAAGTTTGGATTTTTCTCTTCAAATACTGGTATGGCATTGATGTTCTCAACAGTAGTTCTGTCAGGTCACACAGACGCTAGGAAATTATTTAACTGCAAAAGCTGTGGCAAAGTCTGGAACCTGACTGTAAGGCCCAGAGGCCCCTAGCTCACAGATGTGTGCTTTAACCACAGTCCACGCTAAGACAAGGAGATAAAGCAGCACTTCTTAGGGACAGAGTTCAGTACTGCACAACATGAAGTAATCCAGAACCAGTACAGAGCTGCTGAATTTATTTCTGATTAGGACATAAATCTTAGGAGCTGAACTGCCACTGAACCTCACTCTCTCTGTGACTCTTAAACGCATCGTTGTTGCATTATTAGCTTTGTTGTTTTAACCGATGCACCCTCGGTATGCTAAGACAACGCTTGTTTGGTTTGCAGATATCAGCGTTGATCATCCTGATGAAAAGTCCATCATCACCTATGTGGTGACGTATTACCACTACTTCTCCAAGATGAAAGCTTTAGCTGTTGAAGGAAAACGTATCGGAAAGGTTTGCAAGTTCAAATTATAAACTGTTACAAAACAATTGAAATCTTTCTGATTTATTTTTTCCTCTTGGGTGTTAGTTTTTGAAGAGTCCACTGCATGATAATTTTCAGTTTTGCTTTTGAACCTGTTTTGAATGTTAAATATTCCCAATATGCCTTGTGAGGAGAAGTTAATTCCCAGCTGCCTCACATTAGAAAACATTTGGCTGGTGTTTTGGTTTTGTTTGTTAATTTTGCATCATTGATGCTTTTCCTTTCTCATTAACTGCTCCTTGCCCTCTGGGTCCTCTGCCTCTTCTGGAGCCCAGAAAAGTCCCTCATTTAAAAAATGTGCAGTCATTCTTTGCCCTTTGGAGAAGCTGCCCTCATCTTTACAGCTGGCAGACTGAAGTTGAATCCTTTTGTAAGTCTCAGTTCTGCCCCTCTATTGCCGTGGGAGCATGGGAATTCACTGCTGAAAAATGCAAAGCTCTCATTCCTCAGGGAATCTCAGCCCCTGTGGTGTTCAGGAGTGAGTGGTCTGATTCATAAGTCAAGCCTCCCAATAGTTTCTTTTATATTGCGTATTGGATTTAAATGACTGAAGAGCGCTACCCTTGTTGCTGATGTTATGTTGTGCTCCTTGTTGCAGGTGCTTGACAATGCCATTGAAACAGAGAAAATGATTGAAAAATATGAATCGCTGGCTTCTGACCTGCTTGAGTGGATTGAGCAAACCATTATCATCCTCAACAATCGCAAATTTGCCAACTCTCTAGTTGGTGTGCAACAGCAGCTACAGGCATTCAACACTTACCGCACAGTAGAGAAACCACCCAAGTAATTTTAGTCTTAGCTTAAAATAACAGTGGTCTTGTTTTGTTTAGTTAATCATTGACTTTTTTAAAAAGCAAACACATCCAAGTAATTTTAATCTTGGCTTAAGAATTTATTTTTCTGAACAAACCCGAATATCAGATTTCCAATTGGCACTCAGTGTTTTTACTCGCAGCCAGTTTGCTTTATGCTATTTGATATGTACATAATGACAACAACAACAAACCCAATAATACCAATAAGTGGTCTTGGTGATCCTGTGCCTGCAGGACCTCAGAGTCCTCCAAGCTGTCGCTTCACTGAGATGCCCGTCTTATAATGTGATAATAGAGTATCATGTTAGTGTAGTAATTTCACCAGTTGTGCTTACTAGCAGCATATAATACCAATGTGCTGCTATTAAAAGAATCCTGCTGCTTATCCAAAATCAAGAGGAAGTGTGTCTGGCTGTGTAAAACATAGCTGTGCTTACTGAAACTGATACAGCCAAAACTGTGCAACTTATTTCTGGAAAGCTTCTTTTAGCATTATGATCTGTTTGTTATTTTTGTCTAATATAAGTTCTAATGGATAATAATTGCTATCCAAAACATTACATATTATCCAGACATCTTCTAAAATTGCAGTCTATTCCCTAGAGCCTGTAGAGTTTGTTTATTTCCCAGGCATACTGCTCAGGGAAAACAGTGGGAAGAGCTTATTGACTGCAGTGGGCTTTAAATAAAACTTCCATTTCTTCAGTTGATAGAGTGAATTAGGGCAGCGCACGTAATAGAACAAAAAAAATGCAGTCTTCTGTCTCCCAAGGGGGTTTAAATCTAAACACACAGACAACTGACTTCTGTGAAGTTTCTTTTGCCTTTTGACCCAACTGATTCCAGTGGATGTGTGGGCTATTTCAATTGCTTCCAGCTTTCACACAAGATGAAGGTGTTTATCTGAATGCTCTATTCATAATGTAAATATTTTAAGGAAGTGCTTTATAATACTTTAATAGCAATGAAAGCTTTATTGTAACTCAATTCTTCTGCAAAATTTTATTTAGATTTACAGAAAAAGGAAACCTGGAAGTGCTGCTTTTTACCATCCAAAGCAAAATGAGAGCCAACAATCAGAAAGTATACATGCCAAGGGAGGGCAAACTCATCTCTGATATTAACAAGGTAAACTGAGCCAGCTCCTCCTCCGCAACTCAGGATTTTGATGTTTTCTTTCAGTATCTCTCTCAGTGTACTGGGAAGAAACACATTTGCTGTCCAGTCTTGATGTAGGGGATCATAAGGGATGGGAGAGGTATGGTGAGCTTTTCTTGCAGCTCAGACTCACTAATCTGAACCGAGTCCCTGGGTATCCTCAGCATCTGTAAGATCTTCAGCTCTGGAAAACTGCTCAGTCATTCTGTGTGGTTGGTTAGGTATCTGGTAGCCCAACCTCACTCCTCTGGGGTCCTGGCTATCGGAATTAATGGACAGAAATCACAAGAAGGATGTTGAGGCTCTGGAGCGTGTCCAAAGAAGAGCAACCAAGCTGGTGAGGGGGCTGGAGAACAAGTCTTATGAGGAGTGGCTGAGAGAGCTGGGGTTGTTTAGCCTGGAGAAGAGGACGCTGAGAGAAAACCTTATTGCTCTCTACAACTAGCTGAAAGGAGGTTGCAGAGAGGAGGGAGCTGGCCTCCTCATTGGCACTGGAATAGGCTGCCCAGGGAGGTGGTTTAGTCACCTTCCCTGGAGGTGTTTAAGGGATGGGTGGATGAGGTGCTGAGGGGCATGGTTTAAAGAGTGTTAGGAATGGCTGGACTTTATGACCCAGTGGGTCCCTTCCAACCTAGTGATTCTATGATTCTATGAACATTATCTAGGTATTGTAGCTCTTCCAATTTGCCTCTCAGCCCCCATGCCCACAGCATGGGAAAATAAAGGAAGCACCGTAACCGACTTCATGGGTTCCCTCTCAGGGTTTATGCAGCTATTTTTTATGCTGGTGTGGCTGGCAGAACAGCAGCAGAGCTGACAAGCTCTCTCAAGGACAACAAACAACTTAAAGCTGTGAGCTTTCCTCATTTGTGTTTGATCATGCTTGGCATTCCCGGAGCAGCTGTTGTGAGTGTCTGCGGCCTTGCTCTGCATCCTACAGAGTCGTAAACTGCACAGCTCTCCTGTTTGCATTAAGCCTCGTCTCTGTGAATGCCTAAAATACTTGGGTTTCAGGCAGTTTCACATCTGTTAGGATTTAGAAGAATCTAGGGTAGTTTGTGCTTAATTGTGGGTATTTTTGTTGTTTGTAAGAAGATCTGAAAGGCTATTAGCTGGCTTTCAAAATGCTTCTCAGACTTCTTGGTTTTGTAATATTAATGTCATGCATGTGAATAACTTTTAGCCTTGGGGCGAAAAAGGACTTGTATGCACCAAAAGTAACTGAATTCTGCAGTTGTTTTCTTTCCCCAAGTGAATTTAAGAAAGAAAAACAGTTGTGTGTTGGTTTTAGAGGTGAAGGGGCATGGATCTCTAATCCTCATTTCCTAAAGGAGGAGAGTAGCACTGAGAAGACTTTTTTAACAAATGCTCCTTTACGCATTGGAGCCAGGTGGTTTGCTTAGGCTTTGTTGGAGGCAAAAACCAAATGAACCCAAGAAAATCCATCTGAGGTAATCAAGTCTTATACCTCCTGCTCAGAAAATGAATGAATTGAGAACAAATTTTAAGTTAGGTGCTTACATTAGCAGACAGGGTGTAAGGTCAGCCAATACAAATTGAATTTATTGGCATATAAATAAACAAGCCAGTTTTGTGAAATTTGGCTCTAGTGACTTCAGTCCTGATTTCATGCAAAGAAGATGTGATTTATCGTAATCCCGTAAGAATGTGTGTTTAGAAGACTTGTGTTTTTTTCTCCACAACTTCAGGCCTGGGAAAGACTGGAAAAAGCTGAACATGAAAGAGAACTGGCACTGCGAAATGAGCTCATCAGACAAGAGAAACTGGAACAACTTGCACGCAGATTTGATCGCAAGGCAGCTATGAGAGAAACTTGGCTGAGTGAAAATCAGCGTCTCGTTTCTCAGGTGCTGCTTTCAAAAATTGTTTGTGTGACTAAGATGATTCCCATGAGCAATTATAGGATACTGTTCTTGCAAAGGGAACATTTCCTCCCCTATGCTTCGTATTTTACTGAATCTATGTACCTTTATGTTTGTAGCCTGTATGTGTCTATGTATATTTTGTGTGTATGTGTATGTGCTGTATGTTCTATCTTTAATGCATTTGGGATGTCTTTTCCTTGACTCTTTCCAGTCTGTACTCATGAGATACTGATGTGGAAATATCCGCCCACACTCCACATTTTCTTTATCTGAATGATTCGGTTAATCCAGTGGAATCAGGCCAGGAATTAATTTTATTTTTTAATATCTTAGAGATTACTTCAAAAAAAATCGAAAACCTCAGCATAATCCTGATGGCCACCATGATTCTTTCCCCAATGGTAGTAAATGATTGTATAAGTGGTTCTCTGGTTATCAGAAGTATCTCTGATTTTATTAAAGAAGACTTTTCAGAGCTTTTTCACATCCCAGATGTGCTAACAAGTGTATTCTGCACAATCAGAAATCTTGTTATGAGCAGTAGGGCTTTCCTCCTCAACAGCCATTACTGAAGAAGCATCTCTGTCTTTACAGGATAATTTTGGCTTTGACCTTCCAGCAGTAGAGGCTGCAACAAAAAAACACGAGGCCATTGAAACAGACATTGCAGCCTATGAAGAACGAGTCCAGGCTGTGGTTGCAGTTGCAAAGGAGCTTGAGACTGAGAATTACCATGATATCAAACGCATTACTGCGAGAAAAGACAACGTTATCCGCCTATGGGAGTATCTCCTGGAGCTGCTTAGGGCACGGAGACAGCGGCTGGAGATGAATCTTGGTCTGCAAAAGATTTTCCAGGAAATGCTGTACATTATGGACTGGATGGATGAGATGAAGGTAGGCGTTAGCCATTTGTGAATGTAAACCAAATATTCTGGAGAGGTGTAGATGTCCTTTTCTGGAAATTTGTAAGATTCGTTTTACCAGACTGGTTTAATAGATGAATGCAGAAGATCCACATTCAGGAGCAGTAAACAAATTCCTCATACCTTATGATGATTCCTTAAAAATAAAGATTAAAACGAGTAAAGGAAAAAAAACAACTTTACTCCTATAAAAAGCTACTTCATAGCTTTGTTCCTCTTGCAAAAGGGCTTTGGCCACCATGCTTGGGTCAGCATGATAATTTTGGTGAAAAGCAATTAAATAATCCCTCTTCACAATTTACGTGGGGAACAAGTCACCTCTTCACCTCTATGCTTGTAAAAGCATGAATGTCTTCCTGCCTATTCTCCTAGGATCTGGGAGGGGAAAGACCATGACTTTCTTCTTGTCCATCAGCCAGCAGAACTTCGAAGCTCTTGGAGGAGAGAAAGATGTGTGTAGCTCAGTGGCAGCTCACTGCACCTGGACTGAGTGTTTTTCATTGGTGCTGCTGAGCTAGCTTAACCTTTCCTCATCCTAGACTTAAAACTGCATTAAAAAGCAGTGAAGTTCTTCATGGTTGGCAGTCATTTTAAAAATCTTGGCTCAAATTTTTATCAGCTATGTCTCTATCCATTTGAAATGGCTCTTATGGGCCAAGTCTTTCTCTGGATTTAAATCAATGTAATAACATAGAATAGTGTAATGCCTGGAGTCATTAAGAAACAAACAGCTTATGGCCTTCTGCCTGTCTTATACCTTTTTCGTCTTGATCAGGTGCTTTTGCTGTCTCAAGACTACGGCAAACATTTGTTAGGAGTTGAAGACCTATTGCAGAAACATGCTCTTGTGGAAGCTGACATTGCTATTCAGGCTGAGAGAGTGAGAGGGGTCAATGCATCTGCTCAGAAGTTTGCCACTGATGGAGAAGGTAACTAGCAGCCAACACATCCTTCTTTGTCTTAATTACCTATGAGGTTATCTGTAAGCCTCATTAGTTCTGCAAGGCATGTTTCAATTCAACACCAGAATAAAAGAATCCAGCTTAATTTGTTCCTTCTTTACTCGCTATGTCAATGATTAATTTGTCCAGGTACCTGCTCAGGAATTCGTTGTAGCATTGTGTTTTGCATGGGATGTCACACTTCAAACCAGCAGCTGCTGTAACTTTGTAGTAGTCACCATTAATTCTGCATTCTGTGTTTCTAATGCAACAATACAAATTATTTGACCCAATCTGATACTATTCCAAATTGTGCTAAATAAAAACAATTCCGCTAAACCAGTGCCATTAACTAGAGTAAATTATGTTAATTTTGTGCAATTGTGTGTGTGAAGCTGGTATAAAACTGGAGTAGTGAATTTTATTTCACTGAAAGCAGTCAGGAATAGCTTTCCTTTTGTTTCTTTTTTTGGTTTTATGCGAAGAACATTTTTTCTGATCTATATTATTATTGTATGGTGGAGCTTAAATAGCTCACACTCACTTTCAGGAGACTTGAGTATAAATTCTTTTATGTAAACTTTGTAGATGGAACAAAAAGGATTCAGATTCATACAGCTCTGTGTGCCCCAGGTGTAGAGATGAAAATGAATCAGTCCAAGTCGTAACGTACATTCTCTATCTGAACAGGTTACAAACCATGTGACCCACAGGTTATCAGGGACCGTGTTGCTCACATGGAGTTCTGTTACCAAGAGTTGTGCCAGCTTGCAGCTGAGCGCCGGGCCCGCTTGGAGGAGTCCCGGCGCCTCTGGAAGTTCTTCTGGGAAATGGCTGAAGAAGAGGGTTGGATCAGGGAGAAGGAACAGATCCTGTCATCTGATGACTATGGGAAGGACTTAACCAGTGTTGTACGTCTCATGAGTAAACATAAGGCATTTGAAGATGAAATGAGTGGTCGTAGTGGCCACTTTCAGCAGGCGATAAAAGAAGGTGAAGACATGATTGCGGAGGAGCATTTTGGGTCTGAGAAAATCAGAGAAAGAATTAAGGATATTAGGGAGCAGTGGGCTAACTTGGAACAGTTATCTGCCATTAGGAAGAAGCGTCTGGAGGAAGCCTCTCTCCTTCACCAGTTCCAGGCTGATGCTGATGATATTGATGCATGGATGTTGGACATCCTCAAAATTGTCTCCAGCAATGATGTTGGCCATGATGAATATTCCACTCAGTCTTTGGTCAAGAAACACAAAGATGTGGCTGAAGAGATTGCAAGCTACCGGCCAATCATTGACTCGCTTCATGAACAAGCAAAGGCTCTACCGCAGGAACATGCTGGATCTCCAGATGTGCAAGGCAGGTTGTCCGGAATAGAGGAAAGATACAAAGAGGTTGCTGAGCTGACTCGGCTGCGTAAACAGGCCTTGCAGGATACCCTTGCTCTTTATAAAATGTTCAGTGAGGCAGATGCTTGTGAGCTTTGGATTGATGAAAAGGAGAAGTGGCTGAATAATATGCAGATTCCAGAGAAACTGGAGGACCTGGAAGTGATCCAGCACAGGTGAGAATGCTTTTACCAAGAGGTTTGGGGAATACTGACTGGAAGTTTTTTTTACCCCAGCTACCTTTCTCACCTTGCTCGTGGCTCAGATTCTCTACTGCCTATGTGATCTTTTTTGATTTGATTTTTCTTTTTCCCACTCCAGATTTGAAAGCTTAGAACCAGAAATGAACAATCAGGCATCACGTGTTGCGGTAGTGAACCAAATTGCTAGACAGCTAATGCACAGTGGCCATCCAAGTGAGAAGGAGATCAAAGCGCAGCAAGATAAACTCAACACAAGGTAAGTGAAAGCCTCACGCTCAGTAACAGGACACTGAAACAAGTAGAGTGGGATCATTTGTGTTTCTTATGTGTTTTTTAAGATATTCTGATACTGTTATTGAAGGGTTATCTTCAAGGTGGGCCTTTAAAACCTCAGAAGGAAAAAGAGTTGTATTTTTCAAACATTTCATTAACAGGTGGAGTGTTGCTGTTGACTTCAGTCGGGTGCTGAGTGTATCAGCACCTTTATTTAAGAGCTGGAAATTTACTGTAATCACTACTATAATAAAAAAGAAACCAATTTCATCTAAACTCACTCATTTGTTGGCTTCAAAATAATCCAACAGCGTACATTTAGTGTGAAAATTAGACGTAGCTAGCAATTTTTCACTTGAGGAAAAATGATACTTTTAAGATTGCCGGTACTTGTCGTACTCTTAATAAATACCATGGCTTGGTTAACGGCTGTTTTGCTAAAACTATTGATCATACGTGAAAAAAACTCCATGAATATTCAAGTTATTTCGTGGCTTACCAAGCTAATGTGAGCAACTGCTCACTCAATGATGTTGTGATAGCCTTTTCCCTTATTATACATGAATCTCAATTTCTCTGCTTTTGTCTCCTCACAAATTTCAGATGGAGCCAGTTCAGAGAACTGGTAGATAGGAAGAAGGATGCTCTGCTCTCTGCTCTGAGTATCCAGAACTACCATCTTGAATGTAACGAAACCAAATCCTGGATTAGAGAAAAGACCAAAGTGATCGAATCCACACAAGATCTGGGTAATGATCTGGCTGGAGTGATGGCCCTGCAGAGGAAGCTGACAGGCATGGAACGTGACCTGGTAGCCATTGAAGCCAAGCTAAGTGACCTGCAAAAAGAGGCAGAAAAGTTGGAATCTGAGCATCCTGACCAGGCACAGGCTATCCTTTCACGGCTCGCAGAAATCAATGATGTATGGGAAGAAATGAAGACCACCCTCAAGAACCGGGAAGAGTCCCTTGGAGAGGCAAGCAAACTGCAGCAGTTCCTGAGAGATCTGGATGACTTCCAGTCTTGGCTATCCAGAACGCAGACTGCAATTGCATCGGAAGATATGCCAAACACACTGACAGAGGCTGAGAAGCTGCTCACTCAACATGAGAATATTAAGAATGAAATCGACAATTATGAGGAAGATTATCAGAAAATGAGAGACATGGGTGAGATGGTGACACAGGGACAGACTGACGCTCAGTACATGTTCTTACGCCAGCGCCTACAAGCTTTGGACACTGGATGGAATGAGCTCCACAAAATGTGGGAGAACAGGCAAAATCTCCTTTCCCAGTCTCATGCCTACCAGTTGTTTCTCAGAGATACCAAGCAAGCAGAAGCATTTCTTAATAACCAGGCAAGTGGTCAACTTAAATCTTATTTTTATTTCTACAGCTTCACACCCTATACTGTAAGCAATTAAGAAACAAGATCATTTGGCAGGAGAGCTACAAACAGATTAATTAACCTTTTTTAAATTTTAACTTGTTTTTTGTATTTACTTTTAACTGTTCTTTCAAGATGGTTCTTTTCATATGTGGTGAATCTGTTGTTGGAGCAGACAACGTAGCCTGAGTGTAATACTTTTCTCTCTCTGGTTTATGGTTTCATCACAGGAGTATGTTTTGGCACACACAGAAATGCCCACTACCTTGGAAGGAGCAGAAGCTGCTATTAAAAAACAGGAGGATTTCATGACCACGATGGATGCCAATGAAGAAAAGATCAATGCAGTCGTAGAGACTGGCAGGAGGCTAGTTAGTGATGGGAATATTAACTCTGATAAAATCCAGGAGAAAGTGGACTCTATTGATGACAGGTAAGGTCAGAATGATGATGGAGTGTAGCTGTTCATATTTTAATTCTGTTCTCCAAGAGATGACCTTTTACCAGAATCCAAAGGCAAAGTAACACATTAGAAAATGTCTGTTGCAGAGTGGGTTTTTTGTCCTGTTGAAAAGCAGAAACTGTAATGTTTCCAAAATGTGCTGGGCTGATCTTAATTAAATACCTCTCCTATTTTCTAGAGACTTACTAGGTAATGATCTCACTGCATGGAATTTGGCTATATAATTCTTGGAGTATTAACAGCCTTTATGTTATGGAGGGAGCTGTACTATTTAGCTATACCTCGTTCCACAAGTCTTAGTTTTCTCTGCTACCTCCTACCTGATTTAATGATAATAATGTATTCCTGTCCTTCCTCATATTCCTGTCCTTCCTTGGATGAAGGAATGTGGCTCTTCAAGAGTGTAGTTGCCATTGTATCTACCCCACCCACTTGGCTTTGATCATCTTTTCCAACTTGTCTGGCCCTTTTGAAGTCAGATTAGGAAGCATTGGTACAAATGTGTCTTTCGTCCTAGAACAGGTCTTTTGCTTTGTTTCTTTAGCTGTGACATGGACGCTGTAGAATGTTAAGAGTTTCTTTTTCTTTGAAAACCGAATGTTCAGTTTTGATGTCTATGATTCCTATTTTTTTCTGCTTTTGGTTTGAATAATAGTGGAGTCTTTCAAGACCCTTTTCAATCATGACTATCAGAACACAGCAGTAAGCTCATACAGAACTTTCATATCAGATGTTACTGATGACCTTTCTGTCAGACTTGTGACCTCCTGCAGCCAGTAATCTCAGAAATATGCTGATGCCTTTATCTCCAAGGAGAAACTGAACTGAAGTATTTCAGAAAACATTGTGCCTTTCGTACTTTGGCAGATGTATCCCTCTTTGTACTTATCCACTTTAGCTGTAGCTCGTGGCTTCAAGAAAGGCAGATATTCCTGTTCCCAGAGCTTGCTGAGGGGCTCTGAGCCCTCTGACACCTGACCCTGAGGCTTCTTCATTTTTTCATTCTCTCTCTAATCAGCTTGACTCTCTTTAGATCCCAAAGAGAATCTGCAAAGGGCAGGAAGAGGAGATCATGTGAAAGCAATCAATGTGAAAGTCAGAAAATAAGTTTTCCTTATTTACACTCTCTGACTTCCAGTGTCCTGTGCTGTAAGTTTTCCCATCCACTTATGAATGCAGGAGGAGTTGATCCTGGTCTTCTGGTCAGTTGTCGTCTTTCTGCAACTTTTGGAATACTAAAAGATGGCATCCAAGGGTATAGTAGCAAATGGTCAGCTGCTTCTTCCAGCGCTTTCTGAGGTGGCTGGAGTGGGAGACAGCTTTGTCCTCTGTCCTGTGTGCTCTGCAGAGAGGTTTCTGCAGCCCTGGCTGTGGAATGAGTGCTGGAGTTCCTACTCTGAGTGACAGGCGAGTCTGAGAGACTGGGGTTTTTTCTAAGCCCGCTCTTTTTCAACGTTTCCTCAATTCCAAAGCTATTTATGCAGAGCACTGCAAAAACCATCCGGTGGGCTGCTATTCAGGAAATCCGTGCAATTGCTCTTGGAGTCTGTAAGGCTGATAAGCCTCAAGAACAAAGCCTTCAGGCTGGATGTAGTGGGAGTGGTAGCAAAGGAAGCCTCTTTGGTTTGACAAAAACTGCTCTCCCAACCGAGCTCCACCTGGATGTATAACAAAGGACCAAAACAAACAAGTACAAATATGTGCAATGGCTTCATACTTCCCATATGGAGCTCTTTGTAGTTTTTAATATTGTTAATAGTGTTTTTTACAGTTGTGCTTTCAAGCTGTTCCAGAGGAGACCCTGCTGTCCATTGACAGAGTAGACAGACACTGTCCTAAAATGCTTACCATCTAAATAGACACATCTATATCAAGCTAAGGAAGGAGAGGAGAGAGCAAAAGTAGAGTGGAGCTGTGCAATAGGAGAGAAACACTTCAGCACAGTCTTTTTCTGCAGCTCATAGGGAAGAGCAAATGCGAATATGTAAATAGAGAAAGGGTGAAGGAGGAAGATGGGCTTGAATAAAGCTATCAGTAGCTGCCTTTTCCAGCTAGGAAAGAATCATAGAATCACCAGGTTGGAAAGGACCCACTGGATCATTGAGTCCAACCGTTCCTAACACTCCCTTAAACCATGTCCCTAAGCACTTCATCAACCCATTCCTTGAACACCTCCAGGGAAGGTGACTCGACCACCTCCCTGGGCAGCCTATTCCAGTGCCCAGTGACTCTTTCTGTGAAGAATTTTTTTTTCTGATATCCAGCCTGAACCTCCCCTGGCGAAGCCAGCTCCCTCCTCTCCACCACCTCCTTTCACGTAGTTGTAGAGAGTAATAAGGTCCCCCCTCAGCCTCCTCCTCTCCAGGCTAGACAACCTCAGTTCCCTCAGCTGCTCCTCGTAAGACTTGTTCTTTAGACCCTTCACCAGCTTTGTTGCTCTTCTCTGGACACGCTCCAGAGCCTCAACATCCTTCTTGGAGTGAGGGGCCCAGAACTGAACACAGTATTCGAGGTGTGGTCTCACCAGTGCCGAGTACAGAGGGAGAATAACCTCCCTGGACCTGCTGGTCACACCGTTTCTGATGCAAGCCAAGATGCCGTTGGCCTTCTTGGCCCCCTGGGCACACTGCTGGCTCATGTTCAGTGGCTGTCAACCATTACCCCCAGGTCCCTCTCCTCCGTGCAGCTCTCCAGCCACTCTTCCCCCAGTCTGTAGCACTGCATAGGGTTGTTGTGCCCCAAGTGCAGGACCTGGCATTTGGCCTTGTTGAACCTCATGCCATTGGCCTCAGCCCAGCGGTCCAGCCTGTTAAGATCCCTTTGCAGAGCTCCCTACCCTCCAGCAGATCCACACTTCCACCCAGAAGCTGGTCTCCCCAGTGCAGCTGTCCCTGCTTTGGTGACTACTGCTGTTTCTGCCAGACGGAGGGAAAGTATGTTCTCCTCCATTTTCTGTTGGAAGAGTGTAAGGGGACTGCCCTAGTCTGTATGCCTACACATGGCCTCTCTGATTTCACAAAGGAGACTGAGTTTAAAGACAGTAGCAGATCTGACTCAGATTGTGATCTGGGACTGTCCTTCATCAACTTTTGTGTTTGTGCAGCTTTCTGCTCAACAGAGAACAGCAGTAATTTTTATTCCTGCCCATTCAGAAAGGAGAGTGCCTATTGTTTGCTGGAACAGCCAGAGGTGCTATGATAGCCTTGCATGTATCTCAGTATTCTTAGCTGGCAGTTGCATTCACGCTACATGTAAGATTTATTATTCCTGCACGGGCTCTGAAACCCATAGGGCTAACAGTTAAACCGCAAGTGGTTTTGTCAGTTTTCAGCATTGTTAGCATTCTCAGGGGCCTCTGGGGAGACAGCGTAGAACATAGTGGCAAACTTCAGTGCTCTGCTCTGGATTAATTTGAATCAGACACCTCCTTGTGCTGAACGGATCTCATTTTCTTGTTTTAGATTCTTCTTAATGTTGCCACAGAGGGAGATGCCCCCATGTTTTAACTGACTATGGTACATTGCCTATCCACTCTTTTACCAGGTCTGGCTGAGCTTGGACGTTTGGATCTGAGGTTGCTTCTTCAGTAGAGCAAACTCTTTTGCGCAAGCATGAGATCTTCTTCCACAACTTTTACCAAATCAATAAGAAGCAGTCATTGAGAACCTTAAGTGTGATAGGGTCTGAGCTTCTGGCCCTTCTCTGCTGTGTGTGTCTTGGAAAAGCAGGGGGTTGACAGTGATGACTGCAATCAGCAGCTAAGCAGTAAGCTTGATGCTTTTCTTCACCCTCCAGTGATGTCTGAGTGCTTGTAGCCTTCAGCAGAGCTGCAGTCCAGCCTGTCTGCTTCCCCAGCATTCCCGGCTGGCTCAGCTGGGGCCTTCACACACGCAGCCAGGGAAGCAGAGTGACCAGGCAGCCTCCTTAACACCACCCTCTTCTAGGATCTGGATAAAAAATAGTGTTGTGAAGGATTCTTCTCTAGTCCATCTGCCTGACACCCTTCTAACGTACTGGTAGTAGATGATAGGAGAAGCTTTCTAGTGGTAGGGGTAGTTACGCACAGGAAACTCAAAATCTGTTATTGGAGCTTTTAAAAGAACAATTTAGGGAAACATGAACAAGGAATTAATAATATTGAGGTATAGCCAGTCTGGGTCAGGAGAATGAACTAAATGACTCCTTAAAGCCTTTCATTCGCAGAAAAAATAACATCAAATCTGTGATGAAAATACAGGAATACCTGCCTATTCCTGCAGTGTACATTCTTGGAATACTACTACCATATCTTCAAGTATCCAGTTTAAACTATGTTACAGTTCAGCCCTGTTCTTCTTTAGAGAATATTCTTTCAGTCTTATTCCAGGATCTGAACAATCAAACAGGCTCTTACAGTGCAATAGCTCTAAGCATCAAAGATCATGTTTGTTATGCTGAGGATAAATGAAAAAAAAGAGAAAGCAAGCTATGTCATCATCAGTTTGATATCCCTGCATGGTTTCCCTTTAAAGTTAACAAAATTAGTATTTTCAGCACTCTTTGGGTGATATATTTGTTAGCTGTTTAAACTCTCAACGTAAGAACTTCTGTACTTAATCTTAACTCTATTCAAATGTCATGAATATTCTCCTTTCAATTTCACAGCTCGTGTCTTTTCCTGAAGACATGAGTTGAGAATATAATCTAGCCTTAAATCTATGAAATCATCGTGATAAAATCACTCAGATAATTCCTTGCTTCATTTTAGCAACCTGAGTAATGCACTGTATTTGCCCAGGTGTATAAAAAACAGCCAAGAAAGAGCGGAATGAAACCAAATTATATTAGCTATTTTACAGAGATTTTTTCCCGAGGCACAGCTTGTGTGTCCTTTCCTCTGTGCTCTCTCAGAGAACGCTTGTCAAAACTTCAGAATTACCTGGGCTTGGAGTCCAGCCTCTTGCTTTGATAGTTATGTTTGTCTTCCTTGCCATCTGATCTGTAAATCAGTTTTCTTGATGTACAGCTAAATAGATGCTGCTTGCCTGGTTATTCAGGTGAAGCTGTTGAGACATAAGAGAAGCAATTTGTAGTTCTGTAAAGGGTTTTCTTCTGTTCCTCTGCCTACAGACCTTCTGCTTTTATGTGAAATGTATTCCTTGTGTTTCTGAAGTGAGGAAATTCGTAGCAGAGAGCTCCCTGTGGTAGTTTATTGTAGATCAGCAAAAGTGATGTCCTAATCCAGTTGTTGTCATCAACATGTAATTTATAGTCCTTTGGAGTATCGTGAGTCTCTGGAGATTTCCACTAATATGGATTTATTTAGCTATTGCGTTATGTGCTGAGATCATCTTATAAATTGCCACCCTTATAATAATTTCTCTCTAACCTTATTTATCTTACGTTATTGCAAAGGGCAGCAATATTTCACTTTAAGGCCTTGTACGGTGAAATATGAACATACCTAACACAATGGACAGTACGTAAAATTATCTTCTTTACTCTGTCTCCCCACCTAAATCACCTCATCAATAATGAAAGTACTGAAGGACAGGGATAACTACTCCAAATTAAGGATCAGTTAAAAACGTGTTCAGAGGTAGCTTGGGAATCAGCTCTTCAGGCACCATGTCTAACTGAAGAACCCAGCAAGACCTTTGGGACTGCCAGAGTGACTCATCCTTCAAGGGGCAAATAGTTGTGAATTAAAAATAGGGCTTCTAGACTAACCTTTTCTTCTGTCTTAAAAATATGTTCCAACACGAGGCTTCTATTTGCAGAAGCGTGCAGGTGTGTCCCATATGTTTGTTGTTTGCTAAAACAGCACTTGGAAGGTTGTATAAACCACCCGAGCTTTGTTCAGGGGAAGGCGACGCTGAGCTATAGCGAAGGTGTATTATAAAGAACGTTACAGCAAGTACACACAGCAAGAGCCACGTAATATGCAATCTTATTGTTGCGATTTTGCAGATAGTTTTCTTGTGTTACTTGGCAGACAGTCTGAACCTTCCTGTGGTCTTGAAAATAGTGGATCTAATTTTGTACATAACACTCAATGAAATCCCGCTGATTTCAAACATTTCCCTGTGTGTTTAACTGGTCACAAAAAGAAGTGGATGCTGCACTTCAGTAAGCACATTAAATAACATGTGCATGTCTGAGCTTCAAAATGAAGTACTGTCCTTCATTTGAAGAGCAGTACAAAGCACACATCACATACTTATTCGACATGTGTATCCCAAAGGGAACACAGGAATGAATATATCATATGTTTGAATGAAATGCTTATTTCAAGGCTTTTTTCTCTGCTGTTATTTTTTTAACTAGACATAGGAAGAACCGTGAAGCGGCCAGTGAACTTCTGATGAGACTGAAAGATAACAGAGATCTTCAAAAGTTTCTTCAGGATTGTCAAGAGGTAAATAACGTCTTTTCACTTCTGTTGCTAAAAGCTGCATCCTGCAGAAGAGCATTCTTACCCCATGTTTTACAAGGACTGGAATACTCAACATTTTGCAGTCAAGTCATCCAGCAGTATTTAGTGTGGAGTAAACAACTAAAAAAAAACCCTACCCCTCCCAAACAAAATATTGTTTGGTTTTTTACTCACATTAACTGAATTTCCTTTTGCCATCTAAGCTAAAGACAGGGAGAATTGCTAAAAGCAGTGAAGATTTTGCTGCTGTGGTATAAATTAACCACATGGAGTCTGGTGGGATTAGCACTGAACGCACCAAGAATTTTGTCCACAGCTGTATGTGGCAGAAGATTTCAAGTGATTTCTACAAAACGATTGTCAGAAGAATAAGAGATTAGGAACAAGAGGGGAGCAGGATTAACCTGGATCATTTTTAATGTGTTATTTGTCTGATAGTTTGCGTGTGTTTAAAATTGTTAAGTACTAGAGCATTTAAAAAAAGATATCCTTTCCAGATTTTCTAGTGACTTACATGGACTGTTTACACTGAAGTCAACATTCTAAGCTAGGAATAATCTTGTTCCTAGCAAAAGGAATTAATCACATAATTTTCAGGTTGTTTTGTGCAGTCCTGACAGATATTAAAGAGCCTTGCCGGTGACATGCATTAAAAACTAGCTATCCTTATCTGAAGCCTGCAAAGAGAACTGGCTGTGACAAAGCTGTGCTTGTAAATTCAAGAGTCAGTACATGAGCTGCACCTCTTAGCCAGCTGCAAGAGACTGGAAGACACTGCAGTGTGTCTGAATGGATTATTGCACTGCTGGGATTTCATACAAGAAACAAACAAAATGAGGATCATAAACCGGGCAAACAATGTTTACTGCTTGGTTGCCTGGATGCAGTCTGTTTTCCTGCATTGCGTAAGCTAGCCATGAACTTGGCTTAAGTTCCTCCTTCCTTGGTAGTGAAAACATGATAAATTAGCAAAAAATGTGCTGTTATTAGCAGCAGCTTTTTCCTTCCTCTGTAACATCTCTAGTACAAAAGTCTCCCTGGCTCTTGGAGCTCTTCTTAGCCTCTGTGACAGTGCGGTTGTGTTTCTAGGATCTGTGCTTTCCCCTGTATCATGGAAAGAAAAAGAAAAACATAAAAGCGCTAGTGTCTGGCTGCCTGAATGCCTTTCCCCTTGATTATTTGTCTCCAGCCACTAAAGCATGGATGTCTCCACGGCAGGGTTCAAAGACAGAACTTACAATACCAAAACGTTACAAATTTCTCCAGTCCTTTTTGAGAGGACATTAGCCTTGACCATAGTTGAATGGTGCTTTTCTGAGAAGACAGCCATAATGAGACTTAGAATTTGCATTAGCATGATTACAAAGTGCCCACTGATACCTACGCTGGGCTGGAGGGATCATGTGATGAAGTGCCCCTGTCCTGTGCGGTGGAAGGGAGCCAAGGGAATACCTTGTCGTTTGCTTTTTCACTAGCACCGGCCGTAAAGCTGAGAATTGTTAGAAAACAGATTTGAACCAGTCTCCCTTTCACCTGGCAATGATCCTTTGGCCTTCCTGCCCGCCACCTTCAGGATGGTTTCCCATCCGTCTGTAACTTGAGGAAAGGAAGAGTGTTTTCTGCAGTGTGCTTCTTCCCCAGGGCAGCCACTTTCCTCAGTGGTCACTCTGCACTGAAGTGTTATTGTAAGTGTGGCCTCCTGCCCCTGGCTCCTTCCTGCCTCTGACTCAGAGGCAAGGCGGCAGGCAGGCTCAGTGGCACTTGGAAGAGCTGCCAGGATAGTGCTCAGCAACGATAAATCTTTTCTCCAGGTCACAGGCGAGGGAAAACGCAGCAGTTTGTTGTTGGTAGTCAGATAAACTGTCACAGGTTAATCCTGGGGTGTTGCTTTTTTTGTTTCTTTCATTCCATAAATATGAATGTGTTCAATAAATCACTGAGTGAATGAAATAAAGTGTGATGGCAGAAAATCCTGAGGAGACATGATAAATTTTTTCATTTAGTTTTCTTTGACTCCCTACTCTCTCAGAGCTCACCTTAGAAGAAATTAAAACCGATCTTCCCTGTAAGTGCTTAGAAGTCCCAGCACTGTCTGGGCTAATTTCTCTAGGGATGCCAGAGTGAAAGCATTTGGCGAGACTGCACGTCAGAAGTTTTTCTGCCTGCTTACAGAGTGTGCTGGCAGGTTTTGTCATGCAGTGCAGGCGGCTGTGAGCTTTACGCCGCAAGATAGGCTGTGTCAACTCCAGTATTTGCAGTGTCTGGGAAGTAGAGCAGCAGTCAGTGCTCTTTCACCTCCCCTTGTTGCTCTGCCAGATTTACAAGAGTTTCGTCTCTGTATTTCCCTTAGGTCATGCCTGGGTTTTGTGTCAGAGTGTTAGAGCTTTCAGGGAACTGATAGCAGACGCAAATACTGGAGAAATAAACACTCCAAGTGTTGATCTGAGACACTGTTTTAGGGAATTGCTGTCTTCGTTTGTAAATCTGCTTTTGCACCAGAGATACTGATTTCCAGTGACTGTGGTAGCTGCAAATTCCAGATTTTAATAGTCCCCCCTTAAATTTTTTATTTGCACTTCTCTGTTATAAGAAGAAACATCCATTTGTACAGCTGCCCATGGAAGGTCTTTATTTACATGAGCATATTTCTCTTCAGACTTGATAACAAGATCTAATGAGGTGTTTCTTTGATTGCTCTGATAAATTCTTCATTTTAGAGGAGATTAACAGTGCCTTTAAGGGACAGTTTAAAAAAGGTTTGTGAATGCTAAATGGATTTGTTGCCCTTTATCCTGAGTACATGGCAGAGAACTGGTGAGTCTCACCTCTGCTCTGTTACTCTTCTTGCCAGGGTGCTTCCTCAGCAGGACAACATGCCTTGCTGAAGTGCCCTTCTAGAAACAAAGTTTAGATGTGTTTTAACATTTTCCACTTGGGTAGGCGACTCTAAATATGTGGAAAATGAATCTTTTTCAAATTCCGTAAATGTTCCTGTGAATGTGGGTTTTATCCACACCTAAGGGATAGATAAAGCAGTCAGACTCGCCCTAGGAGGAAATTTGACGTTGGCTGCTGTGATCACTTTCACATCCTATTTGCCCTTGGCAAATAAGCTATCTCTTAAAGTATTGATTTTCTCTAGTGTTGATCTGGAAATTGTTCTCAGTGTCTTTGTATTTGTAGAAAATCACAATGAAATCAGTCTTGGAATTTATATCATGGAAAAAGGAAAGGCCTGAGTACCAAAACCATCCTGGAGATTGGACAAATAAACAAATTGATTTATGTAAACCTTTATAGATAAAAGACTTGGGGGGGTGGAGGGGGAAGGTACAAATGTGTTGTGAATTGATGGTACGAAACCGGCTCCATTCTGAAGACTTTTGAGTAGAGAGATTCAGACTTCCTCATTCAGTATTTCCCTGGAACATTTACCTTGAGGCTCTGTTTAATCCTGAAGACTGCCTTTTGCATGCTGCTTCATTAGCGTGTACTTCTGCAGTGTCCTCGTGTCCTCAGGGCGTCAGTAAGGTTCCTCAGGGCGTCAGTAAGGTTCCTCAGGGGTGTGGAGGTGACATTCAAGTCCTGAGTAGCAGGTTGACTAATGTTGCAAGGGAAAAGCAGTATAAAAGTACGCTGCGACCAATAAGTAGGACACATGTCCCTGTTTCTCTTGCTTTTGAGCTGGATGAGACCTGAATTTGCTCATCGTGGAGTTGTTTCCACTTGCTTGGGTCGTGGGTTATTTATGTAATGGAGGTGTATATTTATTTGCTAAAGAGGTGGATCCTTGACTGAGCCCTGAGTAAAAGCAATCTCTAAATCTAGCACAAAAGTGATCTCTAAAACTATTACAACTCTTCTGTAATGGTGCCTCTTTATCTTTGATCTGGTGGCATTTTGATACCCTGCATTATTTCCCACTGAAAATGTTGTTATGAACATTTGTCTATTTTCCTTTCCAGCTCTCACTCTGGATCAATGAGAAGATGCTTACAGCCCAGGATATGTCCTATGATGAGGCAAGGAACCTGCATAGCAAATGGCTGAAACATCAGGCATTTATGGCAGAACTTGCATCCAACAAAGAATGGCTGGAGAAGATTGAAAAGGTAACTAAACGTCTGAACAATGCCTTCATCTTTATCAATGATGTTTATGCAGATAGATGGGATCTTTTCTTCTGCAGAATTGGTTTTTGAGTCATCTCTCCAGCTAAGGAAAAAGGAGATTGCATTGCTGTAGAATAAGTATCTATCGCATTGTTTCTCCGTGTAACCCATTTTATTCTTCATTGATGTATAAGTGGTTTTTATATAAGACATTTTCACAGTATAATCATTGGCTAAGTTGCCAATTTAATTTTATCTAGTCTTTCATATCTGTTAAGAGGAAGGCATAACCTAGTTGTCATACCCAGTGGGTAGAAGGGGCAAGTGTTGTGATTTGAGCTAGTAATTAGAAGTACTTTCTGGGAAGTAGCAAAACATAGGCAAATGACTGAATTTAGGCTCCCATGCTGCCATGCTTGTTTTCATTCATTCAGGACTATAATCAGGGTACCTTTGCCCATGCAAAATTAGTGCATGAAGTGAAGTACAGCCAGTTTTGTGATTAATTAAGATTCACAGCTCTGTATCAAGTTACTTTGAAAGCTTTAATATGCTGTGATGAGCTGTACTTTCTCCCCCCATTTCTTGTGCAGTTCTGGAACACTAAGGAGTCTCGTCTTTAGCTCTGACAGTGGGTTTCTGTTCAGTGTAAGTTAGCTTAATTGCTCATTTCCTCTCCCACTTTGGCACTCTGTATCCCATTAGAGGCTTTTCTGTGATCTCCAAATAGCAGTACCCTTTAATAGTGTAATTAGAAGGCTGCTCTTAGTACTGGAAATACATCTTTAGTGATGCTAATGTATCCTTATCCTTTGCATCTGAAAAATCAGATTGCAGCGAAGTACCAAAGCTTTATACCAAGCCACAGCTGACAATCTCTGTATTAAAGTTACCAGTGGTTGCAGCTATTAAATGTGCTGGGTTTTGAATTTGCATCTGAATAGATTTTGTCCCTTGTCAGCACCGCCCAGGTGCAGAAGAGAACTAGAAGTAAAGAAAGTATTTCCAAAACTAATACAATCTTTGTAAAGGGAAAAAGATCTCTTAAGTGCTCTGCTGGGGCTAGGTGCAGGATTCCTACTTCCCAAGGAACATTGTTCCTCTCCGATATTAACTTAGACCCATGGTAATTGCAGTAACCCATCAACATAACCTTCTTTAGTCGCACAGCTCAGTTTTGGTGCCGTAAGCTCCCTCTCCCAGCATCACGGTACATCTTCCTTGCCCTCCCAGTGAACTAGCCCATAGAAGCTGAAGACGGAGCTTGTTCAGCTGCAGCTCCCTCCTCTGCTGTCACGCTGGTGCATTGGGGCGGCCTGCTCCACTCCCATCCGAGTAGTGTCCCCAGTAGCTCCCACAAAGGAACATGTGTAGTGGGGAAGAGAAAGGACCCATTGCTTGACCTTCCCGTTGTCAAGAAACCCTCTTCCTGGCAACAGATGGACCTGGGAGATGATGTTCTGGAAAGAGTCACTGGATAATTGGAGATAGAAAATGAGTGGTTGATGCTGCCAGCAGATGAGGAATCCTGAGTGCTTACTAATGAGAATAATTTAACTAATGGTCTGTGAGTGCTCCTGAGGAGGTACCATTTTGTTACTCTTTGCTTTGCAGGAGGGAATGCAGCTCATTGCAGAGAAACCAGAGACTGAAGCTGTAGTGAAAGAAAAGCTGACAGGTCTCCATCAAATGTGGGAAGAGCTTGAATCCACTACCCAGACCAAGGCTCAGCGTCTCTTTGATGCGAACAAGGCGGAGCTTTTTACCCAGAGCTGTGCTGATTTGGATAAGTGGCTGAATGGTTTGGAGAGCCAAATTCAGTCGGACGACTACGGAAAAGATCTCACCAGTGTAAACATCTTGTTGAAGAAGCAGCAGGTAAATGGAGCACAGGTTGCACAGCAGACAGACAGCAGATACCTGTTCTCAAAGGAATAGATGGGCATCCTTTCAGTTTAGAAAAGAATTTATTTACTTTTCTTCTTGTTGTTTCATATATCTTTAAGGAGAACTAGAAATATGCACAGAAATAAATCGGCTGTAAATTTCTTCATACAATATCTACTTCCTACTGCCTTCCTTCCCCACATTAATAACTCTGTTCTGTCTTCTGCTGTAGTCCTCCAGTCGCCAATCGTTCCCTCTCTGTACATGGCTGCCTGCCTCTGATTCAGACTTGTCTGAAGCTGGCCGGTGCCTGATTCCCTGCTGGAAAGACAGCAAGGAGTAGCAAGGACAGCAGGGAGCAGTGAAGCTCTCGTGTGCAATTAGCGGTGCTCCAAAGTTCTTCAGGATAGCTTGTGAATGATTAATAGAACAGATACAGCTGTGTTGCCCAAAGTCACCATTTGCACGAGCAGATATAACTGAGGGATATCAGCAGGTGTCCACAGTTATGAATCTGTGTTTAAGTTCTTTGCAATATGAATGCTACAGGAATTATTAATGTGGTAGATCCTACTGACCAGCTTCTGTTTTCTCTTCTTATGGAGCTATTGATGTACCCTAATCGTATCAACTGCTTTTACCTCAGTTTTCAGGGTCTTTTTGCCATGTTTCTGTTTAGATGCTGGAGAATCAAATGGATGTTCGTAAGAAGGAGATAGAGGAGCTGCAAAGCCAGGCACGGGCTTTAAGCCAAGAAGGGAAGAGTACGGATGAAGTAGATGGCAAGCGCCTTACTGTAGAGAAGAAATTTTTGGAGTTGTTGGAACCTTTGAATGAAAGAAAGGCAAACCTGCTGGCTTCCAAAGAAATCCACCAGTTCAACCGGGATGTGGAAGATGAAATTGTGAGTATAAAAAAAATCCTGTTCCCCAGACGACAGCAAAATGTCCCACCTGTTGCTGAGCTATCAGGAAGAAACCTGTTGATGATGTCTTTTAATAGCACGTTTGAGTGATGTTGCTTTTTGCATGTTTTATGAACCTGCCTCTCTCTGCTGCCATAACTGTATCTGAGGTTGCTTGAAATTAGATGTACTCTTCTTCTCTTGCTTTCAGTTGTGGGTCGGAGAGAGGATGGCTATAGCTACGTCTACTGATCATGGACACAATCTACAGACTGTGCAGCTACTAATAAAGAAAAATCAGGTAAGTAGGTGCTGTTAGAGTTCCATACCCAGGATTTCTCCTTAGTCCTGACTAACTCAGGAAAGAAAGGCTTGGGCTGAAATGATGGGTGCTTCTGTGATGATGTGCTGTGGAGAAGGCGGTGTGAGCACTGGGTGGTGGCATGTTCAGGGGTGACAATGGTCCCCAGTTTGTCCCTGTGAGCTGATGGCATGTATTTTGTTGCTCCTCTTGAATTACGATGCCTGACTGGCATTTCTTATTTGTTTGGTGCAGTGTCTCATCAATCTGCTTTTCTCCCATGTAGACCCTTCAGAAGGAAATCCAGGGACATCAGCCTCGTATTGATGACATTTTTGAGAGGAGTCAAAACATTATTACTGAGAGTAGCCCCAATGCTGAAGCAATTCAGCAGAGACTTGCAGACCTGCAGCAACTGTGGAACCTCCTAATCGAGGAGACAGAGAAACGCCACAAGCGCCTTGAGGAGTCTCACAGAGCACAGCAGTACTACTTTGATGCTGCTGAGGCTGAGGCCTGGATGAGCGAGCAGGAGCTCTACATGATGTCAGAAGAGAAAGCCAAAGTGAGCAGCTCCACACCAATACTAGTTTGGTTTTAATTGCTTAGCTAGAGGGGTGGCAGGTGGCCTAATTTAATATGTCACTAATGTAATGGTAACATAAACAAATTTAATTCCCCTGTGAAACCTCAAATGTTTATCTCTTCTATCCGTTATGACACCTCAGATAGTGTGGAGGATAGGCCTTGCTGCACTGAGCCAATGAAGCATCCTCAGACTGTAGATGGCAACTGTGTGCCTGTCTTTGCTGTAAGGTCAGAGTTACCAACACAGCCCAGTTGTGTCAAGTTTTCTATTAGTTTTGAATCACTGGGAACAGCATGGTGCCCCTGTTTGTGAAACAGGCCTGATGGTCACTCAGTTCATGCCATTAGTCATCAGCTTTTACTCCCAGGGAAGTGAAACTGGAAGAACATCAGACCATAACAAAGAGTAGGTGAACTTCTGTTTTTCAAGGAGGTGTAAGAATGCTGTATCTTATTTGTTGTTTACGTAAATATACTGCATTCGTTGCCCTGATAAAATAAAACTTAGCTTTGTATCAGTGTAACACATTTCACGGATATTGAGTCTTTAGTTAAAAAGCATTTGTTTTCTTTTTTAAAGCTAAGCAATGCAAATAAAACAGAATATTAATATGAATAGTACATCACAAAAAATATTTTAATTAGAAGGCTTATTGACAATACCAGTTAATACTGAGAGCTGAGAGTTGTTTTTCTTAGTCATAATAATGCATAGAAAGTTTTGATTGGAATTTCTCCAGGCACTTTGGTGGAGAATCCTTTGGCATGGACTCCATAGGGTTTCTTTTCTTTGACCCAGGCTGACATTGAAAAGCCTGAAGAGTGTTCCATTTTTTCTGAGCCCTGCAGAGTCGCCAGTGCACAAACAGCTTCACAGAAGACGAAATCTAACATGCTTAATGCACAGCTGATGAAATTTAGTTCTACATCCCAGAGGGGTTGTTGCATTCACTCTTTCACTTGTTGTTTTGCTTTCTGTGGGTACCATTTGCTGTGAACTCCACTATTAATATGTGATTGTCAGAACAACTTGTCTTCAAGCTGTACTTGGGAGCAGTTTGTTATAAATCTTTCTGGCTACTACTGTTTGCTTGCACGCCAGGTTGAACTTGCTGTGCGATGTCTTTCTCTGGAGTAGGGGATTTGGCTATTATTTTCTATCGCCATTACAGGATGAACAGAGTGCAGTGTCCATGCTGAAGAAACACCAGATTTTGGAACAAGCTGTCGAAGACTATGCTGAAACTGTGCACCAGCTTTCAAAGACCAGCAGAACTTTGGTGGCAGATAACCACCCAGAAAGGTATTTAATGGCCTTTTTAAGTTGGATTGTGCGTTCTTTTAGTAGTTTGGTCACTTTATTGGGTTGTTTTGACACTCAAATACATCAAAGAGTAAGTAGCTCAGTAAAGTGTACAGAGGAAGAGGAGTTCAGCCTTGCTCAGTTCAAGATGCATGTGGTGTGACCCTGGTTTGGGCAAAGACAGGGTCCTGAACAAGGTCAAAGTGTGCAGCTGCTGGATTCTGGATAGTACTGGACACCTCCAATAAATGTCTGTTGTATTCTTTATGCAGGCTAGGGTGTCAGGTCTGCCAGCACCGCTGAACCTTGTGAAGATACGGCAATTCTGAGAGACAAGGGTCCATATTCACTCTTAGAACCAATTTTATGTCCAGCCCATAGGGTCACAGTCATTTATCATTCTGTCCATAGGGCAGGGCTCCCTGAGGTCTGTCTCCTTTGAGATTCCAGTAGCATCAGAGACTCCAAGTCTGGGCACATTAACGTCTTGGTTTTGGTAAATTTATCTTAACTTTCATAAATGGCTTTTCCTGTCGGGAGGATTCAGGAAGCTTAAGAAGTGTTTTGCTGTGAGAGCAGCAGCTAAGCAAAACAAATTCTCTGTTGGCTTTGACTACAAGGCTGATTTGACTGTGAGGCGAATGTGTTTAACTGCTCTGCCTTCATGGCTAGGAAGATAGGGCTGTCTTAGACACTCTCTGCCTCTTGTGGAGGATTGTTATTTAACTCAAAAGCACTCTCTTGTGGTCATCACAATTTCTGATGAGAGTGGGTTTCCTAGCTGACTACTAGAATAACACAATCGACTATAGGAGGCAGAAGAAAGGCAGTTTGCTAGGACTACATGGCTTAGACAAAATATAAGCAAAAGATATGGCAAACACAAATATTAATCACTTTTGGAAATGCTGAGCTTTAGGGAGTAGGAAACCCATACGTGCTTCTGAACTTTGAAGCAAAATTTAAATGCAAATGAAATGCTGCTTGCCTCAGCAGCCCAGATCCTGCCTGTAATTCTGGAAGAAGGCTCTGGTGTGATCTGTGGTCCAAATAATCATAGTTCTCAGCTTCATTCTCTAAAGCCAGGGGCATTGTATGTACAGGGCAGAGAAGGTTTCTAGCTAGTGCCTTCAGCTGTGCCTGCAGAGGGTTGGTCCAGTGTCTGAGTCAAATTTGTGCATGCAGCAAACTTGCATTCAGTGGATTAAATACAAGAGTGACTTCTATTCCTTGTAGGTATTTTTTTCCCCGTTTACTTTTATTATTTGTCAAGGACGATGAGGACTCATTGCTCTCTGTTTTTTCCAGTGAGCGTATCAGTATGCGCCAGTCCAAAGTGGATAAGCTGTATGCAGGCCTGAAGGATCTAGCTGAAGAGAGACGGGGCAAGCTGGATGAGAGACACAGGCTGTTCCAACTTAACCGTGAGGTGGATGACCTGGAGCAATGGATTGCTGAAAGGGAGGTGGTGGCAGGATCCCACGAGCTGGGACAGGACTACGAACATGTAACAGTAAGTTCTTTGGATGTGGCTGCTGGTTGACCTTCCATTTCTGGATGCTGCACGCAGTAGATGGTTAATAGATATGGGTGGTTGGTTTGCTCAAATCAATTTGTAATTACAGCGCTACCTGAGTCCATTTCTCTGTGTTTCAGATGCTACAGGAGCGATTCCGAGAATTCGCCCGAGACACTGGGAACATTGGACAGGAGCGTGTTGATACTGTTAACCACATGGCAGACGAGCTTATCAACTCTGGACATTCAGATGCTGCAACAATTGCAGAGTGGAAGGATGGACTCAATGAGGCCTGGGCTGATCTACTGGAGCTCATTGACACGAGAACACAAATTCTAGCAGCCTCTTATGAACTGCACAAATTTTACCATGATGCCAAGGAGATCTTGGGACGTATTCAAGACAAGCATAAGAAACTGCCTGAAGAGCTTGGTAGAGACCAAAACACAGTGGAAACACTACAGAGAATGCACACAACATTTGAGCATGATATCCAGGCTCTCGGCACACAGGTGCGTAGCGAGTGAGCGGTGCTGTCTGTGGGTATAGGAATCTGCAGAGTTCTGCTGCTGCTCTTGGCTCCTCTGTGGCTGGGAGACACAGTGCTGCTGCCAGCTGCTTTCCAAGTATATTCTGTGGGAAGAATTTTGCCTGTGTCATTTCTGCTTCTCTGTCATTGCATTAGGTTAATTAGTTTATCTAAAATAGAAATCCATAAGTATGCAGTTTTCTGAATATGTAGGTAATTGCTGAATGATATTTCATTTCCTGTCCCTGGCTGAATAAGAAATCATAAAGGCAGAGAACCTCTGTAATGATTTAAAGTAAAGCGGAAAGCTGTGATGTCCTCTGAAAGTCTAAGCCTGCAAAATGTGTAGGAATAGAGGCTGGATGGAGGGTAACACACTTCAGCTCCTCAGGGGACTTTTTTCTGCGGCAGCTCCAGCACTATGCTGTGTGGCTGGCACTGGGGGAAAAGGATTCACATTGGACTAAGAAAGGTTCGTTTGACTTAATGCATTGTCTCTACAGTCAGTTTCTGAAAGACATTGAACAGATACTAAATCTGTAAAGAATTGTAATGTGCCAGAGGTAATGTGAACACAGGTTTCAGATTTTTCTGTCCTTAACATTGTTCTTGGGTGTTATATTAATTGTGCTGGAAGCTACCTTAGATTTTCCTGCTCCTCCTGCTATGTTTACCTCACTGAATGCAAGACACAACTATCCCATCCCATGGAAGAATTGCTATGCCAAACAATACTTGGAGGACAGGGACAAATATGAAGGAATGTGTAAGCCTGATTGGTTTTTTTTTTTCCTTTTAAAAAGAAACCACCACCAGAAAGCCCCAACCAAACCCTCTGCAGCTGAGTGTTTTTTATTTTTCCTTTCTGAGAGGCAAAGCTTTGTAGAACTACAGAGAAGCTTTCTGACCGGTTATGAAGCTGGCCATTCTGACTTAAATATTGCTTTTTCTGATACTTCCTAACAGCAGACTGAAGAGATTTAAGGTACATAGTCCAGGCTAAAATTTTATCTGATTTTATCTAATTCCAAAACTTTTGAAGCCAAGGTGTGTTTAATAGAAGGTGGCAGCTGCTCGTATAGCACACAGGGGATGCTAAACCAAAAAAACAAGGCTCAACTGCCAAAATGAGAATTGCGAAAGAGATTAAATTGCATAAGGATTGGAGGAATTATAACTGACTGCATTTATCCCAGGAGGTCATAAAAGATAGCTTTTCTGCCCGAGCTGCATGCCAATTCTTGATTATGTTGCAATTTACATAGTTGTTTACAGTAGAGTAAAGGGGATACAGCAACCATTTGATTTTCCAAGTGTTTACTTTCAGAAGCTTTACATTTTATACATAAAATGAGAGACATTCATAGAAGAGCAATCCCAGAGTCTCAAAAAGGTAATTATAACAAGACCTAAATGAAGGAATCTGTAATCATAGCACGGGCACTTAGGTGAAAGCACTTAGGATATTTTTTGGGTGAAACAGCTGGAGCACTGAGTTGCATCATTGTGGCAGCGGTGTTCTCTGTGTCTATAATCAGAAAGCTGTTTAATTTGATGTTCAAATTAAAAATAATCATTTTTAAAAAATTAGAAAATAATAAAATTATTCTGGGCTCAAGAAATACATGAAACAGTCAAGAAATAGCATTTGATGTCCCATTTCAGTATTTGGAAGGAAGAGATTTCTGGTAGTAGAAGGATCTTTGAATTTCCAAGTTTTCTTCTGTTTGAAGTCATTATCAACATTTTTGAACCATCATCTCCGACAGTTAGAGTAGTGGTTTTAACACAGGATTTCCTGAGTGGCATTGTCACTTGTGTGAGAGAGAGAAAATTTGATGATGAAAACGGTCTCCATTTGCCCTAACATTTAACAGTCACTTTGGTTCAGCAGCCGATTTTACGGGGGGGGGTAGGCAGTAGCAAATCTTTGCTATTTTAGGGGCCCCTTGACCCAACAGTCTTCTCTAAGAAATATTCTCACAGGCATTTACTGCCTTAATGACAGAACAAACCTTCATAGTATTGACAGACCAAATGTATCTACAGTGACTTTAGAAAGCCATTCAAATGATGAATTAGCAGCTGTAATGTCCCTGTATTTGTGACTCAAAAGTACGCAAACGCTGATGTATTTCTTTTATAAAACACGCCAGGTGAGACAGCTGCAGGAGGATGCTGCACGCCTTCAGGCTGCCTATGCTGGAGACAAAGCTGATGACATCCAGAAGAGGGAAAATGAGGTCCTAGAAGCCTGGAAGGCGCTGTTGGATGCCTGTGAGGGCCGCAGGGTTAGGTTGGTGGATACAGGAGACAAGTTCCGGTTCTTCAGCATGGTTCGTGATCTCATGCTTTGGATGGAAGACGTTATCCGACAGATAGAGGCCCAGGAAAAGCCAAGGTAACGTGGGGTATCTCTTCCCAATCAGAAGATAAGGCTGCAGGTCAGCTGAAGAAAAGACTCAGGATCACTGGGCCAGAAATTCTGAGAGAGAGAGGCTGTCAAAATCTGGTGGTGGTGTAGCAGCTTGTTTTTGTGTCTTGCTTGCCCAGCAGAGGCTGGTGGCTACTGAGGTAATTGCAGTGTAAAATTATGTCCAAAAGGATTGTTACACCCATTTGTGTTTATTTGATCTCCAATTTAGCCTAGAATGGTGCCAGTCCTCAGGAAAGGCTGAGAGCAATCTTGTTCCTGAACTGTGAAGACAATCTAGGAATTAATTTTTTATCATTACAGTTGTGGGTTAATTTACTTGTTTGAAAATGTAACAGCTGTTAAATCTGCAATACATGTTTCTGAAACATGGATTGATCGTTCTAGGGATGTTTCGTCTGTTGAGCTGCTAATGAACAATCACCAGGGTATCAAAGCAGAAATCGATGCCCGAAACGACAGCTTTACTACCTGCATTGAGCTCGGCAAATCTCTTCTGGCAAGAAAACACTATGCATCAGAAGAGGTACTGTGATTGCTGAACACGTAACAACAGCAGTGCAGCTGGCCTGTCAATTTCGTTTCACCTGGAGAAACTTGCATTGTGTAATGTAGATTACGCAGATTAATGAGATGTGGGTTTATAATGAGATGCATTAATTCAGGGACTGTTGCGCTTCTGCTGTTGTGAAATTAATGCATGATTTAACTCTGTGTTAGGAAGCCGAGGTGGCACCTAAATTTAAAGTATCATTTTCAGTACAGGAAATGCAAGGAAGCTGTTCTATTCAGTGCTGCAGAGTGAAAGCTCTGGGGTGACTGTGTTGGGAAAGGCGACTTCCCAAGACTTCTGAGCAAGAGCAGAGGCAACCGTGAGACAGCTTGGATTCTGTACAGGGGAACTGCAATACTATGAAGAGGCCTGCTAGAGGAAGGAATGGGAAAAAATTGTCTCATGGGGAACAAATCCAGGGAATACTAAGAGAAAAATGTATTTGACTGCTTAAGGCCTTGATTTATTTTCTGATTTCTCTTGGCCAGAGGTAAGAGGCTCAGCCTTGGTTTCATCCTGCCTCCCTTCAGTGGAGGGAGGATAGCCAGATGCCATACGATGCTGCCCACTCAGGAAGGTGATATTTTCTGTGTCTGCATTGCACACGAGTGCTGTGGACTATCCTTGGAGAAACACTTGCTCAGGCACTGGGAGGTTTCGCTAGCCAGTATTCACCCCACCAATAACACGGGGCTTACCCTGGCACGTTGGTGGTGTTAGCACAGGTGACTGCAGGCTTTTGTAACCATTACGGGCAGCACGATTTGCATTATTTGCTAGAAAAAGGATGTAACAGTTGCACTATTTAGATTTGTTTGTCTGTTATACTGCTTTTATCAAATAGTCTTGGTGCTGTGGTTTTAACAGATACTGTATGCTTTGGCAAATGTCATATTTTAATACAAATGCCGTATTTTTTTATACTTTGAAGAGAAAAACAGCTGTTACATTCATATTTAAGTCACTTTCTGACAGTCTAGCACAATGTTAGCACAGTGTGTCCTGTCCATAAATCGTAGTGCCTTTTGCTGGTGGTTACAGCTTACGCACTGTGGTGGGGTGAGCCTGGTGCTGGTATAACAGTCCTGCATTTTCCTCTTCTATCCAGATCAAGGAAAAACTTCTGCAGCTGACAGAGAAGAGGAAAGAAATGATTGACAAATGGGAAGACAGATGGGAGTGGCTGAGACTGAGTAAGGGCATTCTTGGATTTCTTTTGGGGAGGGCCGTATCTAACTCTCTTCACTGTGTCTTTCTGAGCATTCCTTACTCCCTAACAAACAGTGCCTGCAAATGTGTTTGTACTGTAATAACAGTAAGAGTCACACCTGTGGACTGTAAAATAACTGAGAATTTGAAACTGAGAAACCTGCACCAGAAGTCTTACTCTGTATGATCAAATTTGGAGCTGTTGATGTTTGCTGACAAAAGCTGTAATTTAAGCAGTGCAGTATTTTGCAAGTTTTACACCAGCAACAGCAGCCCTGTTCTGATACTCTTAACAAAGTGATCCATATCTCATATGTGCCTGAAGCCTTTGCAGCAGGCAGGTGTCCAGGATCTCAAAACTGGCAGTGCACTGCGGTAATTCTCTGGGGTTCAGGGCTGCAATGTGTACTTTCTTCGTTGTTTCTGAGCCTCAGCAGGCTGTACGAAATGCAGTAGCATGAGCGATTGTTCCTCATTTTGGGTGTTTGCGGCATATTATTCATCAAAATTATTTGATCTCATTCACAAAAACTGTGTAAGCTTTTTTTCAGCTGTGAAGACAGAACTGTAGCACTATAGACAAGCATAAAGTAGAGAAATACTGCTTGCTGAAGGGAAGTCCAGCCTGCAGTCTAGCTGCTCTGTAGGCAGGGCAGTGTGAGGAAGAAAACCAGCAGATAACAGACTTTCTTCACTGAAGAGAATGGGTTACAGCAGATTAGAACAAAACGGAAACTCTGAAATTGCAAAACAAGAGTCTATAGAAGAAGTGATGGTGGACTTTAACATTTATTTTTCCTCAAATCAAAACCAACAGGATAGATTTGTGTCTTCTACATTATTATTTCAGTGAGCTTAATTAAGGAAAGTACTTAGCCAGAAACATTTACATTTTTCCCAAACTGTTTTTAAGAAAATTCAGAAGATGCCTGATGACTTTATGATGCTCTTTTTGACATTAATGGTGCTGATATCTGTGCATTCTTTGCTTAGTTTTGGAGGTACACCAGTTTTCAAGAGATGCAAGTGTGGCTGAGGCCTGGCTGCTGGGACAGGAGCCCTACCTATCCAGCCGTGAAATAGGTCAGAGCGTTGATGAAGTGGAAAAATTAATTAAGCGACATGAAGCATTTGAAAAATCTGCAGCTACTTGGGATGAGAGATTTGCAGCACTGGAAAGACTGACTACGGTGAGTGCTGTAGGCAAGAACTTCTCCTGGCTATTCCTCTTCACTTTGGTGCAATCTGATTGTTTGGAAAAATAGAATTATAGAATGGTTTGAGTTAGAAGGGACTGGAAAGATCATCCAGTTCCAACCCCGCTGCCATGGGCAGGAACACCTTTGGCTTTATCAGGTTGCTCAAAGCCTCATCCAACCTGGCCTTGAACACCTTCAGGGATGAGGCATCCGTGACTTCTCTGGGCAACCTGTGCCAGTGCCTCAAACCCTCACAGGAAAAAAATTCTTCCTACTATCTGACCTAAATCTCCCCTCTTTCAGCCTAAGAATTCCCAGCATCACCAGCCTAATCTCCACTTGTTGATCTGGTTTTTAATCAACCCAGGCCAATCTCCCAGGGCCTGAACTTTCATGTTCCTAGCAATACTAAAACCCTCTCAGGTTCATTTGAACCCAACAACCTGCAAGGAAAGCTGAAGTGATAAATGATCTTAGTAGTTAATGAAAGCTGTCTCAGGCCCAGGAGTGATGGCCCAGGAACAAATTCAAGGGCTGAGCAGTTTGCTTCAGCCCTCTGCTGTAGAGGTTGTACTGCTGAAAGGGAAGGGAGATTCTGGGGGAAGAAAACCCAGATCAAAACACTTGAAATGATTTTTAGTTAAAGGCAACAGTGTGAGGAGACAGTGGGGAGGGGGAGTTGACAAAATCTTTATTGTGTTTTGACTGCTTCAGTACAAGGCTGTATTGTCCCCTAGCAAGACATAATAAACCCCCACAAAAAATCATTATGAGCACAGCTGCAATGCCAGTAATTAGTGCTCGGAGAGCATGTTACCATCTTTGGAGAATAATTTTACTTTAGACACTAAAATTGCAGTGGCTTGATTTTTCATAAGCACTGAGTGTCACAGCTGCAGACAAAATGAACTGGAGTTTCTCTTTATCTTTGGAAATCAGACTGGTTTTGTTTAGATGGTTAATTTCAGGGATTCAGATGTGGAATGCTATTTCTGTGTATGGCAAGTGGACAAGAGGATGTCACTTGTCAATATTTTAATAGGTTGGGCTGCTTTCTTGTTTGTCTTATTTTTGTCCTAATAGAATGAATTAGGAAAGAAACAAAGAGTGGCAAGCTGCTAGCCAGGCAGTCTGCTTGGTGTTAAAGGATCTGATACTGCACGCCTTTACTGACAAATCTAGTGCAACAAACCTTGCATTATTAGTACTTTTTAAATATGATGCCCTCAAATTTTATTTCAACAAACTTTAATTTCAGTAATGGTTCAGAAAAATGTACAAAGTTTAGTTTTAGTTTCTGGATATGCCCCCGAAAAAGCACGCAGTGCTTTTAAATACACAAAAATGTTTCATTTCTCAGTTGGAACTGTTGGAAGTACGTCGACAACAAGAGGAAGAGGAGAGGAAGAGACAGCCGCCCACTCCGGAGCCAAGTCCGAAGGTTGCGGAGGATGCAGACACCCAGCAGCAATGGTAAGCCCAGGATGTGGGAAGCTAAACTGCGTGCTTTACACTGTTTCTTTAGAGTTCTCAGGCTGAAGATGCATTGTAAAAGGAGAGTCATGGTTTTGTAATGTGACCTTTTTAGAAGATGTGGTGGGTGTAGTTTATGGGGACAGGACCTTTCCCAGAAATCTGAATTCACTGCTAAGTTGAATGTTCCGGTTTTTCATCATGATGCAGTGTACAGCTGCTGAGATGTACTAAAAAGAGGCTGCTGTTTTTACACCTCCCTGTGTTATGAATTCGAATTTCTGAACAGTCTTGACTTTCTTCTATAGTGAGCATCTGTTACAGATAGATTTCAAACCACATTCATGGAACAATGACATTTATAAAATTACTTGTGTGATGGAAGTGGATTGCTATGTAGGGTAATTGTCAGGAAAACCTGTTTTGATCTCACTTAACATTGGATTGATTCAGTTGGGCTTGAGGATTTGAAGAACTTGCTTAAATTTCTGAAGTGTGCGATATTCTGTAGGAAAATCTCATTGTGGTAAAAAAGATGGGTGACTTTCAAGAGCTTAATACAACTTCTTTTTTTTCCCTCTCTCCCAACAGGGACGGAACAAAAGGAGAACAGGTTTCCCAGAATGGTTTGCCATCAGACCAGGAATCTCCACGGGTTAGTTACCGCTCCCAAACCTACCAAAACTACAAAAACTTTATTAGCAGACGGACAGCCAATGACCGATCGTGGTCTGGACTGTGACATACAGAATCATTTGCAGCAAAAGACACCTTTTTTTCAGTATGGTTTACTGGTACTGGTTTAATCTTTTGGCTTCAGATTTTCCTGCTGTTTTTCTCTTCCTTCCCATCAGTTGACTTTTATTTAATTAGCAGCCCCTTGGAGATATATTCACTTCACTTTAATCCTTGTTTATTTGAATCTCCCCACTGACACTCAGTTGCTTTAAGGTGACACATTTATTTCATGTTATTTACTGTGAGTTTTTCATGTCGCTAATAGTATTAAGATTTTCCAGCTAAATCGTCCTTTTTATGAGTAATTGAGATTTAATGAGATTACATCATAATGAAGAAGAGAACTAGAATCTGACAGGTATGACGCATCGAGTATATACTAACAGGTTTCAGCACGGCAACATTATTAAATCAGCTGCATTAGCAAGTGAGTTATTTGCAAGGCCAAAAATAATACATGCAAGGGAGCTTGGCAGTAAAGGCTGGGAGGGAGGGGAGAGTTGTAACTATTGACAAATATAAGCCGTAAGGTTAGTTGTATAACATTCCATGCAGAATGGACTCATTGACAACAGATAAAAATAAAGGTGAAATAAAACATTAAAAACTAGTATCTAGATTTATCTTGGTATTTAGTCCTCATGAAGAGTTGTCGTCTTGCTGAATATCTAATTTAGGGCTCCATTTTGCTTTGTCCTGTCCAGTTTACACTACAACAATTCCATTTACTGACACTGGAGAGACAGTTGTAGAAAGGAGAGTAGGGTGCAGACCCTGATGGAGTGGTTGTGATGTTTTTCTTTAAAAACTAAATAAAATACATTGGTCAAAGATCCCAGCTCTTTATTTTATGTAGCAATGCAGGTTGAATGGTCCATGCCTTATTCATTCCTAATTGATCGGGGGTGTCCCAGCGGAGTCAGGATGCATGCCAAGAATCTTAATGTGCAGCCACAAAGATGCCAGTAAATATGTATATATAGTTAAAGCAACACAGTAGCTGAGAACTGGCTTCTCTCTCCATTACCTTCCTGTAAAGCCTGCTTGCTTCGATTAATGCTTTGAGTGGTGCGAAAAATGGCACTTCTTTTTCTTATGTCTTTGAATCTCACTCTCTAAGGTCATATTAAGTGCAGGAAAGGCTCGTGGCAGGCTCAGCCCAGTGGATATCAGGACTCTTGCCCGTACTGCAAAGGAAACGTAGGCTCCTGTCCAGGACCCTGGGAGGAAGTGCCTTTCAGCACAAGCTTATCTTTCAAGCAGCCCATCCCAGCTACGTTTTAGTCTGCATGCAGACTCTGTCATTGCTGTAGGATATAAAGCAGTTATACCTTTTTCTTCCTTTAAATAAAGCCTTTCAGTTCATCTTTGATATTAAACGATGAAGTGAGCTGTCTGTTGTACATTCTTACGTTTATGAAAGTATATATAGCTGTGCAAAGGAACGCAGTGTGGTCTGCAAGCACATCCCAGATCATCACCATCTTGTTGGTTACCACAGCTTTAAGAAACACCTGTTTGCTTCTTTTTTTTTATTTATTTTATGGTACATAATGCATTTCCATGTTAATCTTTGCCATCTGCACTTCAGCCTTTCATGAGAGCTTTTTAGCTCAGTTTGCTGAATCCTGTGTTGCAATACATCAGATGCACATAGCTGTATTATTTCTGATTTGAGGTGCAAGAATGCTGAAGTTGATCAGAATTCCAGTTTCTGACAACTAGCTGAGCAGCGCAGCTGAATTGTTCTGTATTGGCTGAGCTTGTGAAGTGAGACAGGTGATTGAAAGGATGTGCTTCAGTAATTTTACTTTTGCAGTAACTTGCCTTTCCACTTCATGATGCATGTTTTTTTTTCTTTTGTCAGGGTAACACCATAAAGCTTCTTAATGCTTTTTAAAATTCTGTATAAATTCATGCAGATGATCTGGTGACTGTCTGCACCAGCGCTGGCTTTCTACCTGCATGACAGTTCTCAGAGCAGCATAGCTGTAGCTTGAGACCCCACCCTCTGGGAAGCCATCAGATGTGTTCTGGCTAAAAAGTACTGTGTAAAAGTAATGTTTACAGATACACCTATTTACTTATGTTAGTACACTTATATATTAAAATTACTCTTCTATGATGAAGAAAACTCAGTCATCAATGAAGATCATAGTTTTAGGCACTAGCAATGTAAGATTTCACCTATTTATTATAGCCTATGGTACTGGCTTAAAACATGGCTGTGGTACTTATGCCAGCACAATACATAGGCTGTCATCTGTGTGCATCTGAAAAAGGCAAATACGTCTCTATTATTTAAGCTGTGGTGCACAGACTTAAGTTGACGAATATAATGTTGCTTCAAGCACTTTGAAAATCAAAGAGATGGCACCAGTCATTGTCACCAGCTGTCTTGTTGCATGTTATAGTCCTGATTTAAATATCTCAGGAGCAGTCATTAGCCAGCCACTAAAGCACTTGCAACTAATCTCAGTCACGGCTAAGAAAACTGTATTTGTGTACGTGATAACTGTTGTGTTGTAACAGTACAGTTCGCTATTAATGTTTGTCTTCCGTTGTGTTGTCTGTGCATGCTTGACGCATGTTTCCATTAAAGTTTGTTTAGCTCCTGTTTTTTTCTCTATTTTCATGACACATTCTTCGCATAGCTGTTTATGATTCAGATTTATTTTGCTTGTTTTCTGTTAATTGTAGATAACACATGAAAAGGAAATAAAACGTGAAAGAGCATCAGAACAGCTTTTCATAGCACTTTTACAGTCAGGAGAATTTTAAGTAGATGTTCCAGGTCCGATGGTGTGATTCAGGTTGGCAGTTATCTAAAACCACAGAGTTGCAGATTGCAGCACTAAATTATGTGTTGTTTCCCATAAACACACATTAAGTGGCTGGTGTTTTTAAACTGGTCTGTTTTATGTCAGATTAGTGGTTATAGGTACCCCAGAATCAGTAATATTTTCACATCCTGCTGGTATGGCTACAGAAAATGTAACTTTCTTGAATCTCAGGCAGGGATCCAGCCAGTTGAAAAGCCAGAGTTGGAAGTTCAGTAACCATCACTGGTCAAAAGACTTGCAAAGGGCTGTCCTTTTTCTTGAACGCTATCTGTTGGCCATTGGTGATCAGCGCTGGTGATAGTTAATTGAGCTTTCTTTGGTGAATCACTGGTTATTTCACTGTCTGTGTCATGGTGGCTGTGCTGGCAGTGTATGGTAATCTTCAGCCTCATCTATTTACTCTCTACCCCCTTTAATGCAACCTTTTTGTAGTAGTTTGAGATTTGTGTACAAACAGTGAGATGTGACAGCTTAGATTTATCCTAAGTGTGAAAAAGCAGTATCATTGATTCTTACTTCTGCTGGGTAACACTTGATAGGTAGATGTAGTGCAGAGTAGATGTTTCCTCTCATAAACTAAGCTGTAAGGCTGCCTGTCTTTAGGGACAGAATAAAATAGATATGACTGAAGTGGAATGTGAGCTGTGATTCTCTCCCTGTTTCAGTGATGTAGTGTCTGTACTCTGGAGATTCGGATTGCCTAAAGGCAGTTAACCAATCCTTCCCATATTCCTAGCAAGTTGGCACTTAGATCTCCCTAGATCAATATACGAGGTGCAAGGGTGTAAAGGTACAATACTGTATATTTGGCAGGTATAAGAAGTTCTAGCAAATGGTAGCAAAATTTAGTTTGTTGCATAATAATTTGGCTGCTTTTGAATTGTCCAGGCCATGTGCAGAAGTGGGAATGTCTAATTGTGCCATTCACAAATACCTGCTTGTCTGCATAAAACCAGTCCAGAATGTTTGTCATCTACTAGAGCGTTAGCAGCACTAAGCTTTAGTAACTTGCTAATAATAACAATACACAATTACACAATTGTGTAATTCTTGAGCTGCTACCAATGGCTCTACATGTCAAAGTAATGGTACAAGGTAAAAAAAAAGCTGGGACCAAGCTGCATTTCAAAAGCTTATAGCCATTAGGATTCCAATTTAATGATTTTTGGATGAATGGCTCCTGAAGACGTCGACAGCTTGACCAGTCAGAGCTGCTGGAAACACGGCTGCTCTCTAGGCTATCTCGATCACAGTGCGACAGGCAACGCGATCAACAAAGCAAGTGATGGGCAAGGCCTTGGTTCTGTCTTTGTTTGGGGGTAAATAGCTGTGTGATGTTGTGTGACTGTGGTGGTTTTCAGTTCCTTTAACAAAAACCCAATCCACCTAATAATGAAAGCCTGAAAAGACCTTGATAAATTGACACATGACCTCATTTCCCTTGTCTTTAAGATCCAATATCCTAACTGGGATGGTGGAGTTGAAATGCATGGTGTAATCTTTCTAATTTCTGCATGTTTTGATTTTGTTGTGTCACTAGGGGAATGGGGAAAGCGGGAAAGGAGCTTTTACAGAAACAAAAAAAAGTTATCCAGGTTTTTGTAACTGCTCCTGGGCAAATTTGACATATTTTTCTGCTGGTTCATAGTTAGTATCTTTTATAGATTTTTAATACTCCCGTAATGCCATAAGTGTATTTAAGGTGGCTGATGTGTATAACTTCTACTGTTCATCTAGGTCTGCAGAAAGTGTGATTGTTACTGTTCCAAACATTCGAGTACTTAGCAACAGATTTGAATGCTCTAATTTTAGGAATAACAGTATATAAAGAATATGAATTTACAGAGCAAAGCACAGTAAAATTCACACTGGTCTTTAGCTGCTCTGATTTCCCAGTCTCTCCACCTATAAAATGGGTACTAATCCATTCCTACCTTCTAATTTCCTTGGCCTTCTGTGTCTCCGTGGAGTGTGAGAAAGATCTTATTGGCCTGTGTCATTCTCCAGGCAAAGTTTATACACAGCCACGTTGCGCAGGGAAACAGGTTAACTGCACGATACCTCAGTGTTGTGAGGCTTCTAGCTTACCTTTTTGTCCACTGTTCCTAGGTGGCAGAATCTGCAGAAACAAATGAAATGGTCAATGGAGCTGCAGAACAGAGGACAAGTTCCAAAGAGTCCAGTCCTGTTCCTTCTCCGACAGCAGACCGCAAAGCCAAGACCGCCATTCAGGCCCAGACTGCTGCTACCCTACCAGCCAAAACACAGGAGATTCCTTCAGCTCAGATGGAAGGCTTCTTACACCGCAAACATGAATGGGAGACACACAGCAAGAAAGCCTCAAGCAGGTAAAGTACTCGATGCTTAGTGCAGATAGTTGCATTCCAACTCACCGTGGTATAAGACGAGAAATGTTATTCTTGCTGCTCTGGTCATCTCATAGTTCCTAGCAACCTTGAAAGCTTATGCCTCTGTTGTTGTGGGAACTGCATACACATGGTTGAGCTGTAGATTTGTTGAAGTTGCAGTCTAAAGATACATCGTAGAAAACGCAGTGTTGGCCATATTCAGGTGGAAAACTGAGGCATTAAAGATACTGTGACTTTCTTACTTCACATGATGAATTTGTGGCATTAGTGGGATTTGATTCCAGATCTCTCAAGTTGTACGTTACTACAAGAAAAGAAAAACATGTAGGTGTGAGAATAGAAATGTCCATATTCTTCTGACATTTTCTGTTTGCATGTTAGCACTTTCCACCTACTCTATAATCTGTTCAGAAGAGAAAAGTGGGTGAATATGATTTTGTGTGCCTGAGTTGATTCCATTCCTAAGGACCTGATTCTGCAGTTCTGAAACAGGCAAAACTCTGACATTTCTGTCTGTGCTGGAAAAGCAGACTGGGGTCCTTTGTGACCTGAGAGAGCTCTTGAAACCAGATTTATGACTTGGCTGGTGAGGAAAATGTTGAGGCTTTTTGATGTTGCCTCAGCTACATCAGCATCTGAGGGATTTGGTAGGAGCTGAAGTACTCAGCAGAGCTGAGTGCAGATCACAAATGAATACAGTAGTACTGCAATTTTGGTTCAGCTAGAGTTGTTCATGCCAGAGAACTACTTTGAGGCAGTGACAGCCACCAATACTAATATCTAGGGACTCTTATTTCTAGTAGTCATTGATTTTTATGGCTGTATTAGAGAATGAGGGGGTGATGCTGCTGAGGGTATTTGTAACAATCAAGGATGTCACATGCAATCTGTTAGTTGGTTTGCAGCACAGTGAGAATTCCTTCTCCAGTAAATCATAGTCATTAAAAGGTCAGTCGGTTTCTCTCCCAAATATGCAAACTGCCTAGTCTTCCAAACAGTCCTCCCCCTGTTAGGATGTGCTTATGTGCTGTCAAAGAGAGCTCTGGAAATCTCTGTTCCATTTGGCTCGAAGTCAGTACCTTTGTCTTGAAGCCATGCTTTTATGGGAGGATTTGCTGTCTGTGGTTTACAGGACAGTGTATGCTGTATTCACATCTTCAGACTGAACTAGTTTCCATCATCTGATAGAAATAATTGTGTTTGGTTTCTCTCATTCTGCAAGTACAAGCATTAGATTTATAAATACTTTTGTTGTTTTCTATGTGTTGAAGATCATGGCATAACGTGTACTGTGTCATAAACAACCAAGAGATGGGCTTCTACAAGGATTCAAAAGCTGCTGCTTCTGGCATCCCCTACCACAATGAGATTCCTGTCAGCTTGAAAGATGCAGTCTGTGAAATAGCGGTCGATTATAAAAAGAAGAAGCATGTGTTCAAGCTAAGGTAAACCTGTTGAAGGATCTTACCGTTCGTTTCAGGTGTCATGTATGTGTTCACTGTGTGAATTCATGGGAGGATCCAGCCTGGGAACTGACGATAATTATTAACTACGATATCTGCTTTTCTCAACAAGCTCTTCCCAACACTGCAATGTGGTCTAGTTATCAAGGGTAGCAAGCACAGAACAGTATCAAAATATTCTGTGCACTTTATTCCCATCTGGAAAAGACTAGACGTGTCTGCCTAGAGTTAGGAGCCTGCATTGTAAAATGCAAGGCTTTTCAGCTGCTCCCTGTGGAACTGATTGAAAAGAGGTGAGTGGTCATGGTTCTGCTGTTTTCAAAGTCAAGCCTCTTTAATTTTTTCAGAACGGATTCAGCAGACTACTGAAGACATCTATCACATTTTCAGGTCTAGAATATGTAGTTACAGACCATTTAATTTTGAAGCATGTGAAGTACTTGAGGTTAAAAAAAATACAGAGGTTAAAAAAAATAAGCCTTTTCTTCTGAACTACCGTTTCCGCTTTACAGATCAGTCTTTTAGTGCCAACAGTGAAAAATATTTTATTATTGCACAGCTGCTAGGTGAATCTGTGAAGGGAGACTCTCAATATCAGCTGATCAGTTTGTGTATTCCAAGATGGAACTTTTCTTTTTCTTTTTTTTTTTCTTTAAGATTCATATAGGAATCCCCTAAAGATGATAGAATCCATATCCATGGAAATTTGCTTTATAGCGAATATATACGGAAATATGTAACAAATATTTAAGGAAATGTACCTTTCTTGAAGACAGGCCTGCAGCTGTCTGATTCATCCTTTATACTCTTTTAAACATCTCTGAATTGATAATGTTAAGGATATTCTGCTACAAATACAAAGTTAGGCAGAAAAATCAATTGCCCTTCTTCTTGCAGGACCCTGTCACCTGTATTAGGGCTCTTGGGTAATTGCGGGTCGCATATTTTCTTATCAGGAGAGGTCCCAGAGAGGTCATCAGCTCATCACATCCAATTTGTCTCTCCAGGCTGAGAAGGAGGGTGTTGAACACCTGAGAGGCTGAGCTCTCTACAGATCTTATGTGCAGGCAGATCTCTCTCAGAATGCTCAAATTATCATCTACAGAGAGTATACTTGGAAATATTTTCTTAATTTTTTGAAGAAGAAAGCAAGGCATAATTATATTCTTCCTGAGGTCTGCACTGTTATTTTGCTGTTTGATGCTTGATTCCATTTCATAAAGAGATTTTCAAATCTCTTTCTTTCTGTGGAGAAAGATCAGGAAGCCTCCAAGCACAGCTCCCACTGACCCTGCCTCCTACATTTTCAAAAGCCACATGTAATGTTATTCAGTCCTTTTTTTAATTCATATATGTCTTTTTATACATTGTTAAATGTATCCCAGTTAAACCATTTGAGTGAAATCAGCACAGAAATAGAAGGGAGCCTTCAGTATGAGAAGAGGCAGCTGCTCATCACTAATACACAGTATGAGACCTTGAATCACCACTCTGGCAATTATGACAGCTGCAGAATTTTGCAAGGTTCCTTCAATAGCCATGAAAACTCTGGGTGTTGCCCGTTACTTCTGTCTTTTTGAATTATGGAGTAAACCTTTATACTGTCTTTTGCAAAAGACAAAACTTCTGTCTGAAAGAATGAGTACTGAAACAGCAATCGTCAGCTGCTGGAGACTGCAAGCTCTGCGGTGCATCCTAACTTCCTGGAACACCTCTGCTCTCCTGAGAGTGTCTAGAGAGCAGAGTACACAGTGTGGGTGGCTTCTGCGTGACAGTACAGACACCAAAAGAGGAGCTCTTCGGCTGTACTTGTGAACATGTAGATATTGTGACTGTCCTGCTGTTTGTGCAGTCCCGTGTGTCTCAGCTGGATTATGTCCTGTGGCTGAACAAGCAGGAATTGAAGCAGTATGACTGCTAAGCTCAGTTCATGATGGTTGTTTTCTTTACAGATTGACTGATGGCAACGAATACCTCTTCCAAGCCAAAGACGATGTAAGTTTGTTTTTCTTGTTCTTTTATTTCTGATGTGGTATCTGTGCCTTAGGACACCAGGAAAAAGTAGCTGCTAAGAGCTCAGGAGTGTGTGGCAGTTTCCTGGTCTGCAGTCTCGTGCATGTGTGTGTGATGTGTAGCTTCAGATGCTCCCACTGGCACCACCAGGGCAGCAAGGCTTTTCAGATACAGCTTCTAGTAGGTGTCTTCTGCAGGTGCATAATCGAGGAGTGCCAGATGATGAGTTAGCACTGTGTTTCCTTCCCATTTCCCACTTGTTGAGTGAATTAGAGAGGGCATGTGAATTACAGAGGTCGTAACAACTTCCTGTCTTTGGGACTTCTTGAAGGAGGAGATGAACACGTGGATTCAGGCCATCACATCAGCTATCTCTTCTGACAAAATTGAAGTGTCCCCAACCACCCAGAGCACTCCAGCCTCCAGCCGTGCCCAGACCCTGCCCGCCAGCGTCACGATAACCAGCGAGTCCAGCCCTGGCAAGCGGGAGAAAGACAAAGAGAAAGACAAAGAGAAAAGATTCAGCCTTTTTGGTAAAAAGAAGTGAACTCCATCTCCACATACTGCACTTCTCTGACCGTTCCAGTGGAATTCCAGCATGCGAGCTCAGAACCAATACGTTACTCTCTGTGCCTCATGTTCCTCAATGTGATTGACATTTTTTTATTTATAGAGCGTTTTAAAATAAAAAGCCAACAAAAAAAAAAAGAATCTAAAGTTACAAATGTATGAGGTGCATTGGGCAGGTTCCGTAGGAGAGGGAGGACCAGGTTTGGGGGGTTTGTTTTTGTTTTGTTTTGTTTTTTAAAATGAAGTTAATGTAGATTAGATCTTAATATTTAAACTGTTCCTCAATTTTGTGAGGCTGTCTTGGAAAATAACCCACTCCTAGTGCTATTGGTATGCAAGGCAGCGGTGCTTTTGAATCTACTGTGCACATCAAAAACCAATGTACAAATTTTCAGAAACGTTCACTTCCATTTAAGGTTGTTATGCTGAGTCTTGACTAGTAGAGCCTCCCACTACAATTCTAACATTTATTAAAATGATGATAGCGCATTATCTTTGCTGTAACAGAGTGCAGGTATGCATTAACTTACAGACAAACCATTTATATCCTGGCATTGATTATTAACACGACCTGGAGCTTTTCTGCATCGAGTACGACAGATGAGAATGTTGGTGTACAAGGTGGATTAGCAGGCTGATACAGTTTAAATAATCTGTAATTTCAAATTTTTTTTGCTGAAATACATTATATTGTATGTTTCAGATAATTCTAGTACAAAGTATAATAAGACTAGATGTATAATAAACCCTTTAAAGTCATTGATAAGTGTAAAAGTGGAACTGAAGCATTTACTGGAAAAGTAATGTTACTCAAATGGTTACTTGCTTGTCAGCTGCAGCACTGTGTGTTATAATTTTGCTACATTACCTTGCTCTTTGATACATAGTGTGCATTTCTCTGTCACTGTAACTATTGTAATGAAAATTTTCATCTTACTGCACAATCAAAAATTACATTTAATAGGAATGAACTTTCAATGACTGGGCCTGTAGTCAAGAGTAGTACTGGAACTGGCTTTCAGTTGTATCGAACTGTACCTCTAGACTTTTACCCTATCTGTTAAATATATGCTATGTCATTAAATGCTTTTAAAACTAAATATGCTGGTTAAGTTTCTCATTTCATTTCTGACAATGTTAAATCATAATTTTGAAAGAGGTTCAAAAATAAAGTTATTTTAAAATGTCATCTCTCTTGTGCACTGAAACAAATGCCTTCAAATGTAATTCCATTTCTTGTGTGATTGTTCGTACTGCGATAGTTCTCTCTCTTTCCATTTATCTTTACCTTCCTTTTCCCTTCACTACCCACTTGCCCTCCCTTTTGCCCTGCCCCCCAAAACAAGTGCCAAAGAATAAAGAGGGAAGGAATTAAATCAGTGTTTTGTAAAATGTTTTGACATAGATACTTCTTGTGAGAAATGGATCCAGCAGAATCAGTGGGAGTACGCATAGACATCGGCTGGGGCAGCCGATCGAGTTACCTGAACGTTTTGCCCCACTGAGATAAATGCTCCTGCTCTAGTCTCCAGCAAAAGAACATTACTTTAAGTAGACTTAGTTCTCCAACTTCCTACCTACTCTTTGCTCAATTGCTTAAGTCCTCAGTAAATCAGGCAATAACTGACCTTCGTGATTTACTGAGGACTTGTCCTGCCCAGCTAAACTGGGGGTTTTTAATGTCAGGTTTTTTAAACATGCCTTTCGTAAGATACAGCCGCCATTGTGCTCCTGCAATGACCTGTGTTTAATGCAGCTAAGGTGACTCCAAAGCTCATTTCCTTGACCATGGCAGCATTTCAAAGACTGGCATCTTTTCAGAACTTTCTTTTAAGTTGGATGCCATCTAGGGAACCATCTGAAAGGAGCAGCACCAAGCAGCCTGAATAGGCATGAGCAGTTTGAAAATTAGTGAAACTTAAGGAAACAGTTTTGGTTTGTTTATTTATTTTTGGGTTTTTTTGTTTTTAATTTTTATGATTATTAAACTACACTTGAATATAATTTTAGATGGAAAGGAGATAAACTGCAAACTAATGAATGTCCAAGCCACAGTTTCCTGAACATGTGACGAAGACAGTGTCTTAATTCTTTTCATAGAGTATACTGAGTTTTCAGGGGTTTTCTTGTATCTGAAATTTTGGGTTATTAAACAACTGAATATTCTTGCACATGAGCTTTTACATTACATTATTCTAGTCTAATTATTAGTGTAATGTAGGATAACACCACTAGTCTTGTAAATGTAAAATTTAATGTGATATAAAAAGCTGAGGTTTAACATTATAAGAGAACATGAAACATTCTTCTTAGTTGATTAAAGCACATTAAAAATGTTGATGCCCATACCATTTTTGTCACTTCAATTAAGCTATTGTGATAAGTAATGTAACAGATTGATCTTGACTACCTGTTGTGTGTAATCCTGTAGTGTCTTGGTTGAACATGCCTTCAGAATTGTTTTCCTGTTTTGTTTTGCCTCTTCCTGCAAGTTATTCCTGAAAACTTCTTGAATAAAAATCCTTTCTGAATAGGAACTGATTGCAAGTTGCTGAGGAATAAGAGTGAAACCTAGTAAGCCTTGTCTGTTTCTCCTGTGGGCCGTGTGAGTGCAGTTTCTGTGCAGAGAGAATTGGTGGGTCAGAAAGAGTCTCCTCGGACAAAGCGAGGCCAGTGGGTGTGCCAGTTTCAGAATGGAGAAAGTATGAGGGAATTTCTCTTGGATTATGTGAAAGGGACTGCTGGAAAATAGCAGAGGAGGAAGAAAGGCTGTAAGTATGGTGGAAATAGGGCTGAATTTGGAGCAGGTTGTGGCTCCTGCTGCTGATGTCGACCATTGCAGAGGTGGCTATATTACTTTGAATTGTACCACTAAACGTGAGTAGACCCAGTGATGGATGAAACTTGGGAATGAAGGTTTGTAGTACAAGTTTAAGTTGTACTGTGGTTTCCTTTGTTAGTTGGTTTTGTAAGCTAGCCTATATTTAAATTGTTTCTATTTCCCCTGGAGATACCTTGCAAAAGTAACACAGGAGTTGAATCTCAAAACTTCCTAGGAAAATTCATTAAAGCAAGCCACTTTTCCATTGGGTTGACATCATTGCTCCAGAAAAAGAGAAATCATCCTCTAGTCAGGTCAGTCTGCCTTTTTTCCGCTTGGTGGGAGCCTAATATTTAAGTCTAACCTGAGAAGGTACCAGAGAGCTGCACCTGAAGGGTCCCTTCCATATCCTGATGAATTAAGTACAATAAGGGAAAAACCCAGACTCATTATCGATGAGAATGAAGCATGTGGTGGGTGGGAGGGTTTTCTTTTAGATTGATGCAAATAATCTATTGATCCATCTGTTCTGCACAGAAGATATGTTCTGTTGTAGGGTTATACTCTGCATGAGGAAGATGAATGGTGAAGTAGGAGAAATGTGTGATTCATCTCTGTTCTGGTGAAATACTGTTATAGATAGTTTTTCACCTCGCCGTGTCCTTTTTTTATGACTGAATTCTCAGAGAATGGACTTTAAATGTGGAGGGTCTTTCAGGGTATACTTTTGTAGTCGATAACTTGCTGGTATGACACAGTTTTGTGCTTTTTTTGTGGATATTTTGTTTTTTTCTACCTTAACTAATCACAGGTGCCTGAGTAAATATAGAAAGTTAAATCACAATGAGCTGGAACAAACATTAGTCCTTTTCATTTAAAAAAAAAAAAAACAAAACCAAAAACAACTCAGAAAATCAGGCTGTGCTAAATGACTGACATAAGAATGAAGTTACTGGAAAGAACCGAGTTCAGCTCTCTGATGCTACAGCTTTACCTGTGGACTGAACAATAGAGCCACATCCAGCCTGACAAAAAGAGGAATGGGAGGCCAGCAGAAGTGGAAGAAGGATTTGGCTTGCTTTTCTGTGTCCTGGTATCAACAAAGGATACTTTGAGGTCAAGCAGAACAAAACTCAGGTAAGAAAGTGCTATGTTCTCAATGCAGCGGAGACTGGCATCGGGATTTGAATTCTCCCTATGGCTACATGTGTGCAGGACCTAGCCGAGGAGTCAGGGTTCAGTACTTGAGCCTCTAATCTCTTGTTCCTGGTGAATGTCATTTATCCCCAGTTGTCAAGCATTTTTGTCTAGCCTTGTAACAGCAATTCAATGCGTTTTCTGATTCTGGTAGATTATTTGGGTTCGTTTCAAAGGATTTAAAATGTGATTCAAGTACATTTAAGGCATAAAACAAACCCACAATGCAGTACTGTAAGTGCTGCAGTACATGGGATAAATAGTGAGCATAAAGATAAATATATTACAATGTACAGCAATTACATGCAAAAAGTATAGGGCTTTTGCTTCTCATTCAGTTTGTGCCCTTGGTTGCTGGCCATTGTAACAACAGCCTAGCAAGCTGAGATATCTTATAATGTGCTAGTGCTATCGAAGCAAATCTAGATGAGTGTCGTGTGCCATTACCCGACATGAGTCACTCCGTGTAGCCAAGGCAGCAGAGTCACTCCAGCAAGCCCACGTGGTCCCATCTGCAGTGCGTCAGAATGCAGCATATGCAGCACACACCCAGAGCACGGTGCAGCCGAGGGGCAGAGCCTCTGCTTCCCAGCCATCACACCTGCGGGAGGCTCCCAGAACAGAGGATCAAGAGACCTAAAATGCTCTACTTTGCAATAAAATACTAATTCATTCTGTCAAGTACAAAATGATCAATTTTATGCACAAATGTATATTTCATAATGAATCCTCACTTGCCTCTTAAGTTCAGCATGCTGATCATGAACATCAAATTTACAATGCTCTTTAATTACACGTTCTGTGTTTGACGTATCATTTGTTTTTTATATTCATGAATTTCACGTAATATTACAAACTATTACATGAGAAGATACTGTGGTGGCTCAATATGTTACAGCAGTAAAAATCACTTGGGCCTAACATTAATTTTATTACATTAGTTCCTTACTAACACTGCTATTCTTTTACTCCCACACGTAGCTGAGAAAAAATTTCCCCTGTTCGCAGAGTACCAGCGTAATCCATGAGAGGTCACTCTACCCAGAGAGATGCTTAGCTGCCACGGATCCACTGCCACCTAAACAATCAAGTTTCATGCGCTCAAGAGAACTAAGAGCCTGGATGAAAGTTCTCTTAGCTTGGAAAAGTCAGATTTTAAAACGGTTATGTAAACTTGTGGCAGGATTTAGACATGTCTCAGATGAATCATCATAGGAAGGAAGCTGAGTCAAGCGTGGCAGCCAGGATACTGAAAGGCAAGGAACACCACCATCCTTGCTGTGACAGAATGAAATGAGTTTCTATGGGAAGATCAGGTTCTCTGTGATGGTATTAATTTTAAATTGACCACTGAGATGCTATAAGCAGCTCACAGAAAGACAGCCCCAAATGCATGTATGGATAAAGGCTGGCAGTGACCCATTAGAGACGAAGTCTCCCATCCAGTCTGGGAGACCCTGTAGGCAGAAGGTACATCAGTGGTTTGTTAGGTGTTAGCAAAGCCAGGTCCCACAGCTCAACCAGACCACCTCGACGGTTGGCTGGGCCTCTGCAGACCATGCTGCGTACACTCTGGCTTTGGGCTCTGAGCATGGATGAGCACAGTAGGCTAAGACAGATGGATTTTATCGATCTGCTGTCCATGGCAGGCCTGGACTGCACTTAGACATGCAGCTAAACCAATACATTAGAAGGACTTTCCAGGCAAGGACTGGAAAGAATATGATATGTCTGCTCTTTCAGAACTGGGCTTGCTTTGCACTTGAGGACTGAAGAGACTCAATTTTTTCCTCTCTTTTTTTTTTTTCCCCCCCTAGCACTATTCCTGGCCAGATCCTAGCATCTCATCAATGCAAATCAGTATTTCTGCCCACAAGGAATAAGAGCTTGGACACAATTCCCCTGTTATTATTTTGTAGTTAAATTGTAAAACCGCAGCGAGTCGTGATTGGATTAATGTAATGCCAGGCAACAAACAATCAGAACTAGAACACAGTTCCTGCTTCTGATCCCTCCCCCCCCACCAAGCTCCTAGAGATTTTATATAATTTTAAAAATTATTTCCAGCTCAAATAAGAGGTACCAATTTTGAAATACCAATTAATATGCTATTTCAGAGCATCTGCTGTACATTCATCCATAAAAATATGAGTTATAAATGGTATTTTGTTTAGCAAACATCTAGGACATCACAGATGTTTCTGGGAGGGAAAATATCAGTGTTCATTGTTAAACATAGTTCTTGGATATGTATAGAGCAGGCAGGATATATCATAGATGATTCGAGTTAATTTGAGGTGTGGTGCTTTTTGGTATAGAATCATAGAATCACTAGGTTGGAAAAGACCTTTGAGATCATCAGTCCAGCCGTTCCTGTCCACTATAAATCACATAATCTATCCATCTTTTAAACAAGTCCAGGGATGGGGACTCAAATGCTTCCCTGGGCAGCTGTTCCCGTGCCCGAGAAACCTTTTGGTGAAGAAATTTCTCCTGATGTCTAATCTGAACCTCCTCTGGTGGAACTTGAGGCCATTTCTGCTTGTCCTATCACCTGTCACTTGGAAGAAGAGACCAGCACCCCCCTTGCTACAACCTCCTTTCAGGCAGGTGTAGACAGTGATAATGTCTCCCCTCAGCCTTCTTTCCTCTAGGCTAAACAACCCCAATTCCCTCAGCCGCTCCTCGTAAGACTTAGTTCTCCAGCCCCTTCACCAGTTTTGTTGCTCTTCTCTGGACATGCTCCAGGACATCAATGTCTTTCTTGTATGTCCCTCTTGGGTCTTGAGGGACCCAAAACTGAACACAGGATTCAAGGTGTGGCCTCACCAATGCCGAGTACAGAGGGACAATCACCTCCTTGGTCCTGCTGGCCAGTTTCTGATACAGGCTAATATGCCATTGACCTTCTCGGCCACCTGGGCACACTGCTGGCTCATGTTCAGCTTTAAGTTATATTCTTAAATATATTTTCAAGTGTTGTTTTTTACAAGGCTTATGTTAAATTTGAGATACATCCAGCCTATTCTTTTTAAACCTAAATCCCCTTTTTTACTGAGATTCACACACTGTCTTGGTTTGTATTGCTGCCTCCCAGCCTTCCTCATATTTGTGATACTGAGGGCTCCAAAACTCTCTGGTTTTTTATAGCTGCTAATCTAAAATAAAGTTTATGTTTTTAGGCCTCTCAAAAATGACATTCAGTTAGATTTATACCTGATATTAACACTAAAAAGAAGACACAAAAGTGTCAGTGATATTTATGTTGTACTGACATTGGACGGTAGGTTGCAGTACTGAGGAATGATTTTAGCAACATGAGAGTTCCTAACAGGAAAGTAATAATGCTTTTGGTCTGTTGTTTGGGGTCTTTTTTTTAACAGGAAAAAAAGACAGGAAGCTCACCAAAAAAGGTAATTCAATCACCAAAAAGCCCTAACTCTAACCAAATCCTTAGAAATACATATTATAAGAAAACAAATGAAACCAAATCTGTAGTTCCACATGTAGTTTTGAGGTTTTTCTTTAAGGTTTGGTTCATGACTACTGAACTTCATTGCTGCAATACTGATAATGATTTATAACAATTTTTTCTAAAACTGAGGATATATTTTTAGTAAAACAATATCTGTAGTTTAATGGTCCACACTCTGACCATACTAAATATCACCACCAAAACCAGAATATGCCAAGGTTTTACTGAAGGTTAAAATACAAAGTTGAACTTGAACACTGTTGCTTACAGAAAGGTCACAGCCATAAAAGCAGAGAATCAAAACTAGTTTTTTGTTTGTCCTTGTTGAGTAGGTGATAAGTCTTATTTGTCATATGGATTCATTTTTTAATAAGAATTGTATAACAAAAAAATCATAAAAAGAAAGCTAAGATCACATGGAAGTTATTCCATTGAATAAATCTGAGATGAGAAAGGATGAAGAATTCATAATTCATTGTAAGTCTTTTTAGATACCTACACTCACTAGATGACAAAACAATTTCCCACATTCGATGCTTCAGAGCAGAAAGAAATAAAATCATGAGGCTGAAATTGTTCCATAGCTACACAAAGGTAATTCACCCAGGTTTCCAGCACTAGTGGAGTTGTGTGCCTATGGGTGATGCAACATGTGGCATCTTTAAGGCTATTCTTGCTCCTGCCCTTCTGAAGCTACAGGAGGGGTACAGAGACACAAGAATATGAGAGATTATATATAAAGTTTCTACTCTAGAAGGAAAAGCTCCTGCCTACGCATAGGTCACTGTGGCAGTATCATCAGTGGAAGCACCTAAGTCCATTATGTGACCCAACAGAGAAAGGTGAGCAGATTAAAGTCAACAAAATGCTAGCTGTATTTTATCAGCGTGGTTTTGCTACTACAAGAAGAGAACACTAAGAGAACAGTGTAGATAATTTACCCATTTGCTGGGTGACTAAACTACTACCACAGCATACCTAATGGACAATGCCATGGGTGACAAAATATTATAGTTATGTCAATACTCCATTTCCTTGAATTAAGGAATCCAATTCCAACCCCCCTGACACGGGCAGAGACGCCTCCCACTGGATCAGGCTGCCCAAGGCTCCATCCAGCCTGGCCTTGAACACTTCCAGGGATGGGGCAGCCTGGGCAACCTGTGCCAGTGCCTCACCACTCTCATAGTAAAGAAATTCCTCCTTATGTCTAGTCTAAGTTTGCCTCTCTCCAGTTTATACCCATTGCCCCTCGTCCTATCACTACAAGCCTTTGTGAACAGTCCCTCCCCAGGTTCCCTGTAGCCCCTTCAGGTACTGGAAGGTCGCTAGATCTCCTCAGAGCCTTGTCTTCTCCAGGCTGAACAAACCCAACTCTCTCAGCCTGTCCTCATATGGGAGGTGCTGCAGCCCTTTGATCATCCTTGTAGTCTCCTGGGCCAACAGCTCCATAGCCTTCTTATGTTGAGGATTCCAGAACTGGTCACAACACTCCAGATGAAATCTCACAAGAGAGGAACAGAAGGGCAGAATCACCCCCTTCTCCCTGCTGGCCACACTTCTTTTGATGCAGCCAAGGATACGGTTGGCCTTCTGGGCTGTGAGTGCACATTGCCGGCTCATGTCGAGCTTCTCATCGACCAGCACCCCCAAGTCCTTCTCTGCAGGGCAGCTCTCAATCACATCATCCCCCACGCTGTATTGAAACCAGGGATTGCCCCGACCCAGGAGACCCGTGACCGAGAGACCCCACAGTGTGGTTATATGAGCAAACAGAGGTGGCTCCGACCTGCAGCCGAGCGCCGCCTCAAGGCCGCGGTGCCCACAAAAAGGCGGGAAGAGCCGCGTGCGCCGTCACCACGGCAACCATCCCGCGAGGCGGCGCAGGGCACGCTGGGAGTTGTAGTCACCTCCCCGCCCACCGCCTCCCCACGACGCTCCGCCGGAACTCGCATCCCCATGAGACCCCGCGGGGGGAGGGGCGCGCGCGCCCCAGGCGGGCAGGGAGCGCCGTGCCCTCGCCTTGCCACGTGACCCCGCCCCGCCCTGGGGCGTCGGGGCTGAGGCTGTTGGTGCTGCTGCGGCGGAGCCGGGAAGCGGGATGCGGGATGCAGGGAGCCGGGGTGTGGGGCAGCGCCAGGCTCAGCGCCACAGGGCCCGGGGCTGCGAGAGACCAGGCTCCCTCTGGCGTCTGATGCTTGGGGTTTTACTCTTCTTCAAGCGTGGAGCGTCGTTGATTGAGAGTGGGTGATATAAGAAGCAGTTGCTATTACAAAAAGTGGAATAGTCTTGATTTAAGCTAAAGTAGATTTGAGTTTCATGTAAGCATTTGTGTTCTTTGAAAGTTAGACGGAATGTCCCTCTGGTCACGTGTTTTTTTTTTTCTCTGATAGCATGTTTTCTTCTAGATGGTGTTTTAGACAGTGTTTTTCCCCTGCTTATTCTTTGGAGATGACAACACCTTGAGTTCAGTGTGATCTGTGCTGAACAGATGTGTCTTCTTCTATAATCACCTCTCTTTGTGATCTTTCCCCATCTTCAAATGCAAGGTCAAGCAGAGAGCTGGCACCAGGTCCAAATCAGCAAGAGATTTGACTGTTGTGAAGTTCATAATAACATTAAAATTCATCTGTGGAGATTAATAGAACATGCGTAAGATTTCTGGGAGAGTTTATACACATGCATGTAAGTGGGAAATATTCCGTCCCCAGCTCTTGTCTTGCTGCATACAATTGATGGAGATCACCCCCTCATGTTGCCCAGGCCTGATAAAGGGTACTTGATTCTTGAAACTCCAAAATGAGTCTTAGAGAGTTGATTTGCCAGCATTTTTGGTATCACAGGTTATATCACAGTGGGTTGTGTTCCCTTTGCCCTGTAAGCCAGGGTCAACACACTGCCCTTGGTTCAGGCAGACAGTGAGTGTGAGGCATGTTGTGTAGGTAAAGATAAAGCATAAAACGCCTTGCAGTGGGAAGTTTGTGCTTCCCTTCCTTCTGGCACTGCGCTCTGTGAATGAGCCTTTGGTTTGGCCTCTCTGATTTTGGCATTCTCTTCCCCTGCGGTTATGGCTGAGTTTCAGGTTTGTCTCTGAGTGATGCTATAAAGTAGTGAATGTCTTACCACAACATGCAGCAAGCACGCTCGACTGATAACAGTACAAATACTGCCTTAGAAGAACCAGAAGACAAGCAAGGAGGTGTGCTCTTTGGGAATATCATTCCAAAGGATGACAGCAAATAAAGCAAAACCACAAGTGCATGTGTGTGCGTGTGTGTCCCATTTCATGGCATATTGCAGTGGTTTGTGAATGAAAAATGGGAACATAAAATTGTTTTAATTACATAGTTGCTGTAGACTACAAAAGGAGGAAGTTTTGGGTTGCTAGGGGATAAGGAAAGATAAGTCAATATCACCATTTTGATGCAGGATGTTGTATACAAATCCACTCTTTCATTACTATCTCATGTGCACACTCAGAGCCTTGGACCCTGCTGAAAAGCCTTAAAAGACACTAAACCACTCAGAACTGAGACATCACAGATCCAAACAGTGCCCCCCACCACCACTGTGGTCCCTTTGCATTTTAAATACATGTGCATCCCACAGCTGAAAGTTGCAATCGAAAATTTTCGCCCATCCCTGGAGGTGTTCAGGGCCGGGTTGGATGAGGGTGGTGAGGCACTGGCACAGGTTGACCAGAGAAGTCATGGCTGCTCAGTCCCTGGAGGTGTTCAAGGCAAGGCTGGATGGGTCTTTGAGCAACCTGATCCAGTAGAAGGTGTCCCATGGAACTGGGTGAATCTTTAAGGTCCCTTCCAACCTAAACCATTCAATGGTTCTATCTTCCTTTTTCTGAATTATAGTGAGACCTCCCATACAAGGACAGGCTGAGACAGTTGGGCTGAGTTTAGCCCTGAGAAGAGAAGGCTCTGGCGAGACTTTATAGCAACTGAAAGGGAGCCTGGACGAAAGCTGGGGAGGGACCTTAAGGTCCTTTCTGACCCAAACCATTGGATCATTAGGTTTGTTTAGCCTTGGGAAGAGAAGACCGAGGGAAGACCTTATTGCTTTCTACAACTACCTGAAAGGAGTTTGTAGAGAGGAGGGAGCTGGCCTCTTCTCCCAAGTGACAGGGGACAGGACAACGGGGAACAGCCTCAAGCTGCTCAGGACTGGATATCAGGAAAAGATTTTTCACAGAAAGGGTCATCGGGCACTGGCAGAGGCTGCCCAGGGAGGTGGTTGAGTCCCCATCCCTGGAGGTGTTTAAAAGACGAGTAGACGAGGTGCTCAGGGACACGGTTTAGTGGCACATACGAACGGTTGGACTCAGTGATCTAAGAGGTCTTTTCCAACCTGGTGATTCTGTGATTCTATTGTTCTATGAAAAACAGGGTTGTCGGTGTAGTGCTTGTTTTTTTTTCTCCTCTCTCTTTCGGTTTTGACCCAAAGACAGCTATCTTAAACACATAAGCACCCAGGCAGGTTTTCGCAGGGAGCCAAGAAGGTGCAGCACGGGAGATGCAGCAGGCAGCCCTTGGCAGGTGGTGGTGGTGGTGGTGACGCACAGAAGTTACTTTGCTTTCGGAAAGAGGAGGAAAAAAACCAAGCCCAAAGCCCCGTCTGCTGTTTATGTAGGTGTGCTTTGTGCTCTCCTTTCTCCCCCGAGAAGTTGGCTGGGTCGGGGAGCGGCGGTGGCAGCAGATGATGATGATGATGGTGGCAGCGCAGCAGCAGAGTATCTCCTCCCCGCGCGTGTTTTCCATTTAACATCTCCGCTCTCAAGTGCCACCTGAAGCTTCGGAGAGCTGGGCAGGGATCGCGAACGGTTTTAAAGGAAAAGGGGGGGAAAAGCCTGAAAGGGGGGGGAAGAAGGAGGAGCAGCGGCGGGTTTTGTGCGTGCTGTGGGGAGAGGGGATTGGATATCATGGCGGATCGGGCAGCTCCCAGCTGCCAGCTCCGTCTGGAGTGGGTTTACGGGTACCGGGGTCACCAGTGCCGCAACAACCTGTACTACACCGCGGGCAAGGAGGTGGTTTACTTCGTGGCCGGAGTCGGCGTGGTTTACAACACCAGAGAGCACAGCCAGAAATTCTTCCTGGGGCACAACGATGATATTATCAGGTAAGGGGGCTGATTTCTCTGGCGGTGGGGTGGGGTGGGGTTTAGAGGGAAGGGAGGAGAATCTAGGGCTGGCAGATCATCCCCTCCTTTGCTTCTCGCAGCTCAGCAGGTACCTGTCGTTTTAGAGCAGCTCAGATTTGTTACCAGCATTTGTTATCACATGGCTTTGTAGATACTGTTAATTGTCACTATTTTTGTAGCAAAGCTTCAAAATGTTGCAATAATAAGAGAGAAGGTAAGTTTTTTTGTTGGTTTGGTTTGTTGCTTTTTTGGGTTTTTTTTTTTCTATTGCAGTGCACCAAAAGCAAAGCACTTTGCCTGAATACAGAAATGCACTGGGAAGATCTTAGTGCAACGCTGCTGCAAAATCACAGATCCAGCACCTTGATTTTTCAGGTGCTGGGACCTCAGCTTCCCAATTCTGATGTCTTACAGGAGACAGGTGTAGCTCTCTTTACACTTAGGAAATCTCAGCACAAGAGGTCGTAAATCTGGCACATAGGTCAAACTAATCTCTTTATTCTTGTACATGTATACATAGCATCCTGAAAATTTTTCTCAAAATCAAGTTTAGCTATTTGTACTACAAAAAAATCCCAAATGTGCTGGTGCAAGATGGCTACAGAAGGGCAGGTTTTTCTCCTGGTCTGGACAATTTTTGTCTATTTCTTTCAAATGCTGTTTAAGAAGTGGATTTAATTGATACCATCCTCCTATGGAAATACCGATTTTACTGTACCTCACAAAATAACACAATGAAAACATGGTTACAAAGTTCAAGGTAGCCTTTTTAAAAAATCTATCCAAAGCACAGAAATGTACATCAGTAAAATAGAAAATTAATGTTGTCTTTACTACTTTCTGATAGACATCTGAACCTAGAATATCCTTATGAAGGTTGTTGCATGGTAATGACACTCCTCAGAGCACAGCTGACTGCTGCTCTCCCTATTCACCCAATTCGGCATGAATGAAGCATTTCCTTGATGATGTGAAACTAGAATAGTCCCAGGTGACTCATGGTGCGGTAGTACTGTGGAAACACATGCTGTAGTCAGAGTTTTGACACTCAGTAGCAAAATCACATGGTTGTCATCTAGTCATTCTGGAGCCTTGTTTACAGAAAGCCATCCACTTTTCCCAGTGAGAGCTTTTGGCCACTGTGTATCCTAGTAGCATTCTTCTCCTCCCATTTATAATGTGTTGAAGCAGCAGTGATTCATGAAATACAGTGGATGTGCATAAAAGTTTATTCTGGTTTCAAAGGTATTATCAGTTCCAAAAGGCTGTTTAAATAGGCACTGGGCTGCTCAGGACTTTCAGGGAAGGATGAGCATTTTAGGTGTATTTGCAGTATCACAAAAAGTTTTCCTTGTGTATGAATGTATATTTTGATACTCTATGGAATATGAGCTGTAATCCATGTACAGAGTTGTATATTTCTGAGCTTATGTTTGAAATCTCATTAATCACTAGAAATAGAATTTGTTAATACTGCTACACATCTGCATATATCCACTGGTTTTTGTTTGGACAGTGATGCTTTGGTTCTCTTCCCCCCCCTTCCTTCTTTTTGTTTAATATTCCATCAACTAAGGAAAAATGTTCTAAATGTTTTACTTGACAAAACCTCCCCAAACTAGTTGTGTTTTCCAACTTTTGTGCCTTTTATTTTAAGATGCCTCATATTAGGAGACTGCATTTGGCAGTGCCACACTTAGAATGTACAATGGGAAGTGAAAGAATAGGAGTGTCTGGTATTCATACTTGGATGCTGGCTATGCCTGTTCTGCTCTTTAAAGATAACGAGCAACCACCTGTTCCAATTAGTAGGTGTTTGAAGGGACTCGATGGACATCCAACTGATGCACTGGAAAGATGAGTTTTGGTTCACATCTGCAACAAGATCAGAATTCTGTAGGAAAACTATAGTTTCAACAAAGGATGAAACATTTGGGTCCAGAAGGCATGAGCAGGACCCAAATAACAGTTAATTTCAGCTTTTAGTGGCCAAGAAAAGTTACTGTCACGTGGAGTTTAAGGAAGTGGAGAGTCTCCGAAATGCTGCTAGAAGATTCTGTTGCTTGCGCCTGTTAATGGTTGCCTCCTTTTCCTTCAGTGCATGTTGCAGTCATTACCGATGTAATGGCCCGTCATTGTAAGTACTTTTAAGTAGATGTTTCCTTGTGTGGTTAATATGCCTAATAAACACAGAAATTTAAGTTCTCACATTTTAGGCTTCACAGCTGTCATCTAGTTGGAATCAGTGGGGTGAATGCACTTACCCCTTCTTTTGTTTTGTTTTGTCAGTATTTATTTGACTGAGACCAGCTTCTAAACAGCAGCGCATATATTGCAGTCCAACAGGTTCTAATTTCTAGAGATTTGAAACATGATTTTAAAAACTAAAACTTGCAGATTTTGGAAAATACTGTGAAATCATTAAGATTGGAAGACCTTGATGTGGGAAAATCATCTGCTTCTGAGGATTGCTGTTAGCATTCACTGAAATCCTTCAATACAGAGGAAGCTACTTTGTGGAGAGAATAATTGATGAACCCGTGAATTGGAGAGTTGAGTACCTGTGTGTTACCTTGAAGTGTTTATTAACGTCTTGAGACTGGATATTTGTCCTTGATGAAAAGGTCAGATGTTTAAAAGTGCATGCTTAATGTGTTTTCACAAGTTTAATAGTTGTGCCTCTTGCTTTGTATCAGGATAATGCACTTGGGAATAATTTAGTTTGGGCTAAAGCAGACCAGACTCTATTGGAGTAATGGACAAATGCCATTTCCCCCAAGACTTATATTTGAAAAATAAGTTCTTTTTGTGTAAGGAATTTAGCACACGACACTCGGCTAATAAGGTGGATGTTCAGAGTCTGAATAAGTGTGCTCTGAAGTGTTTTGTTTTTCCGCACAAGGTGCTGTACTTCAAGCTCTTTCTCCTTTTAACTTCACGATGAGATGAGGTCCTGAACTACCTGATGTAACTTTGAAGCAAGCCCTGCTTTGTGAAGGGGTTGCATTGGCTGACCCCCGGAGCTTTCCTTCTAACCTGAACTATTCTGTGATTCTTTTGTTACTTGCAGTCATATAATACAGTTCTTGCATTTTATTTAGCTGAGGAATAGTTAATACTGTTGGTTAACAAGTATGTAGTAAAAAGATGTCAGTTATGAAGTTTACTTTACAATCAAAAAGCATGAAACACGCTAATCTCCCTCTTGTTTTTATAAAACTGAAAGCTTTGATTATTAAGTACAGCCTAGCGTCTTGGGGCGCTGGAGGTCAGAATGCTCCTTTCTCTGAGCTGCCAGTCCTATGGTTTACCCTAAGGTTTATGTTACAGACCACAAAGCAATCATGAAGTGTCTTGCACAGTTGTTCTGTGTTTGATTGTTCTGGAAATGTGATCTAGCTGAAGCATCATAGCTACTGTGTAATAGCCATATAAAAGCGTGGCTATTGCAACATTTTAATGTAGGAAGTGTCGTGTAGACCCATCATTATGCATGTAACTTGTTTTCATTGAATTCATCTGCGTTTTGCAGGATTAGGTTTCAGAAGCTGTAATATTAACATATGGGATTTGTTTTCCTTCTTGCGTAATTTAAAAGTGAGTTCTTGTAGCAGCTTATTGTAATGGCCATAAGTTAATTTAATGAGAAACTTGCAATTCATGCAGTGTCACTGCCTTCAACCACATTCATACAAGTGTAGGATTTATGTTTAGTATAACCACTTGCAAGACTGGATCATTAGTTTTGACAGTAGTTGAACACTTTCAAAAGAACAGAAGGGTTTCCTACTTCTATAACGTGCATTACTTGTATAACAGCAAGCAGTTAGATGAATCCTCTTTTTTTTCCTCTTGATGAAATGTTGAATGGAGGCAGTCCTTTTCTATAATATTTCTGCAGTTTATGCGTGTGAAAGCCAAAAAAGCTGGCCACAGAAACCAGCAAAAATAAATATAACCAGCTGAGATACTTCTCATAATTAAAAAAAAACCCACTTGATTTTATTTATTTGTTTTAAATTCATTTGTAAACGGAGGTTCTTAAGTTTGAGACATTTTTCCAGTGTTGTAGAAATAAAGTTATCAGGTGTTCCTGTTCTTGTATTGCCAAAACTTTCTGCAATATTGAACAGTTTTCCTGAATATGTCAAACTTGCTGAGAACACCTTTAACAGCATATTGTAGACTTCACCTATGCTTTTTATATATCACTGTTTCCTGCATTATCTGATATGTTGTAGTATTTACAAAATAATGTGCATTTGCAAAAGCACATTTTGCATTCCAGTTGCCTTCAAGCCAGACACTTGTGAGCAGAGGGCTACAAGAGATTGCTCCCTCTGTCAGGTCTGTCTGCGGTGTTTGCTGCCGGAGCACAGTACCTGGAAAGCCAGCCTGTTATCTATGGATACTAAAAGATGTTGTTTATGTAAGGGTGCTTACAATGTAATAGCAATGTCGGATTTATCAGAATATTGCTGTAAGTATGCTTGTGTGTGTTCCACTGTGCTGACAGATTGAGATTAAAAATGCGGATGTGCCAGTGGTGATGAGATTTACTGGGCTGTGAGAGAGAATAGGGGCCTAGTTTGTGCTTTAGGGTGATTGTTTCAGGAGGTAGGATGTGTATTGGAACATGACTGCACTTTTCCTTGTCTTTCTGTAGTTGGGGGAAAAAAGAAATATGATGCTTGAAGCGGTGTCATGTGTTGTTGACAGTAGTAAATGTAATTTTGGAATAAGTAAATTGGTGGCAGAGGCTGATAACCACAGTTTAACTATGAGAGTTGAACCACCTAAACTGTATTTTAATATTTTTATTTTAAGTTATGTATTATAGTAGTATTTATCTTTATAGAGTGCTTATATATATATAAGCTTATATATATATAAGCTATATATAAATATATAGCTTATTTGAAAGGATCTAATGTACTTGAAATTTATGTATAGCTGCTACCATTTGGATGGTAAGTGACAGCAATTGTTTGCTGTAGAGTAATGTTCAAGTTACTGTGGTTATTCCTTATCACAAGTGCATGGAAGACTCTACTGTCTGTAGCTTGTGCTAGACCTTGTCTGTAGTCACAGAAGGTGCCCATGCAGGTCTGCTGAAATGTAGCGACCTAAAAGACGGTGAAGCTGATGTGAAGCCATCTGAGATTTTCAACAAGTTCCAGTCTTATTTCTTATGTGAATGCTGTGCAAGTTCCTATGCAAAGGCATTAAAACTTGAAAGGTGTGATTTTGGAACAGCAAGGGTGAAGCAGAATCTGAGATCTGTGTATACTAATGGGCTTTGGAAACTGTTTTGTGGCAGAAGGCTGTTAAAGGAGTTCCATATTAAAGAAATTAATCCTCCATAAAAACCTCATCTAATCAGCTTATTCCTTCTTCTGCTTTCAGCATATAGAAAAAACCAAATGGGAAAATGCCATTTATTTCATGAAGTTCTGGTGGCCACTATTTTTGCTCTGCTTGATTCCTGTGCTGCCTTTAGGTTTTAAGTTTTAACTGGGGCATGAGCTGCTATAAATACTTGTTTTTTAAATATCTGTATTAATGCATTAGACATGTTGGAATATGTAGTCACGGTATCTTACTGAATGTGACTTTAAAAATACATGGATCAGTTAAAAGTGTAGAGAAACTCAGCAGGCATTCGTAACAACATGTCTATGAGAACAGCTGGACAGTATTTAAATAGATCAGTCCATATTCATCCCAGTGGTATGTCAGATATGGCAGTAGAATAATAAGTAAGATTTATTGCTTGTCCAGTCACAACTCGTTTACTTGTTTGGTCAAGCAAAATGATCTTTCTTATTAAAAATCACAAGTGGAGTTTTGAGCATTTAAATAATCAGATTGATTTAACTTGTTTTGAAAATGGAAAAGAAATAAGCGTGTCCAACAAATCATGAAGCACTCGCATTCCTCTGCAGAAAAAGCTTGGATCTTTATTATGTTTTTGTCTTGCTGAAGCTGAAAAAATGGCAAGATTTTAAGTCTCTATCAGCTAGTGCATTACTTTTTTTTTTTTTTATATTGGATTTGTGTGAAACAGCTTGTTATCACACAGAACTGAGTATCCAGCTTATTAAAAGTCACGGGTTTGTTATGCTTTAATCTTATATTGGAATTCTGCAGTCAAAGATGTCTCTGTCACGTTTTCTTTTTTTCCCTCATTGCTTGTAGTATCTTACACTTTAAAAATGAAACTAGGCTTAATTTTTTTTTACACTTGCTTTGCATTAGGTCTCTGCAACTCTTGTTCTACTTTATTTCAGTTTAATTTAGGATGACTAGAAATCATCAGGTAGTGGTGTGTAATTGCTGTTAAACAGAAAAAGCATTGATATGAGTAACCTTAACTTCAAATTATCCCTTTAGTTGGAAGGATAGAGAGGGACCTTATGGGAAAGTTTTTGTTAATGCTTTCTAGTATAAAAATTCCTGTGGTAGTATATAAATTCTAATTTTTATAGACGTTTATAAACTGTATCTTATAGAACAGAAGAGACCAGCTTCCATGAATTATTATTGCTATCTTCCTCATGGGCTAAATGGATGTTGGATAGGTTCATCTAGGCAATTCCCAGATGCTTATTTGTTTTAAGTCTTGATTAGGTTTTTTTCAGAAAGAATCACATCTTCCCTTTAACACTTAGTGGAAAAATAATAATATATGTTTCAGCAATTAGTATAAAAATACACCCTCTTGCCCATGATAACTTGTTTAAAACACAAAATGCCAACATTTTCACAACACAAATTGGCAAGTGAGACTTTTCAGATAAGGAAGTGTAAGTTGCAGTAATCCATGCTTCAGGCTTTTCCTTGAGGACATGAGGGCCGCACTTTGATGAAAATGGAAGAGAAAGGTTTTTGGTCTTTTACAGCATTGCAGGAGAAAACTCGTCTGCTACAGTGTCTATTTGAGAGTGGAAACAGGCTTTTCAGTTTGGCTGAGATTACTGTTTATTAAAAAAAAAAAAGTTTTGGCCAAGAAGAAACTATAGCAATACTTCTGTATTATCTCTGTAGAAGGACAAACTGCTGGGAGAGTTTTTAGGTAGGAAGTATACCCAGTGACTTTAGTACAAGGCTTAGGCCTAGCAACCCTGTGCTTTTAACAATTCCAAGTGTTTGAATGCTTCCCTGCAGAAGCATTTGGGGTCTTTAGGAGTCTTCTGCTCATTTGCTGACTGCTCAGTTTTTTCAGGAATCTTGGTGAACAGCAAAAATGCCTATTTCTTTCCTCACGTAAAGACTCTTCTTTGGAATAGCAGCTTGTTTTTTCTTGAGATAACAAAACGTTCTTGGAGTAGAAATTTATATAGACGTGTTGAACTTAGATTTGTTTCTTCAGAGGCGGTATCTCTAACGGGTTTGGAATGAGACCTCCAAAGCTTTAGGTTGGCCTAGACTTCAGGTCAAGTATAGACCATATATTTATATCTGTCTTGAAGATCAACCCAAGAAATCTTTAAGAGAAATGTCACTCAACCCTGCTGCATCTTCAGGGACAGTGACACTGGATGCATCCAGGAAAGAACATCACAGTGCTTTTGTCTGGGGTCATTAGTATTGCAGGGGAAGGGTTTTCATTCTGCAAATATACTGGAAATAAAAGTCACTGGTTTAGTTTTCGTGTATTTTTACCATACATTCTGAGCAAAATTGTGCAAGTTGTTAATAATAATTTAACAACTTACTGATGATGTATTACTCAAATGAAACAGAGAGGTATTGCGATCCTCGTGACTTTGCATAGTGGTGATGTTTTGGGTTATACATTTGCTTTTGCATCCTCTGGAGCTTTTTGCACTTCCCAGACAAGACTCAACGTAGTGAAATAACTCAGCGGTCAGAGATGGACTTGTTGATGCCAAGTTTCAATAAGTGTGTTCTGTTGCTACACACATACAGATTTCAGAATGATTGCTGAGGTGTTTTGCATGTACTAATGTGATTGTTAATGTAAAATACATTGTTTCTTTAAGCAGGCTTAACAGTATAATAAGATACAGCATAGCAAAGTTCATTGACATAATTTCTGTTGATGCTGGTGTTGAAATCTGTTCTTTCTTCTGTGACAGATGGGTTGGAATACACTGAAACTATGGTAATAAAAATAGAATATGACATAAACTGTACTCTGAGAGAGATTTAGCAACCTTTAGTTTGGTTGCCTAACAGTGTGGTACAAAAGATTTTACTGAATTTTTATTGGGAATTTTGAATGCCTTTTTTGGTTTTAGCAGATGTTGACATTCAAGAGATAATCTTAGGTGAAAGTTGCCGACTAGTAGTACAGTTTATATGTAGTCATCCTAGTATTGATGCATCTACATCAAAATTGGGTGTGTATTTATGCAAAGTGTCTGCTTCCTTGTCTTCAGAATTGTCTTACATATGCAGAGATAAAAATTGCAAGTGTCATTTACTACCGTTGTCAGTAGTAACTGATTACTTGCAAATATTAATTGCAAAATAAGGTATTTAGAACAGTTTTGGGAAAGATGTGCTGAACTTCTGAAGAATTCAGGATACAGTGTAATTTCTCTCTTTTTTTAGAAAAGAAATATAGTTTAAAAAGACACTAAAATATGCCTTTGGTTTATTACAGCTCTACTTGCAATTAAGGTTATAGCATTTTTTCCTTTCACACTGACTACTGAGACTGTACTTCCTTCTCCTAAGTATTTTAAGACCTAGTTAACAAAAGGTTAGCCACAATCGGCTTCTGTCTGACCAGAAAACATGTTAAATGTAGGTTTCTTTAATTCTTCATTTCATTTCTCTAGGTTTTGAATGTTATTCATAAGGTACCTAAAGGAACTTTTGGCTTAGTTCTCCAAATGCTGGAAACTATGATTAGGTATAAGTGGAATTTTCTCTTTCGCCTTCTGTCTGGCAGAATATGAGACAAATGATTACATATATGCTACAAGATACACTTTCAGGACCAACTCTTTGGACCTGTTTACACTGGTGTTGCATGTCCGGTAGCGTGGCAGCGTGTAAACAAGGTTTTAGCAGAGGGCCTGTAGGCGATCCAAGATTCCTCTAGGATTCTGAGATTGCATTCTCATCTGCTTAGAAATTACATATTTTATTTTAAATACCTATCGAAATGCTGTTTAGTGAAACTCCTCTTTCTGTTAGGGGCTGTAAACCAAGTCTGTAATATGCAATTAAGCTCCTGGTGCAAGGTCTTCTGCACACACAGTGCATATGGCCTGGCTCCACCTCTTCTAGAGAGCTGCTTTTTTTGTTTCTTTTCCCAGTGTGTGGCAACAGGAGGAGCGCACAGATGTCTAAAAGGATATTATATTGAGTCTTTAGGAAAGCTGTCTTGTGTTGACAGAGGTATTTTAAAACTTTTCCTTATGGGGCTGAAGAGATTTGCCTGATTCTATCTGGGAATTAGATATAACAATCTCAGTTTGACAAGCTGCTTTTGGGATGGGGAGTTCTGTGCTGTATTCTTTGAGGCTGCTTATAATGCAACTGCTCCTTCCCAAGAGGTAAATAATGTAAATGCCTTTTGCCCCAGGGAGTTCTCTGCTGTTTCGTTATGTGTATGGAGGTAGCCTTTCAGTAAATGTGCCTGTTTCCCCAGTCTCTGTGCACCTGGCACCTTAACAGGGTTAAGTGCCGTTAGGGATGGCTGCATCAATTCCCATCAGGCAGCTGCGGTCCTTTTCTGTGGCCCAAAGGTAATGGTATGTTACAGATGAGGATCTAACTCAGAATTGCTAATATCAGACTAATCTTGAACACGTGCTCTGGTTTCAGCATGTAGTGGCTGTCTTGCATCTTAATCCAGAAAACAGGTTTTAAAGAACTGCATCTGAGCTGTGTCGTTGCAGAAAACAGCATTTTACAAAAGATACTTCAAACAGGTAGCCCACTAAAATCACAAACAGGAATGTTCCTTTCTTCTTAGAAGCATGGTAGTTTAACCTAACACCATAGGTCTGGCAGGTAAATATCATTAATCGGGGAAACAAGTAGTAATTCCTTCAACGTCTTTAAAAAATGCGCAACAGAGAATGTTCTTACCTAGTAATAGGTACACGTACTCCTTAAGTGGTATGTTTTCACTGTAGATTTTACCAGAACTTGTTTAGGTAATGCTGTTTCAGGGAGCCTGCTAGATATATCTTCTTGAATAGAGCCACCTGGAAGAAATAGAAGTTGATTGTGCACTGAAGTTTAACATAAACATGACATTTACTGTGGTGCAAAGGTTGTTTATCCAAAAGCTTGCCCATAGTCTTCCTGGATATTTTTAGAAGATTAAGAGTATGGGATATAGGCTCAGGTTATGCATTTTTTTGGTCTTTGAGAGTTGATAAGATTTTTAAGTGTTTAATGTTGGTAAATAATGGTGTTAAAGCAGTGTTAAATAAATGCTTTATATTTAAGCAAGGCAGTTTCTCTATCACATTTCCCATGCTGCTTCATTTAATGAATTGTTTTCTGTACCACATGTCATGCTGTTCAGAATTTAATTAAAATTAGGGAGAGGACACATGACTTCTTTTGGATATGGGACTCTTTTTGTATATAGAATTTTGTTTATAAACTACATCGCAGATCTCAAATGAAAATAAGTATTTCAAATTAATTTCAAATGAAAATTTAGCATTTCAAATTGTGACAAGATTTTAACAAAGAATCAGTTTAAATCAGTTGAGCACTCTTCCCTCTCTCCACTTAACAGAAGTGAAGTAGAGGTTTTTAATTAATCTGCACACCTGTGTTAAGCTCTTCTTTCTTCCACCCACTTCAGCAGAGCTTCTTTCTCTCTACCAAGAGAAGCTTGGAGATGGTAGGGCTGGCGAGACTAAAGCTGGCATTTATGAACATTGCTGGATTCTAATGTTAGCCACAGGAGCCTCTCGAGTTCCTTCTTTTTTTTTTTTTTTTTTTTTTTGTATAAACACTAAAAAGTTTTGCAGTGATAGCTGAAGAAATGAGTCATGGTGCTGCCCGAGTAGGCTCAAGTTCTTTGGGAGAAAACTGGGGGGAGAGAAGCAGTCTCTATTAGGTATTGTTTGAGTTACAACTGTTATACAGGTGACCTTGGGATAAACAGAAAACGGGACAGTAGCACTAAAGAGGATAGTAAAGATTATTAAGTGGATAGGCCGGTAATGAAGTGGCTATCAGGCAGGTTGTATCCATTTTCTATGCATCAACTTTACTTCTGAATATTGTTAAATGGGCCTAATAGCCAATAAATAGGCAGTGATAGCCTACTGCATTCATAGAGTTTTGAGGATTAAGGTGAAAAACAGCAAAGTAGTTTTTGAATAAGGCTTACGTACTAACCATTATTACATTCTGTATTTTGTTACCTTCTGAACAGCACACTGATCTCATGACTTCTTGTGAATTGAAGAGTATTCTACAGCTGTGGCTTTATTTCAAGTGAAACTCTTTCAATCTCCCCAGTAATAAACTTTTCTGCTGGGGCGTTGGTAGCAGTTCAGAAGAGTTTTAAGAAGCAGCTGTTTAGGTGCTAAATACTTTATTTCAAACTGGAAACTTAAGAGCAAGCTGCTTGTATGTCACACTGCAGGTCTGTGTACACAGGATTGATATTTACAGTTTTGGTCTTCTAAATGTTAACTTCTCTTTTTGTCTTTGTGTGAGGCTGTTGCAGTCAAGGCAGTGACAGCTGATGTTTGAGAAAGAGGCAGTAGCTGCAAAGTATGTTAAAGAGTAGATTTCTGGCAGTTGAGGTCTGGAAAAGCTGATTTAGCACTAAGTGCCACATTTAAAAATATATTATTTTGTAACTTGAAACCTGCCAGGATGACTAGTGCGTGAGATGCATACATTTATTATTGGTGGGGGGAAATCATTACATTGAATCCAGCTAAAAGTGCGAAGGTTTTTACATTTCTGCTATAAAATGTATTTTGAGCACTAGATGAAAAAAAAGGTAGTATAGTTTAACCCATACTCTATAACTGTAGCCACTGAATGTAGATAACTAGATTAATCCATGCAATTATCCTCCGTAGTCTCTAATTTAAAATTATACAATGGATCAGTGAAAGTACTTTATTCCTTGGCAAGGTAAATTTCAGTAGATTTCAGTCTTTAAAACTTAACAGACAACTTTGTAAACTAAGGATACTAATCCTAAGATTGTTGGTAATTGTTGGGGGTTTTTTTGTATTACTGTATATCCTAATATTTGTGGTTGAGTGAAATTATTAAATCAGGAATAGAAATAAGATAAGAAAATCTTTAAGGACCTACATGATAAATCCCTGTAAAATGAAAGACACAATTGCAAGACAGTAATTAAGCATGTATGCACACACACAAAAATTAAATATTGTGTTAAGAAAAACTGAGGTGTTCAAGAATTTTGATATGGTGAACTCCAGATACTGACATTTTAATGAAACTTCATTTCTATCTAACGATACAATAGGATCAAAACATGGTGGGTTTTATTCCTTTCTGTGACCAAAGTCTATTAGGCTGTGTGTGGAACTTTACCCAGCCAACTAAAAGAGATTTTAATTATTAGAAGGAATATTAGAGGCACTGAATCATTACAGTTGTGTTGTATTTACTTGAACAGCAAATTTATATTCCTATTCACATTATATCACAAAATTATATCTCTAGTATACAGATTTTGGACTATTCTGCTATTCCTGTAGCTTGTAGACTGCAAGCCACTTAGCTGCACTTGTACAGTGCTTCTTCCATTAATTATATTTTAGCTGAAGATGAACTACTGATGAAATCACTTTCCATTCTAAAACATTTCTCTTATGACTGTCCTCCTAGTCTATATAGCAGCCTAAAATTACTTACTGCCTTTTAAAAATTATTCTTTAATCCTTTTAAATTATCCTTATATCCTTTTTAAAATTGCCTTTCATAAATTCACATCCTCCCTGGCAGAACACTAATAGTTTTATCAAAAAGGCAATCTTATAAATAATTACTATCTTAAGAAAATAGATATAAAATAATTTCTTCATTTGAGATATTACTTTGCTAAGAACTTAGAGTTTTGAGTGGTTTGCATTTTTTGTTTATTTTGTTTTCATGTTTACTTTTCTCTGGGCTTCTATCAAATTTTCAGATTTAAAGGTTTACAGTTTTTCTCCTTGTAAGGAGATTAAGTTCTTGGAGAAAGAAATAAAACACAGTATGAAAGAATGTCACATTGTTTTACTTTTGTTTGCAGGGGGAGTGGGGTGCATACTGCTTGCTACGTTAGCAGAGGTCTCGTACTGATTTTGACTCCTTGCTTGCAAAGCATCACTGCTGTATTACAAAGCTGGGAAGGAGGCAATGAAGAGTTGTTATAAGCAGCCAGCAGTATTGTTAAAGTTAATCTAGGGAAAATAATTAGTCTCTTCATGAAGCAAGAAAATACAGAATTTGATAAATGCTTGTACTCAATGCTTTTGGCAGAATATGACCTATTGTTTTGTTGTCTTCTCTGTAGATGTGGAGAATTCTAGAATAACAAGTCTTCAAAAGCACATATGGCAAAAGCGTACAGTTTTTCAGCTCTTGCACCAAAGTATTTATGTCAGTGTATCTTCTAACAATTTTTGTTGCTGTATAGATTAATGAATTACTAGGACAATTATAAATAATAATATCATGCATTGTACAGAAAATCCATGACTTGCATTAACAATATATGACAGGAATAGGATAAGTTGTTTGAGAAGGTGTCCATTGTGTTTTTTAGCTTAGGTTTATACTCAAGAATTAGATACGATAATTTTTTTGGTAGTAGGTGTCTAGCATGGATGCAATTTATTTCTCAAAATTCTTTCATGGAGAGCAGATATCATGCTCAGGAAACCTGTAAGGGAATAGAAGACCAAGTAGATATTTGAACTGTATACAAGGACACATGAAATCTTCTTTAAAAGCTTGTATTATGGGCCTGCACACAATTAAGTCCACTGCTATTCCACACTCCTGGCTGTATGCCATCATCTGGTTTAATCTGGAAATCTGCTAGACCAAACTGAATGCAGTTGATTTGCTCATTTCATTGAAATGACACTCCTCTAATCTTAAATTTGGTTTACGCTTAAATATTCTGTTCAGTTTTAGCCTCCAAGTATCGTACAAGCTGTTAGCAAAACCCGCTTTATCTGTGTAAGCGGAGAGCATAATCCTCTGTCTACAGAGGAAGAAGTAGATGGAAATGATGGTATGAAGAGGAAGATACATTTTGTTGTTCAGATGAACCTCGCAGTTGGGGTATGAAGCCTGCTTTCTGTCCTGCTATGATGTAAAAGGTAAAAAAAATCCTATAACACCCATGATACCATAAGCTAGAGAAAAAAACCCCAGACTATTAGAGAATGACAAGCAGTAAATCAGGTTATGACTGCCTGAAACTAACTACATGCTGCCAGGCAGTTACAAAATTGCATTAAACTCTTCAGGTTCTGCAGCAATACTGAACTAAAAATTCCAGCAAAAAGGTCTCAGACCTGTTCTCTCAGATTTCGCAGAAAGCAGAACTCCAGGTTCAGAATCTCTGCTTTCAATAGTTTTCTACGAAATCAAGAGAAAAAGAGAAATAATAATAGTCAGAAGAATGATAGTCCTTACATAGAAACATAAAAAGTCATAATTCTGTGTTTGTTTATGTAACTCCTGGTATTAATCTCACAAAAAGAAGTTTTAAAGGCATTAATTGGCTAACTATAGTGTCTGTCAAATACAACATTTCGTGGATATTGATAATATGTTATCCTTAACAGAGTCTCATTTGTATTTGTGTCTGTTACTGTGCATCCATTAAATCACAGGTAAAATTAATAACTTTATGGATAATTGCTAACTGTATATTGCATAAAGAGATACATGCATCTTGAATAAGGGGAGGGGTGTGTGGTTCCTACATTATAGGGTGCCTAGCACAGCCGGTTCTATTGAAGAAAAAATAGGCTCAAGTGGTTTGTGAATATCTTTTCAAAATATATGATCAGTCGTAACATGAAGATTGATGAATGATTCCAATGTCACTGTGGTTCCTCATCAATATAATATCGAAAATATTAACTACTGTTGCTTATCTAAAATGTTAATTTCATTACATAGCATTGCTTTTCATTTGAAATTTAACGTATTTACATTTTATAACAATTCCTTTTTAAGCAACCATAAAGCAATCTTGTCAACATTGTTTAGCTCAAGGTAAGTTAATATCAAGTCAGATTCTGCAGGTAGCCTGTGGGCTTGGAACACTGTGTCAAGTATTTGTGTGGTTTCTTTCACTTATGTAGCTTAGGTGCTAATGAGAAATTAAAGTCAGGAGCCTAAGTTAATTCAGTCATCAAAGGCAAACTGTTTCCAAGCAGGCAATTCAAACATCTTCTAAGTTGGTTGCTTAAAATAACCTTAAATAGAGGTCCTCAAAGATGTCCCTTCATTCGATTTTTCCAGCTGTCCATTTTGAGCTAGTACAGAAGGGAAGTTATCTGATGCAAAGAGCATGCTAGATTTCCAAACTCCATCTTCATTCTTTGCTATTTCTCTTATCTTTCTGTAGTGTTATCACAGACGTAATTTGCTTTTCAGCTGTCCGGATGGCTCTGTGGGCACTGCCTTATGCGCTAACATATGAATTAATCTGTTAACACAGATGGATCATTTAAAAAGTTTGGAAGTAAGTTTGTCTTCAGTGTCTGAAAATTCTAGAAAATACTTGAATTTCCACAGGTTATTTGTATGCTGTGATTAGTCATGGTGTGATGTTAAGAGAGCTAATAGGGATGATGAAATTTTTCAAAACATCAACATGTGATATCATTCAAATTAGGCTGTGTTAGTGGCAAACATAATTGCAAGAGATGCTAGGAATCCTGGTGTGTGTAGAGATTCCTGCTCTAACTGTGTTATATAGTTCTTCATGTGATAGCACTGACTCTATCTACACATGCCCTACACACTTAGAGTAGACTAGTTAGGCTGAGTTCAAAACAAGTGAAAATGGCTTCAAGTTGTATTAATTGGTATACTGGGTTTGGGCTGAGAAAAAAATGAGATACACTTCCCAAAATCTGGTGAACACAGGAATGTGCCTTTTCCTGGAAATCTTAGATCCATGTAGAAGATGGGTGACAGCTATTCATTTTGGTAAATGCCTGTCTTCAGACTATTTAAAATCTGATGAGATAGTGTTTTTCTCCAAGAGTTGGCATAAAGTGAGATACAATATGATTTTTCTGTAAGAGAATTAAGAGTGCAGTGTCCCATTATCTGAGCAAGGAATATCTTGGCTCCTGTGTCTACATCATGTAATTTTACAATTATATTTCTGTTAATTATTAGACCTGATGATGGATCATGAGGTAATTTAAATTGGGCATAACCATGGTATTTTGGTTTTCAACAGAGGACAAATTTAATGAAGTGTGAATACCCTGCTGTTAAATAAGACAGCTCTTTAGAATGTGTTCTTTATTGCTGTATTAAATAGTTATTCAATGGAACTATTCTGAACGTGCTCTGTATACAGTATTGCATTTCACAATTTTCCCTGTGGCAGGTTTTTTTTTTTCATTGTGAGTCTAATGGGACTCCCTACTGCTGAGAGGTAAATGTTCTTTCACCTTGTCATTTAGTTTGGTATGAAATACTTCATTCATTATGACAGTTAAGTGCGTTGCACGGTTTTTTGTTCAGCCTTCTTCCTCCCTATCAGATATAACTATTAATCAGCCTAACCCCCTGGAAGCTGAGCATTTTCTGTAGCTATCACAGTTTACTACCAGTTGAGCTATTTACTAATATAAAATTAATAATATAATTATGCAGAATTATGTATAAATATATAAAACATATATTTGGCTTCCAAATTAATTGTTGACTCAATGTTTTACATAAATGTTCAATATTTTTAGAAGTCCCACACCTCTTTTCCATGTTACAGTGTCTTGTGTGCTTTAGATTTATGGACAATTGAGCTGATCACAGCCACAGTCTATCAAATTCATAAAGCAACAAATTTGGGAATGAGCCTTCTTTCAGCTTTCCAAAAAGTCTGTTTCACCATAATTTAAGATAAACTTTTGACAATGAAGTTACACTGATGGTGCCACCCCTGGATTACCCCTTTAACTTCTGGATGCTTTCTACTGTGGTATCCCCCAAGGCTCAGTGCTGGGTCCAGCCCTGTTCAATGTCTTTATCGATGACCTGGATGAGGAGATCGAATGCACCCCAAGTAAGTTTACGGATGACAATAAGCTGGGAGGAGGTGTTGATCTGCTGGAGGATAGGGAGGCTCTGCAAAGGGATGTGAACAGGCTGGACCACTGGGCTGAGACCAATGGCATGAGGTTTAACAAGGCCAAATGCCAGGTCCTGCACTTGGGACAGAACAACCCTATGCAGTGCTACAAACTAGGGGAAGAGTGGCTAGAAAGTGCCTAGAGGAGAAGGACCTGGGGGTGTTGATTGACAGCAATTGAACATGAGCCAGCAGTGTGCCCAGGTGGCCAAGAAGGCCAATGGCATTTTGGCTTGTATCAGAAACAGTGTGGCCAGCAGGTCCAGGGAGGTTATTCTGCCACTCTACTCGGCACTGATGAGACTGCACTTCGAATCCTGTGTTCAGTTCTGTGCCCCTCGCTCCAAGAAGGATGTTGAGGCTCTGGAGCGTGTCCAGAGAAGAGCAACAAAGCTGGTGAAGGGTCTAAAGAACAAGTCTTATGAGGAGCAGCTGAGGGAACTGGGGCTGTTTAGCCTCGAGGAGGCTGAGGGGAGACCTCATTGTTCTCTACAACTACCTGAAAGGAGGTTGTAGAGAGGAGGGAGTGGCCTCTTCTCCCAAGTGACAGGGGACAGGACAAGGGGGAATGGCCTCAAGCTGCGCCAGGGGAGGTTCAGGCTGGGCATCAGGAAAAAAATTTTCATAGAAAGGGTCATTGGGCACTGGCAGAGGCTGCCCAGGGAGGTGGTTCAGTCACCATCCCTGGAGGTATTTAAAAGATGGGTAGATGAGGTGCTCAGGGACATGGTTTAGTGGTTGATGGGAATGGTTGGACTCGATGATCCAAGAGGTCTTTTCCGGCCTAGTGATTCTGTGATTCTACTCTGTCCTGGTGGTAGCAGTGATGAGCAATATTGTCCTTCATTCAGTTTATGAATGTGCTGGACTTATACCCAAAACTGCAAAAGCAGCTTTAACTAAATAGAGGTGCTCAGCATTGCAAATCTGAGATTTTTGAGCTGTGATGGAATTTTAGGCTCATGGGGAACCATTACCAGTTAAAAAACTGAGCCCTTGTTTATAACAGGAGGGACTTTTTTTGGCATTGGTGTGTGATATAACTTTTTTTTTTTTTTTAAATTACTTTAAAAAAATTATAGTCACAGAAAAAAATGCGGTTGTCACAACCATTATTTGTTCTTTGTGGTTTGGCCTACTGGCTTTGTAACATGTCTAAATCTAGTTTATTAGTAATAGCATATTACCAAGACATCACAAACAGAAGAACTTCACTGTATTTCAACATAAATTTAAGGCACAAGCATGAGACATTACATTTTGCTGAGAGAATTGTGGGGATTTCTAGCTGCTGCTTCTTTCTGAAGGCAGCATGACATTTCACATGTCATTTCCAGTTATCTTCCATAGTGATTATTCCTATGGGAATGTTAGCATACTCTTTCTAACATGTTATATTTCCATTGTTCCCCAGGCTCCCTCAAGTCAGTTAGTTACCACTTGTTTCCTGATACCTTTGGCTTCCACCAACCCAAGTGGAATAGTTTCGATGGAACTAAAAACAGAGTACATTTGTGTGTCTCCTGTTTTGTTCTTGGATTGCTCACTGATGTGAGACTTACTGGACTCAGTTGTTCATGCAATGTGCCAACATATTTCACCTATCTTATTTGGAAAGTTTTAGCGTATGTCTTTGATCAGCTATTTCAAAAACCAGTAAAAAACCCTTGAGATATTTAGTTCATAGAAAAAGTTGGCAGCATGTCAGAATCTTTGAACATAATTTTGTTATTGGACATTTAATCTTTATTTTTCTTAACAATAATAAATTATATTTTAAAGTATACTTCTTTTGATTTAATAATTTTTCCTTTTTTCTCACATTTATAATACTTCTAACGTTGTTGTGAAAAGAGAGATCAGCTGACACAGTGAATAAATCCACAAGCTTCTGGCTAGCCTTGAGGGAGATGACTAAATAGTTATCAATCAAACTCCCACATAGCTGCAACAATCTGCTTTGACTGTTGACCCCATGGTCACCTCCTTTAAGGCTGGCTAGAGGTCTCTCTTCTCTGCACTAACTCAGAGACATTCTTCGACTAATATGTGGAAGGTTTCCTTGCTGTCTTATTTTCTTTTAATTCTGTTCAGCTTGCATCTTTTTTTTTTTCCATTCCTGCTCTATTTTTGCTCTTCTGTGTTGATCTAGATATTTATGTTGTAGCTCCATCTAGTCAGAACAAGAGGATATCCGTTGGGTAAAACAGTGATTTCTCATGAATCTGCATTTTTCTCACCAAATCTGCTGATTTAAACAGCTAAGAGCATTTATATCTCTAAAATGAGGTTCAGTTGATTGTAACCTTCTGACACAAGGAGTAAGTTGGGCCAAGGGACAACTGAGGACTTCTTTACTGCCAAATAAAACAGTGAAGGCATTTGGTTCTCTAGCCTTGAGACTGAATAGCGTGGTACAGCTTGCATACACACACTTGTCTGTTTTCCTTCCTCCAAAGAGGGTGACAGCATCCAGATTATAGGAATTGTCCGTACCATGTTTTGTCTTCCAAACATTGTTCAAGTGTTGTCTGGAAAAGCACTAAATTCCATGGGCCCAAACTGCTGCTACTTCAGTAGCGTAGATGATAGTGGGTCCATGTTCAATCTGTGTTCTGGAGTGGTTTATGTACTCGTATAGACGGTATATATTAACATAGTTTATGCTGAGGGCTTTGTTTCTTTTGAGGATTGTTTCCAAAATACTCAACTGAAACCATAGTTCATCTTTCTAGCAAGCAATTTGCGTTTGGCTAGCAGGAATGGTGACTCAAATGTGTGTATTATCTGTAAAGAGATTAAAGGAAAGAGTAAAAAGGATTCTCTTCCTAAACCTACTATACAAACGGCGAAAGTGTTTTTAAAGTGGAGGATTGTTGGAAAAATGTTTAACTCTGTTGAACTACACCTGAATGAGTATTTAGGCTTGTTCTTAATGTGTATAAAATAACTGAACATAGAGATTTATTCTGTTGTGGTCAAGAAACCAACAAGGGGTGACTCTGTTGGCCCTTGTATTTACAAATAGCTAGGAGGGATGTTAAGACTGGGAGCAGACTTGGATGCAGCAACCGTTGCGGTAGTGGAACTCAGCATCCTGAGAGATGGCAGCTGGGCAATTAAGAAAGATCACATACCCAGATTTCAGGAGAGCAGACTGGTCTGTTCAGGGATCTGCTTGACAGAATCCCATGTATTAGCATTTGTTACATATTGCTATTGCTAGTCTGTTATATATTTTTAATTCAATTAATCTTGGTTTCAGATCTTGCTTAAATGTGAAGCACCTACTTGCTTTAATGTTAATAGGCCATTATGTATAATTTTTTTTTAAAAAAAGGTCCAGTGAGCTATATTTTCAGCTGAAGAATATAATTTTACTATTTTAATATATAAATCATGAATATGGAATAATGCTTTGGCTTTCAATGGTTTTTATTTCTGAGATGATTACAGATCTTTTTTTACTTATCCCAGCTGCCTGCATAATACAAAAATAAAAGCAAATTTATGCAAAATACATTGCACAAATTCAGATATAGTAAAATTCTAGTTGTTTCTCAACTAGTCTGATATTTTGCGAGAAGAAGAATGTGGGTAATGTGTCATACATCACTTGGATGTATCAATCTTTTGCTTTCAGAAATACAAGTGTAATCAGAAAATATTGATGGCTGTATTTTTGCCTGAGCTGCAAGAGTATTATTACTGCAGACTATAATGTTCCTGGAGATATTTTAAACTAGCTATCTTAGGTACCCCTAGCACGGAACTCGAGAAGGGTGAAGTTGTCCTTAGTTTTATTATTCCTTCTATGGTAAATCTGGGAATTCCTCCAATGCACTGTTACTTAAAATATGTCTGCTTCCCATTTTATCTATTTGCCTATACTGAGAGCACAACATGAGATATGAATACCAAAATCAGCTCAGAATCTGTTTTGCAACATAAGATTTTAAAAGCTCTGCCCTGAATCTACTGTATATATGATATGGCCCGTAGACCCCGTAGACACAGTCATTTGAATTAGGTGGATTTATTGTGTTAAGATCTTAACTTGCATTTTCATATGTGCATTATGATTGTGTAAACAAATCTTGAGAAAACAGCATTTTAATTTATTTCACTTTTAGTGACTGTATTTGCTGTCCATACACTTCTCTTCTGAAGCTAACGAAGAATGAAATCTGTGTATAGTTTTTCCAGCATTGGAGCCAGAGCTTGGAGCATACTAAGACAGCTTTGTTGTTTAACCTTTTCCTTTACGAAATTTCATATTTATGGATGCAGCACCAAGTAATATGGTTTGCTTGTTTCTTGAAAAGAGGCACTGGGCACACTCATCCTGTTCTTGCTATGGTGAAGTACGACTATCCACATGCCGTAAGAAATTACATTATTTTAACTGTTGTTAAAGTAGACAGCTTGACTCTCATTGAACTTCTTTAGCTTTCATTTCTGTTGCTTTTAGAGGTACTAATTTATGATGCCTCCCTTTGTAAGATACAGACATTTGGGAGAAGTAGATTCTTCCATCATCTGCAGCCAAGGAGCTGGTGAATCTCGATGGCAGAGTAGAAGCAGGTTATCTGATGCAGCTGCATCTTGTTGTTTGTACTGGACCCAGGATGCATACCGTGGACTTTCCTACATATAGACTGTATTCCAGCTTGCATGTACATATTCTGTGTTGTACAGACTATATATATATTATTATAGATATTATATATATTAAGACTATATATAGTCTTATATTAAGACTATATATAGACTAAATATGCTTTCAAACAGTTGTCATAAAGATTAAAGAAAGTCTATGTATTTTTCCTAACTATGATTAAAATACTGTGTTGGCATTAACTCCTAATTTTTGGATTTATAATCTCAAGAATGAGATTTTTATACACTAGAAGTCGAAGTAGTAATTTGATTTTCTAGTCTTGCTGAACCACAGTTTCTAATCTGAAAGCACTGCTCATGCCCCCATTAGCCTGAAAAAAATACATTTTAGAGATTATATAGCCTTCTGTAAGCTTCCAAAAGGCAAAAGCAAAGAAAGATTTTACTTTGGCCTGTGTAATTAGTATTAACATTTACATTTGAAGCTGCTTCTTTCTTTGACATGGTTTGACAGTGGGTTGATGAAAGAATATAATTGGACTTGCTAATGGACTTTCTAACTCCCCAGGCAGTTTGCTTTTGTACGGACCACCGCTCTAGGGTGAACTTGATGTACTGAATAACTAATAAAGCCATTTACTTTTTTTCTCCTTGATTTCTTTTTTTTTTTTTTTTTAAAGAAATTCATAAAACGTGCTTGCATAACATGGCAGTAAATCAGTAAAGGACTTAGAGGAAATATTCAATCTATCACAGGAAAATGTGAAGGGTTAAAAAAAATCAAAAGTGGATCAATTGAAGCATTCTTTTTTGAGTGACTATACAAAAGGAATTCAATATCAAACATCATCAGAATATTCTAACATATGAAAAATAATCAATAAACCAAGAAAGAAGTAAAAAAAATTAGAATTAACTCCTTCCTGATGATCATTTCTGTATAAAGCCAAGTTCTAAAAGTGACCAAAGACTTCCACCAGATCTAGATGAGTGATACTTGTTTAGTTCACAGAGTGTATGTGTGTGTTTGTGTCTATGGCAAAGTATAATATTTTCATACTGGTTTAGTGGTTTCTGTAAAGATAAACAGATACACTCAACAATTTTTGTATGTGTTGAGTGAAGGAAGATTTTTAAGGACTTTAGATGTGTTTTAGTGCTTACAGCATTTTTAGTAGTTTTAATAGGAAATGTAGGAGTCAGTGAACCATGTCAGTGTTAGGTTGGGTTTTGTTAGCAAGTATTCTAAAATGTAACTGATGCAAAAACTTAGCAGAATTTGACTCACAAATAAATTAGGAAGAATGACTGTTTATTGAAATAAAAATAAAATTTGAGTTATGGTTCTCAAATTGACCAAGGTTGTATGGCCTAGACACAGTCACCATTAGCCCACAGCTTGTGAGCAAATAACTTTAGATTTCCTTTCACAGGTAGATTTGGTCTCTGCCCTTGTTCGTAGGGGATATATTTATATGTACTGCCCTCAGGAAGAAAGGATGCTTCCTTTATTATGATGAAGAGGGAGACACTAAGCTAACTGTACATATGTTTTACATAGACTTTTGCAGCCCTTTAACCTCCACAGTGCCTCTGTGTGAATAACAGCTAGGAAGAGGTGAGATAAATTCTCTGCAAGTAAACTTCTCTCTAGTTGGTAGCAATGATGTGGTGCTGGAGAAATTCTGAGCTCACTTCTAATTTCTGAGGCGAAACGGAGCTTGGTAGTCCCACAGAGTTCTGCTGCTCCTAGATTCAACAACTGTCATCTTTAGCCATTTTCACCTCTAGTCTCCCAGTTCCTACATCCAGGCTAACAGTTCAGGATGGAGCAATCACAGCTGAAGTCCTGATGCCTGCATACAGGCTCTTCAGAGGATTCCACTAGCAAATAGATATGGCTCAATGATTTTCTCAGTCACACGAGTTGGCTGTATTTAGGTATATTTTCACAAGTGGAGCAAAACGCATGCCATTGTTTATCTTGAGCAATTGAGATTTGGAAATATTTTAAATAACTGCAGGCAGTACCATGAACGAGATTTCTATTACAATTGTATCCTTTGATTACTTTTGATTAATAAGGATTTTATTTCATTATAAGGCTTCAAAACGCGCTTCCTTTTCCTAGACATCTGAAAACCTCCACTTGGCAACAGCAAACTGAACACCTTAACTACTTATGTTTAATGTGATGTCTGCATCCCAGACACTAGAGATATCACAGGGAAAAAGACCTTGGCTGCAGAATGAATTCTGTGATAACAAATTGATGTGGACTTAAAATTTAGCTTTTTCTTGTAAAAAAACCAGCTCTGTCCTGTTGAGGATTTTCTATTATGAAACACCAATTAAGCACACATTTTTCTCAGATGGGTCTTTCATCTCTACTTAACCTGCTGAACTTGAAAAAAACAGGAGTCAGAAATTGCAAATAGCAATAGGCAATTAAAATACCTGCACCTGAACTTGCCAGGATTGTCCATTTGTAGCAAATGTGGAACAGCTGGAGGGAAAGATAGTCCTGGGTTAGATGGAGAATTCAGTTGTTAAACTGAAGCTGCTCAGGAGACTAGGTAAGCATTTATGGCTTTTTCATGTTAAATAAGGTTTCTACTTGGTCTGCAATGTTTTCTGCTCCAATATAATTTTTGTTGTTTTCGACTTCGGCACTGCAAACGAGGAGCAGGATTTCTATTCAATCACACCAGAATTGCATTTCTGATTCTGCTGGTTTTCAAGCTCTGAAATGCAGGGAAAGAAGAGAACCAAGGAGAACACAACTGGATACTATAAAATGGCATTAACAATTCTGTCCTTTTTGTAGTTCTTGTCAAGCAGAAGCAGAAATACAATTTGGTATTACAACAGAGCATAACTCATCTTGGACACTTAGACATGCTGACTTAGAAGTTTTACAGAACTATATTGCTGTCTAGCAGAAGTCTTAAAACTAGGCTATATCCATATATGTAGCAAATGCTTCACAGTGTTACACGTCTTCTATGACAGCATGATCAACAAGGATTAACTGCTTTTTGCAGCACTTGACTGAGGTAGATAATTAAAGTTCTAATGTACTAGGCAAGATCTTGCCTTTATTGTATCTAGAGGTCTCTTAGCTTATGGAGGTGTAACTGCCTGCAGAATATGGACTGTTGTCATTCAGAAAGTAGAAAAATAAACTTAAATCTAATCCCTTGTCTACCACATGAAAATCCTTTTTTCTCCTTCAGTGTGATCTGATGGTCATCCAATGTACAATACCATGTTTCTGAAAAGTAGCAAGGTTGCTAATCCTGGCTCTGCATTTCTGTGACATAATGAGAAATGTCAGCTGTTAGTATTCAAAGGAGGAAGAAGCGTTCTTATTAGCACTGAAAACTCCCCATCATCTAAGGCATCTAAAAATTAATGCTTTTCACGAGCCAAGTCTAGTATTGCCACATTTATTATTTCTGCAGACATCTGTAGATTTGATGCAATAAAAAAGCAGTCATCTGCTTCTGGCTGATCAAATGCAGCTCACCATGCATTCGTTTAATATATTATTGAATCAAGCTCTTGTTCTTCCCTGTTTCTTTCCATTAAGGTGCTTAAATTCAAAATGTTGTATGACAGGATTATCAAGAGAAGAATGCCTGAGTAGGATGCAGTTGTAACACCGTGCATTCATCACACCTGAAGAACAATTTCCCTACACTTAAGATCCTTATTTCTGCTAATCATTTAAAGGCAAACCTATACGAATTTTATCCCAGGTGAATTTTTCAACAAGAGCCTATGAGTTTTGTCAGATCATACAACTTGTTGTAGATGAATATATGCAGGGATTTTCAACAGGATGAGATGAAATCTTTTGAACAAAAAGTTAAAGTGTGAGTGATCCAGAAAGGTTATGACAGTGTTATTTGTTTTTTTTAAGTTGTTCTGTACAATATTTCCCGTTTCTCCTTGACTATCCTTCTCTGGGCTTTTTGGTTGTTTTTATCATGTCATCTACATTTTATTGATTCTGTAGGTGCCTCTTGACTCCTCTTTTTCTAATAGCTGTGTTGTCTGTCTTGTTCCCAAGATTTTCTTCCTGTTTCCTCTCTCCTCTTTCTCAGATTATTCTGCAAATGTTTTTTAGCTTGGGTTGCGTCTTGAGTGATTTGTGTATTTATAGCTACATTAACTGATGACTGTTACAAAAAGTTGAGCTGTATAAAGAGTAAAGTAGCTCCAGGAAATCCCAAAGCAGTTAATTACTGAATCAGCCTCTGGAAAGAATATCTTCAGCTGTGCTGACAAGGATAGGACCCATCTGCAGCAATTCTAGTACAGCTTGATTGACAGCATTGTGCTGTGGGCAGTTAATTAGTGCACAGATATTTGCTGTGATATTTCATTGTGACCACCAGTTTTAGAGCTGCGGGCTTAATCTTTCTTTGCTTGAATTATGATCGCATCTCTGCATTTGGGAGAAAAGGCACAGCTACATTCAATCCGTTTTTAGTTATTTTAGCTCTAGTATGTGACAAAATTAGAAAAATAAACAGTTTGATTACTAGCAGCAGTATGCAGTTGGTGTGATCTGTTTTGACTGCGAATTGAATCTGGTATTTCTACAGAGTCAGACTGTAATAGGGTGAACACAGGAAATAAAGGAGGCTACAACATGTGACAATGGCCATGATTTTTTAACTTACAGATGTTATCTGATGTATAAATTATATTTTCAGAGTGTTCAGACTGACCTTAAAATTCTTTCTACCAGATGAACCTGAGAATTTTGCTAGTTTCTATTGAGCAATACTGAATTTACAACAGTGTATAATTAGTTTTCCGTGTATTGAAAAATCTTAGCATTAGTTATCTTTTGTGTTGTTTTTATCTCAGCATCATAGACTAAGTATCTACTTGATGTTTTACTATGCATTTTATTTCAAAGTATTTTACAGTGTGCATTTAACTATCAAAATAGGATAAGGAACAAATATAACACTGAACTAAATAAATTTCTTTCCTAACTTTCTGGTTTTGGACTCCAATTCTAGTATGTTTTTCTTAACAACTGATGGATTTGTCTTCATCTTACTGATTTTTGTCAAATCACAGTGCTTAAATGAAGATGTACTGTGTGTATTGGTCCTGGGTATTTATTTTCATGAGTTTTGGCCAAAGTCTTTATAGTCTCATTATCTATCATTTTTCAGTGGTTCCTGTGATTTTCAGTCTTACATACCTGTAATTTTCAAGCAAGGCAAAAAATAAGGCCATACAGCAAGAAGTTATCCAGAAATCCGTCAGGTATCTGAAAAGCCTCTCTCCTCTCCTTTTGAATTTATATGTTTGGTAGCTTCCTGATCTGTTTGTACACAAAGCCTCCCCACCACTAAGTTTTATTTCAGACCAGAAAAAGTAGAATAACTGATTTGACATCATGTGGTAGGGTTGTGGCTGTGCCCTCGCCCTTGGAAAGCCACTTCCTGAGAGGTGACACTTGTGTACATGGCTATAAATTGGACAATGGGTATAAATTGGAGAGAGGAGGATTTAGGCTAGACATAAGAAGGAATTTCTTCACGATGAGGGTGGTGAGGCACTGGCAGAAGTTGCCAGGGGAAGTTGTGGATGCCCCGTCCGTGGAATGTTCAAGGCCAGGTTTTTTGGGGCTTTGGGCAGCCTGATCTGGTGGGAGGTGTCATTGCGGAGTTGGAACTGGATGATCTTTAAGGTCCCTTCCAACTCAAACCATTTTATGATTCTATGACTAAATCCCATACATCGACACAACTTTATTCTGCTCATGTTTTTTTAGCAGCATCCCCATACTTTCTCAGCATGGGTCAACACTCATTCTTTCCAGTATATTTCTAGGTCTTCCTTGAAAAAATAATCATAGATAAGAAAAGTTCCAGAAATTTGCTAGTTGTGTCATTCTGGGGGTTTGTTTCAGATATTGCAGCATTCTGCAATCATCACCATGAATCAGATGCGTAGGAAACTACGCATGCATGTGAAAGCTTAGGGGGAAAACTAGTAAATGGGAGTTCAGACAGCCCCTACTGTGTAATTTTGAAATTTGTGTAGTGTAGCTGCTAAGAAATACTGTGGTTTGCCCTGATCATTTGTTGCTCAAAACCCATAATTCATGAGGCCATCAACAGTTGCTTATACTTAACTTTCAGTGTCATGAAATGGGCTTTTGGGTAAAATTGTTTAGGACCTGTTTTCACTGGCAGAAACTCAGAGTTGCAAAATATCCATGAGATGTATATGAAATGAATACGCATGAGAGAAGTGCATCATTAGAGAATTGTGGGACCTTTGTGTTACTGCAGCCATGTGTCATGAGGGACCACCATGCGGTAGGACTGTGCGGCACTGCTCTTCTCTACTAAACCTGCCAAATTTTTCTCTGTGTACAGAGGCACGAGTGTAAATTGGATCTGATTTTAACTATAGTGCAGAACGTTTTTGCTCAAAAAATTATATTTTAAGATTTTTTTTCCTCTTGCTTCTTTTCCCTTCGGGAAGTTTTAATCACTTGATCAAAATCAACTTGGTCTTCAAATATGGCCTGACTTTGTGGCCACTCTGCAGCAACATGGTGCAACCACAAATTCCATGTTCTGCTAGGTTGCTTATGCAACCTGCTTATGCAGGCCTGATGGGCCTGATCTGTCAAGACTTCTAATAAGCACTAAGAAGCCAAACAAACTTTATTGAAGAGTAATGGAATAAATCCATAGACTGAATAACAAACACTGGCATGGGGAGCAGATCAGCAGTAATTTCCCAAGGACAAATAGGAGTAATTTTAGTGGCAGGAATGGTTATAACTTTGATGCTACTGCCACCGTTCTGCCCCCCAATGAGTTATGGAAAATTGTCATAAATAAAATCCTTGTCAAAAATGCCCCTTGATTTCCCAGGATGCTTTAAATATGCTTTAGCATAACAACAACTGTTAATGTGTGTGCTTCAAAGACCTTTATTAAACCCAGCTGAGCTGCACATCCACTTCATAAATGATTAAACTTAGGCTGGATTTGTGGCCGAGACCAGTTATGAGTGCCAAGCCCAACACAGTGATTTTCAATCAGTGTCTGCATTGACTTCATTCAGAACTGTGGGTGTTTACTTCCTCTGACAGCCAGATGGTAGCTGTCTGAGGCAGGCCACCAAATTCAGAAACTGCTGCTGAGAAAGTTAGCCTGCAATGACTTGTTCTAGGTAGGAAGCCGGTGGAAAATGAATAAATGCTAGAACCTCTAGCTGTATCACCCTTCTTCCTACACATGGAATATGGAAGGGGAAAGCAAGCAGTAGAATAGCTAGTAAGAACTTTTACATAAAAAATGCCTCATTTGCTAAATGGTCTTAAAAACATATTTCTGTACACATGTGCTGTTTGTGCTATGAGTAAGCAAGATATTACCATATAAAAATCAAGCCAGTAAATTAAAATGTTATTGTCTTTGCCCAGCGATGTTTCCATCAACATTTATATTCTTATTTTTCCAGGACAAAATTGTTCTGTGCTCGAGTTGTTTGCAACAAGTGAGAATATTGTTTTATATCTAAGGTTATTACAGTTATATGTTCACATGTGTGAAGGCAATTCAATTGCACGAGTGTGTGCATTAAATGTATTATACATGCATGTATATGCACATACATGGAGTGAGCAAGTATCAGAGCAACCAGATCTCTGTTGACTCTGTTTTCCCAGAGAGATTTGTTTCATATGCCTGCAGTGCTCTCAGATAGCCTTCATCACCTGCATCATGCTACATGACAAATAAAATTGCTTATTCTGGTGTGTGATCTGCCTGCTAGCTCTTCACCGCTTATGGGGGTCACAGGCTTGTAGTGGAGGAGCAAAAGGTTGGGAGCTGTGTATGTGCAATGAGTAACAATCTCCTTCTCTATCAAGAGACTGATTTTCATCAGATGATAGTTGTGGTGGTTATGTTTCGGAAGCAATCTGGGCGGATATTATATGCAAATAAATCTGTCGTTCTCCTGCAATTTTCATCCTAAAATTCCTCCTCATTTTCATAAGCTTACCTAGTGGAGATTGTGCAGGTTGCTTTGTTCTTTTCTTTTTCCCTTCCTCTTTCCTAAGTTCTCTTTTCCTTCCTGTATTTTCTTTGCTCCTGCAGGTCCTCATATTTGCTTTCACTTAGCTGCTTGTCTTTATTTCGTTGCTGCCCTTAGTTAGGCTTGGTTATGTTTGTATTCAGAAATAGGAATCACACAGCATCTTTCCTTTTCCTATTTTGCTGATAATATTGCTCTGTCTCTACAGTGAGTTGTACCGCTCTTCTTGACCCCACAACTGAGGAAATAAACTCATTTTGCTCTGTGAAATGAGGAGTTACCGAAAGAGTATTTTCATTTTTCCCTGATGTATGACAACAGCTCAGTCCTTAGCGCTGTGTGAGCAGTAAAATAGAGCTGAAAAGATCCCTGGTTTTCAGACATGCCTGATGGCCTGTCAGGATCTTGAAAGTGTCACTTCTTTTTGCACTGAGAAATAACAGTGCAGAGCAGAAGGAGGCAGCCAAGAAGAAAATACCAACTGGCATGTAATGGCCTATTTCAGGGCAGGCTTGGAGCTTCTTGGAAATAATTTTTCTTCAGAGGGATTTTTTGCTACAAAGTCTTCAGAAAAAATGTAGCTGTGTTATTTATCTCTCCCGTCATTCATGCATAGCATAGTCAGAGCCCTGAGTAGTTCGCAACAATTTTGACCTAAATTCTGAGGAAACACGCACTGTGTTTGTTCTGCTAAACTGTAGGGTTTGATGTGGGTTTTGAGCAAGAAAGCATAAATTCATTCATTTATTTCTGAAGAGAATTAATTGTATACAGACAGCATCTGCATTGGTCTGGAATTTGATTTTAAATGTACCTCACATCTCTCCCCAAGTCTTATCATTGTATAGCATTGTGTTACACAAAACTGCATAGTTCTGTAAAGGTTTGTCTGAGCATCAAAGTTATACCAAGTTTAAAACAGGATGAATCTGAAGTAGAGAATAATTTATCAATGTTTAACTGTCTAGAGTAATTTTAGGATAGCATCAAAATCACACCCTGCTTTAACGTGCAAAACGGCCAAGGCACTGAGAATGAATTGCATTGTCAAGAGACGGATGACCAATCCATTTAACACCGTGATTTTCAATTACAGTCTGCATTGTCTTCTTCCAGAACTGTGTTTACTTCTTCTTTCAAAAAGCAATTCTTGTTTGTCAGGTGGGATCTTCTGGAAACCAGTTTTAATTTGTATGAGAAGTGTATTTGCTTGATTCATCTTAATCAAAGAATAGTTAATAGGATGGTTATAAAAAGATTCAGTTTAATATGGCATTTGTAAATAGAAAACATACTTTGAAAAATAATGCTCAAAAAGTATAAAAGAAAATGTTCTACCTTTGGCTGCTGCAGTGAAAAAGTGTTTTGACTAACGGATAATTAGGATAGTGCAGTAATGTAGCAGAATTTAAAAGCCCAGAATAGAGAGATTTGAACATCTGTCTCTTATACACCCATTTCAAGTTCTCAGGAAACCTATCAATTCCATGTGTATGTGTTAAAGATAACAGAAGTCGCTTTCTTTTTGCAGCATCAAGGAGCAATTATCTAATGCAAGTAAACTGCTGTGAGCCAAGATGCATTTTTACTTTGATTACTTTATACATTCTTGATGTATTTCTGTATTTGGAATCATAGAAAAGTTTAGTTTGGAAGAGACCTCTGGAGATCATCCAGTCCAACTTTCTCTTGAGAGCACGGCCTTAGATTAGGTTATCCAGGGTCCTGTCAAGCCAAGTAAGTGTTGAATAATTTCCAAAAAGGGTTATTCTACAACTTCTGTAGGCACCTTATTGCAATTTTTAATTCTTCTTATGGCAAAGAATGGGTTTTTTTGTATCCAGACAGAATTTCCCATAACAACTTGTCCCTTGCATTTTGTCCTCTTACCATGCATCCTTGTGACAAGAAAATCTCCATCTTCTCTGTAATGTTTCTAATGTTCTGGGAGACTGTCATTAAACCTACTCTGAGCCTTCTCTTCTCTCCCTGAAACTTCTTCTCCTGAACCATCATCAATTCCCTCATCTCTTTTTTGTTCTTCCCATCCATCCAGTCATCCTAACTCCCAAGTCATCCATTCTTTCTTGCATCTGTAATTCTCTGGTCCCTTGACTACGTGCTTTATGAAGAAAAAAATCATTTTATCTGCAGTTTAGGAACAATTTAAATACAGAAATTACAATTTAATATTCAGTTCAATTAAACAGTTTAATATTCAATTCAGCTACTTGAGGTAGTTTGTATTCCATATCTAAACTTTTCTACTTAGTTCTATCTTGGTTTTACCTGTATTTTACGTATATAAGTGTATGGAACCTGTTACAGAAAGCCAAGAAACCAATAGTTTTGGTGCCTTGAATTTCTAATATGGTTGTAAAAAGAAAATCTTGGAGTGGAATATTATTTCAACAGAAATTGTGGAGGTAGTAAGAGTTTACCATCTGGCAAGGCCCCTAGACCAGATGGATCCACTAATGACTTTTTATAAAGTGTTTCATCAGACTCTGCTGGAACACATAACTGGCATATTTATTTATCTTAAATTAACAGAGTTTCAACCTTAGATTTGCAATTGATGATCTTGGAAGGGAAGGAAAAGGAGACATTCCCTGAAGTCTCTTCTTCCTAGTAGATCTTTTTATTGATAAGGTGTAATGTTAAAATATTACCTGAAGTAATATTAAAGTTCATCTTAAATGAGTTGTTTGCTTAAAAGATGTGTCTATTGAAGCACTTTTAGTAAAGACATTTTTTGCAAACACCTTGGTGTGCTTCTGGAATTCACTGTTATTTTTACGCATACACAAAAGCATTCAGCTGCTCAGAAGAGACTGCCAGGGATTCCCTTGCTCTCTTTGCCTTCCCTGGAAGGCAGGGAATGTGCTTTTCCAAAGCAGTTGATCTCTGCCTCTTACTCTACGTGTGCATCTGCTCCTGTTGCTGTTCCCACAGAGAGAAGGTTGAGATGAGTGGGGAAGCGACTGCCACTACCAGCAAGCAGCACTAGCAGCAATTGCTGCTACTTTTATCCTTTCCATTTCCACACCAACTCTTTAGCAAGAGAGCATCCACTTCCTTTTCCCACAAACCTTGAAAGCAGGGAGGAATTTTCTTGTGAAATTTCTTCTGCCCACACACTTAGATCTTGTGGGACTACACCCTGGTCAGCGAGGGTGATGCACGCGCCACGGCTGCCCTTGGTTCCTGGCTCACATCCTAGTGGAGCAACCCTGCTCTCGCTGCTCATTGATAATAAAGCTTTTGCTGGGGTAATTTGTGTAGTGTGCTAATGGGAAAAGCATCAGAATAATTGTGTATTACATTTAAGAGAAATGCTGACGATTAAGATAGGAGTCTTGATATAATTTTTTTTCACTTTATTTTTGTTATCGTTATTAGGTAATGGAACTGTTATGTATTCTCAATACTGAGACTAGGTCTGCAAATGTACATCCACTGATAAGACTGTGCATACCTGGGTGGATGGGCAGAGCCAGGGAGTATGGGCCCAGGGAAGGAGGTAAAGTTGTGTGGCAGGAAGTCTGGGAGTTAAGAAGTTCTTAACTTGATCAGAGAGGTTAAGTCTTCAATGGTCCAGCCATTTGCTTGAGTCAAACAGCTCTGATGTACACTGATGTCTCTCAAACAGATATCTGCAGGCCCATTGCCTGCAACTTGCAGAAAATTGTCTGGTTGCATAATAGAGACTTCTGTGTTTCTACGTGTTTTTCCTGATGGAAGGAATAGGAAGTAATACTCTAATAATATTTTTCTGTACTATAAATTGCTCTTGAGTGCTGCTTTTATTCTAATCATATTTTCATATTGCCCTGATTATCACAGTATTTCAGTATTTTCCAGTAGCACAAATAATTATGTGCTAGCATTATAAGTGCTTCAGATACATGGTAGGATGTTTGTTTATAGAAGTTGAAGATATACATCTAACATTCAGAACACAAGCCATGAAGTTAATACTCATTTTAAAAGGCAGGGAGAGACACACAACCTGGGCCAGCAGGAAATCTTGTGGTCTGAAGACAGGAATGACCTATACTGCAATATATTGTACAGTTGCACATACAATTTTTATATTTTAATTCAAAATGAACACATAGATCATATATCTAGGTATCAAACAGTCACCAAGATTTGTTCTGAAATTGGACTCCATTTCCTTACTTTGTAGCCCACTGTTCTGCCAAAAATAAGCGCTTGGTTATCTAACAGCCAGACTGAACGTGGGCAGTTATAGTGCATTGTAAAGGCTGTTAGCGGGAAATGAATGTCCTCAGTGGTTCTGAATAATCAGACTGCCTATTTAGGTGCCAAAAAACTATATTAGTTCCTAATTTTAGTTTTCCCACTAGTTGACTTCATGCGTCAAAAAGGATAGAACAAATAACAGATATGATCAGTACAGACATATTTATGTTGTAGAAAATATATTCCTGTTCCTAACCTTATATCCAGGAATGGAAATACAGAATGTGAAAGAGGAAGTTCTAGTATGTGAATACTAAAGTGTACAAAACAGTGGTAGATGTAATTAAGCTGCAATTCTGTTACAGCACGCAGATTGAACCCAATTTATCTTTTCCATCTGTTTTTTATCATTGAAGAAAAGTAGTCAAACTTAATTGTAGGTATCACAGCTTAAGTATAGTGGAGTCATCCCTTATTCCCCTAGAATTGAGGTGAATTGTTGACACACAGAATAATGTAGAATCCAAGTCTGTGTAGGAAAGAATGAATGAGCAAGTGCAGGAGTAGATAAAACAATTTTACTCGATGTTGTGCTAAATTTTTTTTCTTTTAGTGTGGATCATTCTTTAATGTGAAAACATTAAATACATAAATTTTTGAAACTTCCTAAAGTGTTTTGATTAAATCTTAAAAATTAATAGTATTTACTCCTGGGTTAGAAGATATACTCAGCTGCCCTAAGCAGTGTCCATTTATTTATTAGGGTGCTTTTCCTTATTCCATCTATAGCTCATGTACTCATACATTGTTCAATTTTGTTTCCTGGATAACAGTGTAAAACTGTCTTTGTATTTATATTACCTTAGGGAGGTTTTTTTTATTATTAACATCCCCAAGCTAGATTTTCAAACTAGATTCTCTGGGTTTTGCCAAAGAGAATATCTCAGGGGTTGAAGGGCAGCTTGACAGTAGTTCAGAATAATTGCAAAGAGCAGCTTCTGGTACTGTGTCACTACTGATAGCCTGCATTCCTCTTGCTAATGTGGGATGAAGTTAGCTAAATGGCAGCCTTTTGTAATCTGTGTTACAATTAAAATCTGTTATATGTGACAAGGAAAATATAATTTTAATTTTTGCTTTACTGCTGCTGCTTCTTGGTTCCAGAAAATGTTTGACATCTAATAGAAGTGGTCCCAAAACAACAAAATGGGAGTAAATATTAGCGTTTGCACTTGGGAAAGGGTGAGAGAGAAACATACTGTGGGCTGCCTGGTCAAGATTTTCCAGTCTGAAGGACTGTGAGCAGAAATATAGTTTGATTCTGCTAACAGCTTGTATTAAAATGCAGCTTGTGGTAACACACCTCTGTAAGATACAACAGAGAATAAAGAAGTTGAGTGGTCTGTGTTTAATAAATGCATGAGAAAGTTGGTCAAAGCAAGTCTTCTGAACCCCAGAGTAGTTAATCACTGGAAACTGGCAAACAGGTTTAGAAACACTGGCACCTTTCTTGAGTTCAAGGAGTAGAAATACTGCTTGATGAGTCAGCTTTTTGCACAGTGTACCATTTCTAATAGGCTCTTAGCAAAAATGAGGTAAACTAATAAAGGCACAGTAAATTTTACCTCTCCTTAGGCAGCAGTAACTTAAAGTAGATCTTAGGATACATATATCATTGTTCTTCAAATATAGGAGAAACAATTTATTTTGCTGTCTTTCTGAGATTGCCACCTTTAAACATGTGAACTTATGAGAGGATTTCTTGTGTATATTTTTCATAGTGAAAAATACCCATTATTCAGCCACTAGTCCATATTTCAGAACATTTGATGTATGAAAGAAGAATGAATTGTAGAAAATCAACCACTGCCTTTATAAAGTTATGAAAGACAAAGAGAAAAGCTTGTATCTTCATTCAGCTTATCAATCAAAAGTATTAAATTCTCTGGTTATATTTTCCTTGAATTTTCAGGTAAAATATTACATGAGAAATTGTGTACTGCACTAGCCATGTCAGTCTCAGTTAGACATTATCTTAAGATAGGTGGGGACAGACTGAGTTTTCAAGACAGTCACTGTGATTATTCCAATAAATCAAAAGGAGCTGAAGCTTTTGAGAACTAAAAAAGATCAGTTGGATTTTTTTAATTTATTTTTTACATTTTATACTATTTTGCTGATTCTGAAAGCGTATTATAACTTCAACTGTGTTCTGTTTCAGCCTTGCAGTCCACCCGGATAAAACTTTAGTAGCTACAGGGCAGGTTGGGAAGGACCCTTACATTTGCATCTGGGATTCCTACCGTGTACAGACTGTGTCTGTTCTTAAGGATGCACATACACATGGAGTTGCCTGCTTAGCTTTTGATTCAGATGGCCAGGTTTGTATACCTTCTTTCTCCGTATTTTGAATTTAGTTTGATTTCTGTTTCTAGCAGATATGCACGTTGAAGTACTTTACTACGTTTAGGTAACGATACAGCTGCAATACCGACACTCCTATTATAATTAAATTTTTAATGCAAGAACTGCAAATACAGCTCTTTCAAAGATATCTTTGAGGCAAAAATCGCAACTTAGCATTCAAGTCAAGTGGAGGCATTGAATGTTGGATAAATGTCCATAGAAGAGATGGCCCTCTGTGGCTCAGGTGTGGCTTCACCACACACTTGTCACCTACTCTTAAAAGAGATCCATTCCTGACAAAGTCCTCACAATCCTGCAGTATTTTTGGTAGAGGAACTCCAGTAATCTCACTGCTAGGAGAGTCTCATTGGCTGTTTGATTGAATAATGGAGTTAGGACACAGAGTGTATGATTTTGTACAGTGTGATTAGATTATATAAGCACATAGTGTTTTGAGACAAAATTGAAAATATATGTAGATGGTGGGATATTCACAGCTAAACACACGGATCTCCCTCCTCGAGGCAAACTGTTAAAAGCATTCAAAATGTGAATAAAATAGGAGGAGAATAGATCTAGGATTTACATGAACCTGAGAAAGGTATCACATTCATAGTTTTATAGATACCTGTCTGTTCATTTTCACTGTTTTTGATATTCAGGTGAGTTTTATGGTGTAACATTGAGGTCATGCTTTATAGATAGTAGCTAAAATATTTTTAAGAATGTTTAGATTCGCTGATACCTGGATTCTTGCACAGATCCTTATTGGGTTTTGTATTTGCTTGCGTATCTCAGAATTGCTTCCCAATAGAGCAGAACTGCCTTTCGATGATTTTCTTGAAGTGATGTACTAGATGGTTAGCTGTCTTTTGAGAAGTGCTTTGTTATCTTATGCCTAGCTAGTCTTCTGCTGACCTCACAGTGCTTTTATTACTCTTTTTGAGGTCAGAACTGGACATACAATGCATAAGATGTTATGTTCACATGAAACAAAAAAGTAGTTTTTATTGTGCATTATCTTGTGTGTATTCAGTTTAAAGATGAGTCTGAAGTGAAGGACATCAACATGAGCAACTGCCTCTAACATTTTTAAAGAGCACTGGACAACTTGAATTGCTCAACAGCGCTATCAATTAGATTTCCTCATTAAAAACTGGAACTAGCTTTCTATTTTAAGCAAAGTTTTCAACCATGATCTTCCAGTTTTCTTAAAGTAAAGCTGTTTCCTCTGAAATCTCCTGTGCCAATTCTAATTAGAGAAAAAGTTGTTCCTGGGAGTTGTGGAATAAAAAAAAATCAGATGAGAAAACCTCCAAATCAACAGAACAAAATTTCTAATACTGTAATTTTTTTTAAGCTATTTTTCATTCAGAAACGTGTTCTTAACACTTTCTGTTATTTTTAACTTCATCAGACTGGTGGACAAACTTTTTTAAACCCTATTTAAGCTTCTAATGGAAACAAAGGCTCATGAAAGAGCCCAGTCAGAATGAGTTAAAGGTGGAGGCTCTCCTGAAAATCCTGCTGGGTGCCTTGCTGTAATTAAGAAATGAACTTACTGCGGTGTTGACCTTGTGGAACAGTAGTGCTCTGTTTCTGGAAGTGCTGGCGGAGTTGCAGTTCATTCTGGAAATAAAATTTGCACAGAATGCTTTTATATCTGGAGAAAGACCAGTACTGGAAGACATAAATATGGATAATGTATCTTGGTTTTTTGTTCCTCTTTCTGGCTTTGCAGAAGAATCTGCTTTCCTGAGCCAGAATTAAAGGGCATGGTAGAAAGACTTTGAGTATTTGGAATTCAGAGCTGCTAGCAGTTCTGGTTTGTTTAGTCGGCGCAGCCAAAGGAGCTGGCATCTTGTGACAGGACAGAACATTCATACATTGTTTGCGCCTTGCCTTCTAATGTGTACATTTCATTCTTTCATATTCAGTGTCTATTAATATCCAAGAAAGAATGATATTTTAGACCCAAAACACAAATAAATTCAACAATCATGTAAGGTGAAGATGCAACCAGAAATGTTTTATTTTCTTTGCTAATTCTGTCAGCTGTCCACTTTCTAAATAAAAGTAGTCTGAAGAAAAGCCCAGATAATTCCAGCTTCTCTGGAGCTGGATCCCCATGAAGTCCGCCTGGCTTCCTCCCACTCCGCTGTGCACAGCTGCTGGTTCCAAGAGTAGCTGCTGGGTTGAGCGCTGCACAGCTCCAGTATGTGGATTTAGCGTGGGTCTCAAAACAGTGACATGGCAACTATATTGTAGCAAATTTAATTAGCTCTTCTTGTACCAGAAACTCTGGGGTGTCTGATTCAGGCATTCGAATGAATTAGTTCTGAAGTATTACTCCCTGCTGGACTTCAGCTGACACTGCAGGGAGACAGTTTAGTTCTCTCTGCAGTGTTTCCCTGGCATAATTTACTTCAAACTGGGTAATGGAGAGCGAACAGGATTTGTTATCTTTTATAATACATGGAGAAGATCAATATGCAGCTGAAATCACGGGATAGCTTATATGCTTCCTTTATTTTGCATACCTTCAGTACAGCTTTAAATTTAGAGACACACATATTTTGAGTAAATTTCCTTTTTTGTGCATTATCTGTAATTAATATATTTTAAAAGTACTGATGGGAGCTGAATATTTTACAGAGCTCTTGATACATAAAAATACATATTTTAGATCAGGCGTTTTCTATATGATCAGGAGATGACATTTGGTAAAAGGGAATCTGCACTTTGTTCAAATGTTTAAAGAATAGCTGTCAGTTTGCCTGTGATTAAAAATGGTTTTTCTTGAATTAGGAATTAGCTGCAGTTCCTCCTTAATAGTACTGACATCAACCCTTCACAGAATCACCTACAAAGCTGATGTCTTTTATATTGAAGTATTTCACCAATACTATACAGTATGATTTCTGGTTTGAGTTATTTTAGATGAGCCCTTTTTGTCTGCTGTCTAAAAATATTTTTTTTTTTAAATGGAGTGAGGAGAGCCCTCATTATTATTATGTATCTAAAGTACATATATACACTGCCAAATTTGGCATTATGTAGCAGTATGCTTCTTTAGCTGAATCTTCCAAATTGGTGTTGATTTAAAAATAATTGTTTAATCATGTGCATAAACTACTTGGCAGATATTTTCTTCTGGTAATTCTGTGAATTCTCTATACAGAATTCTGTCAAGTATCTTCCAGAAGGAGGACTAAAAGTGTAAGCTTTTCAACCAAAAAAGGAAATTCAACATTTATAACTTTTCTGCCTGCAGGAGACCTTCCTGAGTAGATCTATGTTAAAAGAAAAAATAGCAAATATTTCTTAATTTCTCCTAGTACTTTTACTGTCCATGTACCCCACTAATGATTATCTCCTGACTGGTAGTTACAGCTCAGGTCTGATGATGTTCACATCGTGAATCTAAAAGATACTGTAAGTGCTGCCATGGTTTCCATGGTGAAGAGAAGAGTATAAAAGAGGTGAGAAAAAGATGGAATCAGTGAGGGTTCCCTGCAAAATATCTTGTATTATGATCAGCACACCCATAGGCCTGTGTGGGTGTAGATTGCTCAAGGGCAAATAAAACTTATTTTTGCTATAATAATAGTTGCTTCTGAAAATAAATATTTTTATACTGGTAACTGGCAATATTTAGTTTTCATTTTCCTTCGTTACCACACGTCTAATAATCAAGCAGATGTTCAGCACACATCTGAGATAGAACCCCAAATTTTGAACCTACCTTTATCTACCATTTCAGAGATTCACATATGGAAAGACTTCAACCACATCTTGATGTAATGTAATAATGAAATCTTCTAACTACTTGGTATCTTGCAAGTTCCTGCAGTAGACTCTCACATGGTTTGGTTTAATAAGTCCTCAGATATTTTCATTTCAGTGAAAGACAATGTAAAAGTAGATGGAACTTGACAAACTTGTGGTATAACTCTGTGAAAAGGGTTTTGAGTTTTTTTTGGTTTTGTTTGGTTTTTTTTTTTCCCATTAATGATGTGTTGCTACCTTTGCTGGTAGGATATTGGTTGGGTTATGCGTTATTCATTAGGTAGAGTTCAGGTTTTGCACTAGGCATAACGCATGTTGTCAACTCCCATGAAACCAAAGTCTTAAAAAATATATTTAATTGTACTAAAATAAAGGAACTGTAATTCTTAAGAAGACAGTGAAGGGTTCATATGTACCTACTGCATTTAAATTGGAGGCTTTTGGTAGTGACTGTCCTAAGAAGGGAGATGTACACTATGTTTTTATGCTTATAGATGACATTGAAAGCCATTGAGTACCTGGATTGTGAATTACTTTGCTACAGAATGAAAACTTGAGCTTTCTGGGTTTTTATGAATAATGATGTCTTCTCTCTGTTTTGCAGTAGTTGACAGCTTTACTGCAATTCATATTTTTTTAATACAGCACTTAGAGAAATCTCTGGTAATTACATTTGCTTTCTTTGCTGACTCAGTCCTTTTGTGTTACAACACGTCTTCAGACTTTAAACAAATTTGCTTGTTGAAAACTTGAGCAAAAAACGGGACATTTAGTTTAAGAGATTCAGTTTTCAAGTCATCTTGAAGCAAATCATCAAGGAAAAGATCTGGTCAATATAATCTATGAAACGTGTCTGTTTGGACCTGATGGTTCGTTTGCTGATCTTTGGTTCTAAGGCCAAAAGAAAAGTTTTATTTATTGCATGTTCCTGAAATGTAGGCTTTCCTACAACAGAGCAAAACACATGGGAGCTTCAGTTGGACTGTTAATTTCTTATGATAAGAAGTTATTAGACAGGACAATGAGAACAAGGGATGGGCAGTATGGCTGTTTTTAAGATGCTATGTTACTGAGTTATGAGGTTGGTTCCCGTCTTCCCATGATGCAAATTACTGAGGCATATTCCTTTTCTTAATATATGTTGGACATATCCATTATATATATCCCTATTCAACATATGGTGGCATCACATCCATGATGTATGGTTGCAGTACATTTGACGCTGGTGCAGATCGTGACACACAGTTCTAACATGTCTGGTCCACAGTCGAAGTTGTTACCTAATAAGAAACTAATGAAAATAATGTAAAGTTGAATGTAATTAACACAGTCACTGGAAGGGAAAGAACCTACAAACTCCGCAATAACTGTTGATCTTCTGGATATGTTGCAGATGTATGCAACCTACTTTCTCCCCTCTTCCTTAGTTATTGTCAACACTGGTTGCAAAGAAAATGAGAGTCAGACCTGCCTGCCTTTTTTCCTATATCTAATAAATTCAACATACGCAGGGTCATTTTTCCCTTCGGTCTTATTTTGTTCTTTTTCTTTCTTGTATGAATGAGATTTAAAAATATTAATATTATTAGTTATTTTAATTAGTGGTTTGATATACCAAGCTGTGTAAAAGGCTATTATTAAAAGTATATCCAATTCTGATTCTAAAGCTCAACAAAGTGAGCATGATGAAAAAAATTGTATTTGGAGACAGTGAGAGCTTTTATTTGCCATTCACTTTTTATTATCAGCTTAATTGATCAAAATGGTAGAATGGTGATCAAAATGCTGAAAGAAGCACTTCAAATCTTTCATAATAAGAATCATACTTGAGACATTGGCAACCTGATATAAATAACCTGGCTTAGAAAAGATTAGACATTTCAGTGCTTTCTCCAGTGAACAAATAATAAATGCGAATATCTTGATTGTGCCTTTGCAATGTAGCTCAAACACAAGTCATGTGGGAAAATCCATTTGTACACAGAATGATCTGATGTACAGTAAACTGATTTTTGAGTTGATTTTCTGTTAACTGGATTACTGCTGTTTTTCCTTAGCGTTTAGCTTCAGTGGGACTGGATGCCAAAAACACAGTATGTATTTGGGACTGGAAGAGAGGAAAACTACTGGCAACAGCTACGGGCCATTCAGACAGGGTAATTGTATGAAGGGTTTGCTGCATTTTGTCTGGGAGTTACAGAAGTATTTTAAAAATGATTTTTATTTGTATTAATTTTCATCATTCTACCTGGCTTTAAAATACTGAGTAAGGTATTTATTTATTTTTATTGTCAGACAGAGCACAAAGCAGTGTTAGTAAGTGGGACATGTGATGGATTCTTGAGCTGACCACGTAGCAAGCCTAGAGAGGAAATACTTTGTAATTATGCACTGATTAGGATGATTTATAGCTCTTTATATAAGATGTGAAAAGCTAGCTCAGTGGACAAAGATAATGTCCTTTCTGAGTACGTCAAAAAGGCATTTTATCCTGAGGGAAATTTTAATTATCTCCTTTATATTTTTGCTTAAGACAGTTACCTGTAGGAGAAATATAATATAATTAGGATAAATATTCCTTTTATATCTATTAACTTTATGTAAAAGATTGTAATGATGCCAATAACTATAAGAACTGAACACGTCTAAGTTTGCAATATTATTCAGGATTATGAAAAGTTGAAACAGGTTTAGCGTAAGCAAAATACCTCCTCAACTTACATAAGCACAAGGATGCATACGTTAAAATAAATTATGGACACGTTCTGACAACTTTTGTTCGTTTTATGATATTATAACATGTTGGAATGTTATAATTTTGAGGTAGTATAATGTTACACTACTCGTGGTGGAGTATTTATATATGCAAAGCAGTAGAATAAACCCTTTTTACAGTTTGTGTGTACAGTCTATCTGCATCTTGTGTGTCATCTGAATAATTCTGGTCCTTAATTTTTACTTACAATGTTCCCAACACACCAGAATCTTAGTCCTGGCTCGGATTTGTCTTTCAGAACTGATTCACTTCCCAGTTACGTCAGTGGAAGTTTTGCTGCTAACTTCAGTACTTACAAGATCAGGTTCAGAATTAGCAAGGACTCCAAGACAGTCAAGGAGTACTGAAATCTTAGTCTCAATAGGCTTTCACAACCAGAAAAAAAATATATTTGACACTGAAAAGGGACTGGAGAGGATGCATATTTAATTAGGCCAAAAATTCTGATGATTTAGCGTGCAGGAATCATAAAGCGTTTCTGAAGGTGAAATATCTTGTGTGTTCTAACAATGTTTAAAAAGAATAGTACTTTATGGTAAATCCTGATATTTGTAAAGAAGATAAATATTTTGTAGGAAGGCAGTTCTTCATGATGTATAAAATGAATGATGGGTAAGCTTAGGATAATTTGTACCTGTAAGCTGACTGAAATTCTTTTGTGATTTATCCTTAACAGCTCAAACCATTGGTTCTCAGCTTGGACATTGAAAAGCTGAATGCCAGTGGTGAAAAGTCTAAAGATAACATTGTTGAAAATGTGGACCAAAATACAAATTTTGTTTCCAAACTTCATACAGTATTTTCCATTTGCTGTAATTCCATAGCCAGAGAATACACTGTAAGTGTGTTCTTGTAAGATGCATAGGAATCGGTGCTTCATTTTTTGATGCATACTATTATAAATGTAACATCAATCAAAATGAAGAATTAAATTTGATCTGTAAATTAGTTTGGATGAATGATATTCACCCATTTTGTCTCTGAGATCTTTTGGTAATCAGGTTGAATTAGGTCCTGTACTTTTTATCTAAAATAATGAATAAAGATGAATGTAGTGATACTTTTTTCCTAAACTTGAGGAACATTAGCTTACACATAATTCCTGTTTTATTTGAGACAGTAAATATTGTTTATTCAATAATATCTTGGAGCTGGAATAGATTGATAAAGTGAAGGGCAAATGAGATGTGTTAACAGAACTATGTGAGGAAGACTGCATATTTGTCTTAATCCTTGTTTACAGAGAGTTCCAAATTTACCTAAATAGTGTTCGTTTTTAGTAATATATTACCACAGAAATTATGCCTAAAAATTGGTAAAAGCGAGCCTAGATGCAATTATGGTATAATTTAAAATATGAGCTTACTGTATTTCTTAACAGATATTCGATATTTCCTGGGACCAGTATCAACCAAATAGAATCGTCAGCTGTGGAGTAAAACACATAAAGGTAAATAGCTTTTACTGTTTACTTCTTAAAAATTAGATAATGTCACAAAAGAAATTTGTCCTATTATATAGTGAGGGCTTTGAGTATAAGACAGTTTACATTTTTTTTTTCTTTACTCTGTGAACATTTCAGCAAATTTTTCTTTTTATCTGATTTATTATTCATTGGTGGTGACTGAGGTGCAGATCCACTTAAGCAAATTGGGAAGATTATTTGGTGTAATTTTCATCATTACATACTTGTAGGTTTTGGGTTCTCTGATCTCTCCATTCCACCTAAATTGTCTCTAAATTGTTTCAGCCTTTAGTGATTGCTCTCATCGGGCACCACGAAGTGTCACTGAGCAGATACAGAAGAAACCAAGTTAAAGTACTGTTTGAATGAACTGCTATGTTGCCTATCATTCCACTAGCATTTGTAGGAATACCACAGAGAAGGTAGGCAAGACCTGCAGAGGTGAACAAATGAAAACTCTAGTGCCCCTCTATTTGCTTCCTCTAAGTCACGTGTTCTGGAGCTGATTTAAATATGAACTTACATATATACTGTGAGTTGAGGCTAAAACATTCTCATGCCTGTGAAAAAGCTTGGAAAGAAATTCTTCTGTTTGCCAGTATTCCCTGCAGGTTTCTGTTTTTCTCTTGTCTCATCAAAAGCATTCCTAACAGATGGCAATTATTTCACATGACTGGAGTGGGAAGAGCTTTAACTAGAAATTTAGGAAACCAGCTAATATCTCTAGTTCTGGTTACTGAGAAGCTCATGCCCTTAAAACTACCACCACTTTCAAACTGTGGGTGGTTTTGGCAGAAGTGATACCATCTGTTGTGTTCTACAAGCTGTTTTCCAAAACCTGTCTTTGTTTGGCACCTGTATTCTGTTTAAAATGGCCATAATTACCCTCAAGATGCATAATACCAGCAAAGTAATTACATATAGATAGAGGCATGCCAAAAAAAAAGTGTGGGGGGGAAATGATTCCCCTCCAGTGATGCTCAAACAGCGGTCTGTATACTTGCCTTTCAGGGTAAGGCTGTGGGAATGTGATAATTAACTTTCAAGGAAGGAAAAGAACAGCTCTGAAGTTACTGTATCATTTTGAGAATTGGGACTAATACTTGGGAATAGTGCCATTTATTCCTTTAGCATTTCTGTTCTATTAGCTCCTTTGGCTGGGTAGATATTAAAAGCTGTGGTAAAGCCTAGGAGCTAAGGAAGCCCACGCTGAGCTCAGGACCTCCCTCCACCCATTTCCTAATGCTGCTACCTGCTCTTTTGCTCTTGTCACCAAAAGTGAGGACAGTATGTTTTACTCACAGAACGAAAGCCCTGGGGGTAGTACTCCCACTGCCTTCTCATGACTTGGTTTATGTTAAGAGACAAAGGGAAAAATTATTGAATGAGAAATAAAGAAGGATCTGAGAAATCCTTGATCCATGTATTTTCTGGAATTCAGCTTTATAGGAATTTATAGGAGCATATACAAGGAGAAAGACCTAAAAAAAAATCTGGCTTATAGCCATGAAAATATGTAGGCATATAAAGTGGGAATGAGATAGACACTATGCATCTATGTCAGACACTTCAACATTCCTGTCCAATCTCTGAAAGTCTCTCTCCAGTGTGCAATAGACTGCAGAGCACAGATTCCTCAACTAATAAAGACTTGAGCTGGCAAGTCCATTCAGGACTGTTCTACACCACATTTACTGTTTTGTTTCTGCTTGTGTCCAGAAAATCTAAGAGCTGGCAAGCCTGGATATTTCAGCATTTCTCTTAAACATCTAATTGAAATTCTCTTTACCTTCCTAGGAAGATCTGATCCTTGATTGCACTAACTGTCCTCTCTGCTTTATAAAATCATGTTTAAAAGACACTGAAATGATTAAATAAGAAAGAATATTACATTTCTAGCCCACCACTAAAGACACACTTCTAAGACAATCTTTGTGGTGTTTTGACTTTTTCTCTTCCCTTGTCAGTCTTGCATCCTTTTTTTGCAGAAAGTTACTCTGTGTAGAAGTCAAGAAAGTCACCATTCCACACTTAGTGTACCCTTCATATTCAGAGAGTTGCTTCACATACAAGCATTTGCGGTCGCCAACCAACAGATGGTTTCTCAGTAAAAGTAACTGTATCTGAGGGATGCACCCCTTTCAGTGCACTGGAAAAGGCTGGAAATGTCTACTCCAGGCACATAGATTCTTTAAGATAAAGTATTCAATTTCTTCAGAAATTTAGCTGTATTTTAAGCTTTGCAGACCAGAAAAAATGGAACATTCCTGACTTTAAAAAGTACACATTGGTATTGACAGGTATCACCCAGAAAAACATGATAAGGTAGTGAGATAATGAGATGGGGTAGAGTAGCAATAGTGGGTCAGAATTGTGCCTGGTTTTCTCAAACAAATTGATCCTTTTGTTTTGTGTTTGCCTGGGGATTTCTTTGGTTAGTAAGCAATATTTTTGAGTAATGGGCATTCTGATAAGACTGCAGGAGTCATTTAGGTGGTCTGTCCAGCCACTATTCTGTAAGGATGTACATCTGTGAAGTCTGCATGCTAACATGAAAAAACAGAAATTTTGCAGAAATTTTTCCTTGTCTGCCATTTCTATTTCACAGTTTTGGACATTGTGTGGAAATGCACTGACAGCAAAGAGAGGAATATTTGGTAAAACAGGAGATCTCCAAACTATTCTTTGTTTAGCATGTGCAAAAGAAGATATCACGTACTCTGGTGCTTTAAATGGAGACATCTACGTTTGGAAAGGGTTAAACTTAGTCCGCACAATTCAAGGAGCACATAGTGTAAGTCGTGTTTTTGCAATGAACTGTTTATTGAATTGAAAGACTTCTCGAAAGCTTATGTATAAAGATTTTCTTCTGGTTTAGGTCAGAAGAATGTCAAAGAGTGTTCGTCAATTAAGAACTTATATGTACTCTTATGCTTTGTTTACATGTTGTCAACAGATGCTTGCTGCTGAACTGGCAACTGACAGAACTGCTGATATTTATAGCATGGATTTAACCCATCAGACTAAATCTAGAGTGAGGTTTCTTAATGTAAAGTTTCACAGGTCTGAGTAACTTCAGTTATCATCACTTTACTTAAAAACTGTTGGTAACCAAGTGATCTTATTTAAATAGAAATTTACCACTACATTTCCCAACACTGAAGACTGACTCTTCATAGAAACTTCAATGTGGAGTAACCCTCTTTAACTTCTGAATTTCACTCTGACCATATTCCAAAGACAGTTTACTATTTTTGGCTTCATAGCTCACCCTTCACCTCTACTTAGAGCACATATAATTACAGAGAGAAAGGGGAGTGTATAAAATAGTGTTAGATTTCTAACCACACTAATATGATAAATTTATGTCTCTCTTGTTGCTGCAGTAAAGCCACAGTAGGATTTTCATATTTTCTTTCAAATATATTTGAGAACTACTCTTTTGAATGTGATTGTGGCTAATGGCATTCTGGCATGGGGATTTTGAACAGAAAGAAACAAGCATTTTGAAGAGTGATGTGAAATCTAACAGTTGTCGATATAGTTTTTTTTCTAGAACCTTTCTAGAAAGAGCACTGCAAACTTAACTAATTTTGGGAGATTGGAAGAAACAGCTGTGTTGGCAGTGCATCAAGACTGACAGTAGCTTTTCAAATTAGATCTAAGTGTTCAGGGAACAATCATTATTTATAGAAGTAATCCTTAATTTATGAAAGCAGTCAGACTGAGGTTAGTGGGACATCTTACCTGCAGAACTACTGTATTATTGCCAGGTTTGGGGTTTGTGCAACTCCAGTAACATGGAAATATTTTTGGCCAACAGTAAACTCCTGTAGTATATTTGCAGAATTTTGTTTGCAGAATTCTACTTGAATTCATTAGAATGATGAAATACAATCTCTTTCTATATAATGTGTTCTGTTTCATCCTTATAAATTATGGGGTTTGCCATAGCTAATATGCATTCTTTTGCCAAATTTCTAATCTCTATGTAATTAATTAGTAGAAATATTAATTTATTAAGATATCGAACAAGGCCACTTTGAAAACAGGTCTTCACTTCATTGTATTAGTTTCCATGCAGTTCAGCTTGTCTCTTAATTGAGAGGCTTTCCTAACAAAATATAAATCAGCAGGCATTCCATGAGCCATTCCAATAGTACAGCACTGTCATCGGTAATGACACATTGTCTAAAATGAAAAAGAAACTCAAACTGTAGTAGAAACTTGTCTTTCAACAAAGAGAATGAATTGACACTCTTTCAGTTCCTGTTAGATTCCAAATGATGTCTGAACTGCATCCATGAAAGAATGTCTCAATCATCTCCGCACCTGTAAGAATATTTGTATTGCTATTTGCTTGGTTTTGTTTATTCTGGGCAACTATTTATTTTAAGTGTTCCATTATTTATTTAATACTTCTTGTAATAATATTACCTAACCCAAATGTAAAGTTCTGTAATCAGGCTGTGATATTTGTACCACAATTTCTACACAATCACTAAAGTGGGAGCACTTGAAATAAAAGTGTTCCCTCTGTTTGCTGGTTTGCTTTCTGGTTGGACAACATTTTACTGCCTACCAATTTCTAGCCTTTAATAAGAGTGTTTAAGAACATTTTCTTTGTGTGTTTAAATCACTTGTAAAGAACATTATAACCTGTTATACTATTGGTTAACAGGCTGGAATATTTAGTATGTATGCTTGTGAGGAAGGTTTTGCCACTGGAGGGAGAGATGGTTGCATTCGGTTATGGGACACTGATTTCAAACCAATTACTAAAATTGATCTCAGGGAGACTGAACAAGGATACAAAGGTAATGAGCTTTTACTTTAATGGCTTTTCACAGAGCTACATAATGGATTATGACACAATTTAATTTGAAGCATAAATGTTTCTGCATACTGCCGACTTTTTTTTTACTTAATGACTGTATTTAATTTTGAGATCTCTATTCCCTTTTTTCCTCTGACAATGACGTAGCCTGATGTAGCCTGAAGAGTTTTCCATGTTTCATGGTATAAACAGACAGATGCTTACAGTTGCTGCTCCCCACCATGCAAATAAAAGAAGTAGAAATTAAACACAAAAAGATAAGAGAATTAATTTAGCTGATCTTTAACTTAATTAATTAACTGCAGTTCAGTTAATTTATTGAGATTCATGGGACCTGATATTCAAATGCTGAGCAACTGAGCACTCCATTAAGTTCATTTGGAATCGTAGCACTTGGCATGTTTAACAGAGAGAATGTTATTAAATTCTTGAGCATCATATTTGTTGAATCTAATCATGCTTCCTATGAGCTTAGTCATCACTTTATTTTATTAGACTCTCAGAGCACTTATAGCCTCCATAGGTCATAATGCATACTTTATCAAAATCTTAGTCTTCTGGGAATTCTATGGGGCCAATTGGATTGAGAGTACAGCACTCTGTTTGCTGGCCTGAAGTAGGCTTCACACACTTTTAGCAGCCATCCTTGTAATGATTAGTGTTAATTTCTTCTCCTTCTTAACTTATATTCTCAGACCAACTTTTCCTATTAAAATTACCATTGAATAGTCAAGAGACCACTAAGAAGAATAAAATGCTCTTTCTTAATTACGGATATTTTGGCTTGTAATATAGTAACAGACTTGTTCTGTTCATTTTTCATCTTGCTTAAACCAAATCAGCTGATGATTCTAATATTTTGAAATGGACAGGTTTGCAGTATCTAAGCTCAACAAGCAGACTGCAAGCAGCCTTAGATGAACACTGCTCCACCAGTTTGCCATAATGTACTGTAAATTCATGGAATATAGGCCTCAAAATAGTTGTCAAATATACCCAAGCAGTCATTGCTTTGCTTTGTAGTTCTGGATTTACCTAGTGTTTTGTAGCCAGCATGTACATTTATTTACATTAATTTCCAAAAACAACAGCAGTACCTTGTGACAGTTTACAGGATTTTTGATCTTTCTAAAAATTTTGGAGAAATAAGGCCGTATATGGGGGTTAGACAAATCGTTCTGGCTAATACCTGTCTTGCAGGTAGTCCATTCATAACAAAATTCAGAATAACGTATATGAAAGGTGACACAGTGAAAGCAATGCTCACAGATGAAACGCGCATCTCCAACCTCCATGGTTCTTTGTGAAGTGATTCTGCGAGGGAGCTTTTCCCTGCATATTTGTGAGACCAGAGTAGAAACATTTTTTGTTCTCTCTTACCACTGCCTGGGACATGTCCACACTCAATGCAAAACAGACTTTAGATGACGTCTGCTGCTTTTGATTGACTGTACTTATAGTCTGTGGGAAATTATTACTTCAAAATTAAAACTTAGATTACAGAGCTCTAATGTGCTCATAAAGATGGCTTTTTGTAGTACCTTGCCTGCAGAAAGCACCTAGTTATGCTTCTACAGGTTGCCTGAGAAGAGAGTTTTGTCTTGATGGAAGTTAAATCAATAAAGGACGTACTGAAGGTGAATTTTCATCAGACATGCTATGGAGTGGTTCTAACTCAATGCCATTGTTTCCACCATCTCCTAAATGCTACAGGATACAGAACACATAGATGAGAGAAGCTAAGTAGAACCAGACACTGTAGCAGGAGCTATATGGCTAAAACACAGTCAATAGAGGGGTTTGCTATCTTATTGCTCGGCAAAAGTAGTAAAGAAAATCATTTTCAGAAAGTGAATTAGTTCGTCATTTAGAATTGTGTGTAAATGATGACTAATTTTTAAAAACTCATAAATTGATTTCTGAAAACTTAAAGTAGAATACTGTCCAAATCTTGTCTTCAAACCCTTTAAATCCTTCAGGTTTAAGTTTGCTTGTCAGAATAAGAACATTGCCTAATTTGATGGCAAGAAACGGGCCTAAGCAAGCCTCCAAGATTTTATTAAAGCTTAGTCAAAGGTGGTGTGCCCATGAGCATAATCATTGAGACTATGTAAAAAGACATCATGGTGTATCTGTGAAAAGTGCGGTGGGTCTGACTAAAACAATAAAACCATAGGACCTTGGTGGGGGTGACTGCAGGTCATAACATCCAAGCATGCACTTATACCCTGTCACCATCATTTTAGAAGTGTTTTATCTTTTTCCTGTTTCAGGGTTTCTTCTCTCTCTGTGATCTTTCTATGTGTTAGAAGTCTTGCCTGCCGTGTTCCTGTCATGTCTCTATCCTTTTCTGCTGTTTCTGTCTGATCTGTCATCCACTGATGCTCTCTTCCATTTAGTGCTTACTACTAACAGACTGTGGAAATTGTGTTACACTTTCAGTTATGTCAAACTGTGTTTAAGCACATGTGTAACTTCTAGCAATGATAGTAGCCTTAACTGCCTACCTAGGGCCTTCCTGTGCCTCCTTTCCAATTACATTTTCCCCAAAGCAGTTTGCAAAAGCATCAGCTATCAAACTTAAAATGTTTTTCAAGGGTGCCAGGAAGATCTTCCCTTTACCCCCAGCACACAGATTTATCAGTCATCCTGTGCTGAACAGTACAAACACTGTCTAGATAAGATGTATCATCAGTAACAATCTGATTTTAGGCTTGGCTTTTATATTTAAATATGTAAGTATGTTAGTAAACAAATCTGATAATGGATATCTTTCTTTACATGCAGTACTGCGCAGGAAACATTTCTTTTCCCACAACAAAGGCTGCATGTACTTTGTATTCTAAAACATAACAATACCCCTTTTCCACTTAACATCTGAACTTCATTCCTTGTGTGGCCTTTGATGTGTATCAAGAAAATGTAAGTTGTAACTTCAGTTAGAAACTTAGCTAAGTCATAAATGACTTAATGAAAATTAAAGAGTGCTGGAAATGGACAAGGCAATAAATGAAGACAAATTTGCCCTACTCAATAGGTGACACAAAACCCCTACAATATATTTCATTTATGTGACCAGGAGTTAATTGCATTGTGTATTTGGTTCCAAAAGATGTTAAAATAATGACGTAGCTGACCTTGACTACATGACGTGTATTTTTTACTCATTCACATCTCGCAGCATCTAGACCTGTTATCCAAACTTTAATTTTCATATTCTGGAAGAGAAAATACTAACTCTGGAGGCAGTCAACAAGAGAATGCGATCAAAGTGCTCAGCCTGTTAAGAGAGTATTCTTAAGCTTATGGTTAGTACAATTCCAGCTGCAAAGTTAGGATCATATTTGTGATCAAGCTTTCTAAAAGTTATGCAAAGCAAGATTCTACTGGTTTGGGGTTTTAGGGGGCTCTTTGGCTTGTTTTTTTTTTTTTTTTAATAATCAGTTGGGACTGAAATGGAGAAGAATGGGCAAAACCTATTTAAATTCACCATTCAAATGTTATTGAACATTTTATTTAAATGTGCAAAAAAGCCAAGTATTAAAAAAAAAAGAAAAACATCATCTTCAGTCACAGAAACCTTGGTTAATCTAAAATGTAAATGCTTAAATCATGTGAAATTAAATTGTTTTTTAAAATAAATTCCCAGGGTATACTCAAAGCATAAGAGCTTGATCCTTTAAGAAACTGGCAGCAGAAATGTTACCTACTCAGCATTTTTCCAGGATTGTTTTTCTGTCAAATGGAGATAATTCAACAGAACTGTTTTGAGATTTAATTAGCTATGATGTTTTATAAGACTTCAGTGTCAAAGCATAACAACCCTTACAAAATAACTCTTGAAGCATTAATCTTCACTGTACTGACTATCACTGCGTCTCATCATTGTCATTAATCAAAGATTATTCTGTCCCCTGTCAGGTTTGTCCATCCGAAGTGTCTGTTGGAAAGCGGATAGACTTTTAGCAGGGACACAGGACAGTGAAATATTTGAGGTGCTAGTAAGAGAAAGAGATAAACCCATGCTGATTATGCAGGGTCATTGTGAAGGGGAGCTCTGGGCCCTGGCAGTCCACCCAAAGAAGCCTTTAGCAGTCACAGGCAGCGATGACCGATCTGTACGGTAAGGCTAGATTTTATTTATTTTTTATCTATTCATTCATCTACTCATCATTTTTAACCAGAGTCAATTTGACATATTTGCAATTTATTTATTTTCTGGCTTTATGTTAAGACTCCATTAAGACAACAATTTTTTCCCATATTTTTCTTAGTGGCTTTGCTTTTTTCTCTTCAGACATCATATCTGGGCTCCACACATCACCTAAAAGTAATCAGAATTTATGTTCAAAACATGCTGGATATAAATACTCTGCTTTAAGTATTAGTTACTTACTGTTCTGAACATCAGGTGTAGGTATCTAAAGGTAGAATGGTCACCTTGTACTTCTCTTCTGTTAATAATGTTCAACAAGCCTAAAACATAAACACCTTTGGCCAATGTTTTACACAGCAGATGTCTGACTCAGCCATGAGTATTTAGGAAATGTAATCTAAAACCAATTCAGTTAAAATGCCAGAAAATGAGATTAGTGGAAATACACTAGTTTACCTCAGTGAACAAGATTCTTCAGACGTTTACTTGTAGCGCTTGTGCCTTGAGCCTTTGTAGAGAGATTTGAATCTTTGTATACCAATTTGTGAAGTTGTGACAAAGCCAAGGATGTGTCTTCCTGTCTCTGTTAAAATTAGACAAATTGATAAGCCTCTGAAAAACCAGCATTTTTAATATGCTTAGTGAGACTTTATAGTAATGTTTGGAGGTTAAACTAAGATTCTCACTGAAGTGGATGTACCCCCATACACATAAAGATTTTTGGGAGATCAGGTTTTGCTATGGCAGAGTCCTGAGTCTTCCCTCAGACTGTGGTTCTGCCCTTGCCCTGAGGTCCTATCCCACACAGAACAGTGCATGCAGTGGGATCCATAACAGCTTAATTTCCCAAGCTCCAGCACTCTTAATGTCCTCCTTAGCAGTTTCTCCTGACACTGCTATCCTAGTTTCTAACCCCTCCACCAGGTTTTTCTCCAGCCCGATGCCAGATGAATGATCACTGCTGTTCATCTTATATAGATAATTTGATTGTGTATTTTCAAATCAATACCAGGCAGTTACCAAGCAGTTTTTCAAGTTTTATGGACTAATAGTTGGCTTATTTCAGAAACATACATGTGGATTTTACCATTTGGCCATATTTCAATGGGAAAAATCAGTTTCCTATCATACATACGTCTTCTAATTTATGCTCCCTCAGATTTCATGTTATGATTCACCTCTGCCTCAAAGCTTGCTGGTTAGTTGGAATTTCTTTTTCTCTTTCCTTTCTATCATTTCTGTTGTACCAGTTTCCTATTCCTGCCGTTCCTTCTCTCTTTCTAACCATAATCGAAGTCCAAACTGTGGAACCAACATAACTGCCAGCTGTTCAGTACAGTCATATTGCCTCTCTGTTTCCTAAACATTAGTAGTATTCTTCCAGTTTATAAAACACACGGATGGTCTCTTCTGCTTGGGTTTGTCTGCATAGTTTTATAGACAGGCACAAATTCACGCTGCCTTCATTCTAGTAGGATGCAAGCCGGTTTTGAAACAAGAGCTGCAAAGCTGGGATTAGCATTGTGCTGCTCTCAAGCTAATAAGCCATGCTAAAACTTGGGATTTATTATCTTGGACTCTCCTCTTGGTTAGCATAGTAATTCAGCTCTGACTTGGATCTGGGTAATGTGCTGCTGACTCACAGTGTGCTTGGAACAAACTTATGCCCCTCTATGAAAGACACTGCAAGTACATTCTTTGTGCATATAAAGCCTTAATAAGTGGAGCTCTTATGATTATTGTGGCTGTTATAATTATTATAGTACTGATGCCTTTGAACGTTGCCGTTCTATAAAATGTGTGTTTGTTAACTTTACAGATATTGTGCTGCACTACATCACACATCCATTTAGCTGATTAGGCACTAGAGAATATGGGATATGAATTCTAGTGAAGACAGTGCTATTTTTTTACATACTGAGGCTTCATGTGAGGAATTCCGGTGAATTGCATAGATATTTTCATTAAAATAAAGTAAACAAAAGGGTATTCCTACATTTTTTTTTTAGTAATTAAATTGCATTGAAAATATGTTTCTGTATTGCTGTTCATTGTGTATTTTTTCTTAGTATTTGATTATCCTATTATTTTGAGTAGTGGCTATATAATATAAATCTAAGTAGTTTTACAAGTAAGTATTTAGTGGGCCCAATGATATTCTTATATAAATGTGAGATGTCTAAATGAAAAGGACCTCTGTAGAACTAAGGAGTGTTACTGTAGATTTTTCCCTAGCACAGCTGAGAGAAGGCTCTAGCCAAATATAGATTTCCTACATCTTAAATTCAATAGCATGTCAGCTAGGCAATATTGCCTGCTTCCTGTCTGTTACAATAGGAGCAGGAGAAAGCATCACTCTCATCTGAATGCTGAGAGGCATACAGAATTATATATTACATTTGTTCAGTAGACTTCACACATGTCTTTTTGTAATGTAGTGTTTGTACATCTGGCTGCAGGACCACAAGTAGCTGCTGTTCTGGCAGAACATCTCCACTACGCTGTCCGTCTTCTTGAGTGATCTCTTTCTGTATTCCTATAAGAAAATTGATTAGAACCTGATTTTATATGAATCCAGTAGAATATTTATATCTCTGATTTTTTGTGTGTGGAGCATTGTTCTGCCAATTGAATGAAACAAAGCAGGAGTAAATATTCTGTCATCAGCTATGGCTTTTTCTGCAAACAAAGTGGTTGCTAGTAAGCCTCTTGGGAGGCTGTATTCAGTATGTGCTCCAATAAATAAACTTACCTGTCAGGTCTATGACAGAAAAGATTGGAATATTGACTAATAAAACAATATTTTATGAGCCTGTTTGGAATGTTTAAGCTCAGTCATTTAAATAAATGCATAGAAAATTGCCAAAGAATGGTAAAAACCTATCTTTGCCTTATTTGAAAATACAGTTTTTACACGAAAATAGTTATTTATCCAGATTTTCAAAATCTACGGGCTGAAGGATTTTGCCAGAAGGGATACTTCTTCTATTGTCTTAAGCAAAGCCAGGCTTTTATTTTGTCACGTGTATATTCAAATGCCTGAATGTGTGCAAAGTGTTGTGGGTTTTATTACTGTTATAAAATTTAAAACTTCATATTTGGAATTACCCTTCCATTAGTTTGAGATTTTCTTTCTGAAGAAAATTGAACCATTCTTCTTACATTGTCATAAATTGCAGTTACACTTCTAATGTATTATTCACAGTGAACCATTTGAACATAATATTTTGGAGGCATATTTAATCCTGGTGTTTTCTTTAAAATCTTTCCAAATCCTTTCTGGTTTACTCTTTATAGTCATTGGATTCATGGCTTTTCCCTAGCAAGGCCACTAAAAGTCTTGCATCTTATCTACTTCTCTTTTGTCTTTGAAAACAGTTTTAGCATTCCACATTCATTTTCTTTTCACTAGGAAATGGTACTTGCCATTTTTCCTACAGAGAAGCTTTTTCAAGTTCTTTCTTATCCTTGAATTCTCTAAGCCTAAGAGGAAACCAGCATCATTCAGGGTTGTTTATTCTACTCTCATCCTAACAATGTTTACCTAACAAGGGCAAAAGGGTTTCTTTCTCAATGCAAGCAGTCAAATTCTATAACCTTTTACGGAATTTCTCAAGCTCTATCTTTATTTGTTTCTCCTGTTACTCTACTTCAAGGCTGCACCTAAATGTTACTGCTGCTGGGATGGTCAGAAACCTCCTTCTTTTCAGGCTATATTCAGTGTTCTGTTTATACTATTTATTCTAGTGCCAATACAGTCCTTCAACATAACTTTTTTCTCATTCTTTGACGTTTATCCTACTCATGTATTTTTGCATGCAATAATGTCCCTTCCTGGTCCTTGTTTCACTAAGGTATAAAAGTTAAACTCTTTTGGTCTTCTTTAGTGTGATACAGTCTTCTTTCTCCTAATCGTCCTAATAATCCTTCCCTGCATCTGTTGCTGTTTTTATTCCGATATCTTGAGAAAACTTGTAAAGAACATGCCAGATGAGGTGTCTGTGTGTTGTGTGCTGTTGTTTTTGTGTACCTTCTGGAACAGTGCCCAGGATACATTTTTAGGATCAGATATCTTTTTTTCCTGTCTGCAACTCACTCATGGATCATAGTCATTCTATAAATTAAAACCAGTGTGAAATCTGACTTCTTTTTGCTGGTACCACTTATGTTTCAAGCTTCCAGCACAGTGCTAGACATAGGGCTCTGAAAGTATGGACTTTGATTAAATTTCATTCCATGTTTATTTGTTTCGTCATCAAGAAACTTGTTTCTTCCAATAAGATAAATCCATCTCTGGCTTTACAGTGCCTCCCAGCTTGCTGTCCATAGCAAATTTCATTAGCATTCTCATCTTTTGTACAATGTCCTTAGTGAAAATATTAAAAGTTACCATTTCAAAGCTCATACCTAGAAATCTCAGTAGTATGTCCCATCTAGCCCTGTTGTTTCTTTCTGCAAAGCTCTCTATAAAACTTCATCCAGTATCGCATTACAGTTCTTGTACAAGTTATCATTTTCTTGAGTTTAGCCAATAATTGTGTATGCTACTACTCAAATATTTTACTATTTCATCAATATTTTACAAATGCAGTACATTTACAGCACAATCCTCAATGTAACGATAGTTTGGTATTGCTGACTTAATTTTTCTGCTCCAAGAGATCTTTTATGCATTTTCTTCCATACTTTTAATTATTCTTCTCCTTAATTTTTTTTTTTCTAAATCTTGCATGCTGCTGAGATGTGATTAACCAGCTTGTAGTGATCTGGAAAACCCCCTCCATTCCTTAAAAATAGAGGTGCATCGTTTACGTTTCTCTATCTTAAGGAATATTTTATCAGTAGATTCTTTTTATTTAAAATTATGTAATTTTGCAAATACATATGCGATTTTGTCTACCAGTCCATTCAGGGTTATGACAAAATTTTCCCCATAGTTGGAATATTTATGTTCTCCAAGTATTGCTTTCATTTTCAGTGAAAATTTCAGTCTGATCTGCATTGACTCTTTCTGTCTACAGAAACCATGGGGTTTTTAATTATTCATCTAGGGTAATTCTGTCAGACATAATGTCAAATGATTATATACTTTAGCTTCTTCCTGTTTTCTGCTGTCATGGATCTGTGCTCAGGTCTGAAGTACCATCCCTGCTGAAACTGAGAACAGTAAAGACTCCTTTATTTTGAAAGAAATTTGAACCTGAAACTTCACTTCAAGGCATCTGAAAGCTTCATTTGATATTATTTGCTAAGACATTTGGTGCCACCATTGGAAAATTCTGTGTTCGTGTAATGATTCAGGCAGTGACTGTACATAGCCTTTCTCTTCTAGATTGATAAGGAGTTTTGAGTTAAAAACTGAATTTCTGTAAGTCCATAAGCTCAGGTCAACAAATTTATCTTCACTCCATGGTTGGAAAGTAACTCAGCGTGTTCTAAAATCTTAATATAAGGTGTACATGCAAACAAGCCTTTAACAATTGAGTTAGGCTTTTTATTTTTACTCTTGATGATACTGAAATATTGTGCAATCAGGAAAAATCCGCTGCTGTCTTTTGTTGCAGATTATGGAGTCTTGCTGACCATGCCTTGATAGCTCGTTGTAATATGGAAGAAGCAGTGCGGAGTGTCTCTTTCAGTCCTGATGGATCACAGTTAGCACTTGGAATGAAGGATGGCTCCTTCATTGTTCTTCGAGTAAGGTAAGATGAGAAAATCTTACATCAGTTTCCCACTTCAGTAGTTTTTTTTCCCGAGTGACTCAAAATCATATTCTAAACTCTTTTATTCCTATAAAAAGAAAAAAAATCCCCTGGCATTCTATCAAAAACAAAGAGTAAAAATTAAGCATATGCTTCCATAGTATCACTTGGTATTTTAAAAGGTGGTAGTTTGACAATGAGGAGAAAGTTTATGCCTTATTTACTTCAAAATATTAGCTCTTAGTAATATTGTTGACAAAATTTAAGATTTTCAAGTTTGGGATTTTTTCCCTATTTATTCTGAATATATATAGATATTTTTAAAAGAATTGTGCATAAATGAGAACAGTTTTGAGAGAGATCTCCTTGATCATGTTCGTTTCCTGTCTTATACAAGAATGGATGCTAGGCAAAACAATCGGTGATTGATATATGTGAATTCTACTTTTCATATTAGATGACCAGCCTTTTTTTGCATGAATGGATCTTACGCATTAGGCATTTTCTGTCTTGGAATACTATTAAGGAACACAAGCAAAAGCAAGTAAAACATAAAATTGGACATAGAGTGAAATAGCCAAACAAAATAGTGTGATTTCAAAACACGTTAAGTTATTTTAATTGATACTTGGAAGAGTTTGCTGCTTCCTTAATGTCATTCCAGACGTTTGGTAAGCATATATTTAGAATACTTTGAACTACTAGCTGATAGTAGCTGATAGGGAAAAGCCTGCCATTGATGAAAGAACTGTGAAAACCTCTGTAATGTACTACTTTATTAGCTTTAACAAAACTTAAGTGATCTGTTCATGTTAATTTAAAATCCTTTACAAAGACTAATATTTTTGTAATATTAATTTTCTTTGTCATAGTAATCTTGTCTTTGCTAATTTGCTTAATACCTAACGTTATTAACGAAGAGGCTAGTGGAGACTGATAATGATAAACCTAGCATTATTCCTGAAAGAGTGGCAACACCCTTGTGTAAGGCCCTGGATGCAATTACTTCTCCATCTGTTCCTTTTCTGTGACAGATCTGCTGACAGGGTAACAAATCTACAGCCTGTGACCCAGGAAAACTGGACGATGGCATTGTGTATCATTGGCATTTTTTTTTTCAGCATTTACTCAGCTACATGATTCTTTGTTCTCCTTTTTCTTGGCTCTGAAGGATCTGAATCTATCTGAATTAGCCGCTCTTCTCAGTAGCAGTATTTACCACTATGGAATAGTTGTGTTACCCGATTTCAGTAGTGAGGTAGGGATAAGAATATTTCTTTTTCCAAAACACTTTTTGAAGGGAAAAAAAGAGTATGAATAAATAATTTTCCCAACAAATTTTCTACTGTTATTGACATTTCGGGTTTCACCATTTTAAGAGAAATTTCTAAAAAAATTATTCTGATAGGTTTTTTTTTTTAGACCCTGAATATTTGTGGTATTAACCTTCCCCTTCATGTCAGCACCTCCCAGAAGTCTCTGTCTTCAGTTGTAGATTATTCTTTGCTCTTAGCAGTACTATATATCAGTATTTCTAAGATATATTAGCAAAATTTATTGGTTTATAATTAAATTTGAGTATTTTCATAAATTGGATGCTACTGGCAGTAATTAATATATGTAGAATTCGGGAAATGTATTTAAAAAGTTAAAATGGAGGGTAAAAGAAGTGTGACATCTGCAGAAGACACTTTGTCACAAAATTTCCTTACAGCCTAAATCTATAATCAGATATGGATTACCTTTGTAAATACAACATTAACAGCACTGAGACTTGGCTCATTGTTCAGTTAAATTGGGGGAAGATTTGGGGGAAACCTACTTGCAAAAGTTTTGTTTGTATTCACTAGCTTTGCAAATTTTGCTCCTTGATTGATAGGAAGGGGAATTATATCAAATGTAATTTGATAGGGAAGAATTTAACATTTTTTTTGAAAACTAGACTATATAGCTGTCTTGATTGTTTTCAAAGACACATGCAAGGTATTTTCACTTCTCTGGTTTTGCACTGGTGGACAATGGTGGTGGTGGTGATGAACCTCCAAAGCAGTACCTAGCAGGTGGGATTAGTCATATCTAACTTTGCCAGTCTAATTCTTAGCCTGTATTCTAAACCATTTGCCTGTGTCCCCAAAAGAGTCAGTGTGAAGAAACGGGTATCTCCCAAAGGCCATCCCAACGTGGTCTTGTGAGGTATCACAGGGTATCACTCCTCAGATGGAACTCTTTCTCTGTTGTCTATGTTAAAAAAATTTGCCTGGTCTAGTTTAGACCGGACAGTTGACTGTTTTACAGTTAAAATTAGGTGAACAGAATGAAGAATATCGTTGACATGTGAAGTTGATTCTATATTTTGCTTTAAAAGTATGCTTATAACCAATGAAAGCAATAGGAACTTCCCAAAAGAAAAAAAGGTGTTTTTCTGAAATGTGCTTTTTGTTGTACAAATTATTCGCTGCATCTGTCTTCATAATTGTCTTAGTTTTTTGTGGATTGTATTTTCACAACTTTACAGTTCACGTTTTCACCATTGGTTCTTGCAGAGACATGACAGAGGTAGTTCACATTAAAGACCGAAAAGAAGTGATCCATGAAATGAAATTTTCACCAGATGGCTCTTACCTTGCCGTGGGTTCTAACGATGGCCCAGTGGATATCTATGCAGTTGCTCAGCGATATAAAAAAACAGGAGAATGCAACAAATCTTCTAGTTTTATTACTCATATTGACTGGTCTGTGGATAGTAAATTCTTGCAAACCAACGATGGTGCAGGAGAGAGACTGTTCTACAAGATGCCATGTAAGTTTACAAGTGACTCATGCTATGAACAAGTAAACCTCACTGCTGATTTGAAGAAAACAACAAAAATATTATATCAATACTACACTTCAAGTGGAGTTTGACTGGAACTTACATAAATATTTAATGTTTTTCCACTTGTGTATGGTTTTGGCATGTTTATGTACAGCTGCATTAAAATTCGTATGACGTGTGATGTCGTCAAATACCACAAATGTGAGATTATGCTAATATAAAGTAAAATTGAGACTCTTAATTTATTGAGGTTAAAAGACTAATCTCAAGAAGCATACACAGATAATAGCGATGAAAAGAATTAGAGTTTACTGAAGAACAAATAATAATACAGATTATTCACTTGCATATTTTCAGCTGGAAAGCATCTAACTAGCAAGGATGAGATCAAAGGAATTCACTGGGCCTCATGGACCTGTGTGATAGGATCTGAAGTGAATGGAATTTGGCCCAAATACACAAACATTACAGATGTCAACTCTGTGGATGGAAATTACAACAGCTCAGTGCTAGTCACTGGAGATGATTTTGGACTGGTGAAATTATTCAGATTTCCATGCCTAAAGAAAGGTAAGACAGTGTTTTGTATTGCTGAAGGAATGTAATATTTACTTTGATGCCATATCAGTATATTATCTGGTAGTGAATTTCAGTTTATGTGTATAGCACAATACATAATATTGTGTGTAGTTCACATTAGCACTAACAGCCTTAAAGGTGAAAATGAAACCCTGTGTGTATCTGGTACTTCCTGCCAAGATTTAAGTACTTTTCAGACAACCAAACTGAACATATGCATATTATTTATGCCATTTATTTTTGTTTTATAATTATTATTAGTATCAGAATATCAAGAGGCATAAGTACTTTTTTTAGTTTTCGTAAGAGTGTTTAAAATGTGTTTCCATTAAAAGTCCAATTTTATTATTTACAGTGTTAATTTTTTTTCTTCTTATATTTTTTATTTTAGGAGCTAAATTTAGAAAATACGTTGGTCATTCAGCACATGTAACCAATGTCCGTTGGTCCCATGATTTTCAGTGGGTTTTAAGTACAGGAGGTGCTGATCACTCTGTTTTTCAGTGGCGATTTATTCCTGAAGGAATAACAAATGGCATCCTTGAAACATCTCCACAAGGTAAAAGTTATCTCTTCAGAAGTATTTATTAAATAAAATCAGTGTAGATAGAATGCAATACCAGTAGAAAAGACAGTGATTTATTTCAGGCAAGGTACATTAAAACTCTTCTACAGTCTGCAGTATTGTATGTGTAGGAATACACGAATGGTATTCATCGAAGTATGTGGAAAAAAGACATTTAGATGGAGATTACTAGATCAAACTCAATTTTCAAAATTAGCCGTCTAACTTGCATTCAGAAGTTTGTCTACATGTGTTGAATTAATTTTCTTTTCAATGCCATTTAACACATATATGCAACAGCTGTACTTTAGATTCTTTTTCTTGTTATATCCGTGATATCTTGTTATATCCATGATACTTAGAATATTCTACAAAAGCCATATAAACTACATAGTGGCAGCTGCTGAAAATTGGATTCCCTTCAGCAAAGGAGCAAAACTTTATCCCGTGCCTGTACAATTCGGTAAAATACTTTATGTTACAGCAGAACTTTTTAAACACAGATAGTGATCACACTGGAAGTTTTTATTTGCCATTTTGGTATGTTTTTTACTCCAAAGCCTGTTAAGAAAACAGTATTCTCTCAGGTGATGGAAACGTATTATTAACTACTCAGTCTTTCTAGTTCCCTCTGCCACCTTCCTGCCCCGCTACTGAAACAGGAATGAAACCCGACACATTCAGTCAGGCCACATGATTTTTACAAGCTGCTTAAGCTCCCAAAGTTCTTGAATATTGCTTTGCATGTAGTCTACACTATATGAAACATCACATGCTATTTTCTTGTGATATGTTCGACACGTTGACTGATCTAATTTTTTTAATACAGAGGGTGGTGTTGATTCCTACAGTGAAGAATCAGATTCAGATTTGTCTGATGTGCCAGAGTTAGATTCTGACATTGAGCAGGAAGCTCAAATCAACTATGATCGTCAGGTGAGTAAAATTAACACACTGTGCAATTACCTGACAGCTTATCATGACTATTCAGTAAAGATAAGAAGAAGTTGTTTCGCAGCTAATTCGTCAGACTACTCTAGGAAGATTATTTTTACAGTATCCAGCTGATTACACAACCAATATACGTAAAAACAGAGTTTGCTTTAGGCTGGAGATGGGAATTTAAACAGGTTTGGAGAAAAACGTTGGTGCATATACTACTATATATCAGAATAAAGAATATATTTTTTAAAGCACAAATTTAAACAAGATTTTGTGAGAGCTTATTGCTATTCCCATTCCCATGATGAGTGTTAGAGAAAACTTCAATCTTATTAAGTTTAGAATCCCAATTTCCAGAATGCAGCTCATGGAGTTTTTGTATGACTTCACATTCAAAGCAGAATACTCTTAATGAGTGTGAAGCCTGTATAATACATTTATTTGTGACAGATTCATTTTTATTGCCAAGGACAACAAAGTCTAAAAATTAGAATTGCCCTAGTTTGTGGAAACCAAGTGAAATTGGCCTCTGATAATCACTTAATATCCATAGGATTTTTCTATTTCAGTACAATTAAGTTCTCAGATAAATTAAGATAGGTTGCTTCCTTGCAACAAACAAATCAAGTAAGTATTGTTTACTGCATTGATTTTTTTTCAGGCATGATATTTTGCCATTCTGCTCTTTAACCTGAATTTTCAGTGTTGACTTATGCTTTGTAACTATGGGCTTGCCAGGTGATCAGGACTGTTGCCTGCACTTGGTTACAGTCACTAAATCTGCTGTGTTCACATCACTGAGGCTTTGTGGGGCTGTACCTCTCTCTGTGAGGGCACTGTCTTGACTGGCCTTGTTATCACGCTCAGCACTTGCCTCCCCTTCTTTTAAAAAGCAATAACTGCTCCATGACATGAGGTTTCACCCAACCTGCATCACAACAATTTGCAACCACACTGCTATGTTATAAAACATTCAAGTCACAAAGTTGTATAACGTTTAGAAAATGCCATAGTAGAACATAATTGTGCCGTGGATTTACATGGATTATGATTACACATTTCTGCAGGACTTCTACTTTTTTTGGTGTATGGGATATTTAGTTCTTACCTAGCAAGAATGCTATTCAATCATTTTTCCATTCATCAGGCAGTTCCATAACCGCCTCTATCACACACTGCTTGAACGCGTACCTGAAGAGAGAATAATATTCCTTGTAGTTTTCTCCATTCCATTCGTGATAGAGTGCTTTGCAAATGCTTTTTTCTGTAACAGTCTGATGTGGGAAGGGGCTGTTATCCTTGTTTTGAAGGAGGAGAAACACTAACGTCAAATTCTGCTATCTGTTTTCTGACATTTGTTTCTGTTTAAACGTACCTGGGACCTGATTTTCAGTAGCTGTTGTCGTTGTGAATAGAATATTAATTGTCGTCTCGTCCCGTTACCTCATCAGTTGCAACGGGGGAAGGTCAGAACTTCCTCAGACGAGAACTGGGATCTCATACTCAGTGTGAAAAATACACAATAAGCTTGGTTAAAATTGTTTTGAGGGATATAATGTCTGACATAGAGCTGCTTTCTAGAATGTGGAAGGATTGCCTCTAATGTTCCATGCTTTAGCTGAGGTCTGTCCTTTGTCTTTTCACCTCAATTTCTAGATTCTTCAATAAATTACATAGGTTCTTCTGCCAACAGCTTATTTTACCTCTAGAAATTGATCGTGTTTGCCAAATGAAACAGAAGTTCTGGAAAATTTTCTCTCTCCTCTCTCTTTTACTCCACGTCTCACTGGAGTGCTTGTCCCATCCTCCTCCCTTCCTTCTTTTCCTGATTTTCTATCTGTATTCAAATCGAATAGCATCCTCCTCCATGCTCTCTATGTGTCAAAAAGTATGTCTGGGTTTAAAAACTGAAAGTGAAAAAACAGTTGTAGACAATTAAATAGCAATATTCCAGGCAGATCAGTGCATGAAAAAGCTAGAAGCAACTTAAAATAGAATCTTTTTACAGGAAGTGTGAGACAACCCCAAGCATAAGCTGCACTTTACATTTTGTTACAAAAGCACATGGAAACAAAAGCATTAATCTTCTTTTGAGAATTGTGTTTAGATTTGTTGGATTTTTTTTAACATTATGGATGAAGCAGTATAGAGGGTTCTAGATTCTGAAATTAATTAGAAAATGATAATCCGAGTACTCTATTTCATTGGTAGCATTCGCTGGGGGGCAAGTGTAAATGGATGAGAACACTCGGGATAAAGTACATTACGTTCAAATATCAGACATGATATGTTAAGGCTCTATTTGTCTATGATTTCACAAACTCGGATTAAGTTATATGAACACCTTTTTTTGTAAAAATCCAATACTCCATCTTTGCAGTCAGGTAGATTTCTGTTGGAATGGCAATTTCATTGTCATTTTGTAAAATCCAAGAAATGTAGGCACAGAAAACGAACTATAAAACTCTATTGCAGCTTTAGAATGTTTCTTTGGTGCCACAGCTTTGAAGATGCTTCAGACATGTTTAGCATCTCCACAGAATTTAGTGTTCCTGAAAGATTTAATTGTATAGTATTTTGTGCCTTTAGTGTATTTACAGAGCTGTAATTCTACTTCGGGCTTCTGGACACATTGGCAAATCGTTTGAGTGCTTTTGGTTCCTGTATATTTCACCATAGTCCCTAGGTAGAACTAATTCATTATTTTCAGCTTTGAGTACGTATGCTGAAGCACATCTGAAGTTAAAAAGATATTTAAGGATTTCTAGTCGATATTTAAATTACTTTTCACTAAGTGACACTGGAATCTTCTAGAAAAATACCTTCTTCCACTGCTACTCCAGAATAATGTTCTGGGCTACTCAGATGTCAGCAAACTTCATTGTCTGCAAAACATTTATTATTATCTGAAATTCTGTAGGGATGGATAGTGGCTTGCTCTGTTGTTAACTACTGAACGTCACATTAACATGTATTGAATCAGAATACCTAAAGGTAAGTTAGTTTCGTGCATAAGTACAAATATTTGAAAAACTGGAGATGTGCAATTAACTTTTACAATTGTTCTTCAGGTTTACAAAGAAGACCTACCTCAGCTGAAACAACAAAGTAAAGAGAAAAACCACTCTGTGCCCTTCCTTAAAAGAGAGCGAGCACCTGAGGACAGTTTAAAGTTGCAATTTATACATGGGTAGAGTAATATTAGATAATACCTGTTTCTTCTGGTTGTTAAAACATCCTAGCAATTTTAATTGATTAACCTCAGGGCATTTAGCAAAATATTTTTCAGTGCTTACATGCAATTAATTTGTTTGTCAATAACACTGTGGGTGACTTTTCAAATATCAGACATAGATTTTCTTCTCTTTCAGTTGTATGTGTTAAGGAACAAGAGAAGGTTATAATACTGTAGCCCTAAAATAAATAGTGCTACAGCATTGTAGTTTATAGAATTACATTTAAAGCTGGCTGTTGACTGCACCTTATATTTTCTGGAGCAAAGATTCTCTGTTAAGCTGATCAGGTTAGCTGTGATTTGTAAAAATGCCTGATAGATTTCTGCTTGAACCCAAGTCCCTGTAAAGCTTATTTGTATACATTTGCATGTGAATTATACATTATTTTTGATAAATCAGTTTTTAAGTTAGGAGCTGAGAAGATTCATGAATGCCTGCTGCTGGTGGGAATAGTCTCTGCCTGTGTGCTTTTTAGCTTTGAGCTCAAGTTGATACCATAGCTGTACTCTTTTCACATTAATGCACAGATCATTTGCACCATTTGTTACAAAGAGTACCAGAATAGTATTGAAACAGGATATAATTTGTTTTGTATTTACTTCAGTTATAGAGGCTATGACTGTCGAAATAACTTGTTCTACACACAAACCGGAGAAGTAGTGTATCATATTGCTGCTGTAGCTGTTGTATATAACAGGCAACAGCACTCTCAAAGGCTGTATCTTGGTCACGATGATGACATCCTCAGCCTAAGCATTCATCCAGTGAAAGACTATGTTGCTACTGGACAGGTGAGTATTTAGAAGTGATGATCTTGGCACAACATGGAAATAATTTCCTTTTACGTTATATAATTAGGAAAAATGTGATTCTTCTTGTCCTTCGGTATAGCGTTTCCCCCTAAATATGGGTAAGTTGTGTATTGTTTCCTGTATCCCTACCAAACTTCTGGGGAGTACAGGACTGGAAACTAATTGAGGTGGTTATTAAATTTTTCCTATATAAGAGAAAAACCGTCAGTCTTACCCTGTGGCCCCCCCCAAAAAAATATATTTATTTCAAACTTCTGCTTTAATCTGTGGATTGCAGGAGCTGTATTTTATCTACATCTGAGGAGGTTTGGGGGTTTTATTTGTCATTCTCAGTATTTTTGTACTGTATTAGCATTTGAAATCCTTACTTGGATAAAGGGCTATTCTGTATTGGGCACTCTGCTGATATCTGGTACGCGGTATGATATATTCAGGATATTTATACATATTCATGTATCATGATAAATTATTGTGCTAATATGATGTAGAATACTGATGTCTTAGAGAATATCTACTGATATTTCTCTAAAGAAAAAGTATATCTTGAAAAAGATAAAATAGGTCAAGTGCAAAAGTATTTACTTCTAGAGTGTTTTGAGGATGTGATAATGCTAATTACCGATAATTGGTGTGCTTTGAACTTCTATGAGCAGATATTCCAATTAACCCTCTGATTTAGGTTGGGAGAGATGCTGCTATCCATGTTTGGGACACACAGACACTGAAATGTTTATCATTGCTCAAAGGCCAACATCAGAGAGGAGTATGTGCACTGGATTTTTCAGGTAAGCCACACCCTATGTTTATGTAAACAAATAATTAAAAAGCAATCCTTATGATGAAATCTAAATTTAAATAGCTAGCCAATATTACAACGCATACAAATTCTACATAAAAGTCTACTGGTAGTTTTGATAAAAATAGTGTGTTTAGTTAAGTCAGCCACGGACCTTTTCTCAACTAAGCAATAATTGATCTTTTTTTAATGTCTAATACCTTCTTTTTTTAATGTCTAATACCTAATACCAAGCGCACCAAGGACTCTGTCTACATGGTGGTATAAAAATAAATAACCTGGCAGAACGGTGACTTGAAGTGTATAAATGAGATAGAAATGTGCTGTAGGCCCATATATTTCTTCATATTTGCTAACAATTCCTGCATTTTTTAGTGAGTTTACTGGAGAAGTAAATATGAGAAAGTTTTCTGCTCTTTCTCCTACTTGTGTTTCTTAGATGGATGACCTAAGTTGTCTCAGTTATCAAAGGGTAATTCCTGTATTCGGCATTAAAAAACAGTATCCAGATGGTGCTGACTTACAACTTTATAAAAGGGCTTAGAAATCCGTTTTCCCTTTTTCTATTTAAAACAAAAAAAAAACAGGGGATCACTGTAACTGACCTATCCTTTGCTTAACTCTGATTTATTTTTTAAATCAAACACGATTTATTCCATATTCCAGAATTCATTAGATACAGCTCACGTTCATGAGACAGGATTGTATGAAAGAAGTTTTGCTTCCACAAAGATAAGTCTGTGGAACTGATTCACATTACATTTTCAGAAGAGGAGCCTTTGGTGTTCATCCAAAGGCTGGAATTGAAATATGAAATTGCTGATCCACTGCGGCTTAACTCTGGAAGTTGATATAGTACCAGAGGAAGGGAAGATTGATAAAGATGATCTAATTGACATAACATGCGTAGATGTTAAAAAAACTCATTAAAATCCCTAGTTGAACAAATGTTCAAATATTTGGAAAATACTTTGTGGTTTGCATTTTTAGCAAAAACTAGATTCCTGCACAGATAGTAGTGCTTTATTATTAGAAACCAGATACCTTTGTAAAAGCATAAGGTATAAGCTGGCCACATATTCTATGGACATAAATTTGAACAAAAATATTAAAGCTCTTTTTAAAAGTGGCAGCCACTGGCATCGTTACAGTGTTGCTTTAGGACCTGATCCTGAGAATGCACACATTGCATTCCTGACTGGCTTTATTTAAAGGTCTTGGCATAGAGAGGAACAGGTAAATGTGCAAATACGCACCTCAATATCGATCAGAGTGCTACTTTGTCCTATGCTGCATGGAGATTTTGCTGTGTTAACAACAGATATTTGTAAACTATGTTCAGGTCACACTACTTGAAACTTAAAGAAACAAACCTAAAAGTCCAAAGATATCTTTTTTGGCTGCACTTGGTCTGGCAGCTGACTACCAGTTCTCTCTGCCCTTACTTACTTTCTTAAGCATCTGCTATTGGCCATTACTGAAAACAGTGTACGGGACTGGGTCAGTTTTGTAGGACCATTATGACAATGTTATGATTCAAAGATTATAATTGCATTCATGCAATGTTTGGCTGTGCCCTCTGGTGGCTAACTTAATATCCATAATTTTGGATGTTAATCGGAGTGTATAGTCCATATTATTGCATGAAACCTGTATCAAGTGAATAAAGTTTAAATTGTATTGTTAACAACAAAATTTTGTCAACCATGTTCCATTTACATAATGGAGCTATCCCTAAAATTAATCTTTGTCATCAGAGTATACAAATATTCCTCTTTCTTAAATAATGCCAATTATATAATGCATATTTACCTTTTATATCAGCTTTCTTCATAGAGTATTTTCTCACTAAAACTATTATAGAATGGTTCTTAAACTTTCCTTTTCTTTGCTTTCCATTCTTATTAACTTTTTCTCTCTTTATGTCTTTTCTTTTCTGTTTTTTTTAGCTGTCTTGTTTTTCAACTTGATTCCTTCCTCCATTCTTACACTTGCAGTCCTTCCACCCAGGCCTGTTTCATTCAACATCAACTCTTTCCTCTTTCTGTAATTTCTCTTCTTCTTACTTGCTTCTCATAGAACTCAGTTGCTAAACACTGTGAGCACAGTCTGGCTGTGAGGACCTGTTCAGCCATATGAATTTTGAAATATTATAGTTCTAATGGAGTAATCTATACCAGTGGCACTCTTTCTATTCTTGACACCAAATATGCTTAAGCACAGAGTCCTTAACATCTGTTGACTTCTACAAGAAATAACATTCTCAAATAAGTGCTTTTGTTCACTCTTTTGGCCACCTCCTCAGTTCTCTACATTCTCCAGCCCTAACTTTTATTCAGTTAAAAAAAATAAATCAGTTAATCAGCTCTTACTATAGCCTGTAATGTTCAGTTGTCTTATTATATACTTCAAAAACTATTGCTTTAGGTTTTTTAAAATTTTTCAAAATTTAATGCCAGTAGTTTGTCTCCAAAAGTTTGTTAAAAATGGTTTTGTTTATCAGTATTTCCTACACTTAGCACAGATGCCGAGGTGTTGCATTGTGTATGATAATCTATATTCTTGCTTTTCTTCTTCAGTAGTAGTGTTGTCTTTCCTCCAGCAGAAGAGCTGGTTGCCAGCAGTTAATTTTAGCTTTATATTTTTTTATCATATTAATAGTTTCATTACATTGCCTATTAACTTTTAACCACCTATTTCTTTATACACTAATAATTCTTGTCACCATTTCAAGGAAAAGAAGCATCATCTGTTCAGAAATATCTCAAATAAAATGTGATGTGATTTTGGAGAACAGGGACTCCATGAAGTTGACTTTCATTGTCTTGTTTGATCCTACCTTCCTTGTACTAGCACACAGGAATGTTTTGTGTCTGCCTTTGGGAAAAGTCAATGGTTTGATAAGGAATACAAATTAAAAAAATAGATTGGACCAGACACACAAATATAATAGAAGGTAATAAAGGCAAAAGAATGCCTTTTCTAGAAAAGAATAGTCTGTCTTGTAATCATCCAGTTAAAATTAACCAGAAAAATCTTGTTGTGACCTATAACACAACCTGTTCTGTCTCTGATAAGGATGATGCCGTATTTAAAGTCACCTTAGTCAAGAAGAGGAAGGCTAGGTCATGGATTAGTAGAGTGCTCTGTGAAATCTATGGACTCCAGTTTGATGTGTCATCACCCAACAGGTATTCATTTTGATGCTAAGTATTGCACTTGTGGATAAAACTTCCAGCAGGTATAGACAACAGTCATCTTAGGAGGTTGGGCAGGTCGACTCAGGTCATTTGTCTAATTTTGTACTCTTTCGGCTTTAGGAATTGAAGGCCATCAGTGAATCTGAATCCTAATCTCTTAAAGTATTAGCTTTATGGGTTTTTTTGCTTCATTTATAATACATCATTTGAGGTTCAGTTTACAATATATTTGTTGTGTTCATTGCCTGTTATATTTTCAGCTAAAGCTTTAGCGCCTTTAACATTAACTATTGCTTCTGTACAGCTGATGGAAAATGTTTGGCATCTGTTGGGCTAGATGATAATCATGCCATTGTGGTTTGGGATTGGAAGAAAGGAGAAAAGCTATCAACAACCAGGTAAGAATACATCTTGGTATAAACATGCCCTGTGATTACATTTTCCTGAATAATATCATCCAAATATATTACTTTGTTTATAGGAAAAACCACAACACCGCTCTGAAAACAGAATGGTATTTCAGAGCAATATATCCAGATTAAAACCCTTGGACTCTACAGTTTAGTGTTTGAAAATCATGTGAACTATTTCTGTCCAGAGTTCCTTAGCCTTTCTGCTAGGATAGCTACATTGATTTTATAGCTCGTTTAATGAATTTCAAGTTAAGTTAATATTTTCTCCCAATTTTATTCCGATTCATGGCAGAAGTCACCAGAGATGTCATATTTTCCTTTATGCTTTAGTTGATATGCTGGATTCCATCAATGTACATATATAGATCGCTTTTCTAAAAAGAAAAAAAAGTGTTCCAGCTAGTATAAATGGATTTTTCAGGGTCTACTGATCTTGCTTTCCTTCCAAGTCAGCTTTTTCTGAGATACTTGCTCTTTGTAGTTACTAACAGAGAGCTTAGTTAATAACCCTGTACCAAGGAAGCTTTTGCAATTGCTTGAAGGGACCAGCGTTGGGAAAAGGATTGGATTACACTTTAGGTTTGCTTTTGGCCTTCTGACAGGCGTACATGTCAGAAGAATCAAACTGTGAACGTAGTATCTGTCTTACCCTCAGGCAAATCAAATGTTTCTCTGAGGTCAAGATACTACAATTGTGTAAAATTCATAGAAACAGGGACTTAAGCACCAGAAAGGCAAGGAGTTAATTTCATATGCTCTCTGCAAGCATTTAACAGCAGGCACTGGTCAGGAGAAATTATAACTGTAAAAAAAGTGCCTGTGAAAGACAATTTAACTCTATTATTATATGGTGATGTGATCCAGATGAAATGATAAGATTTTTCTCCTGGCATAATTCTATTAGTAGTATGGTATTACTGAAGAAATAAGTGTTTTGATCCAAGTGTGGGGGTACCATATTCTATATCAGCTATATAATGTTGTCTCTGACATCCCGATTATTACGCAGCAAGATCTTAAATCTTGTTTAAAATTTGTGATGTAGGGCTTGCTTAGCAACGCTGTTGTCTGTGTTGCAAAATGTGACATTTTCATTTGTTTTGCAATCCTGGCTTTACTGTCTCTACAGAGATTGTGCTTCACACTCACAATTGAGAAATACCTTATATATTCCATAGAGACCTCCTAAGCTTTTAAAAACAAGATAGAGATGGGCTGCATGGCTGCCTGTCTCTTGTTCCTCACAGGAAAGATATAAGATTAAGTACTCAAGTTCTTTTCAGCGTATAGTACTGTGTGTAAGTTGTCTACTAATATTCCTCATTTTGAAAATACGCAGAGCCCTCACAGAGAGCATAAAAAAAATAGTTTATCTTCTAAAAAGTTCCAATTTAAATTACTGTTTGTATTTTAGGAGTGCCTAAAGGCAAGTCCCCCATTCTGGTAAGCAGAGTAGGACGTATAAAGAGAGAGAAATCCCAAACGTGGCAGGAGAATTTACATCCAGATTTTAGACATGACCCTTATGTAGCCTTAGCAGACAGGAATAGAAAGACAGCTCCTTACAGTCATGCAGACCCAAAAGAAGAATTCTTCTAAAGGTCTTCACCTGAAAAATGAAGCGTGCATTCACTATGTACAAACATTCATTGTGTTTATTCTGCAGTTATTTTGTATTTATTTTTTGTGAATATTCCTTTTGCTTAATCTTCTTGGGAAGATTCATTTTAGCATGACTTCTCAGGTTTCTTGTTGCAGTGTGCTGAATGTAGTCTTATTTGTTTAAATTGCTCGGTAGATGCATTATATGGCTTGTTTCCCTATCTTGGCTCTACAGTCTTCTGTCTTGTTTCATTAAAATCCTTATTGAATAAGCATACACTGTTGGAATCAAAATGTATCTGAGCTGCTTCTGCTAGCTTCTCATGCCTTAATGCTGATACAGTGCTGGTCCTATTTGGTCTCAGTGTTTTGTTTTAGTGGACTGCAGTCCCTGAGGGAGTTGAAGGGGGCATTGTCAAATCCATTTATGCTCTAAATCAGTGACCATCATGCTTTTTCACTTCCTTCGTTCTGAAAGAGCAAGTGCCCTGTGCCAGTCCCTTGGAACAAAAAGACACAAAAACGATGTAGATTTGTATATAAGCTTTGGTCTGAATGTTGTGGGAAATTGGGGTGGAATTTTAGGCCATACAGTGCACCAATTAGTTTGATTTTTGGACTCAGGGCAGTAGATTTCGCCCATGTCATAGATGTTTCTGGAAGAGGCAGCATGACCTGCTTGAACTGAACGGCTGGACATGGTTAGAGCAAAGCAGAGGAACAGGAGAAGGAGGAATTGCAAGAAAATGTACTTCAGATGTCAAAGGTGTAAAGGACTGGTTGTTGTGTAGACTGTTCACCAAAAGAAAACACTGAAACCAAGAAGGCTGTTGGGACCGTGTGATTTTTTCAGATCTACTAAACCTGTCAGATTGAAGTGTCATTATTGTGGTACAGCAACTGAAAACTCAACTTGAAAAGCTAGTAATTTTTGCTTTTAGTGTTTTATAACATAGAAATAAAAATAATTACTACTTTGCATCTGGAAATACTTTTTGCAGTGGTGAAACTTAAACTTACAAATTCTCATAAATACATACTCATCAATGAGAATAGCTTTAATTACCTGAGAACTAAATTTGAAGATGTATATGATGCTGAATGGACTGTTTCCTAAATTATACTTTATAATTTGTTATTTTAATTTGGTCTTCAAGCACAGTAAGTTAAAGACTTCCTTGTTTTTCTTAACAGAGCATTTAAAATATTTATTGAGTACTTATCCATTTAAATATTTATGTTGCCCTTTATACATTCTCTTAATAGTATTGACCTTTGCTGTCTGCTTCTGCATTATGACGTAACTGAACTGAAATTCCATGGGAGGCAGTTTTTATTCATGTTTCTGTAGTGTAATTCCTATATGGTGTGTACTCAAAGTATATTCTGCCAACTCTGTGAGTCAGAATTCCAAGGCTAAACTCTTGCAGATTAGAAATACGACGCTCTGTTTTTTGTTAGATATGGTAGTGGTAGCAGAGACAATGTAGACATAGCCTCTGTGACTTGTCTGCCAATCCTCAGAGCGTTATAGCTCCACACTTGTATTTGCACCAACAATATGACAGTCATGGTGATTAGATTCTCATTGTTGAAGACTTTTTGGTTATTCCAGTAAGATGAAATGCCATTAAGTTTAGTTAGAAATGTTAAGTCATTTCTTACCATGCTTTTTAATTTTTATTTTTATTGCAGGGGCCATAAAGATAAAATATTTGTAGTGAAGTGTAATCCACACCATGTAGACAAACTAGTCACAGTTGGGATTAAGCATATAAAATTTTGGCAGCAAACAGGTACTGTATTGAATATTTTGTATTTAATATTTTATATTTAATTTATTTGAGAATGCATATATTTTTAATACAGAAACGCCATGTTCTCAGTCTAAAAATTTGTTTTATTTGTAAAGCAATTTTCTAGTTACTGACACACTAATGGGATGAAAACCTACCTCTGAATCAGCAAATGTCACAGTATTTCTTTCTCTTCCAGTTAATTGCTTTTTTAACTCAAGTAATTTCCAGTTATTTGGTTTTTAAACTCAAGGAGTTCTCCTGAACAAGCATAGAATCATAGAATCACCAGGTTGGAAAGGACCCACCGGATCATTGAGTCCAACCATCCTTGGCTCTCAGAAAATATTCAGTCCTGTAATTCACTTACGCAGATTATGACCCTTGTTGTGAAAGGTAGAAAAATCTCAGGTGCCTCTGGCACACTGCTAGAAATGGTCCTGCTTGTAGATCAGGTACTTATGTAACACTTTAGCAATCCTTCAGTTTCAAGATAGACGTGTTTTTCAGTTGTCAGAGATGACTTTCAGAGGTAGAAGCACATGTTTCAGGTGCCAGTGGGGAAACATAGGTTTGAGGAACCATAAAATATGTGCCTGTGCAAAAGAAAAAAAGAAATAAAGAACCTGGTATGTTGCAGAAGTTCAGTTATAGTAATTTATATTTCAACCATTAGGCAAAATATCATGATGTGGAATCTCAAGAATCAAGGTAATATATTTTTTTTGTGTGACACGGGAATTTTGTTTCCTTTTCTAAAAAATAAGACATGAACATGAGACTTCTGTCATTTAAAAACAGGATAAGATTCTGCAGACTAGCAAGCCAGATATTCAGAAAGGGAAGTAGCTAACACTCTGTCAAACTGAGAAAGACAACAGATTTGTGATTGAGGATATTTTTTACTCGGGACTGGATTTTTTTGTTCTTCGTGACTTTTAATAATATACACACTGCACAAATACTCGGTAAAAAAAGATATCATAGAACATTTACTCTGTGTAAAATTCAGCAAAGGTAGGCAACACAAGGACAGCTAAAAACAGATCTCAAGACAACTCAAAATTAGATAGTTTTGAGAAGTTCCTATACTTATACCATACTTCACAGCATTTGAGTGGTTCAGGTGCTCTTAGTTTAAAAATTACTCATTTTTTCCTGTGTTTTTTTATGTTTAGGTTATTTTTGTAGTAATCAAATAGACTTGGATTGCTGTTTCCCAAATGCTATTACAGGAATTTGTATTAAGCAGTACTTTACTCCAAGAATAGTCTCTTTGCAATAAAAAAGGGTAAATTTTGAATTAAGATTTGCTCGGTGGAATTTGGAGTATCAGTTAGGCGTTGACTATGACGTGATTGATGACTTGAAGCATGGACACTGCTGTCTATATTATTTTGTAATTGTACGTGTATTTCTCTCTATAAGCACTCAGTTCATGGGCACATATGCGTTCTTCCAAGTAAGGCTCTGGCAATTTTGCTGATGTTCAGAAGAGGAATAAATCCTGCCATCCATTCTGCAAAACTGCTGTCAAATTGTCAGGTTGTCAGTGGACAAGCAAAACAAACCTCTGGTATCTGGTGTGGTTATGGTCACCTCTAAAAAGAAAAAGCTTGACAGGCTGTCCTGTGCAAAAAAAATATTCTGCCAGCCATTTTATTTTTTCTTTTTACACAGTTCTTCACCAAAATTTATTACTTGCTTGGAAATAACAATCTGAAAAATACAGCCCGTACTGCTTCAAAACTGTCATTACTAGATTGACTTTCTTATATTATGTTTTTTCCCTTGTGCACTGTTTTCAGTATTATCTACCCAGTCTCAGACAATCATAAGAGATGATAACATCAAAATATTTGTCCTTTACAGTGCTTTGGCCACAAACCAAAATATAAAAATCCTTTCTTTGTTTATATTGCAGGTGGAGGCTTTACATCAAAACGAGGAACATTTGGAACTATTGGAAAACTGGAAACTATGATGAGTGTTTCATATGGGAGAATAGAAGATCTGGTTTTCTCTGGTGCTGCTACTGGAGACATTTATATCTGGAAAGATACTCTATTGCTTAAGACAGTGAAAGCCCACGATGGACCTGTATTTGCCATGCATGCATTGGATAAGGTATTTGCCAACTTACACGGCCCATTCATCTTTACTATTTTGGTATATATATGCTGTACTGCATTTTAGCAGCGTATAGCATATCTCCCAACAAAGTTACTCATGCTTTGTACATCCGCAGGTAAACAATACGTTGTTCTGCATTGCACTAACATTAAAGGTGCTTTAACAAACAAAACCATAACAGAAAACAAGTTGCGCTGGATGAATCTGAATGTGATTAAGAACAGAAAACCAATAGTCATGAGTTCTGTTGTTTAATAGACATGTATTTGTAAGCACTGCATTATATATGCTTGTTACCTGACCAATAGCTTTTTGATCTCTAAATATGCAGAATTTTTTTCTCACTGTGCTCATGCATGTCATTTTCATATTTGTAAACCACAGGAGAATAACAGGTAGCTTTCATTGCCTCTTCAACCTGATCCCAAATATATTTATGCATTACCAGTTTCCAAAATATGAAACATGAATATTTTGATAGTACTATCATTGTATCTTAAGCAAGTAAGACTTCAAATATCCAAAAGTTTTGGTTTTGTAAGTTAATTATTTGAGATATCAAAAGTATTTTCCTTCCCAAAAATAAATCTTTAAAAGAAACTATATATTGTTGACATCACATAAATGAGGTTGGGGTGAAGTTTTCCTGCTTGAAATCCCCTGGCAATTTGAAGATGTTGATAATGGAATATCCGTTTTGTGGTTATAGTTTCAACTTCAAGAGTATCAAGTGAAAAGAAGAGTATTAGCTATTCACATTTTTATATATATAAAGGCCAGATAAGATCCCTGTGGCTCAATTCTTTCTAGCCTTAATTGATTGTTCCTAACTTTTTCCATCAATTTTTCTATTTGATCTTGGCACTTTATCTTCTAAACATCCTATTCACTTACGTTTTTTCTGGATAGTTATTTATGCTGTATTTTGCACTCACTTGGCACAGATATAGAGAATCTACCAAGAGAATTAATCAAAGAATCAGTCCCTATGCATTATTAGAACTCAGTTTGAAGCACCTATTAAGTCCATTGATTTTGGAATAACTTGAGAATCTATTGCTACCAACTACTGCTTCTTCGAAGTTGAAGCAATAGTTTTCCATGGCTTGTTTTCACATTCAGAAAAATATTATGGTCGTTATTACTATTTACAATAGTATGCACTCTGAATGGTCCTAAGTCTTTATAACCTTAGAAAAGAAACCATATTAATCTTATCCTCTTATGTTGTTCTCCTCATAAGTACAATCCCCAGTATTTTTAATTGGAGGCATGAATAAAACGCAGAGGAGAATTTATACTGCCTTTGGACATGTCTTTTTAAATATTACTACGTAAGCGCTGATGTTTATAAATGTTTTCATATGTGATCATGCAGGGCTTTGTTACTGGTGGAAAAGATGGAATTGTGGCACTTTGGGATGATATGTTTGAAAGATGTCTGAAGACCTATGCTATTAAAAGAGCAGCACTATCTGCTAGTTCTAAAGGTATTAATTTTCAGTGTATTTTAGCAAGGACTGTATGCACGAAGGCTGATAAAATGGCAGTAATAGGTGCAAAATCTTACCAGAACACAAAGGGAACAGTAATAAACTACTTACTACTCTCTGCTGGAATTTTCTGATTTGGTTGGTGTAAATTGTAGGTCACACAGTCTTTGATGTTTATACTTTGTTCTGCTATTTCTTCCTCTAGTCTGTGACATTCAGCTTTTTTTCACTATAGAAATTATTTTTAAAAGAAATATCACAAGCCTGTGAGTCTGGCCGTTCCAAAACCTGTTCTGTTCAGCAGCTAGCATCCTCAGCTGGCCAAATTTCATGTTGTAAGACCGAGTCCCTATGAGTTGGAAAGACCTGTTAAATGGTACTTCCTTAGGTGTAAGTGTGGAGGTCTGTAAAGTTTATTCACAGATAATCATGCAATTAACATCCATGTTGCTGGGATACATGAATCCCTTGTACACTGTCACTGTTAAAGCAGTAAAATATCAATCCTGATATTGCCAGAATACAGACTAGCACAAACTCCTCTCCTTTGAACAGTTAATTAAATCCATGGATTAGCTAGTAGTGTGATCAGAAAAGCATACCTGATGTTTCATGATTTTAAACAGATTTTAATTAAAGGTGATATAAACTATGTAAGTTACAGGTGACATGAGACTCATTTTGATTTCACAATAAAAACCTAAAACTAATATCCTTACATTTCTCAGGTTTACTCTTAGAAGACAACCCTTCTATTCGAGCCATTAGTCTCGGACATGGGCATATACTAGTGGGAACTAAAAATGGAGAGATACTTGAAATTGATAAAAGTGGTCCTATGACTCTACTTGTTCAGGTACTGTGTGAATCTTCCGTATCAAAATATTCCCCATAGAAATACAAGACATTACAGGATTTTCCCAGTCACATTTGCGTTGTATTCATTAATCCTGTTAGCCACCATTCCTTTCCTTGCTCAGGCAGAAGTTGATGCTTTCGTATGTAAATGACTTTGAGAGTGACTGTGAATTACAGAATCCTGAAGTGAAAATAAAAAGTCTATCAAGTTCAAAGGCTGATGAGGCTTTCTATGAATTTTTTAGACATTTTAGTTTAGGACCCACCATAAAAACTGAAAAATGAAGAGTAGAACTAACACAATTTATTTTATTTTGACAGTATGGTTCCATTTATTTGCTTTTACTGAAGGATCCCGTACTTTAGTTTGTAAAAAAAATGGTTTAGATGTATGACAGCTTTCTACAGTAATATGCAGTTGGCATTCCATGTGTTGCAAAGCATAGAGGCCTTTTTGAGCAAGACAAAGTACTTCGTGAAGTTTAGTTAAAAAATTTTCATGTATGTGTCCACCGATGTATTTTTATTTGATGTTGCTTTGTTAGAATCTTAAATAACCCTAATGTCTATATGTAGAAAATAACCCTAATGCCTATATGTAGAAAAATATGTATATACAATTTGCTGGGATATAATTTGTCGAGGGTTTTTTTTTTGTTTGCTTTCTATAACTGACTAAAGTAACGTATTTTTTTGAAAAATATTGTTTCTTTGGTATTTTGCTTACCAGTTAGTTCTGATCACGTAAAGTAATCTTTCAAATTTGTATTGCCTGCATGAGAGCCTTACTAACCTCTATGTGTGAAGTTGTATTTTATAAATTAAGTCATGGTCTAATTTTTAATTGCAATCTCATCCTAATATAGTTCTTTTCACTTGGATAGTAAGGTTGTGAGACAGTACTATTACTGTACTATTAAAATTACCTTATTGCTGTGAGTTTTCCGATAAAGAAGTGTTGTTATAGTCATCCAGGTTAATTCACATGCTTGCATGCATCAACTTGGGCCGAAACAGAAAATACATAAGGTATAATTTAGATGTCATGACAATCCCTCCCCTTTTTCTTTTTAATGGTATTTTTCCCTCTCAACAAAAATGCCAGTTACCAAACTGAAATTCAGATTGAGAATAACGAGAAACAATTTAACCTTGAAATGTAGTGCCAGCAAACTATATACAAGTTGAAAGAAATCCAGAAAAAGCAGGAAGAGTGATTAAAAATTTGAAAAGTGAGTTCTGAGGAAAGATTAAAAGAACTAGGTATGTGTATGTTGGGCAAGCAAGTTCTCTAGGATCTAAAAAATTACATAAACCTTGAAGACAGATTAACCCATATTAGGATTTCAGTGTAAAGTCCTGTTTGGGGCATAACCGTTTTCTATTCAATTCAAGTCTGGAAGAGAGAGCATTAGTAGAATAGGAATTAGTAGGAAACTAAGGAAGAATATATTTTGGGTGGTTACAGGACGAAATAGACCAGACATTCAGGACTCTTTGAATGTGCAATTTTTTTTGAGAGGAGATGGTGAAGGTCTTATTGCCAGAGACTTAGTAAAAGGAGAGTAGGGCAAGTGCTAGAACATATTACACAAACCCAAATGTATCATATTCTCTTGTATTGAATAATTTCCTTTAGGGACATATGGAAGGAGAAGTTTGGGGCTTGGCAGCTCATCCTCTCTTGCCTGTCTGTGCCACAGTGAGTGATGATAAAACACTACGAATCTGGGAACTTTCATCCCAGCACCGCATGCTGGCAGTAAGGAAACTCAAAAAAGGTAACTGTCGTTTTCCCTTACACTGATAGTAATGATACTTCTCTATTTCTGTAACAGTTCCATCTTTGTTTTCAGTGCATGTCGCAGGCATCAATTAGGTAAGAAGAGGACACAGTCATTAAAAGCACAAAGCACAGGAAGTAAATTGTCTTTGGCATGTGTCAAGTCAATGAAAAGGGTAGTAAAAAAGGATTATAATCTACTGTAATGAATAATAATGAAATGAACTTTAATCTTCTTTCTTCAGATTCTGAGGGGAATAAGTTGACCTCAGAATCATTTTTCTTCTTAAGAATATTTAAGGCCAGCATATTCATTGCTGACATTAAAAAGTTTACTGATAAAGATAAATGTATAATTTTCTGCATGTTAAACACAATCAGCCTTCAGTGGCAGTATGAACTTTCCATGTTATACCAACTTCTCTGAAAATTAATAGTTTCCCTGCCTTCTCTGTAAAAGTAGTTGAGCTATGCTGAAATGCTGCCTTCTCAAAATTACTCTTACTTCATTTAATCATTCGTATTCTTCAGGAAATTTTATGGTATAAATTCAACATGCTTCATTTTCAGTGGTGGATCCAGAGCGCAGGAACTCGAACTGGCTGAGGGACAAGAGTTAAATATTTTTGAGATGTGATCTCAGGGACAGGTGAAGATAGCTGTATGAGAGAGTATGGTCAGAAATAATGTTGAGGCAAAAAGTAAGTGGAGGAAGAGAAGTACATCTCTGTTTTAAATATACTCCATCTGAAAAGAACCATTATTCAGTCATGATAAAGAAACTTCCAAGTGCAGTATCCCTGAGAGTCATGTTGTTTTGCTGCCTCTGATGACTTTCCATTTGTGTGGTTTTGGGTTGTCTTCCCTTCCCCCTTTTCCCCAGTTTAGAACATAGTTGAAAGGTGGTGTTTGCACCTAAACCCATTTCAAGACTGATCAAATCACCATTATCAACTCAAGAACAGCCTATACAGAGAGCACATTGAGTACATTCCAATTCAGTAAAACATTAATTGTAGCCCTCCTGTCACATACTTGTTTGAATAAATAACAAATTTATTTTAAAAGTACATACTTCATATAAAAAAAAAATCAGTTGCAGTGTATTGATGGGTTTCTGAATGCCAAGTTCGTAAACCTTAAGCTACTCCTTTCCTTTTTCTTTTGTAGGTGGACGATGCTGTGCCTTTTCTCCTGATGGGAAAGCCTTGGCTGTAGGATTGAATGATGGGAGTTTTCTGGTGGTAAATGCTGACACAGTTGAAGATATGGTCTCTTTTCACCACAGAAAAGAAATGATCTCAGATATAAAGTTTTCACGAGGTATAATCACGTGATAAAGTGAAAGGGCAGTGTTTAACTTGGAGTTTGGTTTTCCCCTCTAGTAGACATAAGACTGAATGTTCAGAAGGCAGACTGGCTTTGTATGTGCTCCATGCATTCAAATACTTTAGAATTCTGTATGAAGCCCAGTGTAAAGTGGCCCACCCCTGACACAGTGTCTTCGGATGCCCTACAGTAGTAGCAATGCATAGCAATAGTAATTATAACATGTCCACCTTTAATAACCTCAATGTCTCTTCTTTACAGAATCAGGAAAGTACCTGGCTGTGGCTTCCCATGATAATTTTGTAGATATTTACAATGTACTTACCAGCAAAAGAGTTGGCATTTGTAAAGGAGCATCTAGCTATATCACACACATTGACTGGGACTCAAGAGGTAAAAAGTTTGACCAGAGAAACAGATTTAAAATGCCTATAGAAGAGAATATCAGAAAATTGTTCTCATACCAGTTAGTAAAAACAACTGTAACTACTAATGCAAATTACTTTTCAACATAAAGTACCATATGGGTTTAGTGCAATTACATTTGTTGGTGGAATTCATGCTCACTTCTAGCATTTGTATCGGAGACTAAAATGTCAGTTCTGAACATGTTACTGCTTCTCTTTGCCTTGCTTTTTTTATAGTTTTGTAGTGTGGCACATTTTTTCTTATCCACCTTTTATCTCCAATTTCCTTTCTTCTTTGAGCAATACATGGCAATCGCAGCAATGAAGTTAGAGAACATTATTGTCACAACTAATTAAGTCTAGCAGGATCAATAATGCGCTCGTGTAAATAAGCCTCCCCAGACATAATGTGATTCTGTGTGGAACCACCTGTGTGTCTGAGCCCTGCTTCCCTTGCTTCACGAGTCCCAAACTGTGGTGTGAGCTCCCTGACAGCAAGAGCTAATCTCCCCTCAGAACCCCTGCAAGTCTGGATGGCATTCTTAAGCTTGCAAGCCACACTGCAGCTGAGCTGGCACTGTGTGCCTCCTTACAACCCTGATAATCTGACAACTGATAGTTGTACACGTAGTAACTGCAATTTGTCTGATACTCCCTGTGTCTCTGTAGCAGCCAGTTCTTGAATGCGTGTTACATGTGCAGATAAAAAGTATAAGAAAAACTGAAAATTCTGTGTCCTTAATAGAATCATAGAATCACTAGGTTGGAAGGGACCCACTGGGTCATTGAGTCCAACCATTCCTAACACTCTTTAAACCATGTCCCTCAGCACCTCGTCCACCCATCCCTTAAACATCTCCAGGGAAGGTGACTCCACCCCCTCCCTGGGCAGCCGATTCCAGTGCCCAATGACCCTTTCCGTGAAAAATTTTTTCCTGATGTCCAGCCTGAACCTCCCCTGGTGGAGCTTGAGGCCATTTCCCCTTGTCCTGTCCACTGTCACTTGGGAGAAGAGGCCAGCTCCCTCCTCTCCACAACCTCCTTTCAGGTAGTTGTAAAGAGCAATAAGGTCTCCCCTCAGCCTCCTCTTCTCCAGGCTAAACAACCCCAGCTCTCTCAGCCACTCCTCATAAGACTTGTTCTCCAGCCCCCTCACCAGCTTCATTGCTCTTCTCTGGACACACCCCAGAGCCTCAACATCCTTCTTGTGGTGAGGGGCCCAGAACTGAACACAGTACTCAAGGTGCGGTCTCACCAGTGCTGAGTACAGAGGAAGAATAACCTCCCTGGACCTGCTGGTCACACCGTTTCTGATACAAGCCAAGATGCCATTGGCCTTCTTGGCCACCTGGGCACATTGCTGGCTCATGTTCAGTCGGCTGTCAACCAACACCCCCAGGTCCTTCTCCTCTGGGCAGCTTTCTAGCCAGACTTCCCCCAGTCTGTAGCACTGCATAGGGTTGTTATGCCCCAAGTGCAGGACCCGGCATTTGGCCTTGTTAAACCTCATGCCATTGGTCTCGGCCCAGCAGTCCAGCCTGTTCAGATCCCTTTGCAGAGCCTCCCTACCCTCGATCAGATCCACACTTCCACTCAGCTTAGTGTCATCTGCAAATTTGCTAAGGGTGCACTCAATGCCTTCATCCAGGTCATTGATAAAGACATTGAACAGAGATGGACCCAGTACTGAGCCCTGAGGAACCCCACTTGTAACCAGCCTCCAGCTGGAGTTAACTCCATTTACCACCGCTCTCTGGGCCCGGCCATCCAACCAGTTTTCAGCCCAAGAGAGTGTGCGCCTGTCCAGGCCAGGGGCTGACAGTTTCTGAAGCAGAATGGTGTGAGAAACTGTGTCAAAGGCTTTACTGAGGTCCACGAAGACTACATCCACAGCCTTTCCCCCATCCAGTAGTCGAGTCACTTTGTCATAGAAGGTGATCAGGTTAGTTTGGCAAGACCTGCTTTTCATGAACCCATGTTCACTGGCCTGATCACCCGGTTCTCTTGCATGTGCTTCATGATAGCACTCAAGATCACCTCTTCCATGACTGACAGGCCTGTAGTTCCTTGGATCCTCCCTGCAACCCTTCTTGTAGATGGGCACAACATTAGCCAGCCTCCAGTCCAGTGGAACTTCCCCAGTCAGCCAGGACCACTGGAAGATGATGGAAAGGTGTTTGGAAAGGACATCCGCCAGCTCCTTTAATACTCTTGGGTGGCCCCATCTGGCCCCATAGACTTGTGGGTGTCTAGCTGGGCAAGCAAGTCTCTAACCGCCTCATCTTGGATCATGGGAGCCTCACTCTGCTCCTCTAACTCCTGGGTTTGTACACGGGGAACAACTTCCCTTACTATTAAACACTGAGGCAAAGGTGGCATTAAGTACCTCAGCCTTGTCTTCATCCGTTGTCACTGTTGTTCCTTCTACATCCAATAGGGACTGCATATTCTCCCTAGTCCTCCTTTTCTTGTTAATGTATTGGTAGAAAGACTTTTTATTATCTTTCACAGACTTAGCCAATTTGATTTCTAGTTGGGCCTTAGCCCTCCTGATTTTTTCCCTGCATGATCTCACTTCCTCCCTGTAATCCACCCAAGACGCCTGTCCCTTCTTCCAAAGCTCATAGACATTCCTCTTCTTTTTGATATCTCTCAAGATCTCCCTAATCAACCAAGCTGTTTTTTTCCCCCGCCAGCTCCTTTTCTGGAACATGGGGATGGCGTGCTCCTGAGCTGCTAGGATTTCATTTCTGAAGAGGGCCCAGCCCTCATGGGCTCCCTTGCCCTGAAGGACTGTCTCCCATGGGACTTTTCTAACCAGCCTTCTGAACAGTCCAAAGTCTGCCCTCTGGAAGTTTAATGTGACTGTTTTGCTAATCCTCTTCTTCATCTCACCTAGAACTGAAAACCCTATCATCTCATGATCGCTTTGTCCCGGGCGTCCTCCAATCGTCACAACTCCCACAAGGCCTTCTTTGTTCACAAACAGCAGGTCCAGGAGGGCACCCTCCCTCTTCGGCTCACTCACCAGTTGTGTGAGGAAGTTGTCTTCCACACACTCCAGGAACCTCCTGGATTGCTTCCTTTCTGCTCTATTGTACTTCCAGCAGATATCAGGAAGATTGAGGTCTCCCACGAGACAAGAGATAGCGATCTAGAGACTACCCCCAGCTGTTTATAGAAGAGCTCATCAGCTGCTGCTTCTTGGCTGAGTGGTCTGTAACAGACTCCCACCACAATATCTGCCTTCTTGTGGGCTCCTCTGATTTTAACCCACAGGCACTCAGTAAAGTAAAGGATTAATATCCTAAAGTGTATAAATTGTGTTAATACAGGTTCAGAGGGGAAGGGCATGGTACCACTATACTCCTGTATTGCACTTCTTGTTTTCAGTGATTCCAACGGAGCAAATACAGCTCATGTAACAAAGTGCAAGGTGCCCAGTCAAAATATAGTAACATTGGAACTGCACTAGTTTATATCAGTTGATAATCTAATCCAGTGTTTCTCAGTGAAAGAGTGCTTTTCCTCATGTTTTTTTCAGTTTCTATGTTGTAGAACTGCTTTTATGATAGTGAATCCCCACAGTATTTTTTCCAGTAGTCTAGTTGTTAAAATTTTAATAATTCAGAAAATGCCTTCAGTTTTCTTACATCAGAAATAATGTAAAACTGAATTTGAATGTATTTTTTGCTTCCTCATAAACAAATACTTGCTAACATGCTATTAATTGCACATGAGATTATCTTCCTGATGTCACAGCATTTGTATGGGTGTGGTAAACTTCATATTCGACGACAGATTGCTGTGCATTTGGATTATATGCCAGACAGGCAGTGCAAAATGCACAAGAGTTTACAATGTTTTTAACTTTTTGCAAAGCTGTCTTGCAGAATTTTTGTGAAAATTAATAGTAAATGCTTTCCATTGCCATTGATGATGGAAAACACAAGCAAAATATTTCTTCTTATAAGAAAGTGATTTGCTGCAAGGCAGTAATTTTTTAATTGGGTGCTATTTAAACTATTACTTCTGCAGTGAATCAGGAAAATAGGATTCTTATGAGAGTGATTGTAAGCACCTGTTACACTCTTGCTATGAATAACTCTCTGGAGGAAATTTTTTTGCTTTAACCCCAAAAATCTTTTCCTTTTAATCGAAAGAAAGTTAAGAAAGTTCATAATCTTCATAATAATGAATAAGATTCATAATAAACTCTTATTTTATTTTCAGGAAAGTTATTGCAAGTCAATTCTGGAGCCAAAGAACAATTATTTTTTGAAGCACCAAGGGGGAAAAGGCATATTATAAGAATTGCTGAGGTAAGAATTATGTGTAGTGGACTTCTTACTGTGAAAGTTATTTTTCTGGACTGTTGAAGTATTTTGTCTTCAAATGATAAAATTTTTCTAATCTACTATATTTACAGTCATTAGAAATTGAATTATTTAATAATTCTGTAAGGTGTCTTTCCTAGCATTTTTAAATGGTAGAACTTGCAACTTTCTGTTTATATCTCTAAATTTATTTTGGTTTGTTTAAAGCAGTCATTTCCCATAATCCCCTTTCCTGAACAACCATCTGTTTTCTGTGTTATCACAGAAATGTGTGGATACAGATTATAAGCAATCTTTGACCAGTATGAGCTGACTTATAACGATGTTGATTATTTGTGACAAGTACTTCTACAAAATTGCCAATGTTTAGCACCTCAAAAATGTTTAAAGAGATTTGTATCCGGATGGTGCACTTCTATGGGAAAGTGGGAATGTTTAAAATTTTAAGTGTTTTGTTCTAACTAGATGGAAACGATGAACACCTTCTAATAGCAAACACAGAAAAATATACACATGAAACTGGTGTGTATTTGGTATGTATTACGATGACTTCTTTGGGGGAATTTTGATTGCAGATAGAGAAGATTGAGTGGGACACCTGGACCTGTGTTCTTGGTCCTACTTGTGAAGGAATTTGGCCCATGCACAGTGATGTCACCGTTGTAAATGCAGCCAGTCTTACAAAAGATGGAACACTGTTAGCTACAGGAGATGATTTTGGCTTTGTGAAGCTTTTTTCATATCCAGTGAAGGTAATAAGCGTATTTATTTCTGTGATTAGAAACTGTGCAAGAAAAGGAATTGAGGAAGGCACTGTCTGTATTATGTCAGACTGCTAATGTATGAATTCTTTGTGCTACAGGGCCAACATGCAAAATTCAAGAAGTATGTGGGTCACAGCGCACAGGTGACCAATGTGCGGTGGTTACACAATGATTCTGTGCTGCTGACTGTAGGTGGTGCTGATACAGCTTTGATGATCTGGACCAGAGAATTTTTGGGCATTCAGGAGAGTAAGCTGGTTGATAGTGAAGAATCAGACACAGATGCGGAAGAAGATGGAGGTAAAGCAGATTGCATAAAACATGTCTTTGATTTAGTCTTTATTCCACAGAGACTCACACAGGCATTTAACTTGAAGTGGGCAAGAAACTTCCACATGCTAAAGTTCAGTGCAGGGAGAGCTTGGTAGGATTTGTTTCCTTCCTTTTATTGCTGTGGATCTTCTTGTTTTCTATTCTTCCACTATGAAACAAGGGTACTTTGTTTTATTTTATGTTTTATTTTTCTAAGGTTATGATAGTGATGTTGCAAGAGAAAAAGCGATTGACTATACCACTAAGATCTATGCAGTAAGCATCCGAGAAATGGAAGGGATAAAACCACATCAGCAGCTTAAGGAAGTTTCAGTAGAAGAGAGGTATGTCACACAAAGGCATTCATTTCCAAATGTACATTGTGTTTTTTAGAATCTCTTTTCATTCAACTATTAGTCCTTAGAAATAAGACAGGGATTTTAAAATTCACAAGTTAACATTCTGTGATTCTGTGGTTTAAAATGATGTTCCTAGGGCGCAACGTGTCAAAGTGATGGAGAAAAATATGTATCTGCAAGTAAAACACCTGTGACTGTTGTGTTCTCTTCTGCTGTTCACTTAAGCAGTGATATTCTTTCCTAGTTAGTATGTATAGCTGTGCAAATGTCTGCAGTGGGGTGTTTGTGACATGGTGAGTTTGTAAATGCTTTGTTGTTCAGGCTTTCGTTAATGTTCTCATGGAAAGATTTTCAGTTGCTTATAATTGTGTCAGGTTGTTACTGTTAAAGCTGAAGTTTCCCCTGGTACATGTTGGCCTTAGGCTGAATTATTCTGAAAAATATAAACTGGAAGGAGAATAGTACTGTAGAGGACAGTAAAGAAAAGAGGTATAAGAGCTAAGCATAGAGAGTGAGACTCAGTGAAACACAGATGTAGGGGAATGGGTGGGTAAAAACTGACTGGGACAGAACAGGAGTACCTATAACCAGGAAAGTACATTCCCGTTTGTAATCTGGAACAGCAAATTTACACGTGTGAATCCAGCTGATGACACAGCTGTGAATCCATGGAGTCAGTCACTTTTGATAGAAGTTCTTTTTATATGTGGTCATTCTTTTATCATGAGTTTTCTTGCTTTTTGGTCATTGACGAAAAGGGCTGCTATGGGTTAACCCACAGAAGGAATTTAAGTTTAGTTGTTTTCCTTCAGTTTACCCAGAACACATGACCAGTAACAATACCAGTAGCATGATGACATATTGTTCTCCCCAGAGGGATCCTGCCCTGGTTAGAGAACAGGATACAGAGTCCTCAGGGAACACATAGGGTGTGGAAGTAAGCACTTGTTCACTGTAGGATCTCTTCTGCAGGTGTTGCAAATGATGAGGGCTGTGTGTAGAAACAGGCTGGGGTGGCAAGAAGAGTGCACTCTGGAGCCTGTGGAAAGCTGCCTTCTTGCCATTCCTGCTTCTGTCACAGGCATTCTTGGTGATGGCTTGCAAGCAGAGTATTTTTAAGGCAGCCTCTAACTCAGTGTGCCTCAATTCCTGCTGTCAGCTGAGAGAAGTACAGCTGAATTTGCAGAAAAATCACATACTCACAGCTGCACACGGAGGTCATTTAAGCAATTCTCTGAACAAACATGTAACATAATTGCATTGAACAGGTTAAGGTCTAAGGTTCTTCTACTTGACCACTGAAAATTAGTGGGAGCTTTCAAGACTTTTGCCTTTAAATCTCCTTGGTGTCCTGATTCGCAAGATACAAAATGGAGTTAGTAATAATTCCTCTGAAAAACAGAAACAGATTTGGTTTTAAACCTCACAAAGAATGCAGTGCTAAACATCATGGTCAGAAAGTAATAATAATTTTCTACTTAGTATTTGAATAGGAGAACAAATGTTGAGTGTGAAAGATAAGAATAAATATGTTGCACCTCTTATTTTTTTTAACCACAGTATTTGAAAAAAAAAACCCACATAGCAGGAGGATTAGTGATTTTTTTTTTTCCAATACAATGTTGGGCCATAACTATTTATTTTCCTCTTCTTTTAAGGATATTGCTTTCCATTTTTCCATTCACTCATATATTCCTCCATTTTTCTATAAAAATGCATCTATTAAATATAAATGTTTTGACATTGAGTTAAAAGGAAAAAAGAATTGTTTTGTGTGAATACAGCTAAATTGTTATTATACCTGCAACAACAGGAGCCAATGGTACAGTGGCCAAATGCACCAGAAACCCTTGTACCTTTCCAGCTGCATTATTCTGCTTTCGTGTTGCAAAAGCAACTGTAGAGTGAGTTTAATTGACCGAGTAAGCTGGGCTTACAGTTGTTTTGTACTAGTGAATTACCAACAATATATGCATAAGCATCAATCTCTTTCACAGATTTTCAGCACCATTTTCAGTCCAGGAATGAAAATCACCACAGTTCCTTTGGGTTCCTAAGAAGTTTTCCTCTTCTGAAATTTGGCTGTGGTTACATGCAAGCAAGTACCCTGCTTCTCGGAGGAGTATCTTGGTCTGACACATACGCTTCAGGCTTCCTGACATTTGAATCTGTCTTTGTTCTCAGTCATCCACTGCATAAGCTGGTTCTGCTGAACCTGCTGTATTGCTGTGGAGGAAGGCACCCCTTGAAATGAACAGGCAGTTTGTCTTTTTCAACCTTTATAACAATATACGTAGTACCTGTGAAGCAGGCTTCCTGCTTGTCACACTAACCCTGATAATCCATGATGCAGGGAAAATGTGCTTTGCGCTCTCCAGCACAATAAAGCAACACTGAAGCTGGAAGCTCCTCTAGTATGCCCAGATGTTTCCACACTACCCACTCTGTTTATAGCTGGTGAGCCTGATTAAATGGGTAGACAACTCTTCAGTGGTGAGGTAGCCTCTGATTTCCATAATAGTCTCTTCATACTGACTGTAGCCTGTCTGAAGAAATAATAATATGTTCTAGACTCAAGAGAGCAAAATGGAAGGTTTTAACATTCTCTGTATCTTTTTTTCCTCTTACTTCATTTTAAAATAGCTTAAAAATAAACTCTTGTAACTGTCCTTTCTATATTTTCTGCTAAAAATGTCACAGCTATTCTTCACATTTTTAGTAAGTACTCTTTGAATTACAGCTACTTCACTATAATCACCTTTGGTACTTAGTATTTGTGTTTCAATAAACTTCAACAGATCCCATACGTTTCATATGCAGCTTGTTAGGCAAAGGTATATCCGCTCCCCTTTTTTCATCAGATTAATATTAATCACCAGAATTTATAGTCAAATGATTAGAAGCAGAAATTTGGCTGTGAAAGTTACTGGGATTTTGGGACATTGTGTTGACTACTGCAGTTGTCAAAGACTTCTATATCTGGTCACAGTTCTACCAAGCACACAATGAATGCAGAATCTAGACACTCTCAGTTATGAATGCTTCAAGGTGAAGCTGAGTTCTCTCATAAGACACCTGAATTATGAAGCAAGCTTCATAGCAGTGCTGGATTTCATCTTTTCTGAGAATACAAAAGAATGTAACAGCTAGTGAAGAATTTGTCTAACCATATTCTTAAAGCTCCTTGAAAGCACTTTTCTTTGCACCTATGAGCGTCCAAAGTGATGGTTGATCAAGCCAGACAAACGCATATGAGTACTCGGCTGTTGGTGTTCAGGAAAACCTAAGTTCTAAATCAGTGTATTCAGGATATAAAGTCTTGAAATCTCTGTGCACAGGGCTGAGTGAGATGGCAACAATTAATATTGAAGCTAGTTGAAAAGCTTTATATTTTCTGCAAAGGCACAGCTGAAGTAGCCTCTCCCAGTCCCTTCAGATTTGATGAAGGGAATCAAGAGGGTGTGTTCTATTATTTTTCAGGCAGTTACATGGGAAAACCTGATAGTCTTTTGAGGGAGAAAACTGAAGAAAGCATCCTGAATCTTTCCTCTTTATAATTGTGTTGTATGTCTGTATGAAGACTGCAAGGACTGTGCATCTGATTGGATGTACTTGCTATGAATGCTCTGAGATTGATTGCATGCTGTCTAGATTTTGAAAATTATGTTACAAGCTGGAAAGACATTTAAGTTAGAAGCAGTTAATTACAAGACCTGAAAAAATACTGTCCACTTCACTGCAAAATGCAATAAGGCTCTCAGAAGAAGAAATATCCCCCTTCCTGTATTTTCATTGTTTCTGAGACAGGAAAAAAATGTGACTTATTCATAGATACAGTGGGTAGAAACCTAGAATTAAACAAAGTAAGTTTAAATTAAGAAAAGAAAAAGAAGAGAGAAAAACAAGCTTCCCGCTCGAGCAACAGAGAGGAATAACTGGGGCTGTTGCTCTGAGCTGCTTCCTGAGGGTAAAGACTTCTACACTTAGTATGTTTCTTTCTTTAAATAGTAGTATTCAGAAGGTGAATTGCTGATGAACAAGTTATTTCTCTGCTTATATAATACAAATATGCTTCAAGGTATTGTGTGACACCTAGGAGACAGTTTTGGTTCAAGAAGATGGCTGGTTTATTTTCGTCTTTATTATAGCTGCATTTCCACCTTACTAACTTTTATGTCTGCTAGAATAATCTTGCAGGACTCTATGCTTCTGTAATATTAGGAGCGGTGAATCTGAAAAACTCAAAGTACTTTATGTCTCTAGAAGTAACAAATGAGTATACAATTCAGGAGGAGTTTGATCTCAGGAACTGTGATTGTGTCTCCTGAAGCAACTGCAAGTATGCGGTTGAGAAATGGTGCAGGCAGTGCTGGGTTACGAGGGGAAAGCTTTGTAACAAACACTACCCGTCTGGAAAGGAATCAACAGTTCAAGAATTACTCCCTCCAAATTAATACAAAGACTTACTCTGCTGGTTTTTTGTCAAAAGACAGATGCCAGCAATTCTTGTCCCTTCTCTCCCCCATCGTGAGAGAGAAGGAGAGTCGGAGGACAGATTTGATGTAATACTCAATACAAGATAACTGTGACTTTGAACAGCTGCTCTATTACTACCTAGCTTGTGCTTTCTGCTGAGCACAATCTAGCAAGATGAAAAGGAAATCTATATTACACTGGTCTTCTCCAGATTTCCAGAATATTGGGCCCCTAAGCAGATTAGTTGGAGAAATTTAATGATTATAAAGGCCAAAAAAATTATATATTACAAACTTGGGGTAATAGTAGAGTTTTTCCTTAGAAAATGAAAATTAAAGCCCTTTTTCTCCCATCTCATTTGTTTACATAATGAAAATAATGATGATTCTGCAAATATCTTTGAGGTATGTAGGAGTTACATGACTGATTTTACTCACAAGATTTGAAATAAATCATGGCCTGGTATTTTTGTGCGAGACCCAAGATTTACAGTCTCTGTCAGCAGTTATAGCTTTAGGATGGAAAAATATCAGGAGAGATGAGCCTGAGGAACAATTTTTAAATGTCTTGCAGCTGTATTAGTCGGTACATTTGGTTGAGATAATTAATTGTTTGTTGTTTCTCTCTCCCCTCCCTAACCTTCTTTTCATCTTCTCCCTTTCCATGTTTGCCCTCCTACCCTCCCCACCCGCCCTTATTTCTCTCTTCCTTTTTTTGCTCCTCTGATTGGCATCCTCTTCTTTGCTCTGCCTCTATGATACAGAAGCAGGGTGCCAATGAGAGGTGCTGCAGGAGCAGTCTCGCGGTGTGGGAGCTCCAAGAGCAGTGCTCCCACACCACAGGACCACTTGGTCACTGGTGGGACTGTCCCAGACAATCCAGGACAATTGTAAGCTATACAGTGTGTTAATGTAGGAATTGTGCTTCATATTGGAAAAGGGCTAACTTTTGAACTGGGACCATTTTAAGAGGCAAAGAATTTATGTGATGAGAAGTATGATGAAAGATATATTTGCATTTTGCGTTCTACTAACCGCTAACTTATATCCTATGTTTGCAGCTTTCATTTAGTTTGATTTGCATGACTCTACATAAACTGAAAACTCTTGTAATATACCTGGTGATGGAAAACCCTTTAAAGCAGGTTGAATGTATAGAAAACAAAAAGCAGCATTAGCATGTTTGTCTAGTTTTATGTTTTCTTAACATACTGGCTTGTCTCACTCTCTGCGAGTTATCTGTGTCAGAGCCTGTTCTCAATTGTGTTATTTTGCATCATTTGTAATCATATGATCCGATAAAGATGAAACATTAAATGGTTAAGAAGCTGGATTTTCTCTCTTCAAATATTATTCTTTTATTTATTTATTTAAAACATCATGAGCTGAATTATTAACCTTTCAGAACAGCGGCCACAAGTGGCAAGTACAAGCTTTTGTACCATAAACTGCGTTATTAGACATATGGTTACAAAATTTGTTCATGCACTTTTACATGCACGCTTCTGTGGGTGCCATGTAAAAGCTTTGAATGTGAATCTGTGTTGTATTTGTGTGTAGGTGGGAACTATTCAAAATTTATCTGGAAAAACACATCTCTGGAGTGGAGAAAGTAACTTTGGGCTTATTTCAGCAGAAACTTACTCTTTGAGAATGAGTAGCGTCCTTTGGAATATTCACTTTTACTTTCTCAACAGCCTTATGTCAAGTTACTGCGTCCTAAATGGATTTGGCAGTGTGCTGGTTTCATCACAGTTATCCCCAAGGCTTGAACACATTGTGGCTCATATTATCACAGTCCCTGCCAACCTACTGAACTCGGAGTCAATCTCATTTGTCCCACAGGTCAGCACGAAGCTGACCCAAAGGTCTTTTTCATTTGTGTGACACTTACTGGGTGTGGAATTGAGGGATGCCAATACTGTCACAATGCACAACATACTATCAAGATTTCTCTCTCTGCACTTGAGCACCTTCTGTGCTGAGGTTGATGCAAAATATTCAGGGTTATTGCATAGGTTGTAGTCCTGGATGGATTGCAAAAGCATTGTTTCCTATATGTTTTGTTATTCTGGGGAAGGACGCTATTTTATCTGCCCATTATTTTTTATCTCCAGCGCAAAAGTTCTCCATATGCTACTGATTGAATAGTTTTACTTATACAATGAAGACAGCTTCAAAACATGTCAGAGTTTATGTAAGGAATAATAAAACAAATGGAAAAGACCCTTCCTCTCAAACAGAATCACAAACCCTTAGAGAAGCCTCAGGATAGACCTTCCAGAATGCACTACAGCTGCGTTGGTTCTGATGCCTTGGTATTATATGGGGAGGATTCTCCTGAAGTCTCATTACCTGAGATATTCAAAACTTTTTAGCTCAAAGACAGAAATGTAGGTTTTGCCTACAGCAGTTGTATTCCTTGAACCGGGGTTTAGCAAAGAGATCTGAGGGATCTTCCAGACAGCTCTGTCTGTCCAATGTATTATGTACGAGAGCTTGATATGCAATAGGACCAGCCTGTCTACAATAGTTGTTTAGTTTAACAGCTTTATGAGACGTTTAGAACAATAAACTTGTTAAAAAATGAAGGCCTTCAGATTTCATGCAGAACTGATTATGCTTCTTAGTAATCTGCTTTTCTGCTTGTTTCACATTTGGAGACTGAACCAGAATGACATGTGAATGCAATGACTAGCTTCCCTTACAAAACATGAAAATGGCTATCATGACCGTATGTTCTGCAATACCTTTTCATTTTTTTAAAGAGTGCATCAGCATACATGTGAGATCATAAATACAGCAACCATGCTAAGGCTTTTTCAGTACTATGCTTTTAAAAAACAACTTAGATCACAGTTAATGTTTCCCTTTAGTTTTGTTTCAGCTTTACTTTGATCCACTGTGTTAGAAAGTAGGATATTTTCATATTGAACACTATTCTCTTTTGTTGTCTCGTGTTATCTGCAAAAGGTAAAGGAAAAGTAACAGCAGGAAAAGTTGTATGTAACACTCCCATGTATATTGGGATGGGAAATCCCAAGAGTTTAGAATTCACAAAATCTTCTAGTTACTTTGTAAAGCTCTAGTTCTGCATCAGTTTTAGGGCACATGGGAGTTTCCTTCTGTCAACTAGAGGCAGCACGCTTTTGAAAGCTGCTTTTACATTTTTTCTGAAATGAACAGTACGTATTTTTAAATGTTGGATTTTTAATTCTGTTATTGAGGCAAACCTACCAGTACTGGAACGTCTCACCTCTCTCTGAACCTTGCTTTCCCTTCCTGAGAGCAGTCCTGCTCATTTTTATTTTTGTGTAGCAGCCCAGTGTGTTCCCTCTCTCGTTAGCAGCCATCTAAACACACACATTAGTCTCCCGTTGGGACACTCTTCGTCTTCTTCCCCATCCATTTCTGCTAGCCCCAGCCCACGACCTTCTCCATGTCTGGATGTTTTTGTCCATCTGTCCCTGTTCCAAACCTCATTGTTTGTTGCTTCTGTGCAACGTTGTTTCTGAAGATCCAATTCTGTTCCCATTGGCCTCAGGACAAAACATTTGTGTTCTTGCCAGTTTAGTACTGATGCAGACAGCATCTCTCATCAGAGAGCAATTATACCATGCACTCTAAAAACATGAGTTGGTTATCCCTGTCCCTTAGAATATATCATAACAATTTTTGGACTGCATTTTCTCTCCTTTATTTTCCATCTCAATTGACCTAACTTTCCCCCACACCTTACTTTGGCCCTGTTCTCTGAGATCACGCCTCTTCTTCTCAACGTGCCTCCCTCTTCCAAAACCCCATTCCCCGCTCCTCCTACCCTACCAAGCTCTCAGTGTGTATGTCTGCTATTCTATATCCCAGTGCTGCCTGTTCACCCTACCTGTGATTTAGGTTCCTGTTCCTATTCATCTGTCTCGGCCATTTCAGATAGCAGCTTTGGTTAGGTGAGAGTGAATGAGTGGTCACTTGTGCCTCTTTACATTTGTGCGTGAAGACCCATAAAAGTGGGTGAGATTTTTGTCGGTTTAAATCTGGAGTTGGCTCACTGATTTATAACCATGCATACCTGTGTAAGCATATCATCATGATAATCATTAGTAACAGAAATTTTATTTGCTGTATTCACAGTATCTAAAGAACTGAAAGGCCTCTAATGTCTGACTGCATCTTCTCTTTCCTGGAACTCATTCATCCCATACATAATATAGCCACGTTTATTTTAAATTACTGGAGAGAAACCGTTAATGCTTGTGTTATGTTTTAACTTGCTTTCCTTTGGAGGCAGGGAATTGTCAAGTAAGTACTAACAACACACAGCACAGAAAATGCCAGATTGCTGTGAATGTACAGTGCAGATTGTATAGGTCAGGAGAGGTAAATATATGTAATTTGCTATAGTGCAAATTTCTTGTCTTGATGCTGCCATCTTAGGTATAAAAATAAATCAGATGTAGTTACAGACTTGCTAAAAATGAAACGACTTATTAAAATGTTAACAATTTGATGCTGGTTTACATTTGTTTTATTAAGATGATGATAAGGCAATGAATGTATACGTGTGTGTGTATATACGTGTACATGTATATATGAATGCACACAACATTTGTGTTTGTGTATAATGTGAATAGATATATAAAAAAGTATATGTGTGCATGTGTATGTTTCCAAATTAAATCTCATGCTTACAATCTAGTGATTCTCAGTCATGTCATAGTAGTAGTGTTCTCTTGCTTTCATACAAGAAGTCTGGCTTGTTCTTGTCATAAACTTTAACTGATACTCCCAGGTAAAGCAATGTAAAAATGATCCATGATAAAATTACACTAAAACAGAAAAGAGAGCAGGAAGCATGCAAAAAAAATTATTATTTATATAAGTGCTGATTCAAAGGCCTTAATAAATCTGGGCTAAAATGGCTTTTGCTGTAGCATCGAGTAATGATTGTATTTTGTAAGAGAATTAGGTTTTGTAATCATTTCCTCCGCCCCTTCTCCACTGGTGACTGCGCTGCTCCTCGGTCCAATTACCACTGCTGCTTATGTAAAGTGACTTGATTGACCACTCTCACAGAAAATAAAGGTACTTGTTTTCCTGTGAACAAAAAGTACAAGCTGTCCCTGTAAGTTGGCCTACCAGTGAACAATTATGAGGCTAAATTGCAGGCTGAACTAGGAGAGAAAACAAGCATCCATTGTGTGACATTCTCAACAGTGCTTATGAGACTGTTAAGTTTCTACCGGTTTCCATCCCTTGTCGGGCACCTGAAAATAAACAAGCACATGGAATCGCATTCTCTTTCAGTATAAATTGTGCAGGAAGCATGGATGCAGCTTCCTTTTTTTTCCTCTGTCCTGTAGGATCTTTAGTTCAGAGTATACCCAGGGTAATGACGTTTCTGAATTTGTAGACTGGTGCACTCTTTAATTTCTGTTTTAGTTCTTGCTGGCATGCTTGAGTAGCATGTGTGGTGCCACAAAGGAATGTCTGATCAACTCTAAATATGCTTGTGCATGAGTAAAGTGGTCAGAAGTACACCTAAACTGTATTAAGTTTCTTACTTGGCTTTGTTTGCTGCTTACAAGGGGATCAAGGTAACTCTTTCACTCTTCTAATGTCACAAGATCACCTGCTAATGTACTTTGCTAGTACTTAGTGAGTGTGCTTGTTTGCTTGAGAAGTGGGTTAGTTTATTTACTTCCAGCTTTGATCTGTCTTGTTTCGAGCTCAGATTTTCATGCTGCTTTCTCCTGCAATACCTATTCGAGCTGTGTAGCAACAAGTGTTCTAGCTGTGCGTTTTGTCAATTGTTGCATTTAATAATTTCCATTAGAAAATACAATTCCAGAATAAAGAAGCCCCCTCTAAGCAAAAGATATTTTGTTCTCTGCAGTTAATTTTTGCAAAACAAGAATTAATGAAAGTTACAGTATAAGGAAAAGAACAATTTCATTTTGACAGCATAAATAATAAAGTGTTTTGAGTTTGCACCTTTTTGAAATATTAAACTGTGGAAATGCTTTCCGAATTTGAGTATTTATTAAATAAATTGAGGCCAGCTTTTTAGTTTTTTGCTTACAGAACCCCACTGCCGTTTAACCCTGTGTCCCATATCTGGAATTGGAGATTAAAGGCATGCGGGGGGGGAGGGGGGGTTGTTATTATTATTATAGTAGCCATCAAGGGATGTTAGAACAAGCATTTAACCACAGTTTCAGGTATTATTCTTTTGCCATCACCACCTCTACCCCAATCTACTAGCAATGCCCAATTTCTAAGTAAAAGATGATCAAACATGATAAAGAATCCCAGCCACGTTTCTACTTTCTCCAGTAAACCCGTGCAATTTTTCTGGCTCTGTTCTGGTCTTGTCGGGGTTAGAATTAGCCCTCATGAATTTTTGTTAACAAAAAGGGAAGATTAAATTAACACAATGGTCGTCCTCCAAATTCAAGCCAGTGCAGCTTGAATTTTGTAAGGGGTTTGATTTTGTAAGGTCATCACTTCAAGAGGCTGAGCTCCTTCTGCTCCTTTTAGGTTTGTGCCTCATTTTTTTCTTGGGAGAGTTGAGTCAAATATTAACAATAAAGGTTATCTGTCTTTAAGGACAATTTGCAAAAGTCAAATTTTGTTTCAGTCTGTGTTCTACATTTGTCCCTTTAGCTACTTTTGGGAACTGTAATTAATAAAAATGCTTTGCTGGCCTTAGTCTCTGTTAAATTCACATGGATGGATGACTTGTACATTTTAAAATGTAATCACTTTATCTCTAATATGATTTTGAGAGGATTTTAACAAAGTCTTGTCTGGGCTTTGTGATGGAGCTTCTCAGAAGAAGCGAGGGTGGGGAAAGGTCAGCTGCCAACGTTAGAAAATCTTCTAGATTGTTTCTGAAAGCAACAATTTACTATCGTTTAGTATTCAAGGATTTTCCCATGGATTGAAAACATAATGATTTAAAAAAAATGAAAATGTTGTACAGTGGTCTGTTCTACATCTACATCAATGTTATTTCTGCTGTTTCCATCAAAAGGCACACAATTTCACTCAGTTTATCCTACAAGTCTAAAAGAAGCGAGGCATTAGGCTCATACAGTTGCAACTGACCATTTCCTGTTCACGTACAAAACATATGCTGTGTTTTTTGAAGGTTTTATTTTGCTTTCAAACATCTTGATTGTTGTCTTTTTTAAATGTTTGTTTCAGACCGCCAGTTAGCAGAGCTGCTCCTCAACCTGAAAAACTGCAAAAGAATAATATCAACAAAAAAAAGAAACTGGTTGAGGTCAGGCTTCATATTGTTTCATCTGCTTTAGAAGTAATATGTGCTGGGTGAAGTTCATCCCTATTTTGAGGGCAGAAAGTCATGCGTAGGTAGAAGAGAAAAGAAAGAAATTTCTAGAAAGTGCATTTAGCCCTGGTGGCAAGCATCAGAAGGAGGAACCTAAAATTCAAGGTGTTACAGCTTACCTGTAATATCAGCTGTCTCTAAACTCAAAATTCATGTAGGGAAAATAATTTGCATGATTTTGAATCATGAAATTTGCTCATTTGCTTTGGAACATATATTTTCCCCCAAACTGTAGGGCCCCCAAACAATGTTTTTGAATTTCCACGCAATATGCTGAGCAAGGAACATTCTGAGATCTGTGTGGACAGTTTGCAACCATTGCTTGGCCTGTCAATGCTGTTTAAATTGTTCAAAGTGAGCTGTAATTGTGCTTGGGACAGATGCAGCAAGTCTGTCTTCTGGGCTATGAAAGCAACTTTAACAACAATCCATTATCCCTCATTGTGTTTCTGGAGGAAATTTCCTTGGCAATTGCTTATTGTAAGCTGAACTTACACCTCTGATTAATGTTTTAAATGTAGATTTACTTACAGTCTGCTTTTGCTTCTTAGAGGATTTTAAGGTCAGAATTTGTCTGTTAAAATTTGCTAGTTTATGAGAATTATTTTTGAAGACCTTAAAGGAGAAGCAAAGACATTTGCAAATACCTGATGCCCTGTACAGCTATTAAACTGTGATGGGGAGATTACTAAAATTGGACTTTTTTTTTTTTTTTTTTGACTTTTATATATTTTGAATGGAAAGTTACAGAAACAAAACATTGACAGCCGGCTGAATTATTAAAGAAATGATACTATCAATGCAGGGCTTTGGTTGACCAATTAAAGTGTTGTAGATAGTCTGAGAATGTGATGCCTCAATAAATTAGCTGAACAGGAATAACTGATTAGTTATCGTTTAATTATTCTAGTGCCTCTACAAGATATTTGTTGCTCACGTAATTACTTTAGAACTGCGCTTATGTGATCCAAACTCTGTTAATCTTCTTGTTTCTTCTCTCATTTCCCTCTTCTTTCTTTCTGTTTCTTTGACTAGGAGCTGGCTTTAGACCATGTTTTTGGATACAGAGGATTTGATTGCCGCAACAACCTTCATTACCTAAATGATGGTGCTGATATTATTTTCCACACAGCTGCAGCAGGCATAGTTCAAAATCTTTCTACTGGTAATCCAACTTGAAACAATATTTTGAGATGAAAAATGTTTTACAAGCAAGATGTTTCTTATTGAAATTCTTAACTTTTTAACATTCCTGTAACTTTCTCACATTTTTCATCTTGATAAATAACACAAAATTATTTTAGATGGCTATTGTATTAGACAGGCAATTTCTCCAGTTCAGGTCATCCTGTAAAGCCATTCTGCTCCTTTCAGCAAGAATGAGATTCTGCTCGGAAACATAATAAAAACATGCTTTGTTTCTGCAGTTGCGCCTTGCTAAAATCCGTGCGGAAGGCACAGGAATGGCTTTCTCAGAGGAGAAAGCCTAGGTTATGAAATTACTAATACTGCAAAAATGTTAGAAGCAGTAACATCCATCGTTTCATTTTGAGTTGTTTTAGCAAAGTGATACTCCAGGAAAGGGCACATTTTGATGCAGTACAGTGTGAGCAAGTTGCTCTTCAGAAAGGGTAGAAATATTCCCTGCCCCTTTGGTAATGAAAAGGAGGAAAAGTAGCAAAAATTTGTCTGGCCTTAAGCTGTTGCGCAAACATCTCTGTGTTCTTCATGTATCTCAAGAAAGATAGGAATTAAAGGCATTTTGGCTTTATTTGATTCCTGTTTGGTGCCACGGTGAACCAAGCAGTCACAGCAATGCGCTCAGCAGCTCTGCAGCCGAGAAGGGGTGGAGGCAGAAAAGCTGCTGCATCTGGTGGCCTTTGGGGACTCCAGCCCTAGTGAAGCCTCTGACCGGTGGAGCTGGGAAGCATCCTTCCATCTGTCCTTTTTTGGACCCTGTCCCCTGGGAAGATATTGCAGAGCATAGGCTTCACAGGGCTGTGCTCTCCACTTTGCTTCCACTGACTGCTTCAATTTACAGCAAAACCTGGACCAGTTTGCCAGTTTTGCTTTTTCGTGCAGTTACAGGAGGCTACAGGATGGTTCTTGAGCTGATTCCTGGTTCCCTGGATATAGCTAGTTTACCGAATATTGCTTTTATACGCATATATGTGTGTGTGTGTGCGCGCGCTAATGGTTGTGTTTGTAGAGCATTTTGTGCCTGGGAATGAGAGCAAAGCATCTGTTGACGTGGTTCTTGCCCTACCCCCAACTATCCCTTGGAGAGTAAAGAAAGAGTGTAGCAACAAGCTACTTGAATATTCTTTGCTTCAATGGTGGTTCTCTCCTCAGTACTGTTGTGCATAAAAACGTGTTTGAATTTTATTAGGTAGTCAGAGTTTCTACCTGGAGCACACTGATGACATTCTCTGCCTAACAGTGAATCAGCACCCAAAGTATAAAAATATTGTGGCTACCAGCCAGATCGGTAGGTGACTCTCCATACAACAAAGTTTTACTCAAAAATTATCAGGGGCACTGATTTATTTTGGGCTTTTTTTTTGTGTAGGGATTTTACCAGGACATGCTAGTGTTATAGTCCTCAAACATTTTCATTGATTTTAAAAGGATGATCAAGCTTCAGGATTTTCTTATTATTTCAGTTTTGTGAGATGTTGGATTTTAGAGTTAATTGTAGTGCAAATTTTGATAAACTACTCTAAATCATCCCATTGATCTGTAATCTTTATAGAACTCCCTCTTTCCTTCCTGCATCCAAGGCAGTTGTTTAGCAGGTAAAATACTTAGCATTGAAAATACAACAATAAAAATTTCCTATGCAGAAGTACAAAACCTGTATGGAATAGGAAAGAGCATAAAATCTCTGCAGAAGTAATGACACACATAAGGGTCCAATTATGAAACAATCTGTACTTCTGTGGTTTTTACTTACATGGAGAGCCCTGTTAGGTTCCCTTGTACCTTCTTCAGGAGTAAACATTCTATGGGAAATGCAGGATCATTTGTCCCAAGTCTTGAGAAGGATCTGTTGTCTTTCACTCAAACCAGCTTAATGCTGGAATAATTTAACTTCATGAAAAATAATAGTGTCATTCTGATTTGTATCATTCTGGAGGGAGACATAAGTCCAAAATTTCTGTGAGAAGTAACTTAACAGGGGGCAAATAAATGGTAGCAGATAAACACCTTGACAAACCATCTTTGCCACCTGTTCTGAATGCTGTTACTTCAATGTAAATGTTGAGTAAACACAAAAATGCATACATTTTGCCAGAGCTCCAGTTCAAAATACTCATTTCTACGTCACGGAAAAGGTTACTGTTAAAGGCGCTTTTTCTCTCTGTCAATAAGAGCCCATGAAATCAGTGTTTCTGATTTTGGTTGATAATTCCTCAAAACTTCACTTTTGTTTAACTTTTAAATTTGATAATTTTTAAGAACTGCATGTCTTTAGCATTCTGTCTAAATATCATTTCTAAAACTCAAAAGTACTAAATATTGTTGCTATATTTATGTATAAAAACCAATATACCTAAAAAACTTCAACAGTATTCCTGCTTATTTGTTTTGTTGATTTAATCCATATCCATTTTCAAATTTTTAATTTTATTTTTTCCTTCTGGTGCTGATGCTGGCACTTCAGCATTAGAAACATGACTTATTTCACCTATTGTTTTCCCTTGGTGCTTCCTCATTTGCCATTGCTCTCACAATGCAGGTGATATGACAGAATTTCCAGGTAAGGCTGATTCGTTTGTGGATTTTAGTCAGCAGAGTTACGTAAAAGTTTCATGTATCCTTATTGTATCTGTGTGAATTGCGGATACAAGCAAAACATCTACAATTTCTTTTGCATGAGGTTCTTCATAAATGTTTTGTTGTTCTTTTAGAATTCGTCTTACTTCATTAAATACAATTATTTTCCTCCATGTTTTGCAAGCTACCGTGATTTTTTTTTTTAGTAATGTTAAACAAAACAAAACCCCACAACTTATGAGTGTCTGTTTAGGTTAAATGTTCTTGAAAAACACCTGTTTCTCAGTGAAGCTTCCCAGATGCTAAATTAATTCTCTTTTAATACATCTTTCTGCATGTAGGTACAACTCCCACAATTCATATATGGGATGCTATGAGTAAACAAACTATTTCAATGCTACGGTGCTTCCATACCAAAGGGGTCAACTATGTTAACTTCAGTGCAACTGGCAAACTTCTGGTTTCAGTGGGAGTTGATCCAGAACATACAATCACAGTGTGGAGGTGGCAAGAAGGTAACTCTGGAAGTGTTGCGTTTATTCAGCCTAACAAAACTGTATACAGTTATTTGCTTTTCCTTTCAAGTCTTTAGAATTGATTTATGTTCTTACTCTGAGTATTGTGGCTCCCTATGTCACAAAATCAGTTAAAGGAGATAGCAAAGTGATAGAAAAAATGAATGAGAAAATAAGTTTAAAATTTCTATTCTAGATAGAAGTAAGTTAAGGAAAGAATGTTGTTTAATGTAAAATTCCATGAAATTAAAGAAAATATTTTCTTTGTCTTCCTAAAATACTTGAACTTGAAATGTTATGCTAGTGATAGGTCTGGGAAATAATTTCCAGGAAGTAATTATCATTTTCAGAAATGGTGGATGGGAGAGCAGGAGTGTCGCAGTTCATTAGATGTTCACCAGATGGGAACTTCCTGATGATTATAGAAAATTTCTGTTATTTCACTGAACAAGGACACAAATCATGCTATGAAGACCTAAATCTGCATTCCTAAAACTGTCAGATGTAATGGAATAACCAGGGACTTTACAAGTTGCATGAATTTTGTGTTTGATACGCTAAATAATGTTGGGATTTGCTTAGCTTTCAGCATCTGGTATGCAGTTCCCTAATCCAGTACTGGGTCAATTTATTTTATAAAATCGTATGGGAGCTTAATTTTGCTGGTAAATTTAACTGTGTTTTTATCCTTTCCTAATTAAAACAGGGGCTAAAGTTGCTAGCAGAGGAGGACACCTGGAGAGGATATTTGTTGTAGAGTTCCGCCCAGATTCAGACACTCAGTTTGTGTCTGTTGGGGTAAAACACATGAAGTTCTGGACGTTAGCTGGCAGTGCTTTGCTTTATAAGAAAGGAGTAATTGGTTCCATGGAAGATGCCAAAATGCAAACCATGCTTTCTGTTGCCTTCGGAGCAGTGAGTTCAAATCACTTCCTACAGAATTTATAATATATTTTATTAAAATTACAAGTGTCAATTTCCTTTGGAATGCAGTACAGTTTGGGGAGTGCAAGACCATAGAGCTCTTGCTTATTGGTTACTTGTAATGTGAAACTTGTATGCCTTTAGACCCTCATGTAAGTTTCCTAAGCAGGGTTGAGTTTACATTTTTATTAATGTCTGTGCGTATCTACTGCATCAGCTGCCGTGGGTTTTACTTTTTTGCTAGTTATTTAGCACTTCACTGGTTAACTTAGAAAAATGTTATTTTGTGTGTAGGCTCTGCAACCTTTTCTTTTGCTAGCAGTATTTGGTATGACATATTCTCGTCATCCAGCTAACGGTGACAGTATATGATATAATACTCTCGTGTATGATCATTAAGGAACCATAGCACTATGCTTCAGACTTCATAGTTAAGGAAGACAATACATATCAACAGTGAAAAAGCAGTATTACCATGGCAGTAAGGTCTGAAATACCTTCCGCTCCATGCAGAAACCCCATAGAAATTACCTTTGCAAAGGTTAAGGATAAATTGTACAAATGACTGTTTCAGAGAGACCCCTTGCTCCCAATTATCTGCCCTGGACAATAAGTACTAATGTGTGAAATGTGATTGTTTAAAAGTAGCTTCCGAATCTGCATCCTTATGCCCAAACAAGCGACTTTGTTGTCAAAAAATGCTTAATACTAAATGTGTCATCTAATCTGATGGCATGATTCCAGTGAAAAATAGGAGTAGTGTAAGGGACACTAAATACCTCAGAAGTGATTTTTCAAAACAAAGCAGCATGTAATATTGAACATGCAGTTGATTTGTCCGTTCTTTCCAAGTAGAAACAGTACAAAAAAGTTTTCTTTTCTAAAATAATTAAACTAAAGTCCTGTGGGACCGCCTTCAAAACCAGCAGGTGAACTCTACTCCATTAGCACATGCCATTCATTCAGGATAGTTTTTTCTTCCTCAAGTATGTGCCATTGAATCCCACTGGAAGTATGAGTCCGTATCACAGGAACATGAGCGTTGCTCTTAATAGAGTAGGGGCTGCTCATGTACCCTCTGCTTCCTCATGCATCCATGGACCTCACTCGTTTTCATCCAGGTCCATTTAATGTTAAAGTCAGCAGGCCGTGCTGGGATACAGCCACACCAAATTTTTGCCTTAAATAGGGGAAACTCATTCTGGGGCTTCTTTCTCCCCCGATGCCTTCAACAGACACCGTTGTTGTTTACTGCAGAATGTGGGACTTTCCTTTGAACTCCTGTCAAAAGGATTCCCTTATGACTTTTCTTGATATCTGTTATGTCAGAGTCAGTGGACCTCAAGGTCAGACCATCTGTAGTTCTTCTGGCAAGCTTTTCCATTTAATGAAGCACACTCCAAAGGAGTGTTTACAGTACTTGCTGCTTTTTCCCATTCCTCAGAGAGTCCTGGACTGCTGACCAGTTTGCTCTGTTGGGCAGGTTTCATGGCTTTTATGAGAAATTATGCCATTGCAATGAAGTAGGTAATGGGCTGAGTTAGGTCTGCATGTCAGTTTATACACCTTATTTTCAGCATCCTAAAGATACTGCTTGCCAGTCACCTGTACTGAGATTGTTGCTGACACATACTCAAGAGAAGAACAAAACATCGCTCAAAATTCAGTAGTGATAGCCAGACATCCATCTTCCCAAGAGGAGATTTGACATAGCACATGCAGAGCAAAATAGCACATGCAGAGCAAAACAGTACATGCATCTGAAAGATCTCAAGATGGGATGCACAGGGTGACTGTGCCCTGCACATATGATTTATAACATCGCAAAGAAACACCATTAGAGTGCAGTCATTAGACTCGTTAAACTAATTCTCTCAACGCAATGGTTTTAATTCCTCCATTCATTGCATAGTTGGCTTTTCTCGGGAAATTTAGTAGCTAAAAGAATTTTAATTCCAGCTAAACAAAAATGCTAAGGTATTTACTGTATCAGAGATTGTTGATATTTGTTGCAGAATAACCTTACATTTACTGGTGCCATAAATGGAGATGTCTACGTCTGGAAGGATCATTTTCTGGTTAGACTTGTGGCAAAAGCTCACACGGGGCCAGTGTTTACGATGTACACGACTCTTCGAGATGGACTCATTGTTACAGGAGGGAAGGAAAGACCGTAAGACAAAATCTTCTTAAAGACTACTTTTATCTCTTTCATATGATTTTAAAATTTATTTGTTTATCCAATACCCAGAAGTACACAGTGCTTCCCAGAGATTGTGCTGTGCAATTTCAATCTAAATTTTAGGTGACGTGCCTGGCTGTCTTAGTAAGGACTACTAAGAAAGATACTCAAGGATCACAGTAATGCACATTATGTGCAAAGAACATACTGAACCTTGAATTAGCAATTGGTATGAGCACCTGTATAAGCTCCTTGTCACCTGAGCTCCTTCCAGCCTGGAATAAATGGATTTTTATTTATTTTTTTATTTTTTTCAAACTGCAGACAACCTCTCCCAGTGGACACTCTGTTGATTAGTAAGCTTTTCAATTTGGTAGAAGTGACATATTTGTCTGAGTGACAGAGATTTGAGATTAAATGACAAGAGAGCAATTTGGTTTTTAAAAATCAGCATGACACTGTTTAAAACATGAAGTGTGATTGTGTTTCAGGTTTTGTTATTTACTTTCCATAGTGAGGTGTCTTTGTATATAGTAGAAGGTGACTCAGTGTCTGTTGTATTATTTAATCAGAAAAATACTGATGAGATTTGCATATGGGATTTGTTGTAGCCTATGCAGAAGGAAACATCTGGGTAACACAACACACTTCTTTTCAGCACTAAAGAAGGGGGAGCTGTAAAGCTGTGGGATCAAGAGATGAAACGATGCCGAGCATTTCAGCTTGAGACAGGCCAGCTCATTGAGTGTGTGCGCTCCGTCTGCAGAGGAAAAGTAAGTGAGCTGACGCGGCAGATATTAGCATTTGGCACACATCTCTGCACGTTGTTCTTGGTGGAGGTTGATAGGACACATAGGGGAAAAGACTTTTGTAAAGTTATGGGAGGAAGCTTTGTCTGCCTACCTAGTAACAATTCCTTCTGTCTTCCTGAGTGCTGTAATGGGCTTTAAACTGCAGGAGGATGATATTTCTGATGCTTAGTGCCTGCTTTCCGTGTAGTCAGTGAGGTGGAGGAAAAGCTTCTAAAGGTCGGTGCCAAGTGTAGGAACATATTTCGCCAGGGCCCCTTGTCTCCTGACTTTCTATTTGAATGACAGAAGGAACTTAGGTACCTACTTTACGAGGTTTTCTTCCTATGATATGTAGGCACAGCTTAGGTGCTTCAGCTAGGCAGAATGGATCCTAGGCTGTTGGTTTTTTTAAGTCACAAATAAGTTGCCGGTGAGAATTACTGAATGACTTCAAGTTTTGGTAAAGCAGAAAACAATAGAAATAACTGAATAATTTGAGATATTAAAATCATTCTTGATCGTGCTTAAATTGTACTTATAAATGTTGTGAAAGGCACGTATGGTGATGCAGGAGCGTTACTTCATGTAATGGGTACCTGTCCAACCTAAGTCTGCATTAAGTGGTCTCTGTTTAACTTCATATATTGAGTCTCAGGAATTTGATATGCTCTTTGAAAAAGTCACTGAGGAATGTTGTTTTATATGTCCAATCAAGTAGCCATTAGACAATTCTAAACTGTACCTGTTTATGCTTTTTCCAAGTATTTGCTGAGAAAGCTCTTGCAGTTTAGACAATGACAGTAGGGTAGCTAGAGCAGATACAAAGTAAGGTTAAACAGTCTAACAGAACCTAAGATCTGTTTTGATTTTATTATTGCCCAAATATTATATTTAGTTACCTCAGAGGTATGAGAATAATGCTTTGGCAAGGTGGCACCTTCGTGCCACCTTCGTGGCAAGGTGGAAATCCACCACAGTCACTTAACTGTAACACCGGATCATGATACCAGATCTTGAGATGTGAAAGTGTCAGTGTTTTACTGTTGTCTTTTTAAGATGCTGCCTGAACAAGCACCATAAATCAGGAGGAGTTGTCATAGGTATTTCTGCAATACATCAGTACTTTACTGCTATTGATATTCTGTCTGTTATACTGATAACCCATTCTTTTTTTGGCTACAAACAGGGGAAAATTTTAGTGGGAACAAAAGATGGAGAAATCCTTGAAGTAGGAGAAAAAAATGCTGCTTCAAACTTGTTGATTGATTGTCACATGGAAGGGGAAATCTGGGGCTTAGCAACTCATCCCTCAAAAGACATATTTATTTCTGCAAGTAATGATGGAACAGCAAGAATCTGGGACTTGTCTGACAAAGTGAGTATCACTAAATTGAGAACTATGTGATTATAAATAATCATTTCATACAATGGTGCATTTTTCCAGCTGTTTAAAGTGCCATCTACGTATGCACCTTCGAGCAGCCATATAAAAACAGCAGTGTTTTTCTTCTGTTTTGGTATGGTTCCTTTTCTTTTCTGCTATGTGGTGATGCGAACAGGTAAGTCCTTGGGGAGGTATTGTGCTGCTCTTTTCAAAACTAAGCAATTTGCAGAGAAATGCAGTTATTTAAAAGCACTCGTGCTGATGGGGTGCCCTTGGTTGTGTATTGCTTGTTTAAATCTAAAAGTGCAGGCTGGCATGGATTAAGGAAGCATTTTAATTTCGTGCTGACAGATTGGGTGACACAGATTGTCCTGTCACTGACTAATACACAGACTCTGACAATAAGCCTGCCTTACTGGCAAGCGCAGCTCCCTCCTTTTTAGAGCCTTTCTTTAGAATCAATCATGTTGCATTTCTATAGTTCAGGATTTTTTCCCCAAGTCAAATTGCGTTAACAACAACCTTTTTTTTAAAATAACAAAGAGGTTTCTGCTTATGCTTGCCTATATAAACCTTTTCAAAAAGTAGTTATCTGAGCTATCAGGGATAATTTTCAATATGGAAAATGAATATATTATGAATACAATCAGACAAGTGAAAATATGAGAGCATTCTAGTATGTTTCCACATAGCAAATCAAGTGGAAAAGACCTACCCTGATCAGTAGTTGTAGAGGCTATCAAAATCAACTTTCAAACAAATCAGGAAATAGGTTTTTCAGCCTTTTCTGCTAAATAGTGTTCTTTCTGGTGTTCTTCAAGTCACCCTGCAACAAGATAGATGCAAATATGAAGCTCCCATGTGAATTACATCTATATTTTGCAGTCTGTTTTGCGACATATGTCTGGTGGGATGTGATTTTTTTTATGTGAAATTTCAGATTTATATTTAGAGGAGACTACAAACAATTTGTTTTTAATAAGTGACTTTTGTACTTTGTGTTTGGAAGCTTTCCATTTGCTTGGTGGTTTTCTCCAGAGGAGCTATGAGCCTGTTGCTTTTGTTAATACAGAAACTGCTCAACAAAGTGAGCCTGGGTCATCCAGCAAGATGTGCTGCATATAGTCCTGATGGTGAGATGGTTGCAATTGGCATGAAGAATGGAGAATTCGTTATTTTACTTGTAAACAGCCTTAAGGTTTGGGGCAAAAAGCGAGACAGGAAGTCTGCTATTCAGGATATCAGGTATGTCAGAAATTTCAGTTGAAGTTCTCTAAATATGCAGCCCTTACTCAAGAAAAAGTCCATCAAGTTCCAAGTTGATTTCCAGATTTTTTGTAACTCTGCATTTGTTGAAAACTGCATGAAATCATGAAATGCATTTACTAGGTGATCGGTAGCTTTATATATACCTGAAGCTTATATATCTTATGTACCACACACCTTTTTTTTTTCCCCTGTGATTAGTTTGGTTATTGTACACTGTAGACCTGTGATTATGAGAATTAATAACATAGTATATTTTAAAATTGTAATTCCTGTTTCATCCTTACAGAGGATTAGTGTTACTCTGCACATTGTGCTTTATGCAAGTGCAATATTAATGTCAGTTGACTATGTATATCCTCAATCCTCCTCATCTATTAAGCAGCAAGGTTTGTTTAGAATCGTAGAATAGCTAGGGTTGGATGGGACCTTAAAGATCATCTGCTTCCAACCTTGCTATTCTTAGAAGGTTTTTCTTGCTCTCCAGTCAAAGAAATTTGTTGTCTTGTGTTAACGTAAGAAGCAGAAGAAAATCTTGCACAGAAACGGTAAATTATATCCCCATTCCATGTTTTATCATCTAGGATCAGCCCAGATAACAAGTTTTTGGCAGTGGGTTCACAAGAACATACTGTAGATTTTTATGATCTCACTCAAGGTACAACCCTAAACCGAATAGGCTACTGCAAAGACATCGCCAGTTTTGTCATACAGATGGATTTTTCTGCAGACAGCAGGTACATTCAGGTGCGTCCCAGGTTGATGCGTGTTTGTGTATTTAGTGATTGCCTTTAGGATGTTCACAGAGCTCTATTTAAAGTCATCTCTTTCCTTCTGAATACCTGAGTCTCCCTACTGGGTTCTGCATCTCTGATCACAGCAGCGCAACTCAGTTCCCTTACAAAATTATTAGTGTGCTAAAGGCGAAGAATACTCTTCTTTCATGGGAACAGGTACAGCACAGAGAAAGAAAGTGTGGATTATATCGATATAGAAACAGTTGTGCTCCTCCCTTTCCATACGATAGGATGCATGTGATGGCAGAATTAATCTGCGAGGTTTTCATGGAATTTTTCTCATTTAGTAAAATTGGGCTGAGATAAACCAGAGAGTGTATAACTAAAAAGAAGTCTATCAGCTATCCAGTATGCATATGAACACCTTGTTCAGCTATCGTCCTGTAATATTGTTAGTACTTCATATTGCCTATAATGTTTGAGCTAATTAGAAAAAAATGAGAAATTTTATCCTGGTTTGTTTCCTGATAAAAACCTGTCAAGAGTATTACTGCTGGAAAACTTATAAATAAAGAAAATGATGTATTTATGGCAAAATTACTAGCTTTTTCCTTTGTTACTTTCAGGTATCAACAGGTGCCTATAAGCGTCAAGTTCACGAAGTACCACTAGGAAAGCAAATAACAGATCCTGCATTAATAGAAAAGATCACATGGGCCACATGGACAAGGTAAAAAACTAAAGAACAAAGTTCAGCCTGGCTGGGGACCGATGTAATACAGAATTAAGATTAGATTGTGTGAACCAAATGCTTGAAGTGCCCCCAGGGTGTGGCAGATCTGTGAGAGAAAGCATACACACTCCCCTTCCCCAAAGCTCTCTCTTACATGCTTACTCTAAAGCAATTATTACGGTAGTAATACCGAGGGCTGTCAGATATCCACAGTGCCTTGTTGCCGTTCCTCCCAAGCTTCTCAACAGTGAAGGTGTGTGGCCTCTCGCGTGGCTCTGTACTACTTAAAGTTTTGGCATGCTGGCATAGGTGCTCCCTTATACCACATCAGCAAACACAAGCGGCACAGGAGGCGTGGAAACATTAGCTGATGGCATTAAGGAAGAAGTTATGGGTATCAATGAAATATATTTACTGACATGGATTTATATTAGACCTTCCTGAGACGATTACGAAACTGTTGCTGTGCTCTTACTGTAGAAAGTGGGACAGGCCATAAGCAGATCTGACAGTCAGCAGTGGGTGATAGCACAGGCAGGTTTTCAGAAGGTAAGTGAGAATCCTTCTATCAAGCAAGCATAAAAATCTGCCCCATATTACTCATTTCTAAGGACTCTTGACAGATTGTGGGAGTGGGACAGACAGATCTGACAGTTAATATGTGGGTAAATAGCAATGATTATAAAGGAACTTAAAAATAAAGGAAGAACAGCTATTTTAAGCAGTACTCCACATCCAAGCACGCATTCCCTCATTCAAAAACTTACGGCTAAGAGAAAACATTGCTGTCAAAAATCACTGCGTGAAGGTACATACGTGTCTGTAAGGAAAGGAGAAGACCAAGCTGCTTGTATGAAATGATGCAAGCGGTTTCACGAGAGATAAATCTCAGGATTTGGGCAGCCTGATCTAGTGGGATGTCCCTGCCCATGGCAGGGGGGTTAGAACTAGGTGATCTTTAAGGTCCCTTCCAACCCAAACCATTCTATGATTTATGGATAGAAGTGGTTTCAGAGTTGCACGAAAAATAGGCATTCTTGTGATGCTTTCCATGATGAGATTACATTCAGTGCAGTGATTTAGAGGGAAGAGGCTTTATTTTGAAGGTGGCAATTTTTTATTGCTGGGCTGTATTGCCTCCCCATGCTGTGGAAGAGAGCAGCAGCGATTCAGTCTTACGGTCTAACGTTCTTTTTCAACTTGGTTTTGAAACAGCATTCTTGGAGACGAAGTCATTGGAATTTGGCCACGAAATGCAGATAAAGCAGATGTCAACTGTGCATGTGTGACCCATGCTGGCCTAAATATAGTCACAGGAGATGACTTTGGTCTGGTGAAACTGTTTGATTTCCCATGCACAGAAAAATTTGTAAGTGGATATTTTATTTCAACCTAAACAGCTTTGCTTTTCCCCATGTTCAAACTCCTTAGCATGTAATTTCAAGGCTGTCTGAACAGTGCAGCCCAACAAGTCATCTCCAGGCAGCTCCTGGCCAGTGCTGGCTGTGGGAGCAGGGTGCTCGGTTGTGCGGAAGAGCGGCTGTCCCCAGAAGAGTGGCTAGCGGCTCACCATGTAGCTGCTCTCCAGCCACTGGGAAGGATGCAAGGCATGGAATTGGGTCCTGAACTGGGATTACTGTGGGCTCGAAGATGCCGGTGCTGCTGGGCATGTGATTTTGGCTACGCTTATGAGGCAGTCTGGTCACTCTGTAAAGCCACGCTGCTGTGGTAATTCTTGAGCTGCTTTTCTTTTTCCAATAGGCCAAACACAAGCGGTATTTTGGACACTCGGCGCACGTCACCAACATACGCTTTTCTCATGATGACAAGTACATTATAAGCACAGGAGGAGATGACTGCAGGTAACCGCATGTTTATTCTTATGATAATCAACAATGTTGTGTGTACCCTTCTATGCCAAACCCACAGCAATGCCTTTACACCTTTCTCACACACTCCGCAGGCATCAAAGCTGGGTGACATGTGGTAATTGTAACTTGTTACTCTGGAATTGCTGCATTTTTATGGTCACTTGCACCCAAACCACTCCTGCTACCTCAGTGCCATTCGCAAGGTCACGTCTAGTGGGTAAAACATCTTGCATTGAGGTTTCCGTGTTTACCAGGCATCTGTTTCGAACTCCTTGACTTGCCTTCCTCCCTGTGAGAGTGTAGGCAAGGCAGACCATACCTGTTGCTGTCTCCGAGACTTTGGGCACCAGGAGCTCCAGCTGCTGGCACAGGGACTGCTCCAGTGCCTGAAGAACATTCAGATCAGACAAAGACAGCTGGCGGGAGTGTCAGTCACACAAAAATAACTGAGTAGCTCCCCCCTCCCCCCCCCAGGAAAGGGTAGGGCAGGAATTCTGGCTGAACAGAAGGATAGACAGATTTAGAAAGACATTTCAAATAACAGGCAGCTTCTCAAAAGGTGCCTTAAGTTTCTGTTGGGGTGTTTGGGTTTGGGGCTTGGGGTATTTTTTCCAGTGTATGAGTGTGTGTGCGCGTGTTTGTGAAGGACAAAAACTACAAGTGGTTAAATACAAACTGTAAGGGACTTTTAAAATGGGAAAATGCAGCAATAGAAAAAACGAAAAGCAACAAGGTAGGAAATGAAAGGGCACAAATTCACACAGGAGCGAGTATCAGGAAGCTGCAGTCAAGAACCAGGTATTTAGAACTGCTTACTTGGCAGGAAAAATACAAAGCAGAGAATGCAAGATTGAGTCGGTTTTGGCAGTGAAAGACTGCGCATCTTTTCCAGAAGCAGAAAACTAAATACTGACCTATGTTTTGCGACACCAGGCTGCACTGCCTGCAGCAAAGATCCTGCCATGCTCTTCAGTTTATTCAATGCCCCGCAGTCAATTTATCTTTCTTCTCACTGCACAAAATGAGCTGTGCTTCACACTTAGCCCCTCAAAATAGATGTTTTCACTTTCCACTTTGGGGGAAAATCTAAAAAAAAAAAAATGGATGTGTATTTTTCTTTGAAAAGGGGTTGCACAGTGGGAGAACAGGAAGCTCTGTGAGAGAATAAAGCGTCTGCACAGGAACAAAGGCTGCATTACACCTCAATTCTTACCCTGCAGGCAAGAAGTTAGTTACATAAACTAGGAAAAGCTTACCAGCTGCCTTAATTTTGACAATATAGCTAAAAGATGGGGATTTCTTGATTCAAATTGTGACTACAAGGAGTAAAAGAACAGCATTACAAAGCTCCACCCCTTCACTAAAACACACCGCATGAGACAGTTCCAGTGCTTTAACTCTCTTCTGAGAAAAGGAAGCACATTCAAATGCTGGTATTTGTCGAGTGACTCCAGGGTTTAACATTGTTTTACCTGGTATCTTGCCGGTAAATCTACATTTGTAGCCATGGGAGCCCTTGAAACGTCCGGTCTCTCTCGGTATGATGTGCTCAAATTTGTCAAGTTACTCAGCAAACTGACTCTGCTCTCAATTAATTTCCTTGTAGTGTGTTTGTGTGGCGGTGTCTTTGAGAGGAAACTCGCTGCTGTTACTGCCACCACCAAGTGACTGCTGTGGACCAGATGGCCAGGAATGCCTCTACCCCTTCGGCTGCTCTAATTGCCATACGATGCTGCATGGATTACGCATTTTCAGATTACTCATATGAATTTACTGAACGTGAATGTGACCTTGAATATGAAAGACCAATATCCTTGAGAAGGAAACTGAAGTTTGGAAGGAGTTTGGAGTCGTTTTGTGACCTGGGTAGGCCAAAGTGATGAACAGTTCACTCACGAAGCTGCTTTTGCCTAATACTGTGTTCTTCAAACCGTGTCTGAAAAGGGAGTGCACTGAGAAAATGCTGGGCCCTTGAATTTGCCTAACTTCAAAATTGATGGCTTAAACATTTGTTAAAGGAAGTTGGTGTTTTTAGAACACCTGCTTAAAACTCAAATTTGATGCACTGAGTAGAACCACAAACGTATAATGACCATGCTGGGGTTCACACTTCAGCTTTCAGTAATGAAGGAGCAAAGTATCATTTTTTTAAGTCCATTTTATTTTTTAATATATATATATATATTTGGCAAAATTTTCTATCCATGAAGTGCCTTTTGAATAATTTTCCAGTAGTATGGGCTACAGTCTTGCCTCCCACCAATTGCTTTCAACATACGGTGCTATAATGTTCACACAGAGGAGGGCTAACCATTAACACCTTTTCCAGCTGTGTACTTACATTATCCCTGTTTTCTGCTTTGTTTTTTTTAATACCTTCACGAGTGAATTCCAAAATGTTTCTGAGAGCAAGAAGCTATGTGCTGTTATAAAGACAAATTCCTGCTGGCGTTACACCTCTTGGTAAGCTGTTCACAATTGGATTGATAGTAGCTTGACTGCAGCCAGAACTTGAAGCTTAACTCAAACGGTGAGTAGAAGGGGAGAGAGAGAGAGGATAGGAGAGATTGGGTTGAAGAGATTTTAAGATGAAGGAAGTTGCTCCCCAAGTGTTCCTGCACTCTCCACGTTTTATGGAAAATGTGCTTTATAGGCAACTGCTTCCACGAGCAGTGGCCACCCAGTGTATTTAGAAGTGGCTTGAAGGCCTGCAAGAATCGCTATCTTCTGTTCTTCCCACTCTCAAGGGGCTTCTTGAAGACACCCAAGGTGATCTCTAGGAATACCTGCTACATCACAAGAGGGGACTTCCGTGTACCCTCCACCGGGCAGCTTACAAGTAGAGAATTAATCACTCTGACACCAGAAAACTTCCCTATCCTTAAAAAAAGCAAAACCTTTGCTAAATTTGGACTCCTCTCCCCATCATTGCTTCCCTCACCCCACCCCCCCACGCAGCCCTCTCGCCTGTGTCTGGGCTGTGGGATTGTGGGGCAGGAGGGCAGCAGGCAGCTAAGGTGAAAGGAGAGTTGCCTCTATGTGGAAGCAGAGCACGAGCAGATGTTCACAAAAGGCAAGTAAAGCCATTCAATATTTGCTAATGACTATTCTGTCAAAACCAAAAACTAGAGGGACCAGTTGAATTGGAAAGTAAGTTCAACTTTTTCCAAGGAAGCTGTTTAGAAAGGGACAGAAAATGTGGGCAATGGTAAAATAAAGGATTTTTGTGATTTCTGACGTGGAACAACAGAGTATTTAGAAATTACCTTTCTCTTAAAGACTGTTTGTAAATCAAAAGAAATAAAGGCCAAAATAAACCATTAGACTCGCAGCTAGTCTCTGAAAAGAAATGTTAAATAGTGCTTTAGTCTCAGTTCAGGAAAATGTAATTGTGAACTGTGGAATCTTCCTGCCAGTCCACTTCTGACGGCCACTGCATACAGGTAGCTGTTGGCTGCTATGAATATTCAGTTAGAGGAGTGGATCAATGTACATTTAACACAAAAGTGCTTCAGCAACCTCAAAGAATCACCTTTTTTTAAAATTGAATTTATTAATGCCTTATATTACTATACAGAAGATCAGTTTGTCAGATACACAATAAGAGTCCCTATGCAGTCTTTTTTTTTTTTTTTTAAAGAAACCTTGATCAAATAATGTAATCCTGTTGGGTGGTGATGTCAGTGAGCACCTTCTTTGCCTATGTTGTAATGATGTTTGCCTTCCTTTCACATTGATTGTATCCCAAATAAAACCAGTTGCGTGGCAGAATAAATTAATTAATAGTGATGTGAAAAATATCTTAAAGCAATAGTGTCTGTCAGGAAAATACTTAATTTATATGTTTATATGGTTTGGCTTCACGTATAAAATGTTCAGAAGTAATGATGTACTATACTGTAAACTAAAATATTTTAGTGCATGAATTTATTTTTCAATGGTTGAGATGCCATTAATTTAAAATCTGTGTCTCAAATAAATTTGAATACGAGTTTTCCATGTCTAGCTTTTAAATCAGATTCAGCAAGTTATCTGAAAAGCTTATTAGGACTTGCTTTACCATTTCCTTCAAGCTAGACTATGGCAATCATACACTCTTGTCTCAAAATAAAAGAAAGCAAGAATCTTCACTTCCTTCAGCAGAATCTAAAATTCCACCTTTCACAATTTTCAATAACTCACTCACACCAGTTTGGTGGTGCCTGACACTGCCACCCCCCGTCACTGAGCTGTGGGCACAGCTGCAGGATGACAAAAGGGGCCGTCAGTGTTCAGCACAGAGGGCTCCTCACCGCAAGAACATGCGCTACAAGAAGGAGGCACTGATCTGAGCATCACCGGCCGACACAGCCATTGGGGACATCAAATCTGTACCTGGAACTGAACAAACTGCTTCACACTGCACAGAGAAGGGAAAAGGTATCATGGAAAATCCATCTACTCACATTGCTACACGTCTGACCAACTACTGCCACCACCATGTACAATGGATATTTAATCACGATGAACTTAGACAAAATAAACACAAATATATTAAACTTGCCTCAAGAAAGCAAAATACCGATATTATTTTATGTCTATAAGCTTTATTGATACTTGGGGTTTTGGGGCTTTTTTTTGCCTTTTTTGTTTTTTTACATTTCACAATGCATTCCACAGACTCAGTTCAATACAGCTTCAACTGCAAGTGTAGAGATTTTCATTGATCATTTCTTGCATAACAGGGTTTTAAGTTTCCAAACAACATTTGCAGCATTAGATATTCGGTCCACAGATAATCAGAGTTTGAGAGAGTGTAGAATTATTTGCTTAAAATCAGCTACGGTACGGCTGTGCAACAGAGTGTACGCTGTCATTTTCTCTTTAATATACATGGAGGCTCCTTTGTTCATTTCTCTCTTGTTTTCTCTAAACAGATGCTAGTGTTTACAGAGACAGTTTAGTTTTTCAAGCTTGTGTGCTATGGAGCTAGTCCAGAAATCATTCAATTCTCTGAAGTACAAAGCACTGTGGAGTAGCTGAAAGATCTAAGCTTTGTGAAACACATATATATATATATATATATATAGGCAATTGATAAAACAAGAAAATCACAATACAGCTATACTCATACCAAAAAGGCAAGATTTCTCAAAACTTGCTAAAATGGTATATTCTCCTAAAACATCTCATTTTAGAAAATCTGCATCAATCTACACAGACCATACACAGTGCACAAACTGGGAAGTGTTATCCTTCGCTCCACCTGCACTACCTCTTCCGGAACGCAGCAGGGACTACCTCTGATGAAGCAAAATGTACAGCTTTCTCAAATCTTTTGTATTAGCCAGTGCTGCACACAGGATAAGGAAAGATGATTAGTTTTAGATCCATACATAGCAGCTTACAATACTTAAGATGATGAAACACGTGGCAGTCAAAACAGTTATTTTTCCTCAAACACTGCGTTGCTAAAAAATAAAGATCTGTGAAATTGCACTGCAATGTCAAGGGTTTTGCTATTCCCTGACCCTCCCCATGTAAATCCAAATGAGTATTTTTCCCCCTTAAAAGATGAACTTCCTATCAATAAGTTGCTTCAGGCGTTTTACTCAGTTTTGCGCTTCAGCCCAGGGATCTTTGCTTGGATCCTACAAGAGGAACAGGAGAGAAGAAAGAACAGCGTTTGAATACCCGACCACAAAAAAAAGCAGTGTAAACATACTTCAAAAACAGCCACATGGAAAAATGATTACCACAGCTACACAAAACTATTACGCAGAATCCAATGAAACTGCTAATTCCTAAATCACCCCTTAATTGCAACTGCCGAGGGCCTCAGGTTTCACTAATGGTTCAAATGCACAGATTCTATTAGACATAATATAGGATTAACTTAACAGCATCAGCAAGAAAGGAGCTGATTTCATAACCATTCCTAATTTACACAAAGGATGATTTCCCTCCCAGGCCATGTGCACATAATGCATCTGTTACCTACAGGAGCACCACGCATACCAAGAAATGTAAACATTACGTATGAAGTGAAATTAAAAAAAAACACAACTCACTTAGCCATCGCGTCTTTGACATTCTTGTTCACGAGTCCCAAATAATGGTCAATTTGGGCCTAAAACGGAAGATGACGGATGTTACAGATCAGCTCTTACAATTCCTCCACTGCCCAGAAGGCAGAGTTGCACTGCACCGAGCCACGCTTTCCACAACAGACACACTGATGGAAGGAAGGGGCTCAACTGTGTTTATTTCTCAGGCTGCAGCCAGAGCCCACACTAGTTTTTGCCTCTGGAATGCACACAACAGCAGGGAAGAGCAGGCAAGTACCAGAATAAATTCGTCCCCTGGTTTCCGCATGTTCCATCAAGCCAGTCACTAGCTCAAGGCTGCCTCAAGGCGAGGGTGCACAACCAAGGCCTTCGGTGAGGGGCAGTTGGCTCCTCTGCCTCCTCCAGGCAACAAGGAGAAGGAAAGCTGCTTAGGTGGGCTGGGCCTGTTAAACAGCTTACGCCTCCAGAGAGCAGCCTTCAGCTCATCAAGAGGATTGAGGAACCCGGGTTAAGCCACACAAATTGTCCATCATCTTTCCTCGGGGCTACAGGATTTCCTTTCACTGCAGAGTACTTTGTTCTTTCCTAGGAGCTCGCAGAGGAGCCCAAGAGGCTTCACCATCTGCTCAGTGCCTTTTCTTCCTCCTTTCCCAAGTGCCAGGCTGGCCTCCATGAGCAGCGTTGTTTTTGAAAGAGGAGAAGGAACTGCTAAGCCGGAGCTGGCTTCCCCCCTCCTGTGCTATGACCTGCTGAAGACAGTCCCTGCTCTAGCCCGGCTATAATTCAATCATATGCATTTTATTTCGGCTCCTTCTTTTCCACTACTCTCTCCACGGGAGAAGCATCGGACTGTGCTGTCTCCCGTTTTTCCCAGGGCTACAAGTTCCACAGAACTTCAAGGACACAAACCCTGAATATCAGCTTTAAAGAGGTTTCTTCAGAAATTGTTTTAAAAGTATTTGCATCGGGATTAACGCACCATACCTACTGCTGCTTTAGTCCTGACCAAATGTGCATCAGAGGAGACAAGGCCTCCAGGTTAATCAGGCCGTTACTATAACTGTTTGCTGGGGTAACTCTCCTACACTTCCATCAAGAAAGAGGAGTGGAAAGCAGACATGGGCTGGACTTCAAAGTCAACTTGGTTCTTTTGGCCCTGGCACAGACTCCTGGTTAAAGGCCCATGTATGAAAGGCTTTGAAGGTTTTATTTGCTTGTGGTTTTGCTTCAATAGAAATAATTTTATGAAGCACATAATGTATCACATTAAACACTCACCTGATGTCTCTCATAAATAACAGGAACACTGAAGAGTGAAATCAAAGCTGGAAAAGAGCACATCAAAGTGTAAATATTGACATAAGGGACAGCGTTCAGGTAAACAATGACTGGTTTTTCACACCCTGACATTACTTTCAAAAAGGTACAAGAAAAAGCAATAACTAAGCCACACACAAAACCCGTTGGCCGGTAATTTAAATAATCCCTATTAAGGAGCAGCCGGGCTGTTCTCCAGGTCTCATTAACCGTACAGCAATTTTGGTCACAGTTCACTTTTTCACTGTGGGTTATGCAAATTCTTCAAAAAGGACGCTCGGGCTTCTGCCGACGTCAGTTGGGTTCCAACACCCAAGAGCAACCTGCTCCGAGATACAAGCAACAGAAGTCTCTGCAGCGGGACATGGCCAGAGCCAGTTCTGTGCCTCCTCCAAAGTCACATTACAGGGATGATACTCAAGTAAGGCTGACCCTGGCAGGGACAAGCACAACAGAACGTGCTTTTAAATGATACAATGTCTGGGAAACCAGCAATCTCAAGGAATTCAACACTGCAATACAAAATGACCCCTCTGCAGTGTTATCAGTGTCCCAGAAAAGGATACGCAGCTATAACATATTGCTACACTCTCAAGAACACAGGAATAGCCTCACAGCAGAGCTCAGTGCTTTTTCAGGGTTATTTTGTGTGCCAGGTATTTAACACCGTTTGAACACTTACCCAGAATCAGTAATGTCAGACCATTAAACAAGGCACCAACGTAAGTGAATATCCACATCAACACTGCAAACTAAAAAGGGAAAAAAACAGCAATCAGCTCTCAATCTGCCTCATCAGAACATAACAGTTAGAGAGAATTGCTCTAAACACACATATGAAACTAAACTGCTTCAAACTCCACTTCACCCTTGTCTGTCTCAGGTAATTATAGATAGGTGACAAGATGGCTGAAGGGTTTAGTAATAGGATACGTGGCCTCTTGCTGCGAGGTCATCGGGCTGAATTCAGCCCATGTCAGCAGTGATCCAAAGCTGTTGGACTCAGTGGTTGCTCAATGCTCTCTGCCTTTATGCAGCACTTCCAATCCCACATTAAATAACAACAGGCAAACACAGTTCCTACCTCCCACCCTTCAAAGAGTCGGCACAAGACAGGCATGCAAGAGGTTGGTGCACAGTATAGCATTTGATGACAGAGCCAGAAAGGAAGAGAGCAGGTAGTTTGTTTGCGTGGCAGCCCAACAGCCAATACCGGAGTGCAGCCAACACATGGGTCTGCAGCACAAACTATGGCACCCAACTATCAGAACCATGCTTCGGCTCTAAGGTCTCAATGAGCAGTGACTGACTAGGCAGAGGTTTCCATCACATCAGGGAAAAAACTTGCCTCGAAGGTAACAGGGCAAGTTGGCTTAACTGACTTTTTTCCCCTTAAAACAAACACAGGAACGTGGGTACTAAGAAATTCAGGAAAAGAGGAGTCAATAGTCAAAATGGAAGCTGGCTCTAAGTAAGAAAAATTCAGAAGCAAAGATGTCCTTCTGTTAACAGATACTTAAACCCTCACACCGCCATAATTCCTGGCTTCCTATCCCAGCCCCTAACTCATCCCCAGACATCATTTCTCCCCCGCCAGCACTCATACAGCTCCCCTGTCATGCGCAGGCTTTGCTCTGCTCCACCAGCTTCACACAAAGATCTGTACAAAGTTCCCCTCAGCGTTCTCTGCCAGGTGGAGTGTCCCAAGCACACCTCTGACCTATACCAGGGCAGGAGGGGGCCAGTGGCTGCCAGCTCTATTTCTGTGTAGGATTCCTCCTTAAGGAAAATCAACCGGTTTCTTCTAGTGTTGCACAGCCCATAAGGAACTGAGCAGAAGCCAGGATCTGGATGTCAGACATCATGGATTTACCAGTGCTTATTCCTTGCTAAGCACTGACTTACACTTCACATTGTGCAGAGCACGTGAGTAGATCCCCAGCCCTTTAATCAATTAAGCATGTCTGGTTATTTTCCATGCAAGACCCCAAAGAGGTGGACAGAGAGTGTGTGAAGGCTGCTGCTGCCATCAGGGAGAGAAGATCTGGGCACTGTTACCAATCAAAGGTGAAACACTGCAACAAGCAGGAGATGCACGCAAAGAAAAGATGGGTGCCTGAAACACTGAAAGAAAAAAATGTGCACTGAAGGACTGTGGGTGTGAGCAAGGACCTGGCCTGTAGCAGAGTTACTCAGAAGCTATGTATCCAAACATCTATTTTTAGCTTGTCCTAAGATGCAAAATATCCAAACCAAACAAAATCAACAGCCAACAGTAAGATAAGGGCATGACAATCAATACAAGTTTAATTGCATGACCCCTGTGATGAAATGGAAGTTTACTTCAAAAGCTTTATTTGAAGCTGATTCCATTCAAAGTGCAGCAGGATTAATTGCAAATGATGCAGTGCTTTATCTGTCATTTCTTTCTAGATGTGACACAAGCAGCACCAGAGACACAAAGTTAACCCCCAGACAAGGCTGCAATGTTACCATCGAATGCATTCCAATGAAGGATTTTGGTAGGTTTATCAAGAAGTAAAGCAGATTTCTCTAAACTCCCTCATGATTCCTTCAAACCTTGGCCCAGTTCTGCTCCCCGCAAGGCCAGGGTGAGAGCTGGCTGCCCGCCTCTTTGCCCAAGGTATTTTAATGGAGCAAATACTTTCCTCTCCATTCAGAGCAAGTTGTGCAGGCACCACATCCCCCTCCCCAAAGAGAGGGGAGTCAGCACGTTTTGCTGCGGCAAAAAGACTCCAGGTCTGGGATCACTCAGAATGAGTTTCTTGCGGGCTGTGCATTCCATGAACTCAATCTGCCAGCAAAACCATCCAGACAACTCTCCAAGATCCCTGCATGAGCACAATTACCAGACCAAAACACCACCCCAGCCAGGTGAATGTTCAGGAATATTGTGGGAGACTATGACCAAGTCAGAAAATGTGACTTTATGCAGGCATAGGAGTAATAGATATGAATCAATCCCGAAGTCCAACAATTATCAGAACCATCCAATCTATCTAGGGAGCACACTGCATTTATGGCCCAAGAAAGATCAAAATCCAGGAGTTAACACCTGACTGACATGGGCTTTGCTTCTCCTAGAGCCTGCCCAGAGCAGCATCATGGTCTAACGACAAGTGCAGCGCCACGTGCAGCTTTTACTCCACTTCACTCATTCCTGTGGGGTGAAAGAGGAAACCACTAGGCCAGCAGGACCAGTCCCCCTCAGTAAGCATCAGCCATGTGGAAAGCTGGGGCTACCCAAGCAATGAAGTTCAGCAAAAACCTCAGAAACCCCTTCCCACAACTCCTTTTTTCCTTAGAAATGAGACAAACTCAAGAGAACCTTACAAATGCAAAAAGGTTGACCTGAAACACATCTGAGAACCTAAACCTCTAAGACGAAAAAAGGAAGCAGCAGGCATCCCAGGATTGACCTACAAAGGTAATACTGCTCTTTCCACACACCCAGGAGAGGTGGGGAGCACAGGGCCCAAGCTCAGCCTGAACATCACAATGATACACAAACCAGTAAAAGAATAGTATATCCATGGACTGGAGCTTTGCCTACCTCATGTCAATGATTAATGACCAGTACCCAAAGCACAATGCAATTTAATGGCAAATCCAGAAATGCCCGTCTATCAGCTTCTTTACTACAGCAGAGTTCAAATACAGCAAAGAGCTCCGTTTCTCAAAACACCCAGTTGAGCAATGACAAATTGAAAGCAACTGTGCCTCAGTGCCAGCCCAGCCACCGTTGCGCAGCCGGGGTGAAGAACTGGATCGCCATGTTCAGGACAAAGGGCGGACTCTCTGGCAAGGGCCCCTGCAGAATTGCTCCTTAAGAGCTGCGAGGAGCTTCTTCTTTTGCTGCATAAATATTTAAAGTCCTTCATAAGGCTTCCATGACTGAAGCATTGTTTAATAAAGAAGAAAAAAATCTTAACAGGACAGACTTTACAGCCAGAACTCTTACACGCAATAAACTGACCCACTGACATTTTCTACATAAAAGCCTGTAACATTAATTTCACACAAACATGCTGCTTCCTATACTAAAGATGTTTAAGCTACATGAGCCAAGACATTTTTTAAACAAGGGCCACTGTGCCACAAAAAACTCCAACATCTGAATGGTCTCCTCAAGCACAAACTCTTCAAAATCAGTATCCTGTGCTGATGGTTTGCGCTGACATTCACTGGTTTCATACAAGGGTTGCTCTCAACCACCATAAATTAGTCTAATTAACCTATATAAAAATTCTTAAATGTCAGGAGAAGAGAGGAAAAATGGATTAGTTCAGCTGAATAAACATGTCTTTCCTATATACAGTAGTATTTTAGAAGTGATTAGAGTGCCTTGAAGACATTCCGACTGGGATTAATTGTACTTCGAACATAATTCCTTTGAAAGGTCTGATTTTTAGAACAGTGTTAACTGAAACAGCAGTTGGCTGTTCACTGCTTCCTTTTCCCTTACTGCAAGGGATTTTGATCTCTGAACAAATGGTATCAAAATCCTTATAAGTCAGAAGAATTTATAAGATAAGTTATCACAAAGGGCTTAATTATTAAAGAAATAAAAGTGACCTCGTGACTACAAGTTTGTCTGTGAGGTTGTTTAATCAGATCCAAATATAACTTAAGCAAAACAACTTTTCTTCGAAGTCAATGCCCTTAGAAATCACAATAATCAAAGAACACATTGCTTTCCTCCCTCAATCACCAAGTTTAAGTTATCAAATGCATCCTAGACATGTAACAGTAATTCCTTTGGTCAAGGCTGTGGTCCTGAGATGCTGCAGAGAAAAATCCTAAGTACTCAGTCACTTACGAGTGAAGGCAAAACAACAGCTTCTTACAGACCAGACCCCTGGGTAGTGGTGACAGCATTTAGCCATCAACATGCAATCCCTGTGTGGAAACACTGGCAAGGCACAGACAGTACCAACCTTATTTAACCTATTTTGCTAAAAAATGATTGCACAGTATCAATCTTGTCCAGGAAAATGACCAGAAAATAAGAACACACAGCTACCTCATAAAAGTACTTCTACTGCACAACCCTTTAGGCACAGGAAGATTATTGCACAAATCCCCAGGCTAATATCCCCTTCTCCTCTTTCCCTTCCAAGAAAATGAATCTTTACCATGAGCAGCAGATCCCAGGTAAAAACCTGACTGCCTTGTAATCGTTTCTTTCTCCAGAGGGAAAAGACTCTTACTGTAGGAGACCTGCACAACATCAGCTGCAACATTTACAGCACTGCCTCTTTACTGTGCTTAAGCTGAAGCATGTTAAGAAACTGGATATAGAAACTCTGGGTAAGATTCTGAGGTCTGCCTCTGATTTCCGTTCACAAATACAACAAAGACTTTCGTCACAGCCTTCTTATTTTTCTGCAAGTTTTACTAGAAACCCCTTGCCTCAACTCCACAACCACTCAAAAGACTTCACAAAGCACTAAGTAAGAGATTTACTAAAGGATAAATGCAACTTTATTTCAAGAAGATTAAGCAAACTGAAAAAGAAATGGACAACACGTTTTGCTCAGTAAAGGAAACAATTGTTTGAAAAATGAAGAAAGGCGATTATCTCGAAGGGAGAGAATTCTCACAGAACAAAAGTGAACGGTTTTCAGCCTTTTTTTAAAAAAATGCTATTATTATTATTATTATTATTGTTGTTTTTGTTGTTGTTACCTGTCAACTATGCTCTGCCACCTTCAATAAATCCCTTTAAATACTACTTGGACATATTCACGGTATCTGTTGGGCAGCATGGCACGCTTTAAGTAGAGTTAAGTGGCAGAATCCATTTCAGCAATTTATGTCACTAAAGAAACAGCTATTCACATCCAAATCCAGGGACTGAAACTGGTTTCCACCTTCCTACTAAAGCAAGGGCATCACTCAGTCCCCACTCTTCCAGCAAAAAAAATGCGGACACAAGAACTCCTACTGTTTAAGGCAAGTACCTGTACACAAACCACGTGCTGCTTCAGCACAGAAGCAAACAGAAACACCAAACCAGGGCTTTGCCAACCTAGCACAAACCACAGAGATTTATGCTAGTGACACATTCTGAACGCCCATACTGGAGCAGTGTCTTGTTTTCTTAAAGGATGTCTGCTGTTTAGCACCAGCAAGAAAATGTAACAGCTAAACTGTGCACAGCCAGAGTTTATTTCGGCTTCCCATTCTCTTTCATTATACTGTCAAAATAAAGTAAGATACAGTTATCCACTCTATTACTGCACAAACCACTTTATATTCAACTCAGTGTGGCTAACAGAAAGCTGTACTTGAAAAACACACAGGCTTAGCACTTCCAACGAGCCAACGAAAACTCAGTATTTACTTATGCAGAGCCAAAGGTGCTATTGTTCATTTGTGTGTGTTAGTACTAGTAGGCTTTGCTAACCTGGGTCAGCAAGGCGTCTATTTACACAAGGCTGCTCTATCAGCTACTGAAGGAAACTTACCTTCAGAGAATCCACTAAGTCATCGACTAGAAAGAGACGTCTCAGCTCTTTGACTGTGCCATTAACGTGACCGAGCACAACATTACTGTATTTCTGAATGAGCTCTTCAGACACAGCTAGATCAGACTCCAAGTAAGCCCTGCAAGAAAGAACAGCGTATGAAACTTTACTGTAGCAGTGCCACCAAAACATTACATATTATATACATAATATAAATACACCTTCTTCTTATGCTATAAAGAGGAAAAAACCCAAAACCTCACTGTATGAGGAACGCTAAAAGGACAGAACAGAACTAACCTAAGTTATTCTGAGAAGGTAGAAACAAACCTTAAAAAAACCCACAACCTCTCAGAACAAATGGGAAATACGTTTCTTTCTTGCTGCTACTGCCATGTATCTTACCTGGACAAGGCAAAAGTTGCGCAGGCTAACACGTGTGAGTGGCCAAGGCTATTGAGTGGCCAGAAGAGTGTCCAGTACCACTGACACATATGCCTGGGTCTTCGAAGTCTTCTACTCCTCATTAGTTTAATACATTATAGCATACGCTAAGTCCAATATGTATTTAAAAAAAAAAAAAGACAGAGTGTCTTGGGGGATGTGGGGTATGTGTCATTCTCTGTTTTGGCTGTTGTATGATATGGCCTAATAATCTCTGCGACTCCTGCATTTCTCAACTCAAAAGAGTACTACAAATGCAACATACCCATTCATACCTCTGGGAAGGCACTTCTGAAATTACCAAAACAAATGCACTAAGGCATGGTAAAATGAGCCAGTTTTTCATGTTAAAAAAATGTCTTATAAGTAATGACAGCAGTTGTTTTACTAGAAAGATACAAGCCCCTATCTGGTTAAGTCTACTTTCCACTGCACTGCGACTTTAATCTGTGGTTGTAGCGGCTACGGCTATTTAGACTTTTTAATAGAGAATAATTTATTTAATTTGTATATTGAAGGGAGAAGGAGCAGGGCACTCATTTTACAGTCACTACGGCTGTTAAACTTTTACTTTTGTTTAGGGTGGGATTCTGCTTTGGAGTGGCTTTGTTGGAGGGTTTTTTTTAAATTAAAACTGCACACTGGAGGCTCCTATATATGTTGTTTAAGGCAAAACTAAACATGGCCTTGTGGCAAGTCCAAAACAAATCAGAGGACTTTAAATGGTAACTACAGAGGGTGGCCATTTCAAGGCTACATTCTGTGATCTACATTGGCCTTGAGTCTGCACAGCCCTTCTCAACTCACCATCAAGATACTCAGAACCTGAATCAAAAACCTCAATCTCATGGATATGCTCTTCACTGTCAAACTAAATTCAAGTAAAAATATCTTTCTTGTAGTTGAAGCTATACAGATAAAAAGTAAGCAAACATGTACATTGGACAAGAATGCCTGGAAGCTTCTTATGAATAACAGTATTTTTAGAAATCAACAGCAGGAAAAGCTCAGGTAAAATAAGTTTTGCTTGTCCTTGCTACGAATGAACTGAACTGGCAAACCTGGAAATCCTTTTGGATACTGAAGAGCACTACTGGGTAGACAGAGCAAATAGGACCTCAGCTGGGAAACATTCAACCTAATGAGGGTGAATAGGATGGGCATACAAAAAAAAACATACCCCAAAAAACTAAGTTTACAAAACTATTTTTGTAGTACTTTATACTGCAATATTGAACACTGGTGCAAATTGTTCAGTTGGATTTTCCTATTTCAGATCTAAGCTTACAAGCAAATACTCCTTTTTTTTCCAGAGTTTTGTCCCACAGCTGCTTTAAGGACAGACTGGCTTCCACTGGGTAGACAAGCCACTACAGAATCAGGGAAGAATGGAAGTCAACCCAAGAAAACATTTTGCTTTGCCTTAATAAAGATGAAAGGAAGAGGACGTGAATGATTGTAAACACAACAAAATTAGTAAGAGCTGTAAATAGAAGGGCAAGCAGGAGTTTCTGAAAGGTGCAAGGGAAATTAAGATGGAATCACTTTATTGATTAATAAAGGGAGAGCAGCAAGGCTGAACAAGGTGGGACAGGGCTGGTATGGGAACAGGAACCATGCACTTTGTAATTACTACAACACATTAATACGGTTTTATTTCTCTGAAGATGCAGCTCTGCAACAATGGGTACCACTGTACTCCACCCCGGAAAGGATGCATACCACGGATAACATATTCCCACACTGCAGGGAAGCACACACATGGTATGCCTCAAGGACTTAGCTCATCACTTAAAGCAAAGAGCTTGGTTTGAGAACCTAAATTAACCCTTGATTCAACTCCTCAAGCCTTAGAATTCAGAGCCCAAGTTTCTGGATTTCTGATCTGGGCAGGTAGCAGTGAACCTGGATTCTGCTGATGACAAGGATTCTGCTGATGACAAGGCATCTTGCATGTGGAGAACACAGCTATGCTGCTACATACTAAACCATAAATGTTAAGAGTATTTGTTAATTTTATCTTTTTTGGGGGGGGTTATTTCCTGCTATATTTACTCTGATTTTTGCAAAATACATTTGCATTGACAGTGCTGCATTCTGAGTACTCTTTATATTTCGCACATCATCTGCCTCTGGTTCACATTCTGAAGACCATATCGTTCTAAAATGTATTTCTCCATTAGGTTGAAGTATTTGAGGTTTTTTTTCAATCTAACTTAAGACACTCCAGCATTCCGAAGGAAATCATCTGTATTAAGCACTCAATTAACTTTCTTTACCACTGTGGATGCCTACTGAGAAAAACTGAAAGAAAAGCAGTCATAGGCTAGGTAACAGATTTTTCAGTTATTATGCAACATATTATGACATATGTCACCTACTGTTTCTAAGGGTATCAATACTACTCTTCCGCAAAACAATACACTTTTGTCTTAATGAAAAGAAAAGCCTCACCTGAACGGATGGCCTTCATCAGACTTCTGGATTGCCTGGATAACTCCCTTGTATATCCTAAAGCTGATCGTCACAGAGAGCAGGGCCAAGGCAATGTAAGCAGTCACGCTCACGATGCTGAACACTGTTAATGAAAGCAGCAGGAACAAGCTGGCACCAAACACCACTCCCGTCTTCTTAATGTCTCGCCAGTAAAGGAGGTCAACAACTAGAATTTAAAAAAGGCAAAAAATTAGAACAAGATATCTCTTGCATCTGTATGAAAACAGTAAAACATGATTCATTTGACCACTGATAATCATCAAGGATGGAACTCGTGATCTCACTGTCAAACCAGGGCTGAAATTACAACTAGAAATAGGTTATTTTAGTACTGATTCTGCATTGGATTTCAGATTATTGGGATTATTGTTATTAGGGTTACCTCAAACGTAATTGGTAAAATTTAAGAACAATTCTGCCCTTAAGCAATGTCAGAATTAATCTCTTCAACTACTGTGCCATATTCTGCACCAGAACCACAACAGTTTGCCCTTAATTTCATTTTAATTTTGTGCATTTTGTGCAGGTCACTCACTGAAGAGATTGATTCCAATCCTCTGTTAGGACAACTGACAAGACACTGACAGATCTCTAAACCGTTACATCCTTATAAGTCTGGTAGAGGCAAAGGCACTGTTCGAGACTCATTAACAGTTCACTTTGTTTCCTTTTGACTGAAGACATTCCCACTGGAATTTATAATGTTGATTATGGGTGACAGACTGAGCCATCAAGAGGGAATAATCTCACTGAAATTTCAATCCAGGCTAAATCTGCTGTGCTACAATGCAAAATACTTCATTTGTAAACCAAGTTTAGTTTTTCCTTTAGTGAACTTCATGAGAAAACATAATATTATGCCATTTTTAGCATCACTGTTTAGAGAAAGGTACACCATTATGCAAGTTGTAAGTAATGGCTTAATACATCCATTGCAGATTGACTTATTTTGAGGCACCGTTGCATCTGGTTGATGACCTTACTAAACTCAGATAATCTGGAAATGCCATTCTCCATCATGGAGTATAGAACTGGGCACAGGGCATCTAGTCTAGTTTTATACTTCATGGTGTGGTATTACACAATTAAACTCACTCTTCATGGTTTCTACTTCTACAGATGATTAGATTTTCACAAGAACAAATTCCTTTTCTGCATCAAAACTGCTTGTTAATAGCAATAATTATTAGCTACAGAACTCAAAGTACAGAAAAATTATTACAATGCAAGCATAGCTATCCTATCTCATCCTAAACATCACCAAAGTTAAATGTAAAATAGCATACTGCAATTCAGAACAGATTTTTACTCTGAGTGACTGTAAAAAAAAAATAAAATTTTACTGTTATTTCTTACAGTATGAAAATGTGATAATGCACCAACATGAAACACTCAGTAGCCTATGCAGGGCAAAGTGTGCAAAATCCTTTTGTAAAGACAACACAAAAATACCACTGGGGCAATGGTGCCATTTCACAGCTTTTCAGATGCTGAAATCAATTCCTAATTATTTCTGTAGGGAAACCACACCGACCAGCAGTCACTGGAAATATGATAACCCAGGTCAGAACTTTAAACCCATCATTTTCATAATGCAAAATGCTTGATCCAAACATTTAATTCACATTTCTGTGGAGATTTCCTGAAGCTCTACAGACTGAATCAGGTTGAAGTTGCACAAACATCTTAAAACATCATATACCAAAACTGCTGTAAACAGCCTCACCCCTACCCCACCAATCAATCCCACTCCTTTCCTCTCCATGGCCACATGCAGAACCAGCCTGGTTTTCTCAGTGCAGCTGACAGCTACAGCACTAAAAAAAAAAAAAAATTAAAAAAAAATAAAAACTATGCAGCCAGCCAGATCAGATTCTGGATGCGGTTCACCATCTGACTCCACAGACATATGGGGCAAGAGATAGAGCAGCCAACCGAAGGAGGAGACGCTCCTGCCCTCAGCACAGCACCAAGGCCTCATCAAACTACAGCCCAACCTATCCATGCACTCTCGTGACCTGTTATTCCGCTCCATCTCTTCATGTTACAAAGCTGCACTTCTCTTTTCCCTGTCACACAAGTGCAGCTCTAAGCAAGACAACCTTTATTTAATATTTTTAAAAATCAAACAGAGAATCAAAGCTATCATAGAATTGCTTATATATGGGCTATAAACCCTAAATTTAACAACATTTTCTTTGCTTCTTATCACTAAAGTGTCTATTGGTGTCTCTGTACCCCTTACATTAAGCAAGTTTAGCAGCTAAAAGAAGCTTAGAACAGAATTGTGAGCTAAAACTTGTTGTAGACTGCAGATCTAAACTGAGCTGTGAATACCCATAACACTTGGGTGCAATTTTCAAAACCGTCTTGCCAAAAAAAAGTTGGTAGATTTTCTGTTCCTAAATCATGCAAGAAAACTTTGAAAAAAAGGCTTTCTTTCTGCAACCACACTTGTTTTACATGCTGCAATTTGAGCATCCACACATCGAAGTTTGGGTGCTGTTCCTATATCAAGTGACACACTAAGGATGAGCTCTACTCTCCGTTTGCAGATGGCATTTGTAAATGAGCTATTGCCTCCTCTGCAACAGTTTTAAAGCTGACAGTGGGTTCTTAGAGCTCCATAGGAAATCACTTATTACAAGCAGCACTGCATCATACCTGAATCTGCTATAAGGCCTGTAAAGATAGTAATTAGCTTGTATGACAGTTTGCAAAATGTGAGAAACAAAGGTAAATTGCTGGAATTAAAACCACAACAGCACAGATGCCATATGGCCTCCAGTCACCCAACCTCAAGTCTTTTGTTCTCAGTAATTACTAAGAAAAATCCCCAAGCTTGGACTTCCCAGACCAGAGTAAAACTGCACACAAAGCATTTTTCCTTGCTGCCTCCCCTCCATTTGGAGCACCACCAAATCAGCCCCAGCTTCATGACATACGTATCATGTTTCATTGTAAGTTCCTCAAAGGAAAATTCAAGATTAAAAATCACTGAAAAAATGATTTGTGTTTTTCAGTCCAGTACAGGATGAGACTTATTTATATCCCTGCATTGATCAGAAACAGGTATTTGCATTTCTTTCTGAAGCAAAAGATTAAAAGCATTACTAGAAGCAGCTTTCTGGCTTTAACTTACACACAAGATATTCACAGCAGATTAAAAAAAACCACAGGAAAACAGAAACCCCAAATGATTCTCAGAAACGGTCCTGCCAAGCTGTATCTTTCCTCAAAGAAACCATTCTAGGCTTTATTTTATACAAGATGAGCTACAATCTAGTACATTTAATGTGAGTATTCCCGGCCTATTCTAAAGCAAGAACAGCTGCCTACATTTGGTAAGCACGAACTGTCACTTGGCACGTCTAAAAATAGCACTGCTAGCATCCGTGCCTTACATGCAGAACTCATCCAATTACATTTTGCTTTTAAAGCAAGTGCTATGAGAGCTTTATCATTGTATTTCTTTTTTTTTATTATTTTTGAAGGCTTTTCTTTCTTTAACAGACATTTAAATTAAAAACAAACCATTCATATGTTTTTTTGCTTGGCAAAAACAAGTGGTTAGCCTGATAATCCTCCTCTTTTTAAAAAAAGCCCGAACTGAGCACCCTCTTTTTATTTATCAAAAGAGAAATTAGAAGCCACGAGACCTACAAGCAAGTTGAATTCCCCTCTATGAAAGAAAACGGAGAAAAAGGGACTAACCCATTTTGGCATCCATCTTGAGCGTGCCTGCACGCACCCAGATCTCGCACAGCTGACTACCCCGAGCCTTTTCACTTCCTGCCAGGGCGCTCAGAGGTCGGCAGAGCTACGCAACTGCCTGCCCGTGCGGAACCTCGCTTGGGTCCCGCCAATGGCTGCCCCTGCGCTAAGTCCTTGGAATGCAGCTGCGGAGCAAGGGACACGCCGTCACAATGAACAACTAACTCTCTATCCAGTATTTGGAAACAAACAGGGGGGGAAAAAAAGGGTTTGAGCGCAGAAGAAAGGCTGTTTGTGTGAGAGGAGAAGGAAGATTTAAAAAAACGCAAACAGTATATGATTTGCAAACGTTGTATGGACAATGGCCGTAACACTGGAACCTTTCTGTAATCTGAAAGGTAGGCAGGAATTCTTTATACTCTTCAGATAATAGTAAAAACAGTGTAGAAGCACAAGTCAGAGCCTTTCTGGATCAGTTTGAGAACAAGCAGCGTTGTGCTAATACAGAAATGTAAAGGAAGCATTTAGAATGGGCAGCTTTCAAATCCATCTGGAATGCATGGTAACAACTGTCACCATAGCACCATACAGGTTATGAAAAAGAAAATTCACTCTAGGCTGGCAAAAAAACAGTACATGACCACAAAGAGGCTGATTGCTGTACATTTCCATTTAGAGAAGCATCTTTCAGTTACGCTAAATAAAATTCCCATTTCCCGATGACACTGATCTTCAGGTTTTCCACTGGTTTTTTTATACACGGTATTCAGCAGGCGAGATCTGACCATGCATTTTCTCTTCTAAAGCCTGGTCAAGCCTGGTGTGGAGCAGCCCCAGCTGGAGACAGACCAACCCCAAGGAGAAGCCACCAACCATCCAGTGATCAATGTCTGCCGAGCACAAACTCCACCATTTTAAATATCTTCTACATCAGGATGACCATTTAAAATCCCAGCTGACAACTAAAGCAGGAGCAGTTACAGACTCAAGCCTCCTATCACCCTGATCAGACGTGTCAGAAGCCAGTTTGGTCCTCAACTGCCATGTCACAAGTCAACAACAAAGCCAAAACAACCCCTGGCTGGTGAAACTGGGTGGCTATAACATGAGTACACATGGTGCCAAGCACGTGGAGCTGATGAAAACCAACAGAGCTTTCCCTGTCCAAAGGACAGGCATTACAAAGGAGTGACACGTCCAGTGGGATGGATAGGCTTGTCTAACTAGATCCCAGAGGTCAGAAAACAAGTTTGCACCAAAGGCATTTGACTTGGCACAGCAAGAAAAAATGACACAGATGTCCCACATACACACTAAAATAAAAACAAAGTCCAACACTACCAGATTGTCCCCTCAAAATGCAAATACCATTTAACAACTCTTAATGAGCCAAAGAAGTACGTGTCTTTCATTTCTACTTAATCCTATACTTAGGCATGTGTGCACAATGTATGAACTGGGAAAACCACTCCACAGCCCTGATTGCTCATGATAAAAATACAAAAAGCTCAAGGGCTGCACAAGCTTATGCTACCTTTTCCACCTTTTAACTATTATGAACCAGAATTCAGATAGATTTTCAGCGCATGAACTAAAAAAAAAAAAATAAAAAAAAGAATAGCCTGGGATAGCCTGGGAACGTAGCTGTGGTGTTCCCCCTACCACCATCATTATTCAGCCATTAAAACCTGAAAATTAATTGAAAGAATTAAAATATAAATAAATAAATGTTAAACATTTTAGTACTAATTAATCTATGGAGTTATCATTAAAACTGCTAAAAACAGAAGTCATGCCATCCCCAGAATAAACTTATTTCATCCTGCCCATCTAGATGATCAATACCACAGGTATTAATCAATACGGCAGGTTATACCACTTTCACTATTCTGGTTCCTCAACCATAATGGCTGTAGTGAAAGAAAAATGCAGACCATAACTAAGTTTAGGATTATATTAATTAGAAAGTAGTGCTTTAGTTGGAAAGTTTAACTATGAACCTTAGTTTCAGCTCTTCTCTGGGTTTAGATTTGATAGTCTTTTTTTTTTTTTTTAAGGTCATTTTTTAGTATGGAAAGAAATGTGTTGCAATATTTGCTTCTCTATTTATTTAGGGGCAAGATGAATAGTGTAATCAGTCCCTGAACTTTACCCATCGTTTTTCATACCACTAGAGCACAACTTGAGGAAGGAAGAACACACAAAACAAGGCGTCTTCATCTCGTTACAAACATGCTATCAGAAACCACACTAAACCAGGCTTCAAAAGCAGTTGCAAAAGGACAGGAACGAGACTCGTCTGCTTCCCCAGAAAAACACCTTGCATTGCTTCCATTTTCTTTTAGAGCTTATCTCTACAAGTTAAAGTATAATTAAACCTCAGGCCAGTAGGGACTTCCTTGGAGGGAGAAACAGGCACTAAACCAGCTTCCTCCACACCAAAGGGGATGCCACTATGTTACAAACAAAGGAGGAGGAAGAAGAATTTAACCCCCTGCTTTGAATGCGTTATACCAGCACAAAATCTGCAAGCAGGATACGTTCAGGTTTGCTTTGTTTGTTTAAGGCCAGTTCCATTACACGCTAGACAGGTCTGCATTTTGCAAAGGAGCCGACAGTCCAGACCCCACATGGTTTGTGTGTTCCCCCCCAAAGTGTGCTGTAAAAGCATGATCATGATGAGCAATTCGTTGATTTTTAAACCAAGACAGACTCAACTATTCTCAACGTCACAAATTTTAGCCTTGAAAGTGTTCGTTTTCAGTTGCGGTGAGGGACAGACCACCACTAACCCTGCCTGTCCAGCTGTAAAAGAAAACCTGAAAACTGGGCCAATTATACATAACACACAAATATATATTATATTGAACACCCAAAGCTAACCTGACTTCCCATTCTTACAGAACCCTTCTAACCTTTTTTTTTTCTCCAACCTCAAGAACTTCAGGCCTCAAATATGGAGTGCTGAACATTTAAACAGTTACACATCAATAAAAGATTATTAAACACTGCAGCATATTTTTTTTTCAAATATTTTACAGCCCTTAAATGAAAGATTAGACCTTTTAGAAGCTTGTTTTGCAGGGGCAATGTTGTTTTCCCCTGCAGGGCTTTTATGCTACATATTTAGGTTTTGATAGAGCATTCTATAGATTTTAGACAGCTGGCAATCTTGTCCAAGTGGAAAAAACTCCTGGATTTTGAACAACAGTTATAAAAAAAAAAATGGAAACCTTCACAAGTACAAGCACCAAGTATGACAGGGCCCTTTAAGAAGTATCCAGAGATTATTAAAATTTTTTAAAGCTTGTTAGGTTGATAAAGTTTGAAGATTACGTATTCAAATAAGGCTTAAACTCTTACACACTGGGCACTAATATAACGATCCATGGAGATTTACACTAGAGATCTCCCATTGGTGCTTACAGGAACAAAGGTCGGAACCACACTAATTTAAGATTAGCTAGTTATTTACCTAAACCAATCTGATATTGTGGCTGTAAACTCTGAAAAAATCAGATGGCGTTTTACCTAGGATCCAAAAAGAATTATGAAAAATCCAAACGAGACGTGATTAAGGGCAGGCTCCAAACACGCTATGCTGAACAGGAAAAAAACAACCCCCTCCCTGCTGCAGCCTGCGTGCAATTTCTCTCGTTAAAATTAAGCTACATGGACTGCAAGCGCTTCATTTTGAGATAATAGTATTGTTAAATCATGAATAATCTAGGAATTTCAAAAGAACATCAGCTAAATGCAGGTATTTGTGCAGTGCACGCCAAACCGAGCCGTTCTTTAACACGCTCAGCAGCACTGCGAGAGATCTGCAGTGTCACACAAGCTCTTTCACCTCCATAAATCATTTATTCTTCCGCATCGCCTGCATTTACCAGTTTCAACCTATAGCTTTTACGGTTTTCCATACAGCAATTTCACCTCATACAAACAGATTTTACATCTTTGGATGCATCTCACAAATAAATACATATTTGATATTTGCTGAAAGCAATGCGCAGCATCTATAGCGTTCGAGGAAAAAAAAAAAAGAAGGGGGGGAAAAAAGATGGAAAGCGATACCCTTGTCCTTCCAGCTGCTCTGCTGGCTGTCCATCTCTCCGCAGGCGCTGTCCCTCCGGCTGCAGCTGTCAGTGATGCATGCCCGGTGGGGACCACGGGCTGCCCGCAGCCCTGCTGCTGCAGAGCGCGCTGGGCTTGCGGGGACGCGCAGGGCGGGGGCGCGCCTGACGCAGCGCCACCCTGGCCATTGAACACTCCTCCAGCAGGGAGACGGGTGCCACCTCCATAAACCTCCCGAACAGACGCCTTTCCCGCATTATTGTAAAAACAACCGCCTGGCTGGAGAAAGATAAAAGACGTCTTTGTAGCACACCTCTCCCTTTAAAATCGCCTTGGAAAGCAGAATAGTAGCCATTCTGTGCCCCGAACAAAAGCAAGAGGCTCATAAGACACAAAAAAGTCTTTTTCATAGAATCACAGAGTGGTTTAGGTTGGAAAGGACCTTAAAGATCATCCAGTTCCAGTCTTTAGTCCTCATGAACTGCTCGGCCATGTTTATTCATAGAATCACAGAACAGTTCGGGCTGGAAGGGATCTTAAAAGATCATCCAGTTCCAACCCCCCTGCCATGGGCAGGGACACCTCCTACTGGATCAGGCCATTCAAAGCCCCATCCGACCTGACCTTGAATACCTCCAGCGATGGGGCAGCCACAGCTTCCCCGGGCAACCTGCGCCAGTGCCTCACCTATCTCATCGTGAAGAAATTCTTCCTTATGTCTAGTCTAAATCTGCCCCTCTCCAGTTTATACCCATTGCTCCTTGTCCTATCACCACAAGCCTTTGTAAACAGTCTCTCTCCAGCTTTTTTGTAGCCCCTTTCAGGTTCTGGAAGGTCACTATAAGGTCTCCTCAGAGCCTCCTCTTCTCCAGACTGAACAACCCCAACTCTCTCAGCCTGTCCTCATACAGGAGGTGCTCCAGCCCTCTGATCATCCTTGTAGCCCTCATCTGGACCTGTTCCAACAGCTGCACATCATTCTTACGCTGAGGATTCCAGAACTGGACACACTACTTCAGATGAGGTCTCACAACAGAGTAGCAGAGGGGCAGAATCACCTCCCTTGCCCTGCTGGCCATGCTTCTTTTGATGCAGCCCAGGATACGGTTGGCCTTCTGAGCTTCGAACACACAATGCCAACTCACGTTGAGGTTCTCATCAACCAGCACCCCCAAGTCCTTCTCTGCAGGGCTGCTCTCGGTTACATCACTCCCATCCTGTATTGAAACCACGGATTGCCCAGAACCAGGTGTAGGACCTTGCACTTGGCCTTGTTGAACCTCATGAGGTTCACATAGATGCACTTCTCCAGCCTGTTCAGGTCCCTCTGGATTACATGCCACCCTTCTGGTGTGGCAATTGCACCACCCATCTTGGTGCCATCTCTCAAATGTTCTTCTCAAATCTATCTCCTCTACCCAATTCCTACAACCACCTTCCTTTCTTCATTGTACATCAGCATCCTAGGCTGCCAGCTGCAGACCTGACAATCAAATGCTCTTTTCATTTAAATAAAAGTAAAACCCTTAAACTTTACACTAACATACAGGAAGTAATGTACAAACATGAGCCAAGCATCAACTACAAATTCAAAACCCAAAAGAGAAGAGGTGCGAGAGAGATGTTTGTCATCCTGTTTGCCATCCCTGCTGCAAAAATTATGACTACTCTTCTAGTTTGGAGTCTCTCTTAATATGCAGATTATATATATACCTCCTCATATTTCCTCATATCAATCTGGAGCTGACAGTAAAACACTAAAAACTTCCCTGCATTGCTCCAAAACCTCTTAAAAATTCCATACACCATTTTCTAAAGAACTAGAAAAGAACATTCACACGACTCCACAAAAACAGAGCAGACTACCTGGGATGGAGATTCTGATTCAGTCCTTAACCAGACAGTTTTACTTGTCACTCAAGCAATCTTATATGGAGAAAGACAGCCACAAAGCTATCTGAAAGCCCTGTCGGTTCCTTCAATTGCTATATAAAGCTAAGGCCTCCTTTGACAGCAAGACCAGTGACACCCATTTTCAACTTGCACAAAGATCTGCATTGCATCCACAGTTTCAACAGGCAAATCAAAAGACGTACTACAGAAGGGAAATGGTAGGGTATATTCAAACACCGCAGAGTGAGAAAATCCAGAGTTGCATGCCACAAAAAATACAGAACATCTGAAAATCTGCCTCTGCCTTTGAGCTGAAATTCTGAAGATCAATGGGAAATCGTCCAAATCTGTGATCCTGCCTCCACATTTGTTTGGATGACAGCACTGTCACTAAACTAGTACAAAAAAAAAGTATGCTTTTCAGGAAGTTCTTTCCACTAAGTGTCAAACTGATAAAGATACACAATTAAAGCCCCTTCATCTTCATATTCTTCCTATTATATGCTTAATATCGTACACTTATGTAACACACTGCTAACCAGACATTTTGTTGTAGCCACACAAGCAGCAACAGCAAATCAGCAGTAGTCAGAGCATGGACAAACAGGCAGCCGAGCAGTGTCAGTGGCTGAGTTACCCGTCCCTACCCTCCCATGAGCCACTAACTCCCTCTGCAGGAGCTTCTCCCTGCCCTCAAGATCCTCTTCTTTGCACACACTCACATTCAGTCCTATTACCACTTAATGCAAATGATACCTAAAACGAAGCCTGTATCCCTCTGCGCTCACATCTCCTATTGCAGGCAAGATACACCTATGTAATCCTATTCTGCATATAAACCGAGCACCAGCACTGCCAGCAAACTTCTGCATAAGCTTCATTCTTCCATTAGGGAAATACCAACTAATAACCATGTTGGTATAGAAACAAGGTTTCTTACAAAACCTATCCAACTAACAGGCTACTTAACAAACGATATTATCAAGTCACCCAGACAACTAACAAGACACACCATCAGCTCTAAACACGTTCTTCTACTCAACACACTTACCTTCAAAGGGGCTGCATGCCTGCAGGGATGACTACCTACTTCTGCTCTCGCCCAAAGCCTCATTCAAAGCTGACTGCCTGTCTGTGCTTCTGGGAAGGTTTATAACTTACCACAAGCACTCCATTTTCTTCGTAACTCTGCCACTCTGCCAGTAGGTTCCCAAAGGCCTTGCTTCATTAGGAGCCTTAGCTCTACAAGCCTCTGCCTCTCGACAGGGGCACCGTGAGAGCTCTCACGGAACACAGCAGGTCTACCTCTTCTGAAAAAATTTCTCTCAAGGTTACTATTGGGGGGGTTCCTCCCTTATTTCTCCTACTCCTGAAATTCTCCACCCTAGAACAGAAGTCTGCATTTATTATTATTTACCTGGTAGCAAAGGAGAAGACCTGAATAGTCAAATTACCCAAGAATACAATCAAACGAAATTAAATCAAGACTTTACACTGAATTAAATCATATTTTACAAATAGTCTGCTCCTGAAAGAAACTTCAGAGGCATTCCAAGGTCTTTTCTCCCAGTAAAAGACAACAAACAAAACAAAACCAAACATTTCCCATCTGCTGAATGGCTCCATTTAACTAACTAAAAAATACAGAAACGAATCAAATAGGTACAGTACTGGCATAAAGCAGCATTTCTACCTTCTTTTAAGCTTCGTGCAACTACACTGACCCAGTTTGCTGTTAAAGAATCACAGAAAGCATTTTATTTCCACCTCCTCAATTCAGGAGTAAAAAGAAAAGCTTCATCATTGCTACCACTCAGCCATTTTCTTAAAGCACATCACCCACTTGGACTTCACCTTTGAACTTACCCTCTTAAGAAAACCTGGGAAATGTAAGATATTGGTAATGATTGCACTTCTGTAGCTCAGAGTTCCCCGTAGCATATATGAAAACAAGATTTAATCTGAAGTGAACGTCTACAGAGCCTGATGTTCAAAAACACCATGAAACTGGAGTGTCCTGTGAAACAGACTGCCTCAATAGCCAAGATCTCAACACCATTTTAAATTATTGCAATGCTCCACATGAATATACTGTGAGATTTAAACTGCTAATGTGGTTACATTTTGGTACACAACTTTGTCAGTCAGAGGTTTAGATTTTGAGGCATTCCACAGCATACTTTCGTTTCGTAATTCAATAACAAAAAATCCTCCACATCCTACCAATCAAATAAAGCTTTACAGAAGGCGTGGTTTTCTAGCCTGTGAGAATTAACGCTCTCCATCCAAAAGTAAACAAGGGCTTCTCAGTTAAGGAAGCCTGTACAACAGAAGGGCCAATATATGCTACAAACATATTTAGTTTTTAACTCCAGGAATAGTAAACTGATTTTGAACAGCTTTATTTCTTAAAGGCTGGAGCGTAATCCCCTGAAAAGCTTTGTGTTGTCGAGTTGTGCATCATTCCCAAACACTAGATGGCATCAAAGCCCTCTTTTCAGAGCCTGCCTTCCCACATAACTCCCGGGTCCTACTGCAGTGTCCTGGTGTGGCTCTGCATCCCTCACCAGCACCAGCCTGGGCAGAGGCTGGGGTACAGGTCTGCAGCACATGAACCATCAGGAAACAGCTGCCCTGAAATTACACCTTAAAAGGCAGCATTTGAGGGGGATCACAAATATGTATGTTAAAGCCTGGTGAGAGTGAAGCAGCATGGTCATCTCTTAGGAAGCTGAAAGCAGCACAGTGAGAAATGGAAGGAAAATGAAAAAAACAAAGGATCTTTGTATCCAGGACAGCAGGAATTGCTGGTGTTGCGGGGGAAGAAGTGCTATATGCTGTTGAAACTCACAAATAGGAGCACCTTATAAGGAGAGGACGTTCTTTATAGTTAACTATGGTTCTGAGTTCATTTTGGTTTGTTTTTTAAATCTGTGCACCTATTAAGTACAAGGTCCTTGTGGTCCAATACTACTACAAAACAGGTTATCCTTGGGTGTGCGCCAGGCAGCATTAAGCAAACATAGTTCCACCTACAAGGCTGTTCAAAGCTTTACATTTGCTTTATTGAAGTGGTGGAGTTCAAAAAAAATAAGCAACCTGCAACTCTTTTTAGGAGTTTCTGCCAGGTTCCTGCAGTCCCCTGGGACTGTTGGGAAGTTGCATCTTCAAGTAACACATAAACATGCTGGGCATTTAGGTTATCTTTCTAAAAAGAGCACTGTTAAGCAAGTGCTGAGGAACCTTAAGAGCACTAGAAAGGCAGTTCAGAATAATGTTTAAACAAGCATCAGCCATGCCACCTTGAGACGTAAGGTACAGTAAAATCTATTTCAGTTCCACTGATGGAAAGACAGAAAAAACACAACAGCAGCAGCCTTAAAAGGCCAAACATATGCACAGATCTGTTTCCTAGCCCTGTGATTAATTACCCCTCCCTTCTGAGAGTGTGGAAGACAAGTATACACATTAGTTCTTTGGTACTACTTTGAAATTGTACTTGAGTAGTGTGGTATTAAATCAGACAACTGATTTTATTCATGGCTTGTCATTAGTCTTCAGACAGGTCTCAGAAATCCAGTTCTGTATTCTGCAGTACAGCAGAAGTGAGTACAACAGTGAGCAGTATGGACTGTGGGAGGAAAAAATAGAAATAAAGAGCCATAAAAAAGATAATAAAAAAGCTGATAAAAAAAGGCCGATAAAAAAGACTGTTCATAGTTCCCCCTTTTCCCACACACCCAGCCCCGTGCCTGGGCCAGCTTCTGCCCCTCAACTGACACCAGTGCTGGACAGACGTGCGCCCTGCCCCAGCACTGTGCCACAGTGGGAGAATGAAGACACTGATCAACTCCTTCCTCTCCTGCTATTTTATGTGCAGCTTCTCCAGCAGTTTCTCACAGACAGAAGAGCAGCAGCTGTATCCTCCTCAGACCCAAAGCAGTCTGCTACATCCATGCAACGGTTAAAGACATCTCTGCAAAGGCTTCCTGTTAAAAGAACTAACAAAAAAGCTGGCATGCCAAGTGTGGTGTTCTTTTTTGTTTTCAAAAGTCATCTGATGTCTAAACAATTAACCCCTGACACAAAGTATAAGATACTGAGCAGCTGTTCTCCAGACAGGGCTATATGCTGGAAGCTGAGCACAAGGACAGTGTTTTCCAGACAGGGCAAGTCCTCACAGAATGGAGTGTTTTAACAGTGCAATTATAATGAAATCTCGTCGCAAGGGAAAAGCAAAACCTCTCTCCTTTCTGCCTACCTGTATGTATAGGAGCTGTGAGACATGAGGAATAGCAACTATCATGCAAAGTTAAATGTAAAACCTGCATCTTCTATCTTGTTTTCCAAACCCTGTTTTGATTGCACCAACACCCTGATGATCCCCTCAACATAAACTTGTTACTCCCTTCCAAAACACAGTTGATGTGAAAGACATAAATAAGGCATGTAGTATTTTACTAACTGTAGCTTGCAGCTACTGCACAAATATACTAATATTTGTGTTTCTATTTAGAACAGAGTAATTGTACTTGCTGCAGTAGCTGGATATCAGCTGGAATGCTTCTGGTGCAAGACTTAAGTAGCAGCAGAGTATTGCGACATCAAAAAGCAAAGTATTCCTCTAGTCTACAAAGCTGGAATTTCATGAGGCAATCAGTTTAGAGAACAGAATGCAACACAATAATGGTTTTATCCTTCCTTCAACCTTCTGCTACTTACACTTTATACAAGAAAAATTAACTACATTGAAGTGCAAGCTCACCTGGAAAGAAAAATGGAAATTAATATCTGTACTGTGGATAAACCAATGTTAAGGTTTGCAGGATACTGAACTTCTTAATAGCCACTTTCCTGGTAACCTGAATACTAAGCTCCCTTATGTGCACTATTTATTTCAAACCACGGGCCTTGATCTAAGGCAAGCTGCAAGTCACCCGAGTGGAGATGCACAGGTTCTTTTCCACACTCCAGACACGCACAGGAGCAGCAAGGGTATTTTCTTAAGTTTCAGAGTCTGAGCTGTGTATGAAAAGACAGACATGCCTCTTCAAATGACATATACACAGCAGACTGAAACACCATCCTTGGTTTACTATCACATATTAAGAGCAAGTTTGGAAGGCCACCTAATACCCAGCCTGTAGATAACCGCAGAAGAGCTTGGAGTGAGTAGTGACTTATTTCTGTATCAACATATCATCATCAGGAGAACTGAAGGAGAAAACTGGAGACAAGTGAGTCCACCCCTAATAAACAGAAAAAAAAAGTACTAAAGCAATCAGAACGTGAGAGGTAAAAGCGCAGTCACTAACATTTTCTGTTAACCTCAGCTGACATAAAGAAGTTTACAGAAAGTGACTTAAAATAGAATAAGTCATGACATGCTTAAGTTTAGCTAAAGAATTATGCGGATTAGTGAACTGCAAGACAGCATACACAGATTACCTGAAGATTTATTCAGCTTTGCTGAAAATATAGTAGTAGGCTTTTCCTTTTCTTTAACAGGAGGAGATTCTCGCTCAGCTTTCTTCTCAAAAGCTTCCGATTTTAATACACTGTCTACCTCTTTTTCAGCAGATAGAGGTGAAGTATCTGTGACTGGTAAGGACACCACGGATACTGCAGGCACTTCTCTGTCCACAGTCTCCAAGAACTTTTTCAAGGCATTAGTATCTTCCTCAGCTTTTACTTCTACATTCTTTATAGACAGATCACAGGGTAGCTCTGGGCAAGGCAACTGCTTCTTCTCATCTTTGACCACCTTACTGATATCTTCACTTTCTTCTTTGTGCATTACTTCTCTGTCAGTAGCTTCTGCCACAAACTCAGGAGCAGTTTTAGGATAGGCTAACATCACAAAGTCTTCTTCCACTGAGACTGGGGAAGAGTCCATGGGTGAAAGAGCTTTGTTGTCTCCTATTTTTGGTTCCATAGCAACAGACACATCAGCTGAATAAGCCATAGCATTCAGCTCTTCCATTTGAAGAGGAATCTTCTCTGCCTTGGCTATTTTTGTAGGTGTTGGCTCAGACGGCACAGGGGCAACAATTTCGGAAGAGTCCAGTTCAGGTTGGAAAGACTCCAGATAAGGCTTGCCTGTGGCAGCTACTGAATCCACCAGTGGTTCCTTGTGTTCATCATCAGCTACAACGTTCTCAGTTGATTTACTTCTGAAGATGAGAGATGGATCTTCACTCACTTTCTCCGTAAAGTCAGGTGTCACCTGGCTATTAAACAAGTCAGATTTTCCAAACTGCGGAGACAGTTTTTCAGCAAATTCCTTGTGTTCAGGCACACTCTGAGAAACACATTCTGTTACCGGTGTCTTTGAATAATCTGTAAAGGATGGAGAAACAGATTCAGCAGAGACCTTTGTTTCTTTAATTAAGTCACATGCAATAGATATATATGGAGTCTCTGTATCTTCAGGACCAGCACTACCCTCGTGATCAGGTTTTTTAAATGCTAATACCCCTTTTGCTTCTTGGGCCTGTGTCAGCGGTACATTCACTGCCTCTTGGTATAAAGGAGTTTCTTCAGTTTCTTCTTTTACATTCTCATAATTAGCAGCAGGAATAAATGTTTCTAAAGGGGAAGCGTCAAGCTGCACAGCAGATGCTTCTGCACCAGCAGTCCCAGTGCTTAGTGGGGCTTCCATAACAATATCTGGCAGTACTGGTGATGGAGCAGCTTCCGATCCTTCAAATGAGGGACAGAGTTGTGTCACAGGTTTCAGAGTTTCTTGTACTGACTCGGAGGTTTGAACTAAATCAATCTTTGTTTCATAAGCAAGTTTTGTACATGCCACATCATGCATTTCACTTTCATATGCTTCTTGTACCAGATCAGGAGTAAGACCTTCAGGCATATTCGCTGCAGTGTCAGATGGCACTGTTGATATACTCTCCGTTTTCGCATAGTCAGCTTCCTGGCCTTCCTGCTTGCCAACTGCTCGAGTGCTAAAATCCCCTTGTTCTGTGCTTGTCTGAGCTTTCATTTCTGCTATTTTTTTCTCGTCATCGGTTCTATTTTCTGAAGTGCCTTCCTCTAGCGGAGAAAGAGATTTGACTTTGTTACCACTGGGACTTGCAGAGGATTCAAATTTAGTACAGGTGATGTAAGTCTGTGAAGGTTCTTTTACAGCTTCTGGGGTACTTGGGAAGGAGCGATCTTCAGTGCTGCCTTCACTCTCTCTATCGTAATCCTCCTCCACATTCAGTTTATCCACACCGAATTTCTCATCTAAACTGCCTTCTAGTTTGGCATTTATTTTACTTCCAACATCCTCTCTCACACTGCTCAATCCATGACTAGCACCTTTTACTTCCCATATTGGCTCAAATGGTTTGAAGTCTGCATATTCTTCCCTCCTAAGAGGGTCTTCTTTCAACACTCCCTTTTCACCATGATCATCAGCTCTGTATTTGTCTTTGTTATAAAACAGATCTTCCTCACTTTTGTCAGATAAATCTTGAGGAGTTTCTGGAGACATTTTCAGCTGTTCTCCAGACATTTTCTCCAGGTTAGGTAATTCTTTAGGGCCCTCTAGCTGTGTTTCTTCTTCAGCATGAGATAAAATGGCTGCTTCTACTTTAGTTAATGGGGATTCTGAGTATTTCATCTCTGAAATGTCTTTTTCATTTCCCTCTGCAAGAAATTGATTTCTTGCATTTTCCATAGTTTCATTATAAACCTGACTTGTATTTTCTTTGTAAATGCCTCTTGCAGGTAATCCATCTGTGGGTGTATCAAAGGCTGTGTGCTCTTTAAAGGAATCAGCTGAGATAGGAGAGAAGGAGGGAAGAGAAGGAGTAGTATCAAGCAGGACTGCAGTAAAATCCTCTTGACCAAGCGACTTAGTGCTACCTGGCTGCTCCTGCAAGTCCGTAACTTTTTCTGTGACCGTGGACAGAAAGGAAAGTTAGAGAATGCAAGTGCTCTTAAAGTCAATGCAAACTTTCATGACAGGTTCACATGATGTTAGTTATTAAGAGGTTCCTCCAAATTCTATTGTAAATACTACTAGCCACTAAAACAAAAGTATCAGTTAAAGTATACTATTCTATTTCAACTCTTCTAGCACAGAATTATGCAAGACACTAGAGAAGCAGCAACTTTATGCAGCACAAAGATCACAGTACAGCTGAAGATGCCAGACAGGTACAGAGCATCCAAGTACAGCAGGCAATATTAACGAAGTGAGAAAGGGAGGGTGGGGTGGCAAGGTGAGACACAGAGAGACAGAGTATATGTGTATGCTTGTACATGCACATATGCACAAATGTGCATGCCAGCAAGAATTTTGGACACTTTTTTAAATGGGAATTTGGTAGACAGTGTAGCTAACAAAACCCACTAGATAAATACTACATGAACAAATTTTACTTATATAAAATACTGCAGAAAGTTACTATGGATTAAATCTTTCTGCTAAATCAGTAAAGCAACTATGCTTTGATGTGTTAACCTGTTAATAGTATCAACTTTTCTCCTACATTAAGGGTCCAAGAATTCACAGATGGCTGCAGCTTGTTTATAGAACAGTTTACCATGTAAAGAAATAAATGTGTATTAAAATCTTGAATAGATCAACTGAAAAGTCAAAACTGAAAAGCGTGATAGAGGCCATTCTTGGACCCGTGCTGACTTTTAGTAAACACAGACTAATTGGAAAGAGTTAATGAGATCAGATCAGAAATGCAGGATGTATTCAGACAAAGGTGAGCAGAAAGAACTTGCCTGCAGAGGAGTGCATCAGAGGCGCAGATGTAGCAGGAAGAGCAAAAAGGGTCTCATCTGAAAAACAAACAAATAACCTCAGCAGAAATAAAGACTAGGCTGAAGAAGGGAGAAAGCACTCTAGTCAGTTCCCAGTAAGTCAAACAGATCCATAACCAACATCTACACCCACAGAGAACCACAGAACTAGAGACAAGCCAAGTGCATTGGGAGAGGTAATGCTCAGAATTCTCCATGTACAATAGGGTCTTCACTGACAGATCTTCACCCTCAAAGCCAGGGAACAAACTTAGATACACCAGTATAGACAGTCTTCATTTTCCCCACATTTCCATAGTACCAAGTGGCTACAGCATCTCTAGCATCAGATACAAACTGCCACTGTCAATGACATACTGCCCTTAACCAGCTTGCTTTGTCAGTAGATCTGCTAACATCAGCTAAGCTGTGTGAGAACAGCAGAAATACGGAGACTCAACCAAGAATTGTGAAAAGTTAAAATGACTCAAGTAAGATTTGACACTGCCCACAAACACAGCACTGATAAGGCATGCTAGTCCTGATCAAAATGGCAACAGGCTATGCTATTCTATTCTATATGACTGTACTATTGGCTTTAAGTTTGTATCTTTACTACCTTTGAGGTGTTATAATGCAGACAAGCTTCCAAATGAAGGCTTTTTTTTTTTTTTTACAGGCTTCTCTGGCATGATCCAAGGACCATATTTTGCTTTGCTGAATTTGTTTTAACCCTAATATTTCACAAGGTAATCTCAGCTCTCCAATTTCCATTCAAAGACCCAATTAGATGTAAGGAAGGACACCCTCCTAAGCTAAGGAAGTCACCTTCATTCACTACTGCATGAGGGTCAGAAGCCGGTCAATCCCAGAGTTTCACATTGCAGGCCATTGGAAATAAAAGCATATAACTATGACACTTCACTCAGCTGCATGAAGCATTTAATGAAAAACCATTCTAGAAGAAGCAATATTAGCTATTATTAGGAACCAGGCAAACCGGAACAGGTCTTCCTTTAGATGTCTGTCTCAGCAGCAGTATTTTTCCCAGGTCCATCGTGGCCTGTTAGCAGTATGTTAATGTAAAACCACCAACCTTAAGTTAAATATATTTCATTCAGAACAGTGTGTAAAGTTTTCAACCTAGGGCTGCAAAAGAATATTTGCAATTTACAACAACTGCATTAGCAGAGTGCAAAATTATATTAAAGCATGTCAATTAGATTTTGAATTTCCAGTGGAGACATCAACAATCTTCAGTTTTATTATTTGCCTGGACAAAAGTACTGAAAAAGTTACGAACTTTTTTTTTTTTTCAAATTAAAAGCAAAGAAAAATACAAGCAATTGATTTTATAAGATGAAAGGTAAAAAGTGAGAATATGGTAGACCCAGCAGCACATACATAATCCAGTAAAGCAAAGGATTAAGGTAGTTTTTGTTTCAGCGTTAAACCAAGGCCTTCTGCAAAAGCGATACCACTTCAGGATACTCATGACCTGTCTGGCTTACTCCAGTTATTCCTACCCAGAGTCATCTAAAAATCAAGTTTTCTCACAACTTGCATTTCTTGTCACAGTATACAGTTGGTTGGTTTTGTTTCACAGAACACTCATCTCCAAATGATGTTTATAATCCACAAAATAAAGCAAGATATAAGAAAACAGAGTAATAAAGCTGGACTGCAGGACTCTCTATTTAGAAGCTTCCCTCAACTCCTGCCGAGCCAAAGGGATTTCTATTGAGTTTTCTAGAAATTACACTTTCCTATTAAGGACCACATAGAGAGAAACCTCAATTCCAAATTTAGAACACATTAAAGCAGTGTTACAGCAAAAGCTTTTAAGGACAAAAACCCCACTGGAGGACAACTGATCAATATGTGACACTAAGTCACAGAACTGCAACACTCATCCATATACTGCCAAGTATACTGTACGCCCTTTTTACAGGAGATGCTTGACTGGGCACGCCCTGACTTGCTGGGATCTCTTCTGCAAGCAGACTGCTTGCAAGGGGCCCACCACTCCACAAGACAGGTAAGCAAGTCACCAGGTTTGGAGGGTGAAACAGGAGGCTTCACTAAGAGTGCAGCTTGGGACTAATACCTCCAGAAAGCCTCCCTCAAAATGAGGTTTTTAGCAGTAACATCAGTTTTTTCTTCTTTCTAGATTGCCTGGTCCATCAAGGGTTACTACTGAGCTTTAGATTTTAGGCTAGCAAGCCTTAGGGTTTGCACCAAGCAGCAGCACACCCTCCTTTTTCTCTCAACATTATGCCTGGATGGACCAGCAAGCAAGCCCTCCTGACCACAAATGCAGAACTGTGCCCTTACATGAGGTTACTGGCTGCTGACCCTGCCGAAATACCCAACCACTTGTTGGTTAAATTAAGTAGTAGTGTCCACACATTCCGTGCTTGAGCCAGTGCCAATCTTATCACCTCATCTCTAACTCAGCTGTAGCACACTCGCCTTGGAGCACCACACACACCAGGTCCAAAGCCACAAGGGACCTGTGATGGGGCAGTTCACCAAGGAGCCAGTAACAGAGACTCATCAGCCTGCAACTTCCCCGAAACTACATGCTCTCCCCTCCTCCGGGCCACACCAGGGCAGCATGACCTTTATTTGCTGGAAGAGGTCTACACTTTGCAACAGAGGAGAGGGAAGAGAAAGCAGGATGGACCCAATGAGACCACACTGTGCAGCATGAAGAGAGAGACCTCAGGGAGCCCAAATGAAAAGGATCTTGCAGGGAAGCCAAGAGGGAAATCAAGAACAAGTCACTAGAGTGACTGAAAATGTAGAAATAAAAGAAGGGTAAAGAAAGAAGAATCCACTAGGGTGAGGAGGTAAAGAGGAAAATGCACAACACATCCCTGAAGCTGCAGTACATTTGGTGTCCAAAGTGCAACTGCAATCTCTAACAAAAATTCTCGACTTAAAAATCTTTTGAGTAGTTCCCAACCCCACACAGAGAGGTTTCACTTTCTGGTAAGGAACACTGGTTTTAAGAGAGTGAGCACTGTGCCCCATTTCCAGTGCCCCATTAAGACAGCACAATGCAGAAACTCCTTCTCAGGTTTGGCTCCCATTTACTCAACACAGAAATACACAATAGCAGTGCCAGTCACTGAATCTCAGGTTCTCTTAATGGAAGGGTATTATGCCCACACCCAAACTTTATTTTCCACACATAGCTGGAGTGTGAAAAGTGATTACATAAAAGCAGTATTTCCTAAGAGCCAAGGAGAACCACCCACTTTTCCTCCACCCACTGCAGAAAGGCAATTTTTCCTACTGAAAGGAAGAAGATACAAGGACTTTTCCCTTCTGTGGGCCCTGTGTAATACCTCCAAGCAAGTAGAGAGGACAGAGCAGAGCTCTACAACACCCACAGTACGACTGCCAACTGAACCAAGCATTCTCTCCAGCTTGTAATTCAAATGACACTGTGAAAGGAACGGTGTTTAGAAATCATAGCCTGGCATACAGCAAGGTTGTCCAGGCTGAAGGAATGCCACATGGAGCATGTGAGCCACTTTGGCCAACACTTGCAGAACAGTCTGGAGAACCACTGCCTCCTCCCACCCACTGCTCAAGTAGTCACACTGGTAACAGCTGAGAAGTGTAGTAAGCTTTGTAGTGAAGCACTTTTAGTGGAATAACTTCATTTGTAAAAGAAGTGCAGATCACCGAGGGTGGCTTTTCCTATTTGCATATCAATGGCAGAAATTAGGCAACAAACAAAGAAAGTAGTAGTACACTACCAGCAGACTCAAATAAAAGCTGCAGAATATATCAAGCTCTAAGCAAGTGTACTTTCACATAAAGCTGCATACTCAAACTCCTTTCTTGACATATCAAGCGGGCCTTCGATACAGCAAAGCTTCACACAAAGATACAAATAAAATCTGAGCAAAGTCGTCTTCAGTTTTTATAAATCATAAAAATACTAACTCAGTAAGATGAACTGCTTGATTACTGTTTCCAGCAATGGAATAAGGAATGAGACCTCAAAATGAACACTAAATCTCCAGGAAGAGATGGCTCTTACTCCAAATTTTATGAGCCGAAAATCTGTAACGGTGCAGGTTAGTAACCTTCATTAGAGTTAAAAGCAAGAGACCTCCTGTTTGCGAATGGTATTACTTTCTATTAGTTAGCTGAAGTAGTCCAATGTTTTTTTAAAGAGAATTTTACAGACAGACTCAACCTTGCCCAGGTGATCTTGCAGCTGCAGTGGAATACCAATATTGTATTCAAGCATACACATCACCAAACCAACAACAGGCAAACAGCAGTCATGCAAACGAGAGAAAAGTTAACAGTTCTGCTCACTACCACACACTCCTCTGACTTTTCCTGCATATTTTTAAAAATCCACCTAATATGAACACAGTCCCTTAAAGTGAAAGGAAAAGCATTTAGGGAACAGCAGAACAAAGTGATGCACAAAGTGACTCATTCTGATTGCATTCCTACTTTTAACCAAAAGCATTCTGCAAATTCTACCTTGAATTTTTGCAGATCAATTATTCCCACCCAAAAAGCCACTCACAAACAACTCTGTAGCTTCTCCTTTCATTAGCATGCACTTTCATTCTCTAAAACTTTAAACCATGGTTTCAGCTGAAGCGTTAGCTTTACCAACAAGAAAAACATTTCAGTTTAGTTTAAAAATAAAAAAACTCACACTAGCATGACAAAGAGGTATCATTTCAAACCCTAAGTTTTTGCGGATTGCACACTGACTGGTTCTGCTACAAGATACTGATACAATTAATATAAAACATTAAATTTAATACCAATGTTTTGGATAAAATGCAGAGAAATAAATGCAGAGAAACTTCCCAGATGATTAAGAAACCAAAAGCAAAGTTAGCTGCAAAGATTTCCAGAGAAAAATGGAAGAGTGTTTAAAAAAAAAAAAGAGTAATAAATTGAAAATTCCAGGAAAAGTAATTTATGGAAAGAAATACTTTTTCTTTTTCCCAAAAAACATACTTGCCAACAGAAAGCAGAGGACTTCAATCTAGTCACAGAAATTTAGAACTCAGATAGAAAATGCTCTGTCCCTCGTTACCAGGTTTTTGGTAACAGACATACTCTTCCATACCCTTCCATCTTCTCTCACATGTGACTCCTTCCAAGCATCAGTAACAGGTTTATGGTAAGGCACGTTTGCTGTTAGGTTACTCTCGTTATTTTTATGTATGAGCTCAGCAATGGAAAAAAAGTCTAAATATTTCATTTTCTACATACAAACACATAGTACACTTGACAGTGACACACAGTTTAGCTTCGGTAGGAGACTCCTAGGCTGCTAGGTAGCAGTTTCAGTCTTTAGAAAATAAAAAACATTTCCTGGAGAGTGTATGCTATTCTTAAAGCAAATTAAAAACAGTTGGCAAAAATAAAGTTTAAGAATCTACTTCACCTCTGCATATTTAGGAAATGAGCAAAATGCCTAACTAACAAAATAGAGACTGCTTTTATCTTACAGACCTACCACAGCAAGACACTGATTTTGAAGGGCCTCTATTGTTAATACAAATATTTAACAATAAAGGACAACAGGGCAAAATTAATACTCAAAGGAATAGCATCTGTGACATGACTCACAAGTAGCATGAGCTACATTTGCAGAAATCCCTCTTGGGCTGATATAAAAAATACATGTCTGCTTTTTCAATGCATGGATTTACTAATTTGTCCACAGTAAAAACTGTCCCAAGCAGCCTCTCTGATCTCAAACCATCCAGAGGCATAGAATGGTTTGGATTGGAAGGGACCTTAATGATCACCCAGTTCCACCTGCACTGCCATAGGCAGGGACACCTCCCACTTGGATCAAGTTGCTCAAAGCCTCATCCAACCTGGCCTTCAACACCTCCAGGGATGGGGCATACATGGCTTCTCTGGGCAACCTGTGCCAGTGTCTCACCACCCTCCCAGGAAAAAAATTCTTACTAATACCTAATCTAAATTTTCACTCTTTCAGCTTAAAACTGTCCCCTCCTCCCCCACTCCCTCATCCTATTCCTGCACTCCCTGACAAAGAGCCCCTCCCCAGCCTTTCCCTTTAAACTACCAGAGCCTTCTCTTCTCTAGGCTGAAGAAGCCCAACTCTCTCACCCTGTCCTTACAGGGAAGGTGCTCCAGCCCTCTGATGTTCTTCACTCAATCCAACAGATCCATGCCCTTCCTGTGCTGAGGACTCCAGAACTGAACAGAGGACTCCAGGCGAGGGAGGTCTCACCAGAGCAGAGCAGAGGGACAAAATCATCTCCCTCACCCTGCAGGTTAAATTTCTTCTGATGTAACCCAGCTATTATCTAAGCAAAACACAGATATAGTACTGCCATAAACTTCTACTCTTCCACAGATGCAAGAACTCCAAACACCTCAAAAGGCTTTTGCAGACCAGTGCAGTATCCTCACCCTTCATAACCACTGGAAGGAATGGCCATGGCTTCTCTCCTGTGTGTGTTGATGTCAAATTATTATGAGTTAATTGTTACCTCTTGGCATAAAGTGGCAAAGACAACATACTCAGTCATTTAAAAGTTAAATGGAATTATTTCAAGGAGAGTCAAGTTCTTGGATGCCTAATTTCCTGCTGCGGAGTAAACAAGGGCACACAACTTCACAAGAACTTCCTGAGAAAAGCAGCTGCCTACACAAACTCAATTTAAGTCATCTCCTGTTATGATGCCATTGTTCTAAATAAGGTATTCAACAAATATTTAAGAAATTCAAGATAAAGACCATTATCTATTAATAGCATCTTTTCACGTCATTAGATCAGGCTGCAGAACCACAGCAAGTCATTAGGTTTTCTCACTTCATTCTTTTTAGTTACACAGGTAAGTTTATAAACAGAAGTTTCCAGTTCAGGAAACTCAGACTGTAAACTACTTGGAAATCTGACGGAAGTATACAAGCTGCTACAGAAGATGGAGAAGGCTGAAGATTTACGTGAAATCCGGAGCTTCATTTTTAACATCTTGAGGGTATCGGAGCTAGGATCACAAAAGCATCCAGGAGTTTTGATTCTTAACAAAGGCAGCTGTTGGTCACCTCAGGTCTTCACGGAAATCACTGCAAAACGGTACCCAACATCACTTGCAGAGCGAGTTGCACTATACTGCACAGGAAATTTCTTTACCTATTTCAAATAACATGAAATGAGAAAGCAAGTTCAAAACAGCCATTTGAAACAATGCTTGCTGCTTTAAGTATTCTGTTCATGTAAACGTAAGTCTCCAGCAAGAAGCATTTTCTTATTATCCAAGAAGAAATCTGTAACCAAACTTGTTTAAGCAAGTTTTATTTTTCAATATTATATTTACGTGGTCAAACTTGCAGCAATTCTCCTCTTTCAGAAAAACTACACTTGAGGCAAGTTGCCCAGCAGCGCAGATAATGCAAAGCGTACAGGCATAGAGGCAAGGTTTATGCCATTTCATCTTCTTTTGATGAGCTATAGAGTAAAAAGCAGGAAAGACAGTACTGCTCCCCTGTTATACCCAACTGCCAACCACAGAAAGAACAGATGGACAAGGAAGATACCTTAATGCTGGCTCTGTTACAATTCTTTTTATTACAATTCCCAGATGGCCAAAAGAAGTTTCCACTGCAAGAGTGTTTTTAAAAGGCTGTTAAATGCTTCAGAAACCTAACTGCCAGCCTCGCCTCCTTCTTGTAACCAACCATTTTGATCAACAACACTACAGACAGGATCCAAGCAGCACTTCAGAGGATGGCTGTAGAATGGCATTTCCCATTAAAAAGTCTCTCAGCAACATGAATGCCACTGCACCTCTTCAGAACAGAGTCAGAAGAATTTTATCTGGCACGTTTTGTTACTAAAAGTAAACAAACGAAGAACAAATTCACACAGGTGTGTTGCAAGAAACTTTTTGTTATTCTTATACCAAGTATAACAAGAAAATAAAGAATTCCAAGAAACAAGATGCACATACCTATCACAGACCAGCAGTTCACGGTGGCTCCCCATGAGGAAAGTTAAATCCTCTGAGGAACAAAGATAAACTACTTGGCTTCGGAGCAGAAACTAAGCTTATGGGCAAACAAGTAACACACAACAGAAAATGCTGTGTAGATAAACCGTGCCTTCTACCCGAAGCGTATCAACTGGTCTAATCACCTAAATTCTGCCTTCTTACAGGGGTAGCATTAGGTGATGGGTAAACACCTTCCTTTATTAACATCAGGTGGCCACAATAACAGTAAGTACCCACTTCAAAATCAGAACTATATTTAATACATAAAACATAAATATTTAATAGTAAAGCTTAGAATGAATCTGGAATGATTTCAGATATGAATATTCACAGAGCCAACATTTATACAGAATCATAGAATAATTTGGGTTGGAAGGGACCTTAAAGATCATTGGGTTCCAACCCCCTTGCCATGGGCAGGGACACCTCCCACTGGATCAGGCTGCCTAAGGCCCCATCCAACCTGGCCTTGAACACCTCCAGGGATGGAGCAGCCATAACTTCCCTGGGCAACCTGTGCCCATGCCTCACCACCCTCATAGCAAAGAAATTCCTGATTAAAGTTGTTTCTTTCTGCTTCTATTTTAATATACTTAATTAGAAAGAAAATCTAGCCAACTGCAAACATACATGTCCAGTTACACATGGCTTTAAAGGTAAGTTTTAGTCTTTGGCAGCATTTGGAACCAAATACATACTAGATAATTGCTCTAAAAACTAAATAGCTCTTCCTTCAGATCCAGACTCTTTAACCATATGTTGAAGTAACAAACAGAAATTTGGGTTCTGGCAGAGTCACAAAGCAGAAAAATATAATAATTACATCAGAACATAGAAGCAGGAGGTCTAAAGAGCCACACAAATCCTATCATTATGCAGACATTATCCAATTTAATTTTGGAGATTATATCAATCATAAGATTCCCTTTCACAGATTCGTACAGATTGAATTTTTCCCTGCTTTCCCTACAATTAAACAAATTAATCAGTATTTAGATTAGGAAGTTTATCATTTCAGAAGAATGTAGTTATTAGCTAAATTAATCTTTAGAGAATGGAGAAGAGATGCTTTTGATTTCTTTTAGCATCTATTCCCAACACATTACCTTGCGCGACAAGCCTCTGACATAAGAGCTTATAGTCTGCAAAATAAAAACAAATTGGTGCATAAGAGATCTTCATCTCAAAAGAGTGAAAAAGAACATGGACATTCATTGGAGGATTCATTACAGCCATTAGCATTTGTATAAGCATGTTTTAATGAAAAACCAAAGCAGTGTGAATATGATGCACACTGTCCTGATGTCCTCCTCATCCACAAAGGTGGTCAGAAATCAAGCAGCACTGAATTTCCTGGGTTGCAATAGATTTTAATCAACACAGATTTTAACTGCCTACTTCAGGTTTTTGTCAAGTGACACAAACCACAGACACAGGAAAACTCATTTTCTTATTTAACGATGTGATCTTTTAAAGAAAACATGAGTTTTGAGTTTAACAGACTAGAAATTCATTCCTCCGCCCTCTGAACAGCATCTCTCAAGCTGAAGGCATGAATACTTGAAGACCTGGACGAAGACCAAGAAAGAAGCAACCTTTCTTCCACCACTACCACATCCATCTTTCTGCTTCCTCCCAGTCTTGCTTGTTCCTTTCACTTCTGCAGCTACAACCTGCTTTTGAAGGCCTTGCACATGCTCCTTCATCTGTTTGACTTGGCATTCATTTCCTTTTCAGACACGAAGGACAGAGACGGGCAGGCATTAAGGAATTTTATCTTCTGTCAGAAAAGATGGAATAGCAGAGTTCAAGAAACCCTATCACAAACCAGTAATAACTGGGTAAGTGGTAGGACTTCAACATTAGATTGGGAACATTTTTAATGGGCAACAGAAAAGTTTATATTTATCTCAATCTTGTGTCATATTTAGAGACTTCTTAATTAAAATATTCTTCCTAGACAATGAAGTTGATGACATGATTGCCTTGTTCATTAAAAAGCTGCATGTAAAACTTCACAGTACATTCCTAAGACACAAAGCAAGCCTTCCTGTAAAGGCAGGGAGGGTCAAACTCGTATTCCAAACACTTCTACAGAGGGTGGAGGGAGGGGAGAAAAAAATTTAAAAGTATTCTTTCTTTATACAGCAGAAAGCAATAAATGGAGACAAGCCATTAGAAACCATGGGGAAGAGTAGTAATTTAAAAAAATACTGCTAATTTAAAATCTTCATATTTTGACAGCTACAGTTAGCAGCAGATTGATTATCTTCACTTGAAAGATAAAAGCATTCTGAGATAATTTGATTTTCTCAGACTTTGTGAATATTAATAAGCCCATTATTTTATTGCTGTTGTAATATTTCTCATTGATGACGATAGCTGTTAAAAAAAGCTATCTCCCAAATGGATGCCATTTGGCTGTAGTCCAGTGATCTCCATGCTAGCTGTACTGTGTCCCCTAAAAAAAAGAAAGCCTTAAAGAGCAGAAAACACGATGCAGTGTTTTCAAAGCACAACAGGAGTAATCGCTATTTTACATCATAAAGCAAGAAATTTAACAAAAAAAAAAACCCACAGGAAAACATTCACAACTGTTCTACTTATTTCTAAGTAAAAAATAGTGAACTAAGACCTAGAACAACAGGTTTCTTCTTTCGTATCTAATGCAGCTTGATAGCTACAGTTTCTCTCCTACTTCATGCATAAGATTTTCAGAATATTTCAGGACAATTTATGTGTAAGCTATACATTGTTCTACATTTTCTAGCCAAAGACCAAGAACTACTTCCTTGCTTACAAAACAGCTAGAAACAAAAAAAAACATTTTGGCATTGAACTATGCATTACTGATTTCCATATCAGTTTCATAGTTACTATAGTAACAGACAGCTCAAAAAAGCTTCTTTCATTCAAAATATTAACAGAAAACAAAGAAACATAACTCAAGCACACAGAGATATGCCTCAAGTTGTAGATTAGCTGCCCTTTGTTCTTCTAATACCTTCCCAGCGCGCAAAGGCCAGACCTATCTGATGGGAGCCACCAAGCAGTCGGGTGTGGCAAAACGGACATGGAAACGGCAGGCAGAGCCATTAACCTCCCTCAAAAACGGGTGGGAAGCAGTAAAGCCCCCCCCCCCCCAGAATTCTAACAGTATGGAAAGACTGGTCTCGAAGGTTAGAAGAATGATGTTGATATGCCTTCTGCTAAGCAGCCAGAGTCCCAGACTCATTCCTCTCCAAAATCCTCCTGGACACTGGAGGAGGAGGAAGGAAAAGTAAAAACACCGTTGTCAAAAAAAACGGCCAGAAAGAAAAATTCATCACAAATTACTGAAATAATACCAGTTGTATCTGCATGCCAACTAGAAATCATATTTTTCCAATCAAAGATCTGCTTAAGATTGTTTTTTCACCATGTCAGCATGGCCAGCAGCCACAGCTTATTTCTCTCCTCACGAGCTGCAAAGTTTGAGTCTTGACTTCGGGCCTTTACATTCCAATTACTCCTCATTTCTAACCTATCTGTACAGCTGTTGCAAAAGGACCTCACATTTTCCAAGCAACTTCACATGGGCCAGCAAGGGAAAACCCCTGACTGGGAGGCTTATATGTTGTCCTCAACTCCTGTATGAGTGCTGCTGTTAGTAATTATCACAGATAACCAGTGGTGATGCAATAGGGTGGACAAGACAGTCGCCACTCAGTCGCCACTTCATAGACATGCCACAAACTTCCGTAAATACAGATGGGGAGGAAGGAAAACAACCTTCTTTGCTGTCTCCTAACTTGTGGTTTGTAGGATTTCATCTCCAATGAGAAAACTCCAAGTGCAATTCAAAACTTCCCTGAGGGCTACATCATTATGTGGTAGGTGGAAGCTGTGTGGTTTTGTCCTGGAAAGCAAGTCAAAGGATACACACACGAAGCAAATACACTATCAAACTTTGCGAGACTATCCTTGCACAAACTACTTCTGCTTAGCAGAACATACAGCAGTTTTGCACTGAAGACTTATCCCAGCTAAACTACAGGCCCCACTGTACTAGACGTCATATGTGCATGCTGCAATAAGTAAAACCAACTAAATAAATAAACCCCCATCTCTTGTTGAACTCCTCAGGATGGAAGCATGAAATACAAAAACAAAGACGCTAGCTGTAAAGTACCAAAGTGCTGGTTACTCTCATCCCCATATGTCACTACAACGAAAATAATGTGACAGAAAGCCATGTTCTACCTTTGATATACACACCACCACTTCTTATAGCTTTGCTGACTACATTTGGGAGGGTAGGAGGGGAAAGAGTCTTGCACCTCAAAGAAACACTGAGGATCAGCAGGATCAAAACGATGCAAAGGAAAGTCATCAGTGGTAGTATTCAATGATAGCTCTTTTTTACCAAGTCATGCTGCATATTGCACTTAAAACCCACACAACTCCTGTGTACGAGTCTACGCATGCAGACCAGCAGACCAGAAAACTCAGCAACACAGAAACAAATCTGAGGAGTATCTATGCTGCTTTAGAATTTGTATAAAATGTAAATTACAGGAACTGCATATCCTCACCACAGGATAGAATGTACGCTCCACAGAGTGAGCCAGAGTCAGTATAGATCATCCTGCTTAATCACCACCTACTGCAGCTGGGGTCAGCTTCATGAGGGTGAACTAATACAGAACAGCGAGCGCTCCTGGTACAGCCTGGGGCATCCCTGCTGACCTCTACTTCACACTGTCTGGCACATAAGCAAACTGTTCACAAAACCTCTCCTCAACACTGATGAATTAAAACCAAGTCCTATAAAACTAAACAGAAAAACAAGACTAATTAATGAACTGGCCTTTCAGAACATTTGCATACGTGTTGAACCATGGCCGAGCTGCAGTTTAGTCCCTAGGAGTGCTGGTCTGCAGCCAGTCTGGTGAGTTTGCTCTACAGCTTTCTGGAAAACACATGGTGTAGCTTCAAATCACAAATCTCTTCCAGGAAGGTGATATACACCCTGCCTTTCCAAGCAGCCGTACTTGTTGCTGGGATCTAGGGCTTTAAAGAGGGAAAGTGGTATCTCATCATAGTTTACTGGTTAATCTTACCTTGAGCAGGTAGCAAAAAAAAGTGAATTGCATTGGCCATGTACCTCTACCTTCAATTTACTTTTCTTTGCACTGTATGCAAATTTAGGCCATTTCAAGATTCAAGCAGTAACCTCTCAAGAATTGTAATTTTTGCTTCCCACGTTATAATACATAGCAAAGTAAGTGTCCAAGAGAGCATAAGTTTTACTGCAGCCCTCTTGTTTTCTTCTCTAGCAAATATTTATATTAGCTCTCAAGAAGGTAGGCTGCTGGTGCACAGCCAGCGACTTGCATTACATATAATTATGTCGCAGTCTCTTGTAACAGTGATACCGAATACTCCTAAGTAACACTACTAATAATAATTACAATGATTTACTTTCTAAAACACCTCCAGATGTATAAATAATACATTTTAATAAGCCACAAGAAGTCCATTTTCTCTATTGTTATGCTTACAGAAAGCAGTACCTACTGTTGCAGATAAAAGAATCCCTACTATTGTTCACACACTTGCAACAGGCAATGCTACTTTCTCCTTCCTGAAAACAGAATTTTAAAATTATTTGCCTGAAATCTGCACTAGATCAGAGCCTTAGATTTTAAATATGAATAGAAGAGAGTATTTCCTAAATTCCTAGATTACAAGTTACAATTCTTTGGTTATACCTAAATTCATGCAACAGCACTGAAAGTAAATGAAACCGTAACCCTCCAGAAGGGAGGGAGCCATCCCAGACACGTGGCTATCCATGCCCGTCATCTTGCCACAAGACACAGTCTGAGTTGGCCAATCTCACAGCAACACTGAAAGTGAACTAGTTTGAACCCAAGTTAAGCGTTTTGAGCGAGACAGTTTTAACATGAACTGCTAGACGCAAAACTAAAAAAATACTTTGTGGTTAAATACTTAACTTGCTCAAATTTAAGTACTCCTGAATCTGAGAGGACCAAAGCGTTCATGACATAACAAGACAATGCTTTTAAAAGAACTTCTTCTCACCTAGTAGTTTCAAGTTCTTAAAGCATAGCCTGCAATATTCCAACCCATAATTAGATGATCACTATGTGTTACAACACTTTGTCTTTGGAAACTATGCCTCCTAAAGATGCTGGTCAGAGCTGTAAATTAATCATCGCTGATATATTCTGTCCCCTCCAATCAGGATTCATAACTCTGACAACACTTCTCAGCTACACTACCCAATTCTGACAGAGTTAGGTCTCTTCTACTCTAATAAGAGAGGATAGGTAGATTTAGATTAGATATTTGGAAGAACTGTTTTGCTGTGAGGGTGGTGAGACAGTGGCACAGGTTGCCCAGAGAAGCTGTGGCTGTCCCATCCCTGGAGGTGTCAAGGCCAGTTTGGATGAGGCTTTGGAGCAACCTGATCCAGCCAAAGGTGTCCCTGCCCATAGCAGGAGGTTGAAACTGAATGATCTTTAAGGTTCCTCCCAACCCAAACCGTTTTGTGATTCTTTAATTTTATATTTCAGGAATTACTGTGCTACTTTGCCTTACCCTTCAAGGGTAAGGGAGTAGGAAAACAAATAAGCTCTGGAAATCACACTTTTATCCCTACTGTTCAAAGCAACAGTAAGATTTGGTTGATCCTATTCCCTTCATTCCGTTTAGCTCAAACCTTTCACAGCTCCATTCAAAAAAATTGCCTAGAAAAATTTCTGTTGACTCCTCTTAAGTCTGTTGCAAGCTTTTGTCATCTGTCCTCCAAATGGTGGAAATAAAAAATACGTCCTCGGTGCATTGCTACATGGAAAACTACCAGAACAAAAAAGTAGGCTTCTTGAAAGACAACTAACTATGAAGTCTTGTCGCATATGCAAATAAAATGCATCGTTTGAGTCCCCTCACCCCAAAGAAATTAAATTCAGGGTTAACAACAGGCTTTTTGTCATTACTGTTTCAGATGCTTTTTTTGTTTAAATATGAGTGTCTCACTCATACCATGACAGCAAGTCATTACTGAAACCCTGCACCTTTAAAACACATACACTCTACCAATGTGACAATGGCAATGAAGAATGCACCATCATGATAACAACGCACTTTGTTCATTTTCCATGTTTTAATGGCCTCAAGTTGGCTCTTGCGTTCTGAGCTAAGCACAAGCAGAGCCAAGGCACAATCACAATCCGCATGCAGCACACGCCTCATGCCAGGTCAGGCCCTGGATTAGGCCGTGCAAGTGGGGCTTTGGCAGCCTGGGAGCCGTTTTGGGGGACAGCACACATCCCTGTGCAGCAGCCCTGAGCCAAAGGGATCCCTGCAGCATAGATTCATAGAATAGTCTGGGTTGGAAGGGACCCTAAAGATCATCCAGTTTCAACCCTCCTGCCATGGGCAGGAACACCTCCCACTGGATCAGGCCGTTCAAAGCCTCATCCAACCTGGCCTCGGACACCTCCAGGGATGGATCATCCACAGCTTCTCTGGGCAACCTGTGCCACTGCCTCACCACTCATGGTGAAGAAACTCTTCCTTATATCAAGCCTAAATCTGCCCCTCTTCAGCTTATGCCCATTGCCCCTCATCACATCACCACAACCCTTCGTGAACAGTCCCTCCCCAGCTTTCCTGTAGCCCCTTCAGATACTGGAAAGTCGCTATAAGGTCTCCATGGAGCCTTCTCTTCTCCAGGCTGAACAACCCCAACTCTCTAAGCCTGTCCTCGTACGGGAGGTGCTCCAGCCCTCCGACCATTTTTGCAGCCCTCCTCTGGATCCGTTCCAACAGCTCCATTTCCTTATGCTGAGGATTCCAGAACTGGACACAGTACTCCAGATGAGGTCTCACAAGAGAGGAGCAGAGGGGCAGAATCACCTCCCTCGCCCTGCTGGCAACGCTCCTTTTGATGCAGCCCAGGATTCTATTGATGCAGCAGCACCTCTGAGCCTGGGGGGCACCCCAGCAGCACCCCCTGGGCGTGGGGGGCACCCCAGCATCCAGAGGCGATCCCCTAGGCTAAAACCCGCTGACAGCCGCGGGAGCTGCTCCGGTCCAGAGGCAGCCGCAGAACGTGGGCTGGATTTTTTTTCCCCTGGTGCTGCCACACCTACAGCAGCCTGGCCGCCTTTTGTGCCTCCACACACACACACTCGACTAGTTTCCATTCCCTGCCGGGATTCCAGGCTCATTGTCTGCAGCCGGGGAGCGGCCTTTCCCACGCAGAGCCGCCCACCCTTTCACCTCTCGCCCAGCTCCGCAAAGGAGGCAGCGCCTCTCCTTCTCTCCTCGCCCCTCCCAGCCAGGCGATTTCGTTCAAATGAGTAAGATTAAAAGCAGCTGCGTTCCCCTCCTCCCCTCGGCCAGCCCGGCGCAGGGAGGATGCGCTCAGAGGCAGCGGGGGTCGCGCCCGGGGCGGTTCTGCCCCCCCACCCCCCACCCCGCTGCGGGGCGGCGCTCGGGAGGGCAGCACAGCGCGATGGGGAGAAGGAAAAAGGGATCGGACCAGCAGCACCACGCCCGGGGGAGCCCGTTCTCCCGCAAGGGCGCGGTGCGGCGGGAGGACAAAGGGAGCCGGAGGGGCGCTGCCCCCCGCACTCACCGGAGGAGCCGCGGCGCCGGGGGGCGGCCGGAGGCTGCTCCTGCGCGGGGGACGGCGTAGAGGCGGCCGAGGACGACGAGGAGGAGACGGCGGCGGCCGGGGGGCTCCAGCCGGGCTGCTGCGGCGGCTCCGGGGCGGCGGGGCGGGGTACGCCGAGCTCCGGCGGCTGCTCCTGCGGGGGAGCGGCGGGCTTCCTCTCCATCACCTCCAGTTGCTCGTCGAAGTCTTCGTCCTCTTCTTCTTCCTCCTCCTCTTCCTCTTCTTCTTTCTCGTCGTCGAGCACGAACTGGTAGTTAAACTGGGGCTGTTGCGGCCGCGCCGGCCCGGAGGTGGTAGTGGAGGAGGAGACCAGGGGGGACTGGTCCAGCTCGTCCATCGTGCCCGGAGGTGCTGGAACAATGAGCGCGGCGCTGGGGCTGTGCCGGCTGCGGGGGGGGAGGGCTCGGCTGCGGGACCCGGGCTCCACGCCCTGGTGAGTCACCGCCGGGGGAGGCGGGGAGGTGGCTTGTCTCATGAATATGCATGAGAGGCGTGGCCGCGCGCGCGGCCAATGGTGCGCGGGCACTCACCAACATGCTGGAGGAGGGGGCGTGGTCAGTGGGCGCGGGCTCTCATGAATATGCATGAAGATGGCGTGGCCTCGGGACTCGGGTAAAGTTCGACGGGGCGGGGCGGGCAGCGCCGCTTCTTGTCTTTGCTGAAGAGAGACCTTGGTTCCCGTCGAGAAGGGAGGAGCCCCGGCGTCTCTCACCTGGACTTCGCTTCCAGCCTGAGCATCCCCCCAGCTCCGCCTTCCGTTTCAACCGAAACGGGATGCAAAAACCTGTGTCTGAAAAAAAACCACTAAAGAACAGAGAGAAGATGTTTCCCTAAAGATGAAACTTGTTTAAATGCTCTTATCGGTGCAAATCGGCCGTTGCCGTGCCCCAGTGCCTCTCACCTGGACTTAGAATCATACAATAGTTGGGGTTGGAAGGGGCCTTAAAGCTCATCCAGTTCCAACCCCCCCTGCCATGGGCAGGGACATCCCACTAGATCAGGCTGCCCAAGGCCCCATCCAACCTGGCCTTGAACACCTCCAGGAATGGGGCAGCCACAGCTTCCCTGGGCAACCTGTGCCAGTGCCTCACCACTCTCATGGTGAAGAAATTCCTCCCTATGTCTAGTCTAAATCTGCCCCTCTTCAATTTATACCCATTGCCCCTCCTCCTATCACCACAAGCCTTTGTGAACAGTCCCTCCCCAGCTTTCCTGTAGCCCCCTCAGGTACTGGAAAGTCGCTATAAGATCTCCTCAGAGCCTTCTCTTCTCCAGGCTGAACAACCCCAACTCTCTCACAGCCTGTCCTCAAATGAGAGGTGCTTCAGCCCTCTCATCATCCTTGTAGCCCTCCTCTGGACCTGTTCCAACAGTTACGTACTTCTATGCCTAGGATTCCAGAACCGGACACAGTACTCCAGATGAAGTCTCACAAGAGAACTTCGCTTCCAGCAGGAGCATCGCCCCCCACCTCAGCCTTCCTCCAGTGGGAACGGGAGTTTGAACTGAAACGGGATGCAAAAACCTGTGTCTGAAAAAATAAACAGAGAGCAGATACTTCCCAATGGGTGAAACTTGTTTAATTGCTCTTATCAGTGCAAGTCAGATATTGGAACAGATGTGAGCATCTCTGCAGAGTTTGGGTTCATAGAATCACTACGCTGGAAAAGACCTCATAGATCATTCCAACCATTCCTATCAGGCAAACATGGCAGCATGTTCACACAGCCAGAGGGGCATCCAGCCCTGGATTAGAATCATAGAATTGTAAAATCATTTGGGTGGAAAAGGCCTTTGAGATCATGGAGTCCAACCATACCTGTCCATTATCATATCCTTGAAGCCGCTCGGCTACCTATCTTTTAAACACCTGCAGGGATGGGGACTCAGCCACTTCCCTGGGCAGCTGTTCCAGTGCCCAAGAACCCTTTTGGTAAAGAAATTTTTCCTAATATCTAATCTAAACTTCCACTGGCGCAGCTTGAGGCCATCTCTTCTCGTCCTATCTCTTGTTATTAGGAGAAGAGAACAACACTCACCTCAATACAACCCCCTTTCAGGGAGCTGTAAACAGTGACAAGGTCTCCCCTCAGCCTCCTCCAGGCTAAACAACCCCAGTTCCCTCGGCCACTCCTAACACTTGCTCTCCAGCCCCTTCACCAGCTTCGTTGCCCTTCTCTGGACACACTCCAGTGCCTCAATGTCTGTACATCTCCGAGATAGAAGTGGCACATGTCGCCGGGTTAGACTCCAGCACAGTCTCTTGCTTTCTGCCCAGAGATGGAACATTGGCCAAAGTCCTTAAGTTTAACTGAAATGGTACATATTTGGATGCAATTTCCACCCACACAGCTACCACAAAAAGACTAAGAGGGCTTATAATCCTATATTTAATATTTTTCCAGCATTAGTATGGATTTTTAAACCACAGATTATTTGTTCTTCCACATGTACAAATAAATTAGTCCCTGGAAACGTTCAGAGCAAGCACACTTCAAGTTCTGTGAGACAGAGGAACCCAAGGAAGAGGAACAACTCTCCCATTACTTCTGTTCTGCCATGTAGGATGATGCAGTGTGTGCAAAGATTCATATTCAGGTAAGCAGTCCCGTTAAGTGGAATGACTGATGCCCTTGCCATCAGGAGAAGTTCCCAAGTGGGTTCTGTCTGGCATAACTAAATGTGTGGAGGCAGTGAGGGAGCAGCTACGTTTCATACTGCAGATTCTCTAGCATGAAACTGCAGTTAAATCTCCAGCATTAGGTCACTTTCCAAAAAATATAATGGAGGAACTCTAAGGGGTCCAGCATTGAGTCCTTTCTTGTCTCAGAAAAACATATCCTGTTATTTGTATGAACTGTTTGAATCCAAGTCTTTGAATGTGAGGTGGGCTGTTGCTGCTATTTGTATGCAATTTTCTAAATAACTAGACACTTCCTTCAAATTTCCAGTCCTAATTTGCTCAAGGAAAATTATATAGATAAGTCCTTATATTGGTAAGTCCTTTTCCCACTGATCCCTTTCATTTAAATTGTTCTTTTCTGTGACTTTCCATTTCTAACCTATTTAAAAGAACACACTTTGTGCAGACCTTGCTTTCTTAAGCTAGAGAAACTCTGCTCTCACCCTTTCCCTTGCTCCTCCAAGAAGCCTTTCCCTGCACCAGACCCAGTCTCAGTTTGGGCATAGGAAGTTCTGGGTGAGATCATTTTCATAAATTTACAAAGACATCAATATTCCCTATCTCTGCCAGAAACACCTAGAAGGAATGCAAAAGGTATTTTTATAAATACAGTGAAGGTAATATTGTTATTGTGATGGAGAGAAACATTTCTCAGCAGATGAATGAGCACTTAATCTGCGAGGCTTTAGACTTCATTCTTGTCCCCCAAGATTTTGTATCTTCAAGTGACAAATTATCCATGTATATTCTCAAGTTAGCCCTTTTTACAGTGATATAAGGGATGTTACAGTGGCAGTAGGATGGATGGATTAAATTCAGTTTATTGTTAGATATGAAATGTTGGAGGTCTGGCTAAATTCTATTCCTGTTTTTATTGTTACAGCTCTGTAACAGACAGTAGACTACACGTGCATAAATACAGACAGAACAGGCTCACTCAGCTTAGGTATCAGCTTTCAACTTCACCTAGATGTCAGTTATCCCTGAGTTGCATTTTTGATCTGGTAGAAATGATGGGTCCTGACATGGAGTATCTCAGCCCTCGGTCTCTGCTGTAACTCCAGCGCCAGCACTTCCACTTCGGCAAGCCAGTAATTAATTTGGTTCATGATTTAAGATATAAACTGATACTTTAAGTTGTCTTTTTACTTATCAATTGCCGATCTGGAAAACGTACATGGGGCAGAGCGCTCAGTTCTGGGTAATGTAAATTCTCAGAACATTTTAACTCTTTGAAGAAGCTAAATTACATTAGGGAATAGGTAACAATCTGGTGATGGCTTTGATCTGAGAAAAAAAAAAAAACAAGCCAGATTTAATGACCTTATCAGTGAATAGAGGTCTGTAATCTTCAGTGGTATTTTACACCATTCGCAGTAGACTACTGGGCCTGAAATATTTTACTAAAAGGAAAATTCAGCTTTTCTGTTCTCATTTATTACATACCAGGAAAGTAAACAGACTTTTATTTTTGTATCATAATCTACACATTTTGTATAGCAAATAAAAATAGTTTGATTGAATGAAGTTTTTATACTTTCACCAGCCAATCTATTTTTCGCATCTCTTAGTTAAACAAGAAAATGGAATTTTAACATTCTATTAAAACACATTCTCAGACAACAAGATACTTCTAAAAGTTGGTGAAACTCTGAGTACAGACACAGCACTGAAACTGATTTTAATGTATCTAACTGCAGTGATTTGGGGTCATCTACAAGTAGGAAAAATCTATATATAATCCAGCTGATTTTATCAGAATTCTTGTAGGAGGATCCCTCATCAGTTAAAGAGAAATGAAAGGGGTTTTTATGTAAAGAAAGGAAGTGACTAAAGGTCTTGGAGGGAAACAGGAAGGGAGTTCCAGATAGCCTGAGCAAGCCAAATTAACAAGCAAAGGGAAAGTACAGCTCTCCAGTACTGAAACTATACTGCAAAACACTGTTTCTTTTAGCTCTTTAGAAAAATATTTTACAATTCTTATGTAAAGATTGCCAACAAGTAGGAGTACTTTGCAGATAGGCAGCAAGTTAATTTACAAACTTAATTTTCATTAGGTGTTTTCATATAGGGAACTTAGGAAGGAAAGCATTCAGCTTATGAAAGAGAAACACCAGTTGGTGTGTTTTTGAATTTCCACCGCCGTGCTGACAATGGCTATATAGTGGTTGGATTTTTTTCCTGTCCGCTGTGACCCCTGCCTGGTTTTACACAGAAGTATATGATATCACAGCACATCATAGACTAGGAAAATAATTGTGATGGGACAAATGCAGTATTATCACTTCACAGCAGGATGGAACAGAAAAAAAACCCCATTTGGTCTTGCATAGCAATTTAGAAAGATGGAGTTAAAATTGCAAGGATGGTTGGATTTCTGTCCCTCCTTTTAAGCTTGAACCACAGTCCTCCAGGTTTCAGGCTCTGTGTCTTTATCTCTGGAAGGATAAAACTCTGCCATTCTTCTGTTTTCAGGTTATGCCTGTGTTGCAGTGCCTTGGGCATCAAGCATAAATAAATATTACCTAGCAGGTTTTTCTTCATTGGAACACCTGTATCTTTTTTCAAGAGCAGTACTGGGATGCTGTGACAAAATTACTGCTTAGTTTATTAATACAAATGCAGCATATGGAGGGGAAAAGTGTTCACACAACAGCACAGAGGGTTTACCACCTCTTGATGGTAACCAAGTCAGGTTCAGCTTTATCAGAATCTTCTGTGGGGCCTGCCTTTCAGTCTGCTCTTCTCCAATAATTAACATTTTCTTGACAGTAGCTTTTTAAACCTTTTCTGTTCTTTAGTCTTCTGGGCACTTCCTATTCTGCAATTGTTTCTAACATAGAATGATAGAATAACAGAATAGTTTGGGTTGGAAGAGGCCTTAAAGATCATCCAGTTCCAACACCTCCCACTAGATGAGGCTGCCCAAGGCCCCATCCAACCTGGCCCTGAATACCTCCAGGGATGGGACAGCCACAGCTTCCCTGGGCAACCTGTGCCAGTGCCTCACCACTCTCATAGTAAAGAAAATCCTCCTTATGTCTAGCCTAAATCTGCCCCTCTCCAATTTATAGCCATTGCCCTTAGTCCTATCACTACAAGCCTTTGTAAACATCCCATAGGCTGACTTAGATGGAACCAACTTTTCTACCTTTTTAATGCCCCGAACATCATCTTGATATATCAAACCAGTCAATTTCTACAGTAAATGGCCTAATAACCACACCAATATACACTATTCTGATTCAGATTTGTCACAAAACATTATCTAAAACTTCCTTCAGCCAGTCAGCCAGTCACCGAGCCAGTCCATCTGCACACACAAGAGTGGTTTATGGACAGCTCTGAGTTACACCAACTGCCAGGAGCAAGAAGTTGCCATTATCTGTAGCTTAAAATTCCCTCATCCAGGTAATTTCTTCCTAGGCCACAACTTGGTCTCTCTGGGCATTCACTCAAAGGAACCAAAGCCAATGTATAACATTAAAAATGACATTACTACAGTGAACAAGAATGTATTTTCTCACCATGAAAACACAGCAGCATTTGAAGTGAATCAAAGCAATGACAATGCTCTCCAGTGAGTAAGACTGTGACATAAGAAATTCACCTCACTCAGACTGCACAGGAATCCACTGCTAATTGGATTTTGCTCTGACTACTCTTTTCCTTGGAAAGAACCACTAGGTTCAAAAGCCAATACACAGTTAAGATATCAATTTTATGCCTTACTGACATAGGAGCCAAAGCAGTGGGGTCCTTCCACACCCAAAGAGGATATTGTTTACACTGAAGAGAGGTGAGACTTCTGTGCAGAAACCTGAGACATTTCCTGTGGCACTTCAATGTTCCTGGATAACCTCCTATCTAAGTACTGACCTCAGAGAAGGCTGCATATCTTGTAGTACTAACAAGTTTCAACAAGCAGATAGTGTGAATTTAAAATAAATATTTTCCTTGAAGTCCTTTTTTTCCCCTCTCTGCCCAGTTAGAGGGTGACAGTCTGGCACTCTGAGGGAGCATGCAGTCAATCACAAAAGTCCTTAAGTGAAAATAAAGACTGAACTTACCTTTCAGTTTTACAATGATGCAATATAACAATAACAAAATTGACTCAAATACGTCTGTTTACACATTAGGAATAGTGTATTAAGAAAACAAAACTATGGGCATGTGGCAGAATGATGTACTAAATGACTGTTAATACCACTTTATAAATTGATCAGAGCACTGCAAAAAATTTAAAAATACAAGAATGTGAAGTCTTCTGAGACTCTCTGCGAGCATTCCTAAATTTTTTTTTAAGAAATTATAATTTAATGAATGGTGAAAAAACTTCAGCTATTACCCAGAATAAGGGTAATTCCCCACTTTAGGTTTAATATTGCTAATCTTCAACCCCGTAAGGCTTTCAAGAAATAAAATTAAATTATTCACTTATCAGTCTCGCTGTAAAACACTTCTGAGGAACGCAAAGACCATCAGCTTCACTGGATCTAGACACAAAAAAAAAAAAATCCATTCTCTATTAATACCTCTTGCAAGCAGATCAAGATAAAATCATAACTACTCCTCCTTTAAAAATGAAAGATCTCAGCATCCCTAAATCTATACCCATGGGCAGACCTAAATTCAAACTTTTCAGCCTTAATACTTCGCAGGTTTTTTATGGTTTTGTCATAGTTCCACTACGTTTTATGTGAACATCCCACATGCTGTAATTAAAAGTAACAAATGAGCAATGTTTGTTCCCTGTATGCCTACAGGTTCAATGGTGGGAAGAAAGTCCACTGATACCCAGCATCTTTCGAGGTATTTGGACTAACATATTTGTGGCATTCAATTCCCAGGGAGTGAAGAAAGGAGGGTATACTTATTATGTCAGAAATTAGAGCAGAGACAGAACACTTTTACAAATTACAGGTGTAGTTTTAGAGCAGGAACAGAATTTAGATGCCATGTTCCAGGCTCAGAATATCTAACCAGTCTCTAAATCAGGGGTGCTCCACTTCTAATTTCTTAACTTGGAACGTACAAGTGACTGATCTGAATTATCTGAACAAACCAATTGAGGAAAGTATGTTCCCTGCATATTCAGGGGAAGATGCAGGTGGCAAGAGCTGATCTGGCAGCTCCACCACTCTGATTCCAGATGTTGAGCTGGTGATGCTACTAGCGCGTTGACTAGAATTTACAACTCTGACAACAAGAATGAACTATCTGAAATCATGGTATTTTATCTACGTTATTTTAATAGCTTTTTAAAAACTCAGGAATTCATAAAAGTTATAATAATGTGGACTTTAAATGGGTTTGATTTTTTAAAAGGAAAAATGCATATAATTTAAATAATAAATTGATTTTTGCTTTTTCAGCATTGGTATTTTCCCACTTAGGAAAACAATACATTCAGGGTTACTCCCAAATATGCCCGAGGAGTAAACAGATAGATCGTAGCAACATTTTCACCACTGCTGTAGACAAGGTTGATGGCATTACTACTGGGACCATGCAACTCAAATATATGGGTACAGTTTGCACTGGAAGCAACAGTACTGATTTTCAGTGGCTCACAATTGAAAGGTACCAGGCCACCATCTTCTAGCACTTTGCTGATTGCTTCATAATTCGTCCCTTGTAGCTGCTTTTATCAGACTAAAACAGCTGGAGTCTTCCTTTGAAATATGGTGCTGTTTTGGAGTTGCAGTGCAGTTTTTTACTTCCAAAGACAGAAGGTGTGGCAGCTTTGGAAGACACCACCAAGACTGTGACTGCTGCTTCTTTCTTATGAGCGTTCAGGGAGCTTTTCCTTTTATCTGGGTCAGGCAAAGATAGGACAGCTAAAAAAATTTTCAACATGACTACCCTGCTTTCTCAGTATGACATCAAGCTGATCATACTTTAAAGCTCTTTATCTCCCTCACCTCTCCCCACATGAAACACTCCAACTTATAAACGCTTTAGACAATTTCAGTAAACTGTGGCAACAGAGCATGATTCAAGGATATTAAATTTTTGATAGTTTTGTAAAACTCAGCAGCTGGCTAAATTACAGAGAGTTTACAAGCTCTCCTGTGGAGAGGGAGCCAGGAGAACTTGGTTGTTACCCATTCCATTTGGGAGCCATCAGTATGTGGTTTTTACAAGCGTGTCTGGATTTTACTCAGATGGCAAAACCAAAAAACGAGGATGAGAGAGATGTGAGAATGACTGAAGATATTCCAGGACAGAGATGCAAACAATGTAAGGCCTGAAGCTATAGGAAACCTGAATTGGCTGGTTTTACTGGTTTTGGGACTAGTTTCTGAATCTTGTAGATAGGGATGTGTTTTAGGTGAGTCATGCCAGTGGGACTGTGGTGAGGACTACCTGGATGCAGCCACAGTTTTGGCACGGGCAGAAAAGAAACAGGGAGATAAATCCTGTAGGCTGAATTCTCTCTGATATATCTTGTGAAAAGGAGCAGAAAAAAAAGGAAAGGAACTTGAGAAAAAAAAGAGTGTATGAAAATGAATTTACATAGGGCTACTTTATTCTCCAAAGAAAATCAAGGTTCTTCAGACTTTCTAGGTACGATGTTTGGCAGGTATCACTTATTATAAGCTGTTTTCAAATGCATTTTTTTCAGGGCAAATATAGTTCATACTCTTCTCATTGTAACTTGTGAAAACCCAACATATTTCAGTGAAAACTGACTATTTGAATACTATTTTGCATCTGGTCCAACAACTACTTCAGCATGGGCTATTAACTAAGATTAACTGGCTTTATATCAACAGACACAATCAGGTTGTTAAATAGTGCAAAGTTTAATGTATGAGCCCAGAAATAACTATAACTTGACCATATCCTGGGCAGAAATGCCTGGGTAAATTAAGAAGAAAAATAGTTTGGTTTCAGAGATAGCCAGCTATATGCTGCTTGTTTCTCATCCAAATAATATCCACTTAAAGCTTTAGGAAATATATCAGAATTTAGAAATAGCAGTCTATCCAACTAAATTGATTCAGAGGTCTTGTCAATTTTGCATTGCGCTACGGTAATGCTGAACAGATCTTTCTGATGGAGCACATTACAACCTTCCTGAAGCTAATATAGATTAACTAGGATGGCTAATACAGATTAACTGAGATGGCTAATATAGATGAACTAAGATGGTAGGCGGTGTCTTCCCTCAGAAATTTGTTTCATTCTCCATATCTCTTTGCTTGTAATTTTTATTTTTAACTAATCCGGTTCACTCTGATTTTTCATAAGGACTTCCTTAAAAGTTGTTTTGTTTTTTTTTCTCAAAAACATTACCTGGCAAATCAGTTTGAAATGACTGCTGCTAAAAGAATAAAATCATATAATGCTTCAACTCTGTAGTTTGCTGTAAAGCCAACCTCACTGAGTGTTGATGAGAAGCTTGTTGACACTACATGAGTATTAATTTCTTTCACCTAGACTACAATCTAGAGGAAGAACAAGTTAATAAGGCATACAAATTTGTGCATGCTTATAGTCTGCCACTGAATTCATGTCAGTTTTATTTATTATTCTAGCACATTGTATTTCTTACAGTATAAAGCTGTTTTGTAAGTATCCTGGTAAAAAAAAGAATGAACTTAAAACAAAGGGCCTATTGAGAGCCATTTAAATAAATTCTTGCGATGGTGAGGAGACAGCCTTCTAGTTCCTCTTAGTTAAATCTTGGAATTTCTCTATATTGCTCAATAGTTATGTGATCACAGACCATATGCAGGCAGTTTCTTCTTATTTTGGCCTGCTCATGTAACTGATGTGATGGTAAAATATATCTCAAATCACTCATGTGCTCTCTTATCAGCACTTATGCAAGTGCAACGCTTACCTTCTACTCCTGTCTCAGAGGAATCTTCAAATTCAGTCCACTTTTAGACAAATCCCCTCACCCTATTTTCACTGTCATCATGTTGCTCTTCATCTGATCTGGTGTAGCCCTTCTTACAGCTTGAGGTTCATACAGATGTTTAATAGTTGTGCTGAACTGTTCCTTTGAAGCAAAGTAACCTTTATTTTTCTTCAAGAATATAATGAAAAGAAAAGTTGTAAGACACAAAGATGTACATGTGTTTTATATTAACTAAATATAATACTTCAAAACTTCTCTCCTGGCTTTTCCACTAGGTTACTGCCTCTGTAGACTCAGCCTCCCTGCCTTCATCTTAGGAAGGTTCTTTTTTTCCCCAAAATCCATTTCTATTTCTGCCCCAGGATGCTGAGCTTGTAAAAGTAATTTATGTATCCCACTGTGGGATAAGAGGAAAGACAGCTGGGAGCAGACAAAAAGGGATGCTAAAATGGACTAGACCTCCAGCTGTTGACCCATAGAATAGAACAGAATAGAAAGATAAGCACTGGCAACTGGCACAATCTAAAACTATTAATTTTAGTTCCCTCAGACTAGAACAGTAGTAATTCCTACTTCTTCATATAGCATCCATCAAACTGCAGCCAAAGAAAGATAAAACATATTATTCCTAAATTTAGTACAGGATATCATATCCCATACTTTTCAGAAATAGCAAGTGCTATTCGAACAACTTTACAATAAAATCAGGTGCTCCCATAAAAATACATGGTATATGATACATTGGTTCAATTTTAGATCATTTTATGGCAGCTGAAATTTTTATTGTGTTCCCACCAATTTATATTTTTTAAAAATTACTTCAGAGATTTTGCCTTCTCTGCTTGGAAATTTCAGTTCAGATTATGGATATTCCTTCAGCCTAAGTATTTATGCATTTATAGTTGTACGTGACAAATGTATTATATATTTATAAATGCATATGCAAAATGTGAACAAAAAAAAAGCAAAATATACTGTCTCTGACCTGATCGGCTGCCTGGCTTTAATTAGATTCCTGTTTACCTTATGGAGTGCTTAGGCTTCCCAGTCAAGTACCAAGGCTCGCTGCGTTATGCAACAAACTGGCATGGTAAGAAGTCAACTCCTCCTACACACGGTTCACAAGCCACAATACAACAGGTGGATGAAGAAAACATGTTGTGTGGGGGTGTTTTGGAAAAATGATAAAACAACAAAGCAGAGGTCAGTGGAAAAAGAGCAGTCAGTTTGCTACCTACCATTCTTGGTTAGTTGGCTTCTCTTGAAGATGTTTTGGATTTGCTTGGATTTGAAAGACAGATCTAGAAGCAAGCAGGGAAATATATACATGCATTGAGGAAAAAAAAGAAAAAGGTAATAAACTTATCTCCAGAAAGCTAAGAAAAGCATCCCATAACACAAAATGTAGATACATAGGCACACCAGAATATAACAGACAGCATAAACAGGCACTATATAGAATCATAGACTACTTTGGGTTGGGAGGGACCTTAAAGATCATCCAGTTCCAACCCCCTGCAATGGGCAGGGGCATTCCACTAGATCAGGCTGCCTAAGGCCCCATCCAACCTGGCCTTGAACACCTCCAGGGATGGGGCAGCCACAACTTCCCTGGGCAACCTGTGCCAGTGCCTCAGTACTCTCATGGTGAAGAAATTCCTCCTTACGTCTAATCTAAATCTGCCCCTCGTCCTATCACTGCAAGCCTTTGTGAATAGTCCCTCCCCAGCTTTCTTGTAGGCTCTTCAGGTACTGGAAGTATATATGATATTATAATTAATTGCAAACAATTCCGTCAGTTGTATTCAGCTGTAAGCTTCTCAGGCAGAGACCATATAATCTCCTCTTTACACTACAACCCCACCATCCTGATCATAGCCCCTGTACTATACATAAAGATTGTAAATATGACCTGGCAGGATGGTCTTTTTTTTTAACCTTTTCAACTAGATTTCTCACAGCTCTGTAGACAGGCTGAACATCAGCTGGAATCACCGCTGAACCAGGTGATGGGACCCACACTGCACAAGTTCAGAAGGATCATTATGGAATGATCCAGAAGGAGTGGCACAATATAAAGAGCTATTTAATTTCCATTGATTCTGCTTCATGCTAGGCTTCACGTTAGCATGACTGATTTGTTTTAACATCCTTTCTGAGTATTGGCAACACATAGATGTGTGGGCTATGTGTATGCAATGTTTGTATCCGTATCACCCGGGGCAACATCACATGGGATTTGACAAGATAGGTGGATTTGTGGTTTGGCAATACTTGCATAAGGAACCCAAAAAGACAACTGCAAGACTGTTGGGTATTTGTATTCTCAGTGCTGCTACAGAGAAACTCCGACACTGCCATAAGCTGTGTGGTACTCTTCCAAAAATAATGGCATCTAATACACCAAGCATGAAGAACGGCTGACATTCTGTCTTTGCTTCTGAATGAAGTAATTTTCTTAGGAAGAGCAATAAAATACTGAAGCTAGGAGTCTGGGGGCTCGTCAGCAATGGTTGTGTGGGGAAGAGATTGAAAGGGCAATGAGAAAGGTGAGAAATTGTGCACAGAAACTGTGAAGGATAGCTGAGCAAGCTCCTGGTGCTCTGCAGTATGGAAGGGAGGACAAGCAGTCAGCAGCAGCTGGAGAAGAAAGAAAATAGAACAAAATGGAATCTGTATCCCTACATTTTTGAAAGGGTAGCCTGTGGCCAGACATGGTTCTCCTAACCAGACAGGTTAAGAGAAAAACAGTGAAATGAATCATGAGCCCAATATACAGAAGCTGTTAAAAAAAAAAAAAAAAAAAAAAAGAAGAAGATGAAGACAAGGAGGAAAGGGCAAGAAATCCCCATTTCTAGCACAAAAATAGATGAGGCAGAGAATCAGTGTAAAATGTAATTTCAGGTTCCCTTGCTGCATTGAGTGTATTCGTAGTTTGAGTCCATTCTTTTATTTGAAATGAAGACAGAAGTAAGGGAGGGGCATGAAATCCTCCTTATAAGCAGAAAAACAGATGAGGCAGGAAAACAACGGAAAATCTAATTCCAAGTCACCTTTCCACACTGAATATATTTATAGTTTGACTCAGTTCTGTTATTTTAGATATACATTTAAACCTGTATTATTCTCTACTCTCTCTTCTCATTCAAAACTTATTCCTTAGGCCCAGCTTTTCTATCAGGCATGTGCATGTGCTACTACAGTACACATGCACGCACAGTAAAATGCAGTTGTTTATGGGTATCTAAAGGCAAGAGGACTAAAATCCAGTGCAAGATAAATCCAGAGGCAGTTGTCACAGTGTTTTCAGTATGATGAGGACTGACTTTACACCCTGACCTTCCATTCTGCTTGTTCTAATTGTATAAAGATATTAAAATAGGAAGGTGTTACCCTACGTTAGACAATATTCTGAAATAACCATGCATTCATTTAATTAAAAATAACAAATTTGGGTCTCTGCATTTATGATTACCACTCGGATTAAACTTCTTGTAGACTAAGAAATCATCCTCAAAAGACTATTAAGAAAAAAAATCAACCCATAAATAAAAGCTGAAAAGACATTTGAATGTATAATAAGAAGAAGCAAAATCATAATTATGATTAAACCTTTAATGTGATTAAAGCATTTTAGAAGGCTTCTGCCTAAAACCTAGAAAGCACACTAGAGCTGGGTAACAAAATCAAAAAGTGTTCAAACTTGGAAATAACTGTTCAAGAGAAACAGATATTTTAACTCATCACTTCTTCAACTGAAGTAAGTTTGACTCCAAACCCAGGGACTGGTGTGATGAATTGAGAAACACAAGTGAGCTGAACTGACAACAGTTTGGGAAAGCAACATGAACTACAGCTAGCAGGGGAAAAACGTCACTTAAAAAGAAGTTGGTGTTGTCCTACCATGAAGTTAACAATTTTTATATAATCCTCAGTACTCTTTAGGGTTTGAAGTACCACAAGAACAGATCTGAAGCCCTGCTGCATCAGTTTCAGAGTGGTGGACCACTTTCTGGGGACATAGCAGCCCCGCAGAAATCGCCTCCCTCTTGTTTCCCCAAAGGGAACTTTCCTTCTACACAGCTCTGCAGCGTAAGGAGCACAACCTCGTTCTAAGAATACCACAGCACTTTGTCGCAGCTTTACATGATTATGACATTGGTAGACTGTAATATTTTCAAAAGATAACCTCAGAAATGTGTGAAATCATGCCAGTGTATATTTGCTTCATGAAAAAGCAAAATTATCCTTAATTTGTACCAACTTGGGTAAAGATTAGATCTAGAGAGTTCGTACTAGGCATTTAAGAGAATTGTCACTAAAATCAGATCCAACCTTCTCATGCAAAGTGTTATTGGATTGGAGCCTCATCTTCTATAGATTCAGGCTGCTTGGGAACAACATGTTGTTGGGAATTAGTGCTAGCTGAGAATCTGGATTGATACAGCTAGACTTCAGAGGTTCAAAATTAATTAAACGAAATGTAGGCTATGTGAAAAGCACAGTATCAGAAGATATCTCTGTACAGAAAACAGTCCAAGCTATAGTCTGATACTAAATTCACCGTTACATCACAGAAACATCGAAGTGGATGGGACCATCTGACTCCAAAAGTCCACCTTCTTGATATTCAGTCCAGAGGTCAAATGATCATCCACACTTCACATACCCATATAGCACAAGCTAAAAAAATACTTTCCTATTCCCTACTACAATCTTACAGCCCACAGCAAAGACCAACAGCTACAAGTTTTCCTTTTTTTTAAAAGAATGACAGTAAGGTCTCTTCATAGATAAACTTTAGAACTACTCTGCCTTCAAAATTAGCTACATTCTGTTTCCCGTTATTTTCTGTAATGCCCTCCAGAAACCTTCCTCTGTTGGAAAAAAGCTAAAACCAAACTGGGAACACTGCTATTGTCCAAACTTGAGCCTATATTCCCACTACTTCAGCAATACAGTTCCTATTTGGGATGGTATGCAGCACTGACACCAAAGAAATCAAGAGATGGATTTAGTAGGACCATGCTGGGATCTCAGGCTGACATAGAACAAGCCATAAAAGGGCTCTGCAAAGTCTAAAAAAAAAGACAAGAAAAGAAATCTTTAAAGCATATGTTTATAATATTTCTTTTAGAACTGTATACTATCTTTTGTGCAACATACACGATATCTGGCTTAAATCTCAACTCTTAACTTTGTCTTTGAAAATCAGTGAATGTTGCCACTCCCTGTAATTTTCAGAAACTAATGGAATGGGATGTCCCCATAAAATGATCTTTAACTGCATCCATTTTCTTGTATCTGCAGATTTAATCTAATCTTTGTACTTGACTCTAAGTTGAAGATTCTCCTGAATAAAGTCCACAGACTTCTAACAACAAGCAGTTCAGTTATTTCTATTCTAAGTTACCACCATACCACAAGAACTGAAATAGCATCAATTAAAATTGTCATTGACCTCTTACAGAGCACTGATATAAGTTCCATTCTCCCTGTGTCCCAGCTGCTTTTTATACAATGGGGTATTTGATTTCCTCTCAACCTTTGATAGAAGGATTAAACTGTCCGATGTTTCCAATTAAAAATGGTTTGTGTTCTACAGTGGATTTAACTACTTCGTTATATCAGTCATTATGGATCTCCTCAGTTTTCAGTTCGTTCCTTCAATCTGTAAAGTTTTCACTTATGGATGTAATAAAATCATCAGGAAGTTCAAATTTCATTCATATGCCTAGCATCACAAAGATGTAATTAAAAATCATTACCACTATTCCATCTGCCACTTCTGTGCGCTGTCAGTGCACCTGACTCCTCTGCATGCTGAGTATTAAGAAGTCTGCAAATTAATGCACTATGAACAGAGAAAATGTCCATGTTATCTAGAAAATATTTAAACTCTGTATTTCTTTTACAACCTCTCGTACTGCTCTTTCTCAGCCCTTGGAATCTCTGGTCCAGCACACAACCAGTATGCCCTCATGGGAGTGAAATGTTTCTCCTTTCTTTTGGGGAATATTGCCAATACACTTCCTTCCCTCTTTCAGATGCGACTGTCCTTCTTCATGTCTATGTTTTGTTCCACTTCAATCAGAGCAATGTTAGACCCTTTCTGCTGATGTGCATGCATGCAGAATTAATAGACTTCATCTACTACAAAAAGATGTTGGCAGGAGTTTTGTTGGCAGCAGAAGGAGTAAGTGCATAGCTCCTTTAGTGGCTTAGTTACCCTGGTTGCCAGCCACATTCAATATCGGCCTCAAGGTGCTTCCTTTTGACCTTTAAAGCCTTGTGGAATCTCGACCAGAACACTTTCTCCAAAGCAGCAATTCCCTCACCTTCCTGAGTGCCAAACAGGCTCATCCAAGTCCTCTCTGTCTTACTAGCAGTTATACTAACATGCCCAATAACTAGCACCTTATCTGTATCCACTATCTCTCTCCTGCAGAAATGCCCAACCTACTATGATCACCAAAGTTACGCAAAGATTGTATTCAGTGGGGGTTTTGCCCTATTTTTTACCCCAAAACGCAGGTTTGGCATCCAAAATTATACTGAAGTCCTTTATTTTTCTGTAAATGCTTTATCTGGTTGTCATAAATAAAAGCACAAATTGAAGTTGTCGTCTTGGTTGCATTCTTCTCTTAAAATAATAATGAGCTTTAAGAAATAGGTGACAAGCATGCATTGATCCCGATGGCAATTCATATTGCTGGGTGAAAAGATTAAAAATCATAGAATCATAGAATGGGTTGGGTTGAAAGGGACCTTAAATCTCATTCAGTTCAAATCCACCTGCCATGGGCAGGGACACCTTCCACTGGATCAGGTTGCTCATCCAAACTGGCCTTGAAAACCTCCCGGGATGGGGCATCCATGACTTCTCCAGGCAACCTTTCTCACAGGAAAAAAAAATCTTCCTAATATTTAATCTAAGTCTGCCCTCTTTCAGCTTAAAACCATGATCCCTTGATCTCTCTCTAGTGTAAATCAATTCACATAATCTACCCATATTTTAATCTAGTAAAACTTTCAGTAAATCATGGTTGTATGCAACACATAATTCAAGGACAACATCAATTTCTAAATCTTTTGACCCTCACATCCACGAATAAAACTGTAAGCCCTCTCATTTCCACGTATATGAACTAACAGGTCTTGATTCTGCAGTACTTGTGTACGTATGTTCCTCTTTATAGTCAAAACCTTCCTTACCCAATATCCAAAAATGTGCTCAGGAGCAATGTATTTGCTGAACTGAACCTAAGAGCAGGATTTATATTTTAAAAGTTTTTATTTCAAGGAAATTACATTATATTCTGGAAACGAACTACAATTTAAAGCAATTTATAGCCAGCTTTTATGGGGAGAGGTCTGGATTATGTTAAAAATGCAGTAGTTACCTGAATATTCTTTCTGCCCTGAGACCCCTTTGGCCTTCATGGCTCAAGCCCCAATACTACCAATAACCTAACAAGAAACAGAGTTTGCCTGCACAGTCATAAAAGCATCTGCAAAACAATTGTAGTAGTCACAAAACAATATGTAGTCACAATTGCATTTCTAAATAATACTTTAAGCACTAAAAAGACTGCTTAAACAGTAGTCAATAAGTATGTTCACTAAAATATTTTTTTTAATTTACTTTGCAGTAGATTTGCACATCAGTCCTCTCACTAAAATAATTTTTATAGATCAAAATGTTAATCTTTTTAACCAGTCCATACTTCAGCTCCCCAGTAAAAGTTCAGCTTTTCCAAATACCACCTCTTGGGGAAAAAGACTTACAAACATTATCTCAGAGAAACAAGTAGTTGGGTTTGAATGGAGGACATAGCTTGTGTTTTTTTAAAATCCTGGTTATACTTTACAAAGCACGACATAAGCCTGCATTGCAGAAGGCTTATTTCTGAGTGTTAAAAAACAGCATAAAACGAGAAAGCTGATACTGGCCTCTTTTTATCTTACTGGAAAATTTGGCTCTTGTCTAGTTTTGCCTCAGTTTAGGGCGTAGTTAACAAACTACTTGTCAGTATAAGAAAACAAAAGTATTCAGCCACTTTACCTTTCTGGGGTCATTTTCCTTGAGGTCTGCTTCTTAGTCTTATTCCATGTGCCAGATCTGTCTATGACAGTCACAGGCTGACATAAAGTGAATGTGATAAAAGCCACAAGCGATACCTTCACTGTAATTGCTGGTACAGGTACACTGTAATTGCTACAAATAAGCAATCATTTCTATCATAGTAAAAGAAGGTGTGGTTTCGTTTGTGCTTGTCAGAGGGTCTGTAGGAGTTTTCTCAACAGAGAAGCAACACTGCTTTTATTTTAGCAACAAGAGCTGTTCAAGTGATGGTATTTAAGGAATGAGGTCACATATTCAAGCTGTTTAGATACAACAGTACTCAAAGATGTCAGTCAGGCTCCAAGTAGATAAAAAGTGCATCAGCTTATCAGCCAGGCACTTCTAGTGCTGGTATGCTGCTCACATTTAATAAAGTAAGGCATGCAAAGTGAACTCCATCCTGGCACAGAAGGATTCTTCTGAAGCCCTTTGCACTGTATAGCACAGTTGGAAAATACAAATTACAAGACCTGATGCATGTCTCTGAATGCCTACACTTCAATGGTTCATGGAAAAAAAAACCAGCGTTCTTACCTGAATCAGTAGTTTCTTTCTGTATTGGGAAAGATTTCAGCAAGAGAGATGTTGTAGCAGGAAATCCTAGGCAACCAAACAAATAGTACTATATTGGTGAAAGTTATTCAGTAGTGTCAAGTACTAATCTAACTTTATAATTTCATCCAGATATATTTATTAACATGGAGTATTTGGCCCAAGACTTTGGGTCAATGGCAGAATATATTTGAGCATTCCTATGCATTCATAGAAAGATCAAAATCTACTCCTTTAAGTATCCTATTACGCATGAAATTGGGTGAACGGCTGACATGGTCTGAAATTAGTTGGCACGACTGTAAGCTCAGTAGAAATTCGCTTAATCACAACTAGACTTAAATCTGATATTTTCTAAAAAAAGATTAACACGTTGATAGCCAAGTGGTCCAAACCTGATTTACCATATGCAATCCAACTGAAATCAACACTGAACCAGGTTTATTTGGCTCATAACCTTTACAGTAAATGTCTTTTCAAATGTAATCAGTTAAAAAAAAAACTCCCTTCTCCAAAATATATGTAACATCACTACATAGACAAGCCTATCTGATGGATATTTAAATTTTGTCTCCCAACGTACACAAATCTAATGTTTTTACACTCCTGTAAATTTCTTCTTAGTGGTTAGTAAAGTAATATGTCCTTTCTCAGAACACGTTTTAGAAAGAATATTTGCCACTGAAGTTTTTATAAATGTATTTCTGATAGGTATTTAAATTATCATAACTGTTAAAATGAAGCCAAAAATTAGGCATCAAAATCACTTCTCTGAAGAATTCACACCGAAAATATTTGCATGCATGAGTTCAATAAAAATATTCAGATTTAAGTATTCACATATATAAAATAATACATGTGTATGAATGTTGCAGGCTTCAGTCAAAAAGATGATAGCATTCTGTGCAAAACCACTGGAACTGTCTTTAATACACACAGGATAAACCAGGCAGGGATATGTATTAAATTTTTATGAAACAGCTTGTACCAAATATATTTCCTCTGACTTCATAAATGCATAACAATTTCTTTCCAGGCCTCACACATCTGGCAGATACTTGCATTAGGCTGTAGTAATTTATATCATTACAAAGATATCAAGACTGGACCTTTGCCCTGGTAAATATTTCAGTAAATGTTATTACTAAGTTTCTAGCTTCCCCTAAAATGTATTTTACTGTTTGTGTATTTAAGCAACAAGATTGCAACAGGGATGAGAACTACTTACATTTACTAGTTTGATTTACATTGCTTCATACTCACACAGAAGCCAAAAATAATCAACAGGTCTCACCTGTACTGGTGAATTTTACTCATGGAAATAAGCCTGTGTTGCTTCACAGCAATGCTGAGGTGCATAAAGAATTAGTGCCAAAGAGAGGACCTGAATTTCAGGAATTAACCCTGAGAACCTGCTGAAATGCCCACTCCCATTATTTTTGTACAATTAGACTGCAGACTTAGCCCTGGTATGATCTCAGAAAGCCAAGAATATTTAAGTATAATTGAAAGATATCACAACTTCAGACTTTTCCAAATGGGATCTTATCTAATATTTGTTATTTTAAAGAGGAACAGAAGATGGATGAGTAAAAAACTTTAACAGGGACTTGATTCCCAGCAGTCAAGCATACTACATGATATAATCCTTCAATTCAAACTGTTCTTCAAGCATAAAAAAATACGAAGCACTGAATTAAGCAGACAATTATTTCAGTAAATTCTGACCAAATAAAATTAACCGTTCAGTATCTTTTCCTTTCACACTTTTAGCCTGGACAGCAATGATCTGAAGTGTAAGATGCACAGTATTTGTCTCTAGACAGAAAAAAGAAATGTGGAATGTCCAGCCATAGAAATAATCAGTGAAAATACATAAAAAGACATATTTCTCTTTGATGAACTTGCATCTTTATCTTTTGGCACTGATCATTGTCTCTTTTGTTTAGCCTGTGAATGTCGTTTATGTACTGAACCTGCCCCAAGACAAAATTGTGACAGAATCATAGAATCACGGAATGGTTTGCCTTGGAAGGAACCTTAATGATCACCCAGTTCCACCTGCACTGCCATGGGCAGGGACACCTCCCACTGGATCAAGTTGCTCAAAGCCTCATCCAACCTGGCCTTCAACACCTCCAGGGGCATCCATGACTTCTCTGGGCAACTTGTGCCAGTGCCTCACCACCCTCACAGGAAAACATTTCTTCCTACTACCTAATCTAAATCTCCTCTCTTTCAGGTTAATACTGTTCCCCCTCCCCCTATCATTACACTCCCTGATAAAGAGCCCCTCCTTAGATTTCCTGTAGGCTAAAATAGAATAAAAAGAGAAAGCAAAACGTGTCTGGACTCCCTACTGGCAGTATAGATCATTTACACTCACTGAAAAAGAGGAAGACATTTTGCGACAAACCTGACTGAAAGAGTCTCAATCGACAGTAAGTCACTGTACAATAGAACGAACATCTCAATAACCTCCCAGGCAAATGAAATCTTAAGTTGTCCATCAAGCAGTTTTCAAACAAAGTAATTTACTTCCATAATGACCAATTAGTAGGGTACTTAGAGCACTTTACCATTTCATCAGTTCATGTTATCAAAGCGCTGGGTGCCCTCCATGTTCAAATGTGTCATTTCATGGCTGAACAAAAGCTATTGTAGTCATTCTACATATCTGCTTCAGAAAATCTGCCATTGCTTCTTACAGATGGAGTTCGGATATAAATGAATTACCGAGTGTATGTCAGTTATTTACCAGATACACTAGCAACTGCAAGTGTTTCTAATTTTCTGTTAATTGAAGGCATGTTACAACTGTGCTCCATGCTGTAGTTATGTTGGCCAGATCCTCAGCTACAATAACCAGTAAACTTCAATTAGGTCAATTAACCTGTGTCATTTAGGCCAACTGAATGTAACTGCCTCTGGATTTTTGTATATTCTTATGCTTTATCCATGTTAATACGCTTGTTTCGTATGGAGAAGCAGAATTACTAACTATAAATGCAAGCAGAGCGAAGTCCAGAAGAATAATCCTGGAACAGTCTCTTCATTTCTCTGCTATTATTGGGTAGACATCACACAACAGCTTTAAAAAGAAATACCCCCGAAGTAGAATGCGTTGTAATCTTTCAGTCAGTTACAGCATATATTACCTCAGAAACCATTCTGCCCTTTGACAGCCCCTGCAGAGCCTTCTCCACTTTGAGTTTTCGCCAGAAGATCTCTGCAAATGGCATCAGGGAACCGATTTAGCCCAGTCACACAATGATGCTCAGTATCTCTGATCCTTACTGGGAGTAATTTCTGATGCTGTCACTTCTGAGTCATTACATTTTCTGAGGAAGTAGCCTCCTCTGATAGCTCAAATGTTCTTTGCTACTTCAATGCTAAGTTCAAAGTATACCTTGCAACTTCCCACAATAAAACAAAACATCCGAATAACCTCCTCTGGAGAAGGAACAATAACCAATCCCTAGCAATGACTTACTAAATACTTCTGCCTTCTTGTTGTTTCTTTTCTTTCCTTTACACAGAAGGAGTCAAATTCTTTTTTTAAATCACACATTCAAATCCTCAGAACGAAAACTTCCTAAAAACAACTTCTGACCTCACGTCAAGATTCTGCCTTCATTCCCTTTGGCCCACATTATCTTCCTCTTTTCCTCTATAGCTATTTCCATCTTTCTGTGCTTGTTTCCTTCAACCACCTTCTAATATTTTTATGGCTTTCAAACAAAAACTTAATTTGTTTATTTTGGGAAATAGTGATAAAATTCCTTTCTGGATACTGAAGATGACACACAGTTTTGAGATGACATCACATTTTCTCCCTAGCCTTAGATTCCAGACTACTCCAAGTCCTTAGAGAATCCTTCCACTGAGTTCAACAGACATTAAATCTTCATACCTTGACTTCATACGCTTTTACAGACAAATACAAGGCACTATTCTATACTACAACATGCTTTACTGTTCTTTCTGGTTTACTTCTAAAGTAGTAAACAGCAGAATTCATTTTCTACCTACTACTTACCTTCCTTTGTAAACATAAAATTTATCTCCATATGTTACCTAGTTAAACCAAGTCAATTTATTGTTTAATCAGTGGATTTATCTTATTCAGTGCCAAGAGAGATGATAATGAAAAGTCATACTGTTCTATGCATATAGATACAGCTTGGTGGAAAAGGGAAAGAAGGCAGGGAAGAACGACAGCTTAGAGCTGTTTGATGCTTTCTGTCAAGTGTGACCTACCTACTGAAACCAAGTGCTCAGGGGGGCCATTTCCAAACAAGATATTCACAGATTTTGGGGGTTTTATAGGCAATTTAAGCCATTGTACAATCTATAAGTACTTGTGTCTTCATGATTTGGTAAGATCACTCCATACTACATAAAATTTACATGTCATTCATTGTCTGTAGGCTGCCAACATTCATGTTCTTAGACCGCTGAAGTCTTCCAACCATAAGAACTACCATCTGAATCATTCCAAGAAGGATATACAAGCAGAAGCCAAGGAAGAAGTCATAAGAAGATTCTTTCAGCTCTGAAAATACTAAGTCACGCTCTGCAGAGCGTTGAAATGACTTTTCTTTCTCAACTAACCCATGCAATGCCTTTGCAACACTGGCAAACCACAGATAAGCTTTCTATAATAGCTCCTTCTTAAAACTTCACACATCCGTGAGAGCCCAAGTAGCTGATCAGTGTTGCACCACTTCAAGTTTTAGTCAGGGGAAACTCTCCCTCGCTTACAGGGTTAATCACCTTGCAAAACAAAATATATTTCTTTGGATTGGGCTTCAAACTGACAACAAGTGTATCATAGACTATTAAAAAATTTAACGTTTTTTGTTGGAAAAAATCACACATCCCAGGATAGCACTCAGCTCTAAGAAAAATGCTGTGTAAAATTCTCTCAAATATTTCAGATGTACTAAGCCCAAATCTGTAGCTTAAACTGTCTCATTTACTCTTCTTTGAAAGTAGGTTTCTCTTTTCCATCCTCTATTGTCCTTCACACATTTTCACCTGCCAAAGCATGTTTTTAAAACCAGCACTGAGGCAATTCCTTCCGAGAGACAACCCAGCGGGAATCCCCAGTTAAATAATCTCTGTGGTCTCGCTTTCACTAGAGGGTAGAGGCATAACTATACTATATTTTTGGAGAAAGCTGATGTCTGCATCTGCCTGGGGACTCCATATACTTTGAAAATTGGCCCCAATCTTATCAGGTCCTTCAGCTTTGAACAAAACCTTGCCTATACTTACAGCCTCACTGAAGTAAGGACATATTATCAGTATGGACAGCATTATTTTCTACTTGAATTATAAATGTTTCTCTTTTTTTTTTGTATATAGACAGCAGTTTTCTCAGTTCATGAATCTCCCTCATTCTTTTCTCAAGACTTCAAAAGTGAAATACTGACAAATCCTACAAACACTGTGACATTGCGTATGCCAAGCTCTCTGCAAACAGAGTGCAAACATAGGATACCAGGGAACCTACTCCACAGTGTTTTCCTTGAAGTTGGAATTATTTGGTAAGCCTGAAAGAAAAACTAAAATTTCACATTTCTTAACCTTATGAAGAAAAAAGCTGTACGTTGTACAGATTCTACATCATGATTTGAAAATCTGAAGCCTTCTAAAAATGGAGAAGGTGGTCTAAAACAATGTAGAAAATGCGAGGCTTTGCAGTCTTTTCTTTCTCCATGATGTTTACACAGCATGTTTGAGTGTGCATAGATGCAGCTTTTTAAAGAGGAGCCAGGTAGTCATGATGATTGCAGAAACTAAGTGTCCAGAGCCTGGTAGGTCACAGGAAATGAGGCTAGCCGTATCTTCTCACTGCCTTGGGGATGAACAGCACTGGGGAAAGTTTTTCTTGTAGACACCTCAGTAGGAATTCTCACTTGGTAACTGACAGGTCTCCGTGTTACCTCTTGATCTTGCACGGTTACAGTGCAAGAACTGAGAAAAAAACCCATAGATAATGACTAATCATCTAAAAACACAACATGCTGATTTTCCCGGTGAAATGTGACAGCTACTGAAAATCCATTTACAGCCTGTCAAGGATGGGTGAAAGAAAGAAAGGAAAATCACAAAGGAGCTAATTCTTCATCTTTTTTTCCTTTTTAGTCATTAGTCAGAGCCCATTAAGCCCAGCTACGAATCCCCTATTAAGGACAGAAGACCCCTGCAGATATAATGGGAAATTTGAATGTGAGGAGACCCCTCGCAGCAGTCTGAGCACTGCCATCTGCCTACCACCAGCTTACTGCTGACAATGCTTCATTACCATGAATATCTTCGATTAGAGATCTTGAGCCAGCTGTGCCCTCTTGGTTTGAGTCTTGCACTGTGTCACTGCAGCAACACAAATACAGCCAGTCCATTTCTTTCAGGTTGTCTTGACTTAAACAGCTTTTTGCTGAGAAAATGTTCTGTTTTCACTGGGACCAAATATTTATTTCAGCTATAATCCAGCAATCTTAGCATTTCCTAGTCAGGGCTACATTTCTGAAAATTCATGGACAGACTATGCGCTTACTGGGCAAATACTGGTGAACAGCTCAGAAAGGAACCCACAACTAAGTATCTTTTTTTTCATCCTGAGAGTTAATAAACAGATGGTAGGTCATAAAAAGTGGACAGAAAACAGAATGTTAAAGAGAACTATGGGATCAAATTCTATTCTCAGCAAAACATTTATTAACTAGAGAAATTCTGCAGGAATTTACTACATTTAGTACTAAACCTACTAGTTTTTTTCAAGGGTATGGAGAGACAGTCAGTAGCCCTGAGTCAGGTGCTTCTGGGTAAGACTGTACAACATAACAGTCATCCAATGTGCTGTAATTTAAATGCAATATTGACTGATGCTTTGGATCATACATTACATAATGCTATCTTCTTATTTATTACTTAAGGATACGGGAGTCAAGTCTTCAGAAAAACTTCCTGACATAAAATATATTCACTGCAGAAAGGCTGCCTCTCAGGGTGGTAAAGCTGGTGCCAAAAAGTAAGTAGCTTTTTGTGCGCATGGAAAGAACGTGGCAAGCTCCTGTAGGCTGACTACAGATAGCTCCCTCTTTACATTCTGCACACACTTAGCTCTATATCACATGAGCTGGTTTTGTTTGCAGATGACAGGATTTCTCAGCAACATAAGAATGTGAAGTAGAAACAGTATGTGTCAAGAAGAACAAAGCAAAAAGTCAGTCTTGGTTTCCTTTCACAATCTGGTAGTTTTCCTTTCATGCCTTTCCCCTACTATGCTTTTTTGCCTGCAGATCACCCAACAATTTTCAGAGCTCATCTCAGGTGCATTCCTGCTGCATACACAAAAATGCCCAAAAAGAAAAGGGGAAATAAAGGGCATAAATATAAGCGCACAGACAAGATGGTTCTGCTTCACATGCAATCACACAAAACACACAAACAGATCTAGATCCTAGTCTGTATTACTGGGAAAATCTCAAATCTGATGCAATTTTAGGTCTATGGATAAGCAGACTTGCTGCTTTTTAGCTTAACTCTAATATTCACCCTGCTTGGATACTATGAGTGCTTCTGAGTAATCATACAGTTTTCATCTGACCCAAGTGTGGATAGGTTAAAAAGGCCTCTAATGATTAGTTGTAAAGTTCTAGGAATAAGCATACTATAAATCCATCTAAACCTTTTTTTAAATGATTATATCTTGGAGTAGAACCATTGGTCTCTTTGGCCACATTTGACTAGAAATAACATTCCTCAGTACTAATGTCACCATATTAATTAGCCTTTAAATGCAGCCTACTAACTGTCCCTGAGAGCTGCTTCTTCACCGCCACTGAAATTATCTTTTCCATCCAGCCTCAAACTGACAGGCAATGAAGTGAACTACAAGAAAAAGGTCTCAACGTAGCCAGCACCAAAGCGCTCTCTGTCATTCATGCAGCCTCTGTTCATCCTAGAGAAGCAAGAGCAGCCTTGAGACTCGGCGTTTTTGGAAGGGTCCAGCAAGCTATCTAAACCGTATTCACTTACCAGCTCTAGCTTTGTTCGCAGAAGTTGAAACCAAGCGGAAAACAATACCAACAAAAACTCCTCACCATTCGGTTCGATTTGTTCTCTCACAGCTTATCTTGGGGAAGGAAAGAAACTTGTTGCTGGACACCCTTCATGCCTTCACAAAAGGAGTACAAAAGAAGGAAAGAAGTCATGTCTCAGTTTCACTATTCCCAGCAGGCATATGTCCTGCATACTGTCAATCCAGTCCTGAATATTTATATCACTACCACTCAACAGACTGTGTTCTTTCACAAACTGCCAGCCAAAGTGATTTCTCACAGCCAAGCAGCTGCTATTCTTCTCTGTCCTTTCCAAGGGCTCAACTTCACAGTCACTAGATAGAGAAAGATCAGGCTAAACAAGGGGAAAATTCACATGTTCTTCCTAAGTCTCAAAACAAGGCGGCAGACAGTCACAAGGATCAAAAGCACAAGAAACAACCAATTTTTTGATCCAAGATCTTGTGGAAGAGGAGACTCTTCTCTTGTATGAGGAGACTCCATAGAAATAATATTAACATTTTGGTAGCTACATCTGTGAGGAGGGTGGTTTGAGCATCACAACAGACATGACATTTAGCTGGCCACATGCCTGCCAGCTTGAAGGGATCACTCTGCCTGATAGAGGAGGTGATGGATTTCAGAACAGTGCAGGATTTATAACTCAGCACTCCCAGCACACTGGATGTCACCCTGATTGTTCACCTAACATGTCTGCCACATGACTAAAGAAACAGGGATAGAAATACTTTTTGTCAGTGTCATTCCTCTATTTTGTGATCTCTTAAATTACCATATGACCAAACGGGATAAGTGTCAAAGTTTTAAACCTGTAGCATCTGTCCCATGCTTTCTTAGCAGGATGTGGGGGACAGAACATTTTACTAGCAATGCTTGAAGAAGCTATCTTGTAAAGAGAGTCACAAACCTATGCTGTGACTCATTCCTCAGACAAAGACTAATTCAGCCTGCTTACGGTATGAAGCCAGAAACAACTTCTCAGACTGCTTTGTTTTCAAAACTTCCCTCTAATTGAGGCAATTTACTTATCCAGATTAGTTCAATCTTATTTATTAAACTGTTTTCTGACATTGTTGTGGGATTTCCTCATGCTCTGCAGAAGCCAGGTTCTCCTTAGTAACACCAAACACAAACCTTGGGATGTTATTTTTCACTCCTCTCCCAGGCTGTTCACTTTTTTTGACCGCAGGCCAGACTCAAGGACATTATCAGTCAAAGGAAACAACTTTTCAGATAAGCACAGATTCATTTTCCTATTCTCTAGCATGGTCCACAGACTCATGACAGTGGTAATTTCACAGAAGTGTGACTCCAAGGTCAAGACAGGATCATCCTCAAAATATGATGTAGAAAAACACATAAATTTGCTAAAACTGAATGACTAATACGAAGACTTTGAAATGCCTGTACCAGGCAGTTCAGAGGAGGCTTCCTGTAGTTCCATTAAAAATAAAAAAGAATGAAAAATATGACTCTAGTATTTTTCTCTACTGATCAAGCCTTGCTCCAGCTGGGCATGCTGATTCACCCCTGCAAGCCAGTATTTCCTTCTGCCACAACCAACTAGATTGCCTCTTCCAAGACACAACAAAGAACACTTCCTGGGAAAGGAAAGACTCATGGTCCCTTCTGCGCTATACATGTCACAAACTGCATGTCTTGCAATCAAAGTATTTCCATGTCTGCCAGAGCAAGTTGCAGTTCAGGTGCTGACAGATAACCCCACCGATATGTTCTGTTAGGACTAGAGTTTTGTTCCTGTACAGAATTTAACATTTTGGCTATCATCTTCTGTTACGAGGCCCAATATCTGCTAAAATTCATCCCCAGTCCAGGCCTAGGATGGACTACTCTGACAGTATGCATATGCACTGCCTATGAGCCATACCACTGTACGGGTATCTCAGCTCTCTATTTGTCTAGAACAATAAACAGAAAAAAATGTTGAGGAAAAGAGAAAAGTGGTTTTTACTCCCTTTTTTTTAAATGCCAATATTAAGTTAGCTGTCTCTGGACAGGCCCTAGGACCATGTTTAGGTGAAACAGTTATAATATAAATTAAGAAAAGATAATAGCTAGAAGTGTGGAGCAATCTGTCAGCCCTGTTCAAAGGTGGTAAAAAGAAAAATCTAGAATATAAACCTTATTTTTTTTCCTGCTTCTGAAGGAAAAGGCAGAATGGGAATGAGCTCAACCTACTTCAGTCACTGCTAGATGATGCATGACTTCATTCATTCAAGTTGCAGCATTCCCTGAGGTTGCCAAGACTCAGAGGAGGCAAAAACTGCTTCTGCAAATTCCAGCACAGGCCCGCAGGCTTTGCACCAGAACAAGACAGCTCTGCAAAGCCTGGTGTTTCTTTGCTTGGGAAGCACTCTAGTGCGTGAGGGATAGATATTACAGACACTCTTAAATGGCCAGGTGGACCTTAAAAGAATTGGAAACTGTTGGTTTGAAAAAGTATAGAGGCTGTAAAGATGCTTTACCAAATTTGACCAAGTTAACCTCAGACTTGTAGGTTAAAACCCCAAACGAACAGATTCCAACAATACTGTTTTTTTCCAGCTTCCACTGTCTTCTTGCCTAAGCAGCAGTGCAGCTTTAGGCTTCTTGTTCTTTTATGCAAGGGAAACCTCTGTTATTCTGGTGCTACTGGAATGGAAAACAGTTTCTGCAAGCAAAAGAGGAAGAAAGCTGCAGTCACATGCAGTGTCACACAGATGAAGTCATACACTGGCATAACAGCAAGTGTTGTCAGTTGTCAAAGGCCATCTGTAGCCAGCAGACTTAAACTGTCATCCTGGAAAAAGATGCAAACAAGCCTAATGGAAGATTGCTTTATCCTCTCCCTGGCATTCAATCAAATGAATCTTGTTCCCTGAACAGATATAGAAAACAAAGGGTCACATTCTTTCATTCCCTTTTTTTTTTCCTTTTTTAAAAAGAAAATCATTATTTTTTGGCAGTTGATATGTTTTCAAAATGACAGGAAAAATAGGAAGAGCCAAAGAACTCCAGAACTGAAGAGTCACTTGTAAAGTGTTCGTTGTGTATACACATTCATTTACTGCTATGGGCAGAGAGGGATTGCCCCACTGTTTGCTCTGCAGAACGGACTCACAGACTTATTTTGGATCATTTAGTGGTTTGCTATGTAAGCAATTTGGCGGTCTCTTTGTGTGCTGTCTCTGGTTTTGGGGGTGGTGGATTTATTTTTACGGTGGCAAACAGTGTGGGAACTGCTAGAAAAGGATAATAAATAAGAAATCCATTCCTTGGAGCAGGAAATGGATACACATTAAGAGCTGATGCATTAAGTGTTCCTGAGGGAAACTAGTGATGGCTCCCGGTACACTTTGTGTACCCCCAGCTCGTGTCAGATTTCCAAATCAACCTGCAACTGAAGAAAGGAGATGTGCTGGGGGCGAGGTACACATTCCACCACGTCTAGGCCCCAATGATGCAAGAAGGGAAATATCCCTATTCTGCACTCTAGTAGGCAAAGATAAATGTGCTTGTTTGGTTGGTTCCAGTGGAGGCAGGGGCCAAAGAAGAGGAGCACTGAAAACTGAAAAATGAGTCTTGGGATCTGTGCCTGGTACTGATGCAAATGAAGGTGAAACTATACAAACAGCAACACAATCAGACCATTCATCATTCCTTCATTAGCAGCTTTTCTTTGCAACATCACCACCAAAGAAAAAAACCTTCCCTCTTTCTATGAGTGACCAAGAGGACTGAAAAGAAAGCCTAATTGGTGAGTGTACAGTATGCACACTGTTTGTAAGACCATTTGTTATGCAAATAAGACAGCCCTGAATCCGTAGGTAGTGTTGGTGTAATTCAATTTACACAACCTTTGTAATACAGAAACTTACTAGGAATGTGATAGGGAACCTCAATTTATGGCAAAACAGTTGCCTGCTACAAACAGAAAAGCTTCCAGCCACAGTGCTAAGCAGACATAAACTCTACATTCCAGACAAAATCAAAGACCTGTTATCTTATCAGATTTACAAGAAAGGTCAGATTTCCACAACAGATGCAAATCTAACATGCCAGCTTTGCTTACCCACAGGAATAAAATTACTACTAGTGAAAAATTATTATATTGTCTTAAATATTTCACATTCCTTTAACAGCATAGAAGTCTTTGATGTTGTGTTCACTTGGATGATCGAACATTAAGGTTGCATTTTTGTATATGTGTATTATCCTGTCAGCCGACATAATGCCATTCTGTACAGTTACCTGCCACTCCTCATTAAAACAACTTGCCCTCAGCTTCTAATAAACTTTTGCTCAAAGTTTTCCATGCCATTGGCTGAAAAATTTGGAGAGCTTTTCAGCAAGAAATGACTCAGCTGTTTCCAACTAATAAGTCAGAGAGAAAAACCCACTGTCATGGTAATATTAAAAAATAAATCTTAAAAGGACTTGTTTAGGGGGTTATTTTGTTTTGGTTTTATCTCGAAGAGCATGTAACTGGTAGCGTGTGCATCTTCTTGTCCCCAAAATAAATTTACATAGTCCCCAGAAAAATTCTCCCATATGTGCTTTGTAGAGCTTCTTGATTTTTGAACTACTATATTTCTAGAGATCCCAATGTCTTTTATGTTTCTATATGTAATCAGATTGTGCTAATGCTACCCACATGCAGAGTGCAAGCTCCAGGGACTCACAAGAACTTTTCATCTCTAATTGCTGAACCCAGAAGCTACAGGGCCAGCACTGAAAAGCAGGTCAGGAGCTCCCTTGTTCTGCTGACAGTAACCTCCTCCTCGATGCAGTCAGCCTGGAGAAGGTAGCTGTTTTCTTCAGCGTGCACATGGGACACGTGGATTGACACAAAGAGGTTATGAAGGCAATGAGTAGCATGGAATAAGATGTTTTGCTTGCATAGCAGGTAGAATTCTACCTATTAGAGAGTCTACCAATTAAAATAAAATAAAGCCTTGTGAGGTTACCTACAAAGATCACAGGTGGGTGCTTTGGGCAGCACAGCTTGTTTCTTAATTTCCCCTTTGTGTTCCAATTGTCGTATTTGTAACACTTATTAAACCGTCACACTCACTAAACTGTGGGGGTGTGGTATGATGGTGCTAGGAAGATTCTGGTGCTCAGTTTCCATTTTTTAACTACAGGGAGAAATGTGGACGCTGTGTGTTCAGCTCAGACGCTTTGGAGGAGTGTCTTGCATCACACTGGGATACTGCCTCTGGCTGACAGAGCAGCTCTGATGCAAAGTATGCTTGCATATCAGCTGAAACAGAGCACTGCAGAAATAGGCCTAAGTGAAATTAATACTTCAAAAAAGAAAGTGCAAAAATACCAATAATCCATATGTAATGTGAAGGACTGCTTCAGGAAAAATAAAACAGCAGCAGAAATATCATTGAATTCTGTGGAGACATAAGGAGGAACAAAAGAAACTCAAGACAAAAAGGGATTAAGGCTTTGGAAACAGACCAACAGTCAAGGATTCTTTGGATTTAAGGTCAGCCTTAGCCACTGGCTGCATTGCAGAAATCGTATCTGAACAGATTAGAATAAATGCAGATTTCAGCATTGTGGTGCCTGAGCTTGAATACTTGCCAGCCCTGTCCTTGATTTGACTTATGCTTAACTCTAGGCCAAGTCTGAATAACGCTTCTTCGAATCATGGCTGATCAATAAGGATCTTTAATACATGATCTGCCTTATTATAAAATATACAATACAGAAAACTTAGCAGTAGGAGACAGATGAATTCACAGAAGAAAGCTAAATTTGAACATATGATGCACTAATAACTTCTGCAGTGCGTGCTTGTGTGCCTGGCTCTCATTGACAGTTGGTAATACGGATATGCCTACGCTTCCCAGAACCAAGTACTAGTAAAATAAAAATGGTAGATGGAAGCTTGGTTATAGCTGCAGGTTATCTGAGACATCTATGCCAGCTATAAAAGCCAGAGTAGCTATATAATGATGACCACGTCCAAAAATTCACAAGTTGCTCTTTCAAAGTATCTTTTCAGTTTGGAAGGAATTAATTCCTTTCAATCAAAACAATAGGAATCAAAACTGGAGAAGCCAGTTCAGATGAACTGTCCATGATGTTCTTAAAATACACAGAGGTTCAAATGGAAAAATTTCATTCTAGCTAATATTAACACAGCTGATATTTTCCAACCTGGATGTATTTCAGACTGTTTTTACATCTGCCTTTACATGAAAATAATATGCCTTTAGAACGATTCAAAATGCACAGCTGCTGAACCTGTTTAAGTATGACTCAGAATGAAACATGAACTGCACAGTAGGAAAACACAGTCCTTGCACTAGGATTGTACAGTCTCAGGTCTTGATTTTCCGTTATTCACATTACTTCAAGAGGATAATGCTTACGCAATGGCCAACATGCAAGTGACCATACTAGGGCCTAAAAGGACACAAAACGGGATCAGGAAGGGAGTAGGGTGCTGAACACTGGGACATTTTGCTTCACTTCTTCTACAATTTAAGTCCTTACAAATTGAAATTATATGCAAGTTGTAACACCTACTTTGTAAAGAGAGGAGGCAGGAGAGATGATGAAGCACTTGACCACCCTTGGAGGCAGTTCTGAGAAAGAGGAACAGCGAGGAGCAGTAACCAGCTGATGCAAGGCTTCCAAGAGCCTGGATGGGTCAAGGCCTGGGGGAAAGTGAGTCAGTTTGGCTGTCTTTACTCTGAATGCTTGTTTTCTTCTTAAAAAAAAAAAAGACTTAAACAAAGGAAATTGCACCTTTTCACTGGAGGAACTGCTCACCACCTTGATGGGTGGCACACGTGCACAGTGACCAAAGCTCACCAAATGCATGTCTTTATGATTCCATAATGTTTCTATATGTAAACTATTCTGAACCTCAAAAGCTGAGAGATTCATTTATTTCAAGTTTGCTTGGTTTTCCTTTTTTTAAGAGAAGCTTACTCACATTTTGTAGATTATTAACAAATTTTCAGGAATAAAATAAAGGAGGTCACAAATTAAACTAATGAATATTTCTGACAGGCATTTCAGACTTAACGACCATTCACAGAGATGTCTGTGAGAGAATGACATGCCCACATTTTTCCTTTGAATTAAGAGGCAGTGCTAAAGCCACAGGCTAACATAACTGGATACCTAATTAAACCCCACATATTAGATCAAAACAATTAAAAACATTTTTTCTTCATTCATCATTCTCAGGAATTTAGTTGAGTAGTACCAAAAGCAAGTCATTGCTGTTTTGATGCAGTTTCAACATCTGTTTTAGGAGAATGGATACAAGACATGATGCTTTTTTATGTCAGCATGCTTTCTTGCCCAGTCGCTGATGCTAGTGCAGCCCTTAAAAAGTTAAAGACATTCTGCAAAAAATGGTAGCTGCACCTAACATTTGTTATTCACAACTGATAAAGCTTTCCTAAGGCACACGTAACATTTTCCCTAGATTAAAGAGGGAAAATCAGAACCAGATAGATCCTTACTGAAGCCTGAGATACAATTTATAGAAAGCAAAACAAGTTTTAAACGAGCCCAGCTTGTTTGACAGAGACCTGGAAGCTCTCCAGCTACAGCAGTCCTGAAAGAGTTTTTCATAGGCCAGTTTTCCTTGTTTCTGGACAGTCTAATTGAGTGTCAGGTTGGAATCCTCTAAGCTACACTGCAATCTCCAGTGCAGACGTGTCCTGAGGGAGAGGAACAGTGACTTGCCAAAGCCCATACATTCAGTCTACAGTTCTCAGGGCCATACCACTGGGCTTATGTCACCACTTGATTTACATTACTTTTTTGAAACCAGTCTTTTCAGATGCTACAGATTAAAATAAAGCAAAAGAACAGCAGCCAAAGTACACTTATTTTCTTTCGTTAAGGGATACTAACTGTGGTGAGACGTTAACTGTTCTTATCAACAATACTTGTTTATGTATCCTTAAAAATAAAAAGAAAGCTAGTTATTCTTTAAAAGCCATTGTGGAGCAACTAATAATGAGTACTGATGGATAATTTTTGTCACTAATACGTGCTTGAAGAGCTCCTTGACAGTAGCCAAGAAGATCTATCTGCAAACAGGAAGTCCTTTTGACTGGATGTTAGTCTGCAAGAAGAAAACAATTCTAAAGCAAAGGAACAAAATGACAGCCATACTCTTGCACTTAAAAGGAAGGGAAAAAGAGACTATTATCTCAGGCACCTAAGCGACGGCCGTATTTGTGAGCTACCCAGCATTGGCACAGAAAAGCCTGATAACTTAGGTGTAGCATGAGATCTTTCTGGAAAACAAATCATTTCCACATACTCCAGCCCCCCATTTCCCTGTATAAGGAGTAATTTATTCTATACAATTCAGGAACAAAAATATGAGGCATAGTCTTTGTGTATGGATGACAAAAGTTTTCATCACACAGGGTAAACGGAAATTGCCTTAATGGGCAAAATGAATGGTTTTCTGTTCTATCAGGATGTCTGCCAACAGTAATGTCAAAGACAGAATATATACCAGAAATTCAGATTGAAAAAAAATTATTATTTCTAGCCTAGGGAGAATTCAGAACTAGAGCTGAACTGCAGAAATTAATCTTATAATGGCATTCACATAGACCTTCAAAAAGCCTAGATGTGAGGAAAGTTAAGATCCAAATTGAAACTTCTCTTTTAGGCCCACCTCAATGCCTGAATATATCTGCTACGCACATACAGAGAATTATCCTATCCTGAAGTGTAGTGGTTCAAAAAGAAGCATGAACATTTCCTAAGACCACACTCAAACCAATTGAGAGTGGGTGTTCTCTTTTTTAGAAGAGAATTCAACACCTGCCAACCCTGGTCTCACACAGAGGTAGAACTGCAGCAGTAACTACTGAAACTACCATGCCTGTGACACTTAGAGTCAACTTTCACATTACAAACTACTGATGATCACTTATATTACTTGTGACTAAAACCAAGAATAAGCCAAATGAGTAAATAGCAGCAACATTTCAAACAAATTTCCATCTATAGGTAAATGGAAATTCTTTAAGAATTTCAGATTAAATGAGCCATAGATGCAATTTATGGCCATATTATGAACTATGGAAAGACTGGAAGACTCCAGTATCTACCTCTCCAACTTGAATGAACACAGTTTGCCAAAAGAAGAGGATGCCTTTGTCAATGCCTGTACACTGTCAGGGACTACAGTGCTTGGCATTTTAGCTCTTATTCTATCATAAGAAAGATTATGACATATTTCTATTGGATCAACACTGCTGCAGTATTAGGGGAAGATTTATTCTTCTAAGAGAGGTGCAATTATTCTTCTAATTTTACACAGGGGAGAAAGGCAACAAAGATCTATCAGGTCACTTAATTAGCATCCACAGAAAACTTGACAGCTTAGTCCCAAGTTAAAACGTTGTTCCGTAAACAAATATATTTATTCAGCATTTATCTCTGTCTTTATCCCAGGGGTTACGAGCAGCTTAACAGGTATGTTTGGAAATGGCTGCTTCGCTGTATTCAAGGCTTCGGTGACTGTGAACTGATGCACCCAACTGGGCAATGCAAAGCTATGGCAGTCAGGGGTCCTAGACTGTAAAAATGTTTTATCAAGGACATTTTCAGTCACAAGTAATATCATCAAGTGCACTGACACACAGCTTTTTGGATAGTCCAAGCAACATCCATCCGCTGACTTCACGGGAGACACACGTAGCACCTCAGGGTGTTATGCCTGCAAACTTTCATTTTCTCTAGCAGCAAATCAAGATTTGTTTTTACTGCAGACAGCTATTACAAGGGTTGCATAATGCTAGCAGAGTGCTGTGAGCAAGGAATATGCCTCATATTATTAAATACGTGACAGATGTTCCTGCAGAGAACTCATTAATTCTAATTTCTATTCCTGTTAGTCTAGAAATATTAGCATATAATTGTTAGTTTCTAAAATATTCTGGCAAACTTTTTTTAACTGAAAACTGTGTCAGCATTTATTTTGGAATATCAAATGAAGACTGTTCTCTTGTATGCCCCTCAAGTAATGTGTTACAATAACCTTAATTACCTAACAGGAAATGTTAGAGGCTCAGCAAGGCAGCTTTCTGCAGGCTTTTAAGTAAGAGCTGGGAAATCTCCTCTCAGTAAACCTAAATGAAGTGGCCTCCAGTGTGACAAGAAAATTCAGAGTGGACTGTTCTGAAAATGAAAACCAAAGCCAATGCACATGTGACACACAAACAGACTGTATAGCACTACCACATGTATTTTGAGATTGTATTGTGGTGCCCACCACAGAGCAAAAGGTTGAGTGAAGAAGCAGCCAGCAGTAGCATGCTGTAAATGCCTTGTGAGCTGTAACTGCAGTCTGATATAAAGAAATCAAAAGGAATTTGCCTATCTTCTTTCCTAGAGTATGCTACTTGAAGAAATACTGAATTTCTCTCTTCTGATTCTTCTGATGTTTTGGTTTGGTTTTTTTTTTCCCTCCTGGAAGTCTCAAGAATAGTTCATTCTACACAAAACCAAAGCCTAGAAGTAGTATCAGACTAACTGATAGCTGTGTACAAAAGCCTTGGAAAAAACGAATACATCCATCTTAGTGACAGAAACCACTCACATTCACAAACACTGCTTCCTTAGTCAGGATGGCAGAAACTCACATCTTGTTCTGTACAATAGCATATGGAATTTATTGTATGTTTCCCCAGTCTGCAGCTTTGGGGACAAAATCTTCTATCAGCTTAGACCTCTCAGCCTGCCTCTTTAGCATCTGGGGATTTGAATGCCTGACAAAGGAAAACTTCATCTTACCAGAAAGATATGAAAAATGGATGTGCAAACAAAGCACAGCAGTATCTTTGTGAAGACTGTGTAAGAATACTGAGTATGTATGAGAAACCAGACTATGAAAAAGAAATATAGCTTCAGTTTTTTCATAATGCTTAAAGCACAGAGATCTGCAGCAATAACAACCCCAGCCAATAGCAAAGTTGAAAGTAAACATATTGGCCAACAGATTTTTGCAGAAAATCAGCTGTTTCATTATTTAATTACTTTGAAAGGAAGTTAAAAAGAAGATAAATGCATGAAATAATTATGTGTGTGGGAATGGAAACAATGCAAACCATGGTATCACAAGCGTGGACAAGAGAAATGGCGATGTGGTTTTGCTGCGCTGTTTCCCACAGTATACGATTACCTGATTAAAGGCTATATAATAACCCATGTACACAGGAGGGATGAACTAAATTTACATAGGCAAATGGGGGCAAATTTCCTTCTTTGCTCACTTATGCACACCTCATTTCTCAGGATTTATTTTTTTATTTCATTATTCTGTTAATCCAGAACACAGGTCTGTCTTACTGAAGCTGAGGGTTGTCTTTGTTTATGGAACAATATAATCAAACACTATGCAGCAGAATGCCTCTTCTAGTTACTGCAAAAGCAGCTGCTACTCAAAGTAAGTGTCCTGCAAGGTTTTTCTTCCAAATATGCACACTGAGTTGCAACACTTTGCATAGAATTTAAGGTTTACTGCTTTTTTTTTTTCTTTTAAGTCCTACTAACTATTCAGAGACTGAATACTACCTTCGACTTTGTTTTATTTCATTGTTGTTTTGAATTAGCACAGTGTAGCATCTTACCATGGATAAAAGTTCACTGACTGCTTAAGCTTTTCAGACAGATTCATTCCTACGGTATCTTGCACTCTGCAATTTCACAGGAACTCAGATTCCCAACTGAGTAGGATAAAAGTCTTTGAGATCTGTTTCTAAGCAATACTGTAACTCTTAAGCCTCTAATAGTATTTGTACTTTGGGAAGCCAAACTAAATTTGGTTGCTTGACTAATAACCATGAAAAAAAAAATAGCATTTTCTGTGAAATAAATCATGGTGCACAAGCAAATAGCATCCTGCATTTCTGAATAACACTCAGTAAGGAAGCAAACCTTATGAAAGAGCAACATGTCATTGCATTAAATGTAGCATGGCTCAGAAGATGTTTTTGACAAGTCTGCATGATGAACTTCTGCTCACTGTGGCACATTTTCTTTGTGCCATCCTCAACTATACCGAGAAGTACAAGGAGCACTTTTAAAAGGGTACACATGGAAGAAAAGAGACAAAAGGTTACTGAAGAGTCAGTTAGTTTGGCAGAAGCCATGGAATAAATGGAAATTACATACACTAGTTTTATACTTTCGATCTAACATGGAATGGCAGCAGAACAGTAATACTCAATTTATGCTATATAATAACCCTACATAAATAATTAATACATTACATGCTCCAAAACATTGAGAAGAACCTGTTTTAAGCAACTTGCTTCTACTATGCTGGATTTTATCTGTAGGACTAATGAAGGGTATTCATGTTACTGTCTCACAGTAAAGCTGTTAGTATAAATGGGACTAACTCCTAGTGTCACAGACAGCATAATGCTAAAAGGTTTAATAGCCTGTTTGGCAGGAGGCAGACAGAATAGATTCAGCTGCTAAAATTGTGACACTGACATTTTGTCCTTCGTTACCAGTGTTCTTATCCTTCCCTATAGAAACATAAATGTTGGATGGTGCAAGCTGGCAGTCTGTCTGTTTCTAGTTAGGCTGCACTACAACAGCCCTGCTTCACAAAGACACATTTATTTCCCAGTAATATTTGTAATCTGTTCCTATTAAAGGTTTAATTAAATATAGATTTAGCACACCAATTAACACATAATAATTACACGTTCTGACTATCCTCCACACCCATCACCTAGAAAATATACTAGAATAAACAAAAATGGATGCACAAAGTATATACATGTCATGGTCTCACTTCTTTCCCATTGAATTCCACAATAAAGTCACAGTTTTCTTTCTATTCCTACTGACAATTTAAGGGACATGGGATACATCAGGACATCTGAATGGAATTGTGAAGACACATTGGATACCCTGAAACAGCTGAAAAGAAAAGCTGGGGTGGGGGGAAATAGCACAAGAACAAAGCTGTTAACTCAGATAAAGGCCAATGTAAATACTGTGCTTCTCCAAGCCAGAAAAGGGTCAGGCAGTTTTTTGCATCCTTCAAAATTAATAGGCCAGAGCACTGTTCCCAGAGTTCTATGCTCCCTTAAGAATGCTTATCTAATCCAATTTTAATCCCTCTGTGTGTTTCACCTGAGTGCTGAAAGCAAGAGAAGAAAGCTCCCACATCTTGGTGTCCCATCTTATCCTCTCCAACGTTTATGAGAGTAAAGCAATGCTGGAATATAGGTTGCAAAGCATGACTAAGCAAAACAAATCATTCCTGACATACCACCACTATTACACCCACACAAGCCATTATTTATTTGCAATTAACTGGCCTTCTGCAAGACTTTATAAGGGTTTTATTTATCATATGCATTTGTTTCAGACAAGTCACTACTTTTGATGTGAAGCCACATCTGGAACAAGGGATTTTTTTTCCTCCTGCCATTGGCATTACCCTCTGGAATCCTGCAGTGCTTCTCTTCCCGTCACTAGTGCTGCAAAGGCACATCTTGCCGCAACCAACCTCAGACAGTTTCAGTTCTTACACGTAGCAGTGTGTGGCTGTCAATTTGATGCATTATGAATTAATTCAGGAGGACACACTATGTGGAGCATCTTAAGAGCGGCACATAAAAATGTATTCCAGTCATACGCCAAAGCAAATGATACCCGGTCCCAGGGGCTCTGGTCTCAGCACTCAATATTCTTGGGCGCCATCTGCCGGCATTTTATTAATTATTGACACCTCCAATGGCATTAAATGTCCAGGTCACAGTTGAATGTTTTCTTCCGAAAGGCATCTTCTCTTCCAGAGGTGAAAGTATGTTCACCCACAACTTCCAGTCAAGGTCTGGAAAGAGTTTTATAAACACCCTCCACTCTCTCTCATGGCACCTAAACGTGGGTCAGGAAAGCCCACCCAGCACAAGACACAACCCTTCCCACAGGTGGAGATACTCCAGGTCGTACCTTGGTCTTTCCTTACAAGCCTGTGATCTGCAGCCAGCCACCCTACCTCTTACCCACTTGTCCTCGAGGACAAAGTTCAAGAATGCCAATCTCCATGCTCAGAAGTTGCCTATGACCAACAGCAAATCATCACAGAAGCAGAGTGTGACTTCTTGTCCAAGCTTCTAAAACCTACAATATATTCTATTTACGGTGCTGTTGCTAACCCATTGTGTGCCTCACACATTGAGACAACAGTTGACCTTCAGCCAGAAGACGCTGGTCTTGACTATGAATGACCCTAAGTCTCTGGTTGTTCTGACCAGCAGCAAAGACTGTGATTCACTTTATTAATAAGAGCTACAAGTCTGTATTGTGCCAAGATCTGTACTCAAAACCATGAATTCCCATTTCCCGGCAATTCAGAAACACATGGGTGTGAGATTCCAGTTCGTGCCTATTCCCAGGTTAGACATATTCTCTCTTGGCAGACAATGGCACCACACACCATTCCAGAAGGAACTGGTTTTGTATAGGTCTCTGTCATTCGAAACAGAACAAATACCTCTAAAAATCAGATACTCCCACTGGGGTCAAGAGAATTGGGCATTATTTATTTGTGACCAACAGAATCTAAATTTACAAGTGTATGATTCAAGAAGGGAATTTCCAGAAGCATTTTAGAATGAGAAAACCATCCCTCTTCAAACAAAACCCACACCACATGTAAGCTCTGGAATGAGGAAGAAATTCAGCTCTGAAATTCTCTGCCAGTGACACAAAACTCAATTTGGAAACATTAGCTAATGAAAAATACAAACCGGTTCCTACAATCACAGCTATGAAGACAAATTGAGTACACTCCCCAAATGGAAATTAGAAGTATTTTTAATAGCTGGGCTTAGCAGAGGCGAGTGTACAACTATTAAACCCCGTCATACATTTTTTTTCTGAAGGGTCAACACTAAGAATAACTAAACCCTCCACTGTAAGTATGTCAATGTAAAGATCTGGACACATGCAACTAATGAGGGATGTATAAATCCCTATGCATAAGAATATTTCTGCCCACACTTGGTGCTCAAGGAAAATTCTGAATATAACCTTCCTATTCAAATATTCCATGAGCAGCTGCCAGTTCCTGGTTGCACTTCAAACACCAGCCTGCAATACAACTGTCGGGATTCAAATTCATGCAACATTACTTGTCTATGAGTGTCATTAAAGATACAGATCTGCTGCAAACGTAGAGAAAGCAACGCTGGTTCAGCTGCGCATGACACAGCACAGTGATCCTGCACCACTCATGTTCACACACAGAACACTCAGTAAATTACTAGCTACCTTTCTGGTCTTCTGTCCAATCCAGTTTCAATATCCCAAAGGACAAAACTATAATCTTAAAACAACACTTCTATAATATCCACACTCATAATGAGAATGGTTGTGCTTTTCTGCATTTTCAGTTAATTTCAATACTGGTATGACTGTAAATAATTCCATTCATTCTTTGGGCTTCTAAATCTCCTACTGAAAAGCTCAGTGAAAAGGAAGTATAAAAACAAAAAAACAAACACCAAACGAAGGACAGACTCCCCTACAGGTATTAAACACGAAAGGCATAAAAGCTATATATCCATCAGCTGAACGGCCACTGGATGACAGTCTTTTCCATCTGAAAAATAAAGATGTGCTTGTTTTCTGACATTTCCTGAATTATTTTTTTAATATAAAGTTGTAGTTGTTTTCTTGAACATTCCCTGATATTTAATCAGAAATATCTGCATTATTTGTTTTCCCAGCTCAAAGATTGCCTATGCATCCTTAAATTTCTGTATCTTCTGTCCTCTCCTAGGGTTCTCTCCTGTTTTGCTTTTCTCCCATCTGAAAGTTCAGAAACAATATCATACTTTCCTCTTATCTTTCCTCCCTCACTTCCTCATGAGTCTCCTCTTTCAGCTTTCCCTTCTACTTTTTCCCTTCTGTGCAGCTTTCTCCTCCCTATATGCAATATAATCTCCCTCTCTGCTCTTCCTTTTCTTGAGCATTGCATTCTTTCACTAATGAAAAGGGTAACAAAACAAAAGCAACTATTGATGTACCTGGTGACGCAAAACTTACATTTTTATGGAATAATAGTGCAAATTCATGGTACAAAGCTGCAGCTTTTGATCAAACATGAGATCTTGGATGCTCTGCCATAAGAAATTAAGCACCAATTAAGTGCCTTGGACTTCTAGCACAGAATCACCACCCCTTTCGCCAGCTGTCCTCTCTTGTTCTTTCCACAGGGTTCACTACGGAATTCTTCATCTTCCAGATGACTCTTAACTAACTTTTCTTTCCCTTCTGACACCTTTCCACTTACCTTACCACTTCCTACCCTGATCTAATGAAATAAAATTATTCCTCTATTGGCTTCTAAACTTGGCATCTAATTCTGAAGTATTCCCTCTACCGGGACTTATGCAAATTTAGCCAGCTGTTCATTGCAAGAGATGAACTTCATATGAGAAGGCAAATGTAAAAACTTTAATAAATACTTGTTTTGAAGCAGTGGCAAAACCACTTCCATCAGTGTACTGCAACCTTTGGGAGTGCTACACAGCCCAGCCCAAAGAGCAGTAACAAATCTGTTAAACATCAGCGTTCTGCTGCTGTCATCTCTACCTATTTCAATGGAAATATATACTGGAGGAGATTATAATTTCTATTACAAGACCTCCAGACATAAACAAGACTTCATTTGCAGGGCACCATACATATAGCAAAAGACTATCAGTGCTCCAAAAAATTTTATGTCTAAGATGAGACACAAGATAGCTAAATTTTCTACAAGAGAAACAATGAGATGAAAACATTGGCCAACATGAGAAGTACTAATGACAGAGTTGTAATCAATATTTTTTGTAGGCATTGCTGTAAGACTTCATATCAGAATTTTCAAAGAATTACTAAGAAAATAAACAGGGTGATCCAAACAATATTGTCCAATTAAGACAAGCCTAGTTGTTGACAGAAACTTTGACTGCAATGCAACTTTTAAAGAGTAAAATGCTTCTTTTTCATATGGACCATGTCAGACATAATAAAGATTTTTTACACAAAACTGCTAACAGAGAACAGCAGTAAAATGTACGTGAGGGAAAACTTGGATCCTTAATAAGATATAAACATTAGTTCAGCCAATCAATATTAATTCATGAGAATTGCAAAGACAGAACGCAGCAAAGCCTACAGAGTATTCATGTTGTGTTACTGATGAAACAAAAAGTAATAGCTATTAACCCAAAAGATAATGAAGAGGTAATGCTTAGAACTAAGAAACATTTGGTTTTCATCAGAGTGAAGTTTAAAGAAATTTCAATAACGAGTCCTCACATTTAACAGCTTGGGCATTTTTTTTAGTATTTTCTCCACTCCTAAATGAGGATGATCACAGACATCACCTTCCCCTGCTCGGTAAGCCAGTTACCAAACACCTTCATATGGCAAGAAGCCAAAGATTAATTCCTTGGCTCTCGTGAGATCATGGTGAGTGCTCACAATGGCTCTTAGAGATCCTGTTGATTCTCGGAAGGATGCATGTGTGTCACAGAACAGCTTTGCTGTCAGCCCAACACCGACGGCAGCTTGCATCCGACTAGGTCAGATGTGTCATACCCAGTTTACCAAGTAAAGGCACCCAAATCACTCTGTAAGAATGCTGTTCCAGTATACAGGAGGATATTAACTCTACCCAACACCAGACACCTCATGTGATCCGTGTACCTCTTTCAAAAGCCAAGAGGGAAAAAGAAGCTACTCCAAATAGGAAATTTAGAAAGAGGCTTAATTGCTTTGAAGCAGCCTCTGGTACCATTGTTGACGCAACAACAAGCGCAAATATCTTCCCTGAGACATGTACCAATATCCTCCCTTCTCTTTCCTCCTCCCTTTCTGTAGCCCCGGGGAAATCTCTCTCCTGGCACTCCTCACAGTTTCCTTCTGTGCTTTTCTGCTGCAGAATGATCTTGTTGCCTGAGCAACTGCAGCCGAGCAGGGAGAGGGTTCTGGCCCAGTTGTGTGCTATCAGCAACAGCACTGCGTTCTGACCCTGCAATGCACAATAGAGATGGTAACAGCCTCAGGAAATAATTCTGCTGAGTGAGGTGCCTTGAGTTGGGTGTAACCTCTAGACCAGATGCCGGGGATTCTGCTGCCACCTTATATTTTTGTTCAAGTATGAATAAAATAACCTAACACTCAAGACTGCCAAACCAGTAGTCCTTTAGTTTATTCACACCCCCAGATTATATCCACAAAGCAAACACATTTGTTACATTGTAATTCTGCTTCTAACAGAACGCAGAGGTACAAATTAACTGGTAATTAATCTCTAGAATCAGAACAATCCGCTCTAGAAATTTCAGATTATTATGATGTGTTGTCTCTCTCCCTTTGCTCTTTTCATTATGTATTTCAGAATTCAGGAAAGTAACCAAAACAAAAACATCTTTCAATGACCTTTCCAGATCCACTTCAGTATTTGTACTTTGCTTTCTTTTCATCTTTGCTGTCTGTCTCTTGGCATTTGAACAATACCTGGTAAAATGAGAATGTACTCTCGGTGCTTCCGCTGTACAAGAAATAATAATCTCTGTGAGATATCCAGCTGAGATTTCTTTTCTAATATTGTTTTATTGAAAAGAGCCACCTTTATTTTTTAAAAAATAGCATTCTGCTTATAGGGTTTGTGTTCCTACACTATATGAAACACTGCAGACTGCCTCCCCCCTCCAGTGATGTTCTATGAACAAAATGACTGTAGTTGACTACTTGCTGCTCTGCTGGTTGCAGGAGGGAGGGCTGGCCGTTTTTTCCTGCATCTGAGTGAAGTGTCACTTTTTCCATGAAGCATGGAATTGCCTGCATTGATAGTACTTAAGAAATACTAGGACCAGGCTTGCTGAAGTAAAACAAAAAAACATCAGGGATTGCAGACCCTAATGAGTGTAGCTACTATGACATTTCACTCCCTGTCTCATTATTTAGCATTTACTTCTGAAGTAGAAACATTGATAGTTAGAGGTTCCAGTTACACCAGGGATAAACGGTGAGCTACCGGAAAATGATTTGACCTTTTAAATTTCATATAAATGTGAGCTACATTCAAAATTAATTTACTCCAGCTTATCAAATCTGCCTTCAGCATCTGCATGCTTGCTAATTCTGTCCCCAGCACTGTATTTATAGTACTTTTAGTAGTACTATTATAGTACTTTTAATTTAGTTTTTGGACTATGTTTATTTTTGCTGAGCATAAAATAGAGAAAAAAACAGAGATTAAGCTTGACAGAATACAACCACAAAAGCTCATGAAATAATACTCCATTTTTTGCTCTGTTACCTTCCAAGATAACCTACTTCCATGTCTAGCTAACCAGCAGAATAGTCAGAGTGAATACCGCTGGAGCAAAACACAGTCCAGAATTCATGGCTTGCTAAATTCAACAGGATGCTTTAATTAATCAAGTCGGGAGCACTGTGACTAGATAGCAGATTCCATCAATCTATATGGAATAAAACTATCAGGATTTCTTAGTGTATCTGTAAGTTTCAACCATCTATTAAAATATTAATGCATCTAGGACATAAGTAATTGTGCTTGAGGAACTTAGATGATTGGTGAGGTACATCCAGTGCTGCCTCTTCAATAGCTCTGACTAATGGCTTCAGCAATAATGCAGACCAGGTGACTGTATATACAGCTTTCAAAAACAGAAGGGAGACTCACAGAGTCGTAAAAATTAGTGCAGAAAAGGGCACGAGGCCAAACATCCTTAGTGTGACTCAGGGATTTCAATGGGATTACAGCATGATGGAAATAGACCACATTTACTGTATTAGGTCACCATGCTAATATAATTTGTCTTCTGCCAGTGAAAGATTGTTCTCTACCACTCTGTGACTTAAAGAATGAGGATAATGGGTCCAAAGGGATACAGGAAAGCTAGAAGGAACAAAGTTAAACAATGGGAAAAGCCGAAAGAAACAACATTAAAAATATTTTTCCTTAAAAGTCCTAATGAATACCGCTAATTACGTTTATCACCATCTTTATATCAGTACAACCTATGACCTGCAATTTGGTGAAAGCTGTATCGCAAGGTTTTATTTTGCTTTTGATATCTTCAGAAAACCTAACTCTCACATCATCTAAGAGTTTTGTGATTAAAACACACAAAAAAAAAGCTATCTAAGTTATGGCCATCTCCTTTTCATAAAGCTTTCTGGAGTAACATAAAAAAAAAAAAATCTTGCAAAGCCAAGAATGCAATAAAAATAGTATTATCTATTATCTTTAAATTCTGATGAAACTTCCTGGGGGGGTTGGAGCAAAACCATCTTATATGTGGTAAGGGTACTCACCTGGGAAGTGGATCTTGGATGGGCTTTGTACTTTTTCTAGTAAATAATGAATTAATCTAAAGACAGAAGATGAACAATTAATTGATTTTAAGACAGAAGTATTCCACGAGGCAGGAAGCACAGTTTATGATTTCCTCCTTCAAGTAAGTGTCCTGGGCACCAGGCTACATATCTAACGCCACAACACTTCAACATTTACTCTCATTCCAGTATCTTTAATGTCCCATTTACCACCTATTTTGTAAGAGCCTAATTTTTCCATTAAATCAAGGTATAAATCTGTGGCTGACCTTTGTGAAGTCTGCATTTGAAGGAAGTAAGTGCAGCACACCAGTTAAGTAGAGGTAAGAATTAAGTCAGCTAGTCAGAGCCTGGCAATAGTATACTGCACAGGACCACGATGCTGCACATCAGTCAATTTTGTTCATTCTTTAAGTATTTTTAAAACTCACAAACATTTTATTATATTTTGACCAGACTGTTTTATCCAAGTCAAACTCTGTCAAAAACTGGGAAAGTTATAAATTCTGAGTTTGACTAACAAATAAGATTAAAAAGAAATGTGAATACTGCCGCATTCAATACGTTTCAGGATCTCTCTTACCAGTGAGGTGACAAGACAGCTCACCTACTTCTCTCTCTGTGAAACTGAATGACTCTTCTTCAAAATAATGTCTGACATTGGAGACATGAAGTTTTGTAAGGAATGGATTTTTAAACTTGCTTAGGCATTTACACGTCTCTAGTTTTTCTGAAATTCCATCTCTTCTGTATATATAACTTTGGGTCTTCAGATATTACTAAAATACTACTTGAGTTTTATGGACACTTTGGGTAAAAGTGTCTTGTCACTTTGCTAAACTGCATTTTTAAGACAGTTTTCATTTTTTCCAAGATTTAAGTGACTGAAAATTCTTGCGGTTGCTGAATAAAATACACAGGTCTAAATTGCTTTAAATCCCAACAGATGATTAGCAACTGAATCTTGGGCTGTGAAGCACCAAGTTTCTCTGAACAAAAATAAGTCATAGAATCATAGAATAGTTAGGGTTGGAAGGGACCTTAAAGATCATCTAGTTCCAATCCCCCTGCCACGGGCAGGGACATCCCACTAAATCAGATTGTCCAAGGCCCCATCCAACCTGGCCTTGAACACCTCCAGGGGTGGGGCATCCACAACTTCCCTGGGCAACCTGTTGCCTAAGCATTGTCTAAAGCAATGTCAGTACAGTCCTCCCCGGTTATGGCTGTGTTTGCTCTAGAGTGTAATTTCGACACTACATTTGCATTGTTTTTCTTATATAACGTGATTTCTATAACTTCCACAGAATGCTTACTACAAAACAGCTAGCAAGTAAACAGGCCGACTAATATACATTGGGCCTGCCATTTGATCACATATCCCTGCTAGAAATGACATCTCATAGTAAAAATGGCTATGAAGAAAATGAATAAAGCTTTTTGCTTTAGCCCATCACTGTCTTGTTTGATTTAACAAGCACTTTCATTTTTCAGCTGCTGCAAACACTAAACAAGAACTGTGAAAGAACTCTGGGGACTACCACAGTTACATCTGCACTGCTTTCTTGTATGATGTCAGCTTTCATGTTCTAGGAACGTCCATGATCTTTTCACTCATTTTTTGCATCCTCTTGGTCAAAATCTGATGTATATTACACTGTAAATCAAGTTACCATGTCTACAGTGTATCTGAGGTCAAATAGTTACTCCATGGGTGTATCTTATAATCAGTGTGACAACTAATCAGATAACGATCTTTTGTCAATCACTACACATCTAAGAAATAGCATTATTACAATGAAATGAGGAAATTGAACCCAAAGTTTCAGTAGACACAGCAAAGTATAAGAATAAAAAATCAATTTTCATCTAGCATGGACTGTCCATTTTTTTCCATGAAGGTATGTTAATACTTCTGAGAGTTTACCCCTGCTCTCCTTTCCTGGTGTACAAAATATACTTGCCCATTCTTCCTGATCCCTTGTTAATGCCCGGTACTTAATTGCTCTTCAGGTTTGAACTTACAGTGCAAGTTGGTCAGAAGTAAAATTCTAGAACTTTGTACCTAAACTAAACTACACAAGGGAGAAGCGAAATGACTATTGACCTCTGCATTTAGCACGTGTGACAATACCAGACTCTGAAAAAAGCTCTCCTATGGAATTCAGCTGCTCTGCATTTCATAATCAAAAAGTGCAGAAGTCTGAGGTCACTCAGGTGGTGTCAGGCTGAGTTAAGGAAAAGATCAGGTTGCAGTGACAAATGCTTTAGTTCTTTTACAAGAAACAACAGCCTGGACAGATAAAACAATCTCAATCAGGAAAAATAAACATTTCACGTTTCTTGCATTTCTTATAAAACCAAGCAGTCTCCAAAGTATACTGGCCTGGTTCACCCACAGTGTGCAGTACTTTTTTTTTCCAATGACAAGCACTTGCTCAATGCTCTGTCCTATGCATATCCTGTGTTCAGAAATCCCACAGAAGCCACCAACATTGACCTTTTCATCTTACTGCTGTTGGAGTATCTGCTTCAGCATATACGTTCATAACGGCAGGTTTAGATTAATTTCAATAGCAGAATAGCAAAAACCACAAAAAGGGAAAACTACATTTTTAATTTGTAGTTCACCCTCAGTTATTCTGGGAAAGCATACTAGAACATCAGTCAAAATTCAGCTAGAGTAGACATCACATAAGTAATTCATTCCTAAATATGTTCCTGAAACTGGAACCTTAATTAAGGATTTTAAATCTCTGTTCTCACTCTTTTGACAGTAACACCTCTTTCTCCTCCCTCTCTGGCAAAACTCCCTTTGACTTTCAACCGTGCTAGAAAATCATTCTCAGCATAGCACATGACATACAGCAAATGCTGCATCAGATTGAAAAAAAATCCAACCTAGGAAAAGACGTGACCAGCTAAGACAATTACAAAAGCATCCTGGCAAGGCCCTGCTTCCCAGCGTCACAGAACTTACATTTTCTACAGAACTGAAAACCTTTTCAAGTGCCACTAAACTGGCCAGTCTTTGATAGATTTGAACCACTCTTGATAGTGGACATTCCAATGCTCATTAAAAGGAGTGTATCCCTAATAAAATTTGCATAAACTCCAAGCTCTTCACAAGTATTTGGAAACACACTACTAAGTGGCAGGCATTAGTATAACAGAAAAAATACTTTAACATAATTTATTTCAGAAAATATCTCTACTTATATATTTAACTTAAGGGTTACATTTACAGGACATATTCTAAATGTTGAAATCTGAATGTGCATACTTCTCCCTGCTCCTCACACACAATAGTTGCAATACCTGCAGACTCGTAATTCTTCTCTTTTAAAGTTCTCTTGTGAATCCTAACTCTGCAGATTTAGCTGTATAATAAATATAGCCCAGCAGCTTTTAAAAAGCACACAAGTGTATTAAAACTGAAACAAAACATCAGTAGTTACATCTAGCTTAATCATGGAGATAGCTGTTATTTGGGAACATGTATCTCAGTGACAACAGCAAATGACATTCGGCATTCTGCTTGTTTATGCTGGTTGTGTGCAGAGCTAAAAAGAGGCTCTGCCAACATGCACTCAGTGAATCTGCTGGTGTACGACTGCAGTTGGACACCTTGCTTTCCTTAGGACTGAGTCACCTCTGAATAATCAGTCGAAGCAAAGTTCCTGTACTGGCTCTTACAGTTTAACATGGCCCTCAAAACACACAATTCCCAGAGCAATCCAAGGAGCAGGGGGATGCATGTAACTGGAGCCTAAATGTGTTCTAAGGAGACATTTGCTCTATTTTTTAAGGATTTGTGAGATTATTTTGATAATCTAACTTGTACTATGCCTCTAGTGATGATAAATCTTCTGGCCTATCAGGAAAAAACAACCAAGGCATCATGGTATGTCTCCACTGCACAATGCCCTTTGTCCAGCTCCATCAGAATGACAATCCACTCAGAGTAGTTTCCCTTACCCACACTGATTCTAAACCCTGTACAGTATCTCCTTCCAGCACTAAAGGGCGGACACAATGTACTGAAGCTGAGAACAGGGTGGGAAGTATATGCATATACCATACCATTCCAGAGTACAATACGCCAACGTTCCACACTGAGAATACATTTCCAGTCAAACGAAATAGAAACATGCACACATCCTCACACAGACGTATTGAAAGGGATAATAACGTATATTTCCAGCTAAAATAATTCCCTTCACTGTTTCTGCATGTATTGTGTTTATTATGGTTTGTACAAAGAACTGGAAGGCTTCTTCGCTTGCCTGCTGTAAGAGCTCCCTCTGTTGTTACAAGGAAAAACCACCAGAAAACATGTTCCGTTATTCTTGCATCTTTTTCAAGTGGGAAATTTTCAACCACTTCATCCTGTGAGGTGAGAACACGATTTTCTGAGATAACTTCTCGTGCTTATTTTCTGCACTGGCAACTGCTATCTTATTCCAACCTCCCAAAGAACAGATGGTACCATTTAGAATAACCTGTTCCAATGCATCTCAGAAAAAAAAAACCAACCGCATTTTCCCTAATTAGCTTTGTATGATTCTATTAAGAATACTGCACAAATCACTCACTGCTTTTATAAGTGCCGTGTAAACCCTAAGACTGAGTTAAAAAAAAAGAAAAGGAAGCCGATCAAATTAAAGATCCAAAAGAAAACAACGTTTTCTTAAAGGCTTAAAGGCCAAAATCCCCAATTGCACTCAAACCCCTAAGAGCAATAGTATGACAGGGAAGTTGCAGGCACTGAAGTTAAGGGCAGTTTATTGGAGCAAAACACAATAAACACAATACATGCAGTAGATCCATGGATGTGGGAACCCTAATTTTCAGAAATAACATCTTTACATTTAAGCACTTTTCTTGTCTAAGTCCAGGCAGTAGTTTTGGGACCTGGCACTTGCTGCCCGTGTGATTTGTTGCAGCTGTCTGCATCAAAGGGTGCCCTGTGCCAGAGCACAAACTGAACCTGTGCGAGAGAGCGAGCAGCACTGAAACCTGACATGAGTGACCCTCATCTTTGGGGGGCTCCAGAAGATGTGAGAATGCACAGTTCAGTTCACTGTGAAGGAAAAGCTTTTATTCAGATCGCATTACAACCTAGGAGCACTGAATCCAAAGTAATTTATAGGCTGAAATGGGAGTTGAATTAAAATTTCAAGTTTGAAAGTTTGTTAATAAAATCTTGCTGTGCTTGCTTTTCCTGCTCATTTCCTCCAACAGCTCAAAACCACACTTTTTGTGATTGGGCAAGATAAAAGACAGGATTGCAGCTCCCATAAATGAAAATGGGAGGGTTCTAATCCACTGTTGACTAAGACAGCAAATTAATGCAGCGCTAGGACAATTTTCCAATAGAAAGAAGTAATCATCTGAAAATTGAATACCAAGAATATTATGTATCTGCATACGGTTGACTTTCCCTTTTCTCACCATAAGAATCCACAATGATCTTGGCTGATTTCCCTGAACAGTATGGAAAAGCTAGTGGTGACATTAAAATCCAGCATTCTTTTACTTGGAAAAAAGTATATATAAAGAATTTCTTTTCCATATGATTATTTCAGAAATCTCATAGGATGAGGAAATCAACAAACAGTAGAAGAGATAACAAGAGAATATCCTCCCTTAAGATTATTTGAAACATGGTCAGGAAATAAAACAAGAGTGAAAAACTGTGACTTAATTGAGCAACAACAATCTAAACAAGAATACAAACAGAAGAAACAAAGGACACTGCCAAGAGGCAGCTAAGCAGAAAGGAAACTAAGAAAGAACACAGGGCATCCTTCTTTCCTTTGATCATTTGACTAACGAACTCACGAGCCACCAGAGAGCTATATCAACCCTGGTTTTGGAACTGTAGACCCTGAGAACCCCACAGCCTCCTGCTGGGGCCCTTGCCAAAATGCTGTGCAGATGTTCTTGCAGGTGTACAAAAAGTAATACTTCACTTCACTAGAGCATGCATATATTGATATTATGATAAAATACACAGGGACATTTTAACAGCACCCTTGCCATCTCAGTAAACACGACAATTAAAGTTTGGGTATTGTATTCACTTCAAATATTTTTAATACAAATGCGGTCAAAAACTTCACTATTAAACTTGAAATAAACATATTGTAGATCAATAATACAAGACAATACAAGCGCCTTATTACTTACCTAAAGAAAAGTGCTCCAGTTGCTGAGTATGATGCATTGCTCATGGAAGTTGGCCATGTTTACATAGGCACACAGCAACCTTCCTGTGTGCACCAGGCTGACTGCAGGCGACCTGAGCCGAAGCCAGGCATTTTGACTTGTTGCTTGATTCCACTTTCCATAGTCATAACTAACATCTCCCACTGCCTCAGAAAAGGTTAACCTGAAGAAGACAAGGTAATAAAACAAATGTGTTACACAACTTTGGAATATTTCAAAGTAAGTGCGTGAGCCAACACGGGCAGGACGTAGGGATAACCACAAAACCATGGATGAAATGCAGAGTAAATTTATTTTCGTTACCTTGAGAATCAGGATATCTCTGAAGAAGCACTCGGGCAGAAGCACACAAGCAGGAACACAGACACTGTGTTGCTCGGTCCTTTCTAGAGTTACCAAACCTGCTGTTTTCGCCTGTGTACCAGGGACTTCGCAGGCGCAGTTTATCACTGTGCTTTGGTCTTTCCCACAGCAGAGCAGGAATCTCAAGCATGTTCAATAGGTGCCTCTGAGTCTATCACAGGCCCATGTTATCGAAACACATTCTACTTGTCAAGCACACAAGATTAAACGATTAGTACGATAGATGTGTTTTTCTACACCCCAGCTGTAAGGCATTCGAGTGTGTTTACCATCCTCCTCACCAATCTTCCCTTATTTTTCCACAAGCTACAACACAAACGGATTGCATAGACCAGCTTATTTCTGCATGTGTAAGTATTAAACTGCAACCCTTTCAGCAATTCTGCCCCTCTTGCAGCCTTAATTCTCTGTATTTGAGAAAGTAGCCTCTTCCTTCTTTTCTTTAGTCTCGCAACCGCAGCAGAACAGCCTCTAAAAGCACTGAAAGCAACAGGAAGCAATGGGACATTTCTTTCAAGATTTACCACAATTCCAGTCCCCGGCAGCTGGGAGAAACAACTGCAGCTTTACAGTGTTCCCAGACATGGGAGATTGAAGGCTGGTTTCCAGAACAAAGAAAAGCTTGTGCTGTTCCCAAGCTGTGCTGGAGCAAGGCAGCGGTGGCTGTGTGTTCTGCAGCAGCAGCTGTGGGAGCCAATCTACTCGATACTGGTGAATGTGTAATTTTTATTATCAGTCTTGCAATAAACTCAGAGGAACTCGTTAAAAAAAAGTGAGTTTTTAGAAGTCTAGTCAGATTTTCAGGGATTATAACAAGAACAGAAAATGGCAACACCCTGAGCCATTTAGCTTGGCATCACATTTTCTCCGAAGTACAAAGAAGATTCAAAGAAAGAGTGGAGGAAATTTTGTCAAATTAACAAAACCATGCTATTTTGTAGTATGACTCTCAGCAGTAGCTTTAACACCTTCCTAAGAAATTCTACCTAAGGACACATGAATGGGAAATAAATAAAATTTTGCCATAGAGTGGCACAATATAGCGGAATTAGAGGGATTTATACTGTCAAGTGGTGTATATCTTGTGTGCTACAGGTGTTGCTACCAGGTCTGCCTGCAAACTAAGTGGTTTAGGATTTATTTATCTGTTCATAGTTTCAGAACAGGAAGTAAAGCTCTTATTTGCCCATACAAATAAGGCACAATTATGTTTCGCAAATGGAGTCTTTGTCAACAGACTTCTCCAGCAAACAATTAAAAATGATTTGCAGATCACTGACTACTGTAATCTGTAATGCTTGAAACTACAGCTGCTTTTCACCCTTACACCTCAGAGGAACTAAGCCATTGTCTACTAACACTGCATTTACTAATATTTTATGATTCCCAAGGTGCTCATAAAGCACAGCTTGAGAGACACTGTTTCAGTGTGACGATGTAACTAGCTAGCTTTGATTACCCTAAGAACAATTTCCACATGTCAAAAGAGCAGGCTGCAAGAGGTTTTTTATTAGAATCCTAGAATGGTTTGCATTGGAAGGGACCTTTAAAGGTCATCCAGTCCAACCCCCCCTGCAATAAGCAAGGACACCTTCCACTAGACCAGGTTGCTGAGAGCCCCCTCCGACCTATCCTTGAATGTTTCCAGCAATGGAACATCTACCACCACTCTGGGCAACCTGTTGTAGTATTTCACCACCTTCAGGACCTTATACTTGGCCTTGTTAAACTTCATGAGGTTCACACGGGCCCACTTCTCATGCTCGCCCAGCTCCCTCTGGATGGCATCCCATCCCTCAGTCACGTCAAGAGCACCACACAACTTGGTGTCATCTGCAACCTTGCTGAGGGTGCACTCAATCTTGTAGTCTGTCACTGATGAAGATATCAAACAGTTGTGGTCCCAATACACACTCCCAACAGATACCACTTGTCACCTATCTCCATCTGGACATCACGCCATCAACCACTACCCTCTGGATGCATCCATCCAATTCCTGATCCACCAGACAGTTGACCTGTCAAATCTCCACCATATCTCTCCAGTCCAGAGAGAAGGATATTTTAGGGGACCATACCAAAGGCCTTACTGAATTCCAGACAGATGACATCCATGGGTCTTCCCTTGTGCACTGATTTAGTAACTCCATCACAGAAGGCCACTGGGTTGGTCAGGCAAGACTTGCCCTTAGTGAAACGATGTTGGCTGTCTTGAATCACCTCATGACCTCCATGTGCCTTAGCATGGTTTCTAGGAGCATCTGTTCCATGATCTTTCCAGGCACAGAGATGAGGCTGACAGGTAGTCAGGTAGTTCCCAGGGTCCTTCTTTCTACCCCTTTTAAAAATGGGTGCAATGTTTCCCTTTTTCCGTTCACTGGGAACTTGGCCTGACTGCCGTGACTTTCATATATCATGCTTGGCAACCACATAGGCCAATTCCCTCAGGACTCTGGGATACATCTTGTCAGGTCTCATAGACTTAAACATACTATTCAGGTTCCTCAGGTGGTTATGAAACTGATCTTCTCTTACTTTGCTTCCCTAGTCCCTGCCCTGCAGTCCATCCACTTCTGCATTAGTAGGACAGGTTATGGCTTAGGACTGAACCAAAGAAGTGGCATTTTAATCCTGACACAAGGTGTTTTAGACTCCCAAATTAAAACTAAAATATGAGCTAGTGTTAAAGAATGCTGCTTTTCCTCTCAGGAGTCTTTCAGCAAAGAGGCAACCATTACAGTCAATTTAATAACAGACTGCTCTAGTAGCATTTTCACTATTTCAAACAAATCTAAACTGGATTAGGAAAACACATATCTGACAGCTTAACGTCTCCTTCACATCAAAAATGCAGAAACAGACATTTCTAGAAATCCAAATATGATTGTATGATTTTCTGTAATGGAAAAACAGAGGTCAAGTGCAGGTATAGAGTTTACAGTTAAGTATGTTTTTAATGTAATTGTGTTTGAAACTGTGGATCTTGTACTGATATCAGCAATAAAATGAAAGAAATTAATATCCTGGTAATTACAGGCTTTTAATCCCCAATAGGCTGTGAAAATCTTATATCTGTATAACTTTTAAGTATAGTTTTTAAGTACATTGTAAGAGAAAAGAGTCTCAAACAAAACTGGAGTCTACAATGCTGTAGAAATGGCTGACAGCAACCAAACCAAAATGCATTCTTCAGAAGAAGCTGGTGATATTGTTTGTTTATTATACGCTTGTATTGAATTTAGGATTTAACAGAAGAACAGACAGGCATCCATCAAAGTATTTTTGGTTGTGTCTTGTTTGAAAGGATTTACTTTGAAGAAAAAACAAAGCCTCAGGACTTGGGAAGTAACGAAGGATGGCATAGCCCCCTGCGAACCTCAGTGCAGAAGAGCCACAGATCTTTGCCATTTAACCCAATGTGTTACCAGATTTAATTCCTTTTCAGACAAACGTGCATTTGATTATTTCCAGAGTTATGGCTGAATTTGGAAGGTGTCCAGCTGCAGCACTTGAGTTTATCAGTGTCAAAATATTTCAGCAAAGGGAGATTTCTTCCTTTAAGGCAGCTAACAGCTAAAGGGATAGAAACAGAAGTCATTGGCTGAGCACCCTGAAAAATATATTTCATTATGTAAGACTTCTTGCGTTTTAGACCTTGTTTGGAGATACCCACCAAATGAATACATTAACATACAGTTTTTCAAGTGAGATAACAGAAGATACATCTGCTAAGACTACAAATTCTGTAATTTTGTAATTAAAATCCTAAAAACTGATAGAAAAACTGTGATAAGCCAGTAATTTCCTTTAAAACTTGAAAAAAGGCCAATAAAATCTGCAGAGGAAAAAACAGCCCCCTGATACTGTAAAGTTCAGCAATGCGCCTATGTCTCCTTCTAAAAGAAGGGCAAAATATTCCACTGCTTCAGTCTCCGACGTCATCAATATCAATGAATTTTGTGTTTCCAAATGCAAATAAAATCACTAAGAAGAAATTATAAAGACTATTTTGCATTTATCTGGAGTAGTCCAAATAATCAATGAGTTTCTTATACCTTATATTTCAGAAACTAATTTGAATTAATCTAATTAGAATATTGTTTCATCACTCAAAAGACTAAGCTTAAGTAATTAACTGATGCAACAGTAAGGACTGGACTTTCAAACCATTGGGTAGACCTTTCCTCTTGTCTACTGCATATAATTTATCAGTGGAAATAAAACAGCCCCAGCACTGCGTTAGGAACAGCATCACCCTAGACCTTAAGGTCACTGCTTAACTCAACCCTGACCAACAGTAAGAAAAGCAGTGGCTATGAGTTAGCTATCTCCCTTTCTGCCTCTCTGGGCATGTCCGTGACATACAGCAAAGGAGAAAGGAAAAAAAAAGCCTTAGTGCTTTTCTTATCTTCAGTTTGGAATACTAAACATAAGCTTCAAACCCACACAAACAATTCTCATTTGATAAACCCCACATTCCTATGCGCTGAAACTAGGCTGACATCAACTGAAACCCTGTAGGAAGGGACACAGTTATCAAGTTCTGACATTTAAGATACTTCAGAACTTTTTCATTACAGGGAATTTCCTAGGAGAGTTTACTGCAGAAGTTGCTGCAGCATCAAATTGACCACTTGAAAGTAATTCACGGAAACTAGGAAAGAGGAAGAAAACAAAGTACAGAATATGATACGTTATACAAACACTAGATAAATACACCTATATATACATAAAATGGTTGGCTGATGGTACAGTAAACTAGTCAAGAAGCCCAAACACTGAAAACACAGAAACTGCAGAGTTCTTTCTGTGTAGCAGTTACACTGCAGGCTATATGAGGTGAGTGGATGAATGAATTCCTATTTTTAATATCAAGGGATTATATTAGCAATGAAATCCAGGTACGTAGAAGTAGACAGTTGCATTACTGGGATTTTCAAAAGTATCTAATGCCCAATTGCCTCCAGGCACCTAGATACTTCTGGAAAAACCTCTAGTTGTACATTTTCATCTCTGTGCATAGACATATTGTTAAGATTAGCTCCTCAGTTTTCACAACACATGGAAATAAGCAAATCAGAAACACCTCAACAGCCAGTCTCTTTCATTTCCGTCCCTTTAGAAAAGGGTCAAAGAAGAACCTCTGAAAATGGATAAACAATCGACTTAATGGGCACAGCTGCAACGCCAGCACTTTTTACGAACACCAAAAGGGTCACAAAAAGAATGTGTTCTGCAAGAACTGCATTTAATATGATGTATTAACTACGATATTGTAAACTACTAATACAGAGCATAATAACCACGTTCCTCTTACCTTTAAAAATATTCAAGTGAATCTTCAGGCGTTTCACTAGGGACATCAAGAGCTGAAATATAAAACACAGCGATGTAGGATAACCGCATTACTCACTCAACAAGCAAATCAGAATTAAAAGTGTTAATGCATTTAAAAAAAAACAAAAAACAAAACAACACAAACTTTATCAATGGATACATTTACATGAAGACACATTTTTCATGAAATGAGTATATTTTAGTTTATTTTTAAAGAACTGAAACATCTTCTTAAGCAGAAATTAGGAAATACCTTTTATCGCATCTGTTAAACTCAGACAGCCATCCCACTAATGCCCTCAAAAATTACCAGGCAGGAACAAAGACCAAAGCCTCAGTCCACTATTACTGATTTTCTAGTCTCATACACTCATTCTCAATTGTTCTGACATTTTCTTTTTTATAACTTTACCTCTTTCATCTTTTTTATTCTTCATTATCCGAGACAAGAGACCTTGCAGAGTGACAATCTTTTCTGGTTTTGCCCAGGCAGAAATAGCATTTGCAACTAACAAAATTCTAGCATATCTGTGGATAGTTAGAGGGAAAGATATGTGTGATCAGCACAGCGAACTGAATCAAGAAAACTTCATTATCGTATCAAAACTATATATCTTAACTGATCAACGTATGGAACCTCAACCCATAACAAGTAAAAAAGGAAGTCTATGTGACATCCTGAACACATCTAAATTAAAAATATTTGCAGACATGCACTTCAACCTGAGCTTCAGCTTCTCCCTTTTTGCTTTAGCTGTATCTCGTAAGGCCAGTAAGTGCTGGAGTTCTTGTTCTAGCTTAGTCTTCTGCCAAGGGATATATTTTTTTCCTCGTTCTTTTTTCAGCTCATGCACCCGTCTGTCTAACTGAGCAAGATGTTTAGAAAGAGAATCCAAGCTGAGCGATTCTTCTAGACTTAGGCCTGTAGGAGAAGAAAATGCTTTTCATGAGCTCCTAACTGTGGGCAATAAAGCCACCTGGTAACGGTAATGCAGGCTGCACATTCTTTCATGGGCAGCTTCCACAATAGCAAAGACCTGAATATGTTATTCTTCAAGTCAACACCTCCCTGCTTCTACCGAGTCACTCCTATTTTGCATTCCAGCAAACAGATCTGCATTGCACTGATACATTATACTACCCTGGGTGGCTTAGGTTTTGGGGTTTTTTTTGTTTGTTTTGGTTTTATATGTTTAATTATAACAAATATTTAATCTACAAGAAACTCTCAAACCAGTAGGATATCAGATTTACCTGGGATGGGCATAAGAGGATGTGCCGTTTTCCCTGGGATGCCAAAGATTTCAGAGGGTACCATTCTTACATTACATATTTCTGATATTACATTTTTAATTTTTGCAGAATTCTTCTGAGCAGCTTTTATTCTGGAAAGAAAAAGATAACAAAAACACAACAACTCCCTCCTGAAACAGGAACTGTTACCTTGTTCTTTTTATGCATTAGATTGCAAGGATACCGGTACCAAAAGTGATCAAACCAGCTTAGTGCCGTACTGTTCCACTGTTCTCAGTAAAGCCAGTCCCCCAGTTTGTGTTCTTATTCCATGTCAGACTGCATACGGCAAGATAACTGGCTCCCTTGAGGAACCTATCATGTACATGCAGCTACATACCAATACTACCTCAATATAAGACAGCAAATTAAAAAAAGTGAGCAACTCACTCGGTTGTGCGTCTCAGACAATGCATTTTGGCAATGCATGGTCCCTTTGACGCTATACTGCTTTTACAGGTGGAGATAATCTGTGCGTGTTTAGCTTCTGAGCCTGATCCTACTGTTTTTCTGCAAGCAAAGCTTTTGCTGATCAAGTTTGACTGCACAAGAATCAGTACCAGAATGTGAAGAGCAGAGCACTAACACCACGTTAGCAAGGTTTTACGCAATCATTCCATATAAAAATAAAACAAACAAGAATTGAAACAATATAAATGAGAGAAGATAGCTGCAATTAATTTATTAATATGCTAATCAAAACAACATATTTTGCTCTAAACATTATTAGAGACAACCTACTTGTCTTGAAGCTCCACTGCTCTTCTCCTGTAGTATAACAGAGTTGTGGGCTTAGATTCCAGAGCTTTTAATCTCCCATTATGAAAAAATGCATTCCCTTGGCCATGCTTGATTCTGGCAATAAAGGCCTCATATTCCTGCTTGACTGAAGTCAGGATATTCTTGTATGCAGTAACGTACTCTTTTAGCTGTGAATGTATTTTTGGACATGATATTTACGTGGAGAGAATGAACAGAAAAAGAATTTTCTAATAAGCATGATAGGTTTAAAATAAAATGAATAAACAAAATAATACTTGTTAGAGCAACCTTCATAGCACTGCTCTAATATAATGAAAACCAGCCCCAAAAGCAAGCAGTATTGTTCACGATGATGAAAGTACAGAGAAGCTTTACATTGTGAAAATTAGCCTCCAAACATACCTCCGATTCAGTAATCACAGCTGCAGCAACTATTTCCATGTCATAGAAGATATTTTCTATAGACGGGTACTAAATGGCCATAGCACTTACATGTATGGAAAACAAAAGAAGCAGGGGCTGTGCATTTTGAGGTCTTAAAACACCAGTCCAACTTAAGATTTAAAAGCAGACCCTCATTTCTATCTATGTAGAAAACTAAGAGTCTCTATTTATTCTTGGTACCTCCCATCGAAGCCAGCCTCTAAAAAAGGCAGACACAATCAGGCAGGCAGGAGTCCTTCAGGAACTTCAGCAATAACCTTTCAGCTGAACGGAAGAACTGTTAATGCTAATACAGAGTATGTGGGGCATCTGGGATGGGTCTTTTTAGTTATGTAAACTTTCTCCTGGTTCAAGACAGCTTTATAGCGTTTTATAATTTCAAAACCAGATAATACTATGAGCAACCTGACCTAGTGGAAGGTGTCCCCGCCCACGGCAGGGGGGCTGGAACTGAATGGTCTTTAACACCCATTCCAACCCAAACCATTCTATGATTCTACAATTCTACAATAAAGTTAATAAAAGTGGTTATCAAGGATCAACCCTACTGTAACCTCTATGAATTCATCAGAGTGGTTTCTATTTGATTGCAGGGTATCCAGGAGCATAAAAGCCAGCTGAAAATACACCAGTCCTTGATTTCTGTAACACCACCAACAGGTCACAGTCAGTCAGCTTACATCCTTTTTCTCCAGAAGATAAAGCAGCAAACTGCTTTTTACTTAGTAATTACAGTGTTCATTGCTCATTTACCTGAAAAATGTTCTGTTACCTTGTCAAATGCATTACTGTGTATGTAAGACTCTTTAGATGGTCCCAGCTCAGTTTCTGTCAATAAACACGTTTGTATGTTCTCCAGAAATCTATCCTTCTCAAAAATTGCAGGATGGAAGTTAGTTGGTTCCTCTGCTCCCATGTGATGGTCTGACATAGCAACCTAGCACCTTTCTCACACAAAGTCTAAACCTCTGTCCTTCTCTGTTTAACAACTGCCTGAGATCAAAACCTAGAAAAAAAAGTTGAAATCTGTTGAAGTAGCATGAGGTGATGCTCTTCTATCCAAACAAATCTTTGTTCTGTTTTAACTCTTCCCATATCCCACTCTCACTCCCTCCATGGAGTACAGGGATAGGACAAGGGGAAACGTCTTTAAGCAGAAAGAGGGCAGATTTAGATCAGCTCTTGGGAAGAAATGTTTTCCTACGAGGGTGGTGAGGCACTGGCACAGGTTGCGCAGAGAAGTGGTGGCTGCCCCATCCCTAGAGGTGTTCAAGGCCAGGCTGGATCAGTCTCTGAGCACTCTCATCCAGCGGGAGAGGTGGGGGGTGAGGGCTGGACGGGCTTTAAGGTCCCTTCCGACCCAAACCACTCGATGATCCTATGATTCTATACTCAAATTGTAAGCAGAAAAAGCCCTAACGAGTCATTTCCAAATTAACGGAGCTCTCGCTGCTCCCCTATTCCTCGCTTAGCCGTGGTTTCTCTAGCTCTAAACTCCCAGCCCTACAAACCCAAGGAACTCTGGCACCGACGCCGGGCGACACCCGGGGAAGCCGCAGGCGGCCCCTGGCGCTGCGTGGTTTCAAACCGCCCGCGCGGGGCTGGACCAGCAGGGAGGGCACCGTTTGCTGGCGGCTCCCGCTGCAGCGCAGCCCGGCGGGAACATAGCTCCCTGAACGACCCACAGAGCCCATGGCCCGGCCCGGCCCGGCCCGGCCCTCTCCGCCCTCACCGAGCCGCGCGCCGCCCGCCCCTACTGCCCGTTGGCGGCCGCCGCGGGGCGCTGTGGGAACCGCACGTCCCACCCGCCTAACGCCACAGCACGCTGACGGCTGCCGTTTATGCCGCGGTGCATTGTGGGAGCCGCACTTCCTGCACCGCCCGCCGCGCTGCACTGTGGGAGCCGTAGTTCCACCCCTCCGGCCGTCACAGGTGGGTGGTGGCGGCTGAGCGCGCCGCGGTGCATTGTGGGCGCTGTAGATCCGCCCCGTCCACCACGATGCATTGTGGGAGTCGCAGGTCCGCCCCGCTCCCTCCGCCCCCCGCAGTGCTCTGTGAGAGCTGCAGTTATGCCTCTCCACTAGCACCCCGGTTCATTAGTAGGAGCCTTAGTTCCACCCCGCCCGCCTCCACCGCCCGTTGGTGGCTGCCGCGCGCGCCGCAGTGCACTGTGGGAGCTGTAGGTCCTCCCGGCCAGTTGGTGGCTGCCCCTCGCGCCGCGGTGCATTGTGGGAGCAGCTGGGCCGCCCCGGTCGGGACTACAACTCCCAGCATGCCCCAGCGCGGCTGGCGGCGGCGGGGCACGTCGGGAGCTGTAGTGCCGCGATGCGGCCCGCCCCTCCTGCGGCGCGGGTGGAAACCCCGTGCCGGCCGACGCCGCGTTCTTTCTGGGCGCCGCCATTCCGCAGAGCGGGTCGCGGTGAGTGCTCGCTGCGGGCCGCACGCGGGGCCGCGCTCCCGCCGCCCCTCACAGTCCTTCACCGCCTCTCCTCTCCCTCCTCAGGTGCCGGCCTCGCCATGCAGATCTTCGTGAAGACCCTCACGGGGAAAACCATCACCCTCGAGGTGAGCCGCGCTGCCCCGGCACCGGGCAGGGGCTGCTGGCGGAGGAGCGGCCGCCGGCCTCCCCACACCCCTGACCCACCTCATCCCACTCCTCTCGCATCCCGGCCTCCCAACATTCCTGTCCAGCCGCATCCCAGCCTCGCCGCGTCCTTCTCCCAGCCTCTCGGCATCCTTGTGCCCCACATCTCGGCCCTCCCGCACGTCAGGCCCTCTCGGGGTTTCCGCAGAGCTGAATGTAGGGGCGCACGGAGAACTCCGCGCTGGCTGCTCCCTGGGGGCCCAAAAGGCCGTGAAAGCCTGCGTGGCATGTTGGAAGCGCCTGATGCTTCCTATGCTTTTTTGAGCTAGTTTAAAAAGCAAGGTGTGGTTTCACTGCGTTGTTTTGTTTCACAATAGGTTGAGCCTTCTGATACTATAGAAAATGTAAAAGCCAAGATCCAGGATAAGGAAGGTAAGTTCAAAATGCACTTTTTATTCTCTGTTGGATTGATGGATGTAATTGTCTTAAGAAGCCTATTCTTTTAGTACAGCATGCCATAGTTCACGTTCCTCATTATGTCTTGATTTACGTCCCCCTTAGGCATTCCTCCTGATCAGCAGCGGCTGATTTTTGCTGGAAAACAGCTTGAAGATGGGCGCACGCTGTCTGACTATAACATTCAAAAAGTGAGTATGAAAGGCTGAATGGAGTGGTGCTGTACCGACTAGGTGGCACGACCAGAGCAGCCTGACCTTTGCTGCTGGGCCTAAGGGATGCTTCAACTGGTTTCAACCAAATCAGTTCTTCTAGGGTTAGGCAGCACTCCTTTACAGGGGAAGTCCTGATGCTAGGACTAGAATCATAAAGGCTGGAAAAAAAAACTCAGATCATCCAGTCCAACCGTTAGTCCAACACTGCCGTGACAACTAAACCATGTCCCACAGTACCACGTCTAGATGTTTTTTGAACGTGTCCAGGGAAGGAGACTCCACAACTTCCCTGGGCAGCCTGTTCCAATGCTTCACCACTCTTTCAGTGAAGAATTTTTTCCTAATATCCAATCTAAATCTCCCCTGGTGCAACTTGAGGCCATTTCCTCTCATCCTGTCACTTCTTATGTGGGAGAAGAGACCAACATCCACCTTGCTACAACTTTTCAGGCAGTTATAGAGGGTGATAAGGTCTCCCCTCAGCCTCTTCCAGGCTAAACAACCCCAGTTCACTCAGACGCTCCTCATAAGACTTGTTCTCCAGCCCCTTCACCAGCTTCATTGCCCTAAATGAACTGACAGTTGCTGCAGCCCAGTCTGTGGCTTCAGGTCAGAAGAAAACGTTTCTAACAGTTTCTACATATAGTGCTTCCCCTCTGTCAGCCGTGGTTCTTGGTGCTCTCTGGGGAGCTGCTTTAGGGGCCTTGAGAACTGCTCACTGCTGCCAGACTAACCTGAGACGGTATGGAGTGTCACGGGAAAGAAGGAGCAAAAAATAGTTGTCTGATTGGCTTATTTATGCCATGAAACTTTGCAATAGCAGTTAGAATTGTAATATTTTAAGAACAGATTTTACAGTAATTGAACCTTTTGGGGTTTGGGCTGCAGCAACTGACCATTCGTTGGAGCCTGTTCATTTGCAGACTTAATGGCAAAAAATCCTTTTAGAGCTCCAGCCTTTGCCTAGAGCTTAATCTGCTTTCTGTAAATAAAAGAAAAAGCCTGCTTAAATGCTGCTCTTGTTAGAAGAAGGCATTTTGAGTCTGTTTCATGCGTTTCACAAATAGGAATCAACTCTTCACCTTGTGCTGAGACTTCGTGGTGGGGCCAAGAAAAGAAAGAAGAAGTCTTACACTACTCCCAAGAAGAACAAGCATAAGAGAAAGAAGGTTAAGCTTGCAGTGCTGAAATACTACAAGGTATGTAGATCAAACTCTAGGGGAAGCTTGATAAAAGCGTAGCTCTCCTCAGGAACAGACTGGTTGCAGGATTCAAAGCCTGCAACGAGTCTGCACGTACGTTGGCCTATTTACAGCCTTTCTCTGCGAATACCCCACCTGTTAAATAGAAGAGAACCAACTGTTGCAGTGGGGCAGTTCTGAATTTTGCTCCAAGAGGTTTGATGTAGCAATACCATGAAAACCTTTGTCGAAGAAAAATAACTCAAAACTGTATCGTCATCGGTGTTAAAAGGTGGGCAGTATATATGAGATGTTGCCTCTTTGCCCTTCCCAGGTGGATGAAAACGGCAAGATCAGTCGTCTGCGCCGGGAGTGCCCCTCTGAGGAGTGTGGAGCCGGAGTCTTCATGGCTAGTCACTTCGACAGACATTACTGTGGCAAGTGCTGTCTGACATACTGCTTCAATAAACCAGAAGACAAGTAAATGTACTAGACAATAAAAAAGTTTAAGGATTTATATTTTGTTTTCTGTGGCACTGTATTTTCTCTCTGCCAATAAGCCAGAAAAAGCTATGATGCTTTGAATGGTGACTGGCAACTAAAGTGGAATCTACAAGTGGATCATGGTAGGGAAAAGGGTAGTAGAGCCCCGCTAACAAAATGCATACCGGAAAGTTGTCTGGCAGCACTGAGGGTGAGAAAAGATGGCTCAGCTATTTTGCAACCAAGAGTTGTCAAATATTTATACCATGGTGGTTTTACACACTTGGAAATGCTTGCAGTTCATTGTTGTAGTTTATCTGTTGTTCCAGTGAGGGAAATAGGTCGCTCAACAAGATTCGGAAGCAGAATATTGTTCTATAAACATCACACACAAAGAAGCTCGTGCATCTCTGAAAGTTCATTTAATGTTAAGAGTTGAAGGCAAACCAGGAACAAAATATGTCCTTTAATGTTACAGTATTCAAATGTATTTTAAAATCCTGGGTCCCAGGAAGTTGTCTGTTGAACTTCTTTTTCTTCATAACAGATAATTTCATCTCCAGTACAGAATTCTATAGACTTGTCCAAACTCAATCCACAATCCATACCTGTTTTTATTACCTGGACGTCATCTTTATGATGCTTCAGTGATGATAAAGATCCTACAAAGAGAAAGCACAACAAAGACAAAGTACTCACAATGTTTTGGCTTGCCGTTCTTACAGAATTAGTATTTTGCCTTGTAGCTACAAAAGAAAACATTGGGATTGTGACCATTCACAGCTCAGGGAAATGAGACAGCAGTCCTTTTCAACAGGCAAATCCCATAATGTTACTGCTTTCCTACCAGCGTTGTTCTTGATAACGCTCCAGTGGCATTCTGCAGCTCTTCTCCAGCTGGAGTGACTCCATCCTAAATAGCCTAGGGGACTGCCCTACAATCTGCTGCATATATTTCACACAAACTTCACTGGAAGTAGCAGTGTCCAATAATGAATGCAAATACCTCTTTTGGGGCAATTACACTTACCTTTCCAAATAACATCCCCCTTACGGATTAACTTAAATTTCATTGTTTTGTCTAGCAGCCCCTTCTGTACTCTGCATCCAGCTACTGGAATCTTGTTTTTTCCTACTGTTACAGAGAAGGTGTCTAGAACAGTAGCTTCCCCTAAAAGACAAAGATATAAAAATTGTATGAAGTACATGAGAGTTACAAAGTGGCAATAAGTAGAAGCAAGCGCAACTGCAGAGGAATATAAATATTTGATACTATAGGGACATTTCATTGCAGAATAAACTTCGGGCCACATTGTGAAGCAAACATTTAACAATGAGAACTTACCTACTGTATTTTCCACCACAGCTGGGGGCAGTCTGCTATTTAGCTCATCTTTCAAGTCTTCAATAAGTTTGTAGATGATATTGTGAAGTTTAATTTTTATTCCCTTTTTAGCAGCCAGCTGCTTAATACTTTCATTGGCTTTCACACTGAATCCAAACACAACACCTGATAAGTAAAACAATCAGCAAATGATGACTACAAGAAATTGTAAGTGAGAGCAAATGCTGTGTCTGTTCTGTAATGCTGAACTTGCAGCACAGGTCAGAGTTAGCAGTCAGCAATACAGGAAGCAACATTTTCCCACTATTTCCCATTTAAGAAGGGACCGTTTACTTCTCCCGCTATTGCAGCCCCACTGCTGCTACCCTTGTATCAAAACAAATGGCTCATGGTAAGTTGCCTGACAACAGAACCAGAGGTAGTGAAGTAGAAACTAATCTTACAGATAGTTCACCATAGCTCAGCAAAGGACAAGGACTACCTTCCTTTTCTGGGATGGTAAAACAGTTTGGTTGTCTGGCTTTAGCTAGAAGTGAACACTAAATTTTAATTCTCATCCACCTTTGGCAGGTCCAATGACCCCACGCCCTCCACAGCAGATGAGAATTAGGGGTACAACCCAACAACTACTGACACACTGTTTCCAATGACCTCCCTGAGCAAAAGGAAATTCTTTTGAACATTATTTTTCTGGCTTTGCCCTGCTTGACATCATACAGCAAACTGAGTGAAGGGTTGGAGTTTAATAATTCAACCACCAGCAACAGATGACAGTCCTTCCATTTTTAAGATACATACGAGTTTACCTTATTGATGCTGCTAATTAATACTGAGAAATCAAAACCAGGAGACCTACCCATTTAGGTAAAGAGTTTGTACTAACTGTAAATTGACCTATAAACATACACTCACCATTGAATGATTCAGCAAGACTTATATCAGTTTCACTGATATCTCCCATTCCAAAATGCACGATATCCAGTTTACACTCATCATCAGCATCATAGCTGTCCAGAATATTCAGAATAGCTTCAACAGATCCATCTACATCACCTGCATGTAAAAAAAGCAGCACTGCTTACTCTGTATACGTTAAAGAACAACTGAAGTACAACTAAGGGCATGACAACTCTACGCTAGGCAACATCAAGTATTTTGACATCTATCATTCTTACTCTATTTTCAGTAGTATGTTAGAACACATCTAACAAGTCTATTAATTCCAAAAATTAACTGAATTAATACAACAGGACCAGAGGTTCCACATCTGCTGTCTTTTTCAGGTCAAGTTTGCCTAGTTTTAAATCTTCAAGTTGGTGCTTATAGATCACTGAATGCGAGGTCAAACCAAGTTCCTCCTGTCCTAATTTAATTAATTAATATGTAATCATTACTCTCCTCCATTGTGCTAAGGCAGTACTGCTGCTCATGTATCTTACATTTTTTTAATCTCTATTTTTTAAATTTTATATATAGGCACTTGTACGGGTTTTCCTCAGGAGTTACTGGGTAAGGGGGTTGGGCTTATAAAGCTTCCTGTTACTCTGGCCCTGCTGGAAGCACATCCTTCTGACCACCGGATGTTTTCTGATGCCCTTCCTCTTACAGACCTTGAATAATGTTCTGTTTTAAACTGATCAACATTCTGCTAACTGGAAGTTTGTTAACAGTTTAAAGATGAGCTTCAGACTGAGCATTTGAGAAGCATGAGAACAATGGAGCAGTAAACAGAATAGGACAGCACCTTTAACAATTACCGACAGCACATTTTTGTCCGTCTCTGTCCTCTCTTTAGGCCTTGAGAACATTAGATGCTTATTGGCCTTGTACAGCACCGCCTTCCTCTGTCTCCAGGTCAGATGGGCTAGCTTCTGTTGCTTCTTCTCATATTCCGTTCTGTGTTCCTTTTGCTTTGCTTCAATAACTTCCACATCCCTTTTCATCCTCTCCTGTTGTTCAACATAGGTTCTCCAAGACACAACTTCATGCGCCCTTTGCTGGGCAGGAAGAGACAGAAATATTACCTTTCAAAACACTGCACTGGAAAGCTCCAAATTAATGAGTTTAATTCTTTTGCACCTCTCCAGGCTCACTCGTTTTCTTTCCCATTTATCAGTAGATTTCACAGCAAGGATGGCAAAGAATAAGCACCAGAGCTTCCTCCCTGGGCTACCACAACATGACCCAAGGCCTGTTTTTATGGTATCTCTGCATTATGGAAGAGAACTATTGTTCAATCTTTCATGTGGTATTTGTCCAGCTCTCACAACACCTATTTCAAGCTATATTTTATGCATATTCTTTTCTCAGAAACTAGTTTTCTTATTCTAGTTTAATTATGTTTAAAATTTAAACACTGATATCATTAACCAGCAGATTATTCTCCAGGCAGGGTGATAGTGTGATCATATAAAAGAGAAAAGTCTTCCATGCCTTTAGGAAGGGAATACATTAGAACACATCCCACATTACCCCAAGCAGAAGCCATTCAGAACTGCAGCTACTGCAAACAAAGCATAGAGGAAGGCAGGATGACCATGAGAAACAAAAGCATGAACCAAAGCTGACTCATCTTTAATTCCAGAGAGAGCCTGCTTTCTTCAAGGGATTGTAAAGCAGGTTAATCTGGATGTATGGAGACAAGGAGAGCCTGGCAGGTGGGGCAGTGGAAAAGAAAGAGGCAACATGCCTTATTCCTCTTACAGAGCACCTAGCTCGGGTCCCTTAATACCCATGCTCAGCCTTCATCTTTCAACAGGTTATGTAGATTATTTACAATGAAAAACATCACTTACTTTTTACTCAGCTCCTTCCCATCCACCTTACTGCAGTATGAGTTTTCCATCAAACAATTCTTTCCGTACCTCAGATTCTACTTCGAGGATTTCATCTCCCGCCGAAGGAACTTCTTTCCAACCCATGATTTCCACTGGGATGCCTGGAGAGGCTGTGTCTACAGCTTTGCCATTCTCATCAAACATGAAACGCACTTTTGCCCAGGTCTTGCCTGCAACCAGAACACAGCCTTTTCTCAGAGTTCCTCTTTGGATGATGGCTGTGGTAACTGGACTAGTAAAGAGCAGAGGAGAAAAATAACACACAAAATTAAAGTGACTCTTCTCTGCCAGCAGCAACACTCAATCAGCAAGAATCGGCAGCAGGGATAGCAAGTTCTTCAGCTAAGCACTAGATTGAAGACACACGGGTGGTCTCCACTGTAAGGGAAGCCCAGGAGGGAGTCAGGGGCAGGAGATTCCTGAATCCCAGAAGCAGCAGCTCACATGAGGGCGGCTAACGTGGAGGGGGTGTTCCCAGAAGCATCCGCAGGAGATCTAAATGGCCACTAAGGAGCGTGGCAAGCAGGGGCATCGTGTGTCAAGGGTGTGGTGAGGCAGTTTGCACAGGCAGCGTGAGCAGGGAAGGCAGAGTCTGTGTGCTCAGGAAGTAAGTTCAGTCGGTGAGAGGGAGCTCAGCCATGGTGTCCAGCCGTGGTGTCTACCCGGCACAAGGCTGCATCCTCTGCACCTGCCAGAAGGGATGTTTCAGCCCTGACTGAGCTTCCAGGGTCTCTGGCTGCAGGGAGCACCACTAACTTGCACTGGAAACAGAGGGCAGCAAAGACAACAGCTGTGTAAGGTACGAGCAGGTGGACAATCTCAGCCTGGTGGCATTGCCCTTGGTATCAGGAAATGGATAGAGTGTGAAGAGCTGTCCCCGAAGAATATCCACAAACAGGTCAAAAGCTTATGCGTGAGAATGAGACACCAAGGCAACAAAGGGAACCTTGCATTGGTGTCTACTACAGGCCACCTGATCAAGGGGAGTCTACCAATGAAGCCTTCTTCTTCCAGCTACAGGAGGCTTCACATTCCCAAGTTTTCAGACTACTGGGAGACTTCAAGCACCCTGACATATGCTGTAGAAGTAGCATGGCAAGCTGTAGGCAATATAGGAGACTCATAAAGTGCATTGAAGATAACTTCTTAACCCAGTAACACACAACCCTACCTGAGGGGATGAAATAATGGATCTGATGGTCACCAATACAAGTGAGCTCATCAGTGACATCAAGATCGGAGGCAGTCTGGGCTGCAGTGATCATGCACTGGTGGAGTTCAAAATCCTGAGGGATATGGAGTGAGTGTGGAGTATAGTCAGGACCCCAAAATTTTAGGAAAGCAAACTTCCAGCTCTTCAAGGAGTTAATCAGAGTCGAGACCTGCTGGTCCAACTGAAGCAAGAGAGAACTGCACAGGCAGTGCAAGCACGGACAGAGAACCTGGGAAGAGTATAGGGATGCTGCCTGGTTGTATAGCGATGAGGTCAGGAAGGCCAAGGTGTGGCTGGAACTGAACTTGGCAAGGGAAGTGAAAACCAACAAGAAAGGCTTCTACAGGTAAGTCAATCAGAAAAGGAAGGTTAAAGAGAAAGTACCCCCACTGATGGATGAAAATGGTGACCTCGTATCAACGGATGAGGCGGCAGCTGAGGTACTCAACATTTTTGCCTCAGTCTTCACCAACAACTGATGTCCTCACCCCTCCTGGGTCAATGGCCAACAAGATGGGGACCAGGGGAGGTAAAGCCCCTCCCACTGTAGAGGAGGATCAGGTTCGTGACCACCTGAGGAACTTGAACATGTTAAGTCTATTGGACATGACAAGACGCATCCTGGAGTCCTGAGCGAATTGGCAGATGTGGTTGCCAAGCCATTCTCCATGATATTTGAAAACTCATGGCAGTCAGAAGTCCCTGGTGACTCGAAGAAGGGTAACGTTGTCCCCATTTTTAAAAACGGGAGAGGATGACCCTGGGAACTACCCACCTGACAGCCTCACCTCTGTGCCTGGGAAGGTCATGGAACAGATCCTGCTTAATGCCATGCTAAAGCATATGGAGGATGGGGAGATGCTTAGTGGCAGGCAGCATGGCTTCACCATGGGCAAGTCCTGCCTGACCAACGCAGTGGCTTTCTATGAGGGGGTAACTGCATCAGTGGACATAGGAAAAGTGATGGATGTGATCTAACTGAACTTCTATAAAGCCTTTGACATGGTCCCCCACAACATCCTTCACTCTCAACTGGAGAGATATGGATTTGATGGGTGGACTGTTTGGTGGATAAGGGATTGGTTGGATAAGGATGGTTGCAACCAGAGGGTAGTGGTCAACGGCTCGATGTCCAGATGGAAATCTGTGACAAGTGGTACCCCTCAGGGGTCCGTATTGGAGCACCTCTGCTATGAGGACAGGCAGGGTATTATGTCAATTAACTTAATCATTCCTTGTTTTATAGTGACATTTAAAAAATATGTGTGTTCTAGCATTTTAAACTATTTCCTGTGCTTACAGGATTTCATTTCAGTCATATGATAAATTTTGCCCCATCAGTTTATGGCTGCTTCTTCTGGCTCTTAAGCTGTAGCATAAGACTGCAATGCTTTCATTACAAACACTGCTAATAAACTGTTAAGGTTTTATCTAAAAACAAGAAGTTCACTGTTAGACATAAATACTGAGGTATAATTGCTTCATTAAAGTTGTACAGCTGACAGACTACTTACCCTTTCCCTTTGTCTTTCCGAGACTCGATTACAGTCCCCTCTACCAGACCTGTGTAATCCGCCTTCAGTTCCAACATCTCTGCTAAAGCAACAGTTGCTTCTGCTAAAACCATGAGGTTTTCACCCTGTATAAAACCATACACAAAAAAAATAAAGGAAGTGCTAAGTGCCCAGTTAAACTAAGATCAGAAGTTGAAATCTTAAAGCTAAATTCCCCCATTTAATTCAGACCTTCTAATAATGTGATGCAGTCCAACAGCAAAGATCCCTTTGCAAAGGGCATTTTCAAGGCAAAGGACACCAAAGTAATGAATTATTAAGAGTGCTGGTCCAGAAGGCCCAAAACATTAGGAAGGGCAGTTTCCCTACTTCTCTGTTCACAGCCTTCAGGTTACATATGCAGAAAAAGGCCTTGTAATATTCTGCTACAAGTATATTAAAAAAAAACCAAACAACAAACAATTCCACCATTGCCCCACCTCACAAAACAAAACATCTAAACAACTATATTAATTGAAACTTGATGACATCTGCCACACAGTCAAGACTCAAGGACAAAGAGACAAAACTTTCAGTCCATTTTCTTTCATTTCCTTTGTTCTAATTACATTTTATTTTTGAGAACAAAGACCCAGCTTTCAGTCAGCAGACCCAGATCTACAGGAATTAGGGCATCAACATGTGCTACAGAGGTGAATGGAGAACCGGTTTTTAGATATGCCTATTCTATGATTTGAGACACATCTAGAAAGACAGCAATCAGGCTAATACTGCATCAGTTTGGAAAAAGCTGCTTTGGCCACCACAAAACTAAAATTCAGATTTTAGTTGAGTTTTTAGCTATCAGTTGTTTGCAAGGATAAGATGGTAAATTTTGTAAGACCACTACCAAATTATGCTCCTATGCATAAGATATGCATAAGGTATGCATTAAGAAAATACCTCACTTGAATTTTTCTTTTACCCTCACTTGAATTTTTCTTTTCATGCATAGCATTACCACCAACACTGATTTTTCATTGATTTCATACAATGAGCAAATAAACGACAAAACAGCCATTAGGATTACTCTGAAATATATCCACTGAATTTCCAAAAGTAAAATGAGGTATTAGTCCTCACTGAAAGTCTGAGCCTCAAAATACAATAGAAGTATATTTCAAATCATTCTGGTGAGAGCCAGCAGAACTTAGCTCACAGTAAGGTGTCAAATATCAGGAAGATAAGTGTTCTATTTTCCATCTGCCATATAAAAATGCAGCTGTACACACATATTAGACTCTCATCAACATCACCACTTTTTCCCCACCAAAACTCTACCTTGAGCGCAGAAATATTTACAGCTTGAACATCACCCCCAAACTCTTCACAGACCACATCGTGACCCAGCAATTCCTTCTTTACTCTTTCAGGATCAGCTTCAGGTTTGTCACATTTATTAATGGCGAGGATAAGAGGAACTAAAAAGACAACAAACTCACTCATTACTAACCTAACCAAAACTTGCTGCTACTAGCACAACCGCAATAAAAGGTTAGAGCAGGTTATGATTACTTAAAAACAAATCATCTCACTTGGTGACCTGTTCCCTGAGCTGCCACTGAGATCTGAGCTACTAGGAGTAAGCGGGAGGAGTTCTCCTATGAGGGAAGGGAAAAAAACCACAAGAACAACTCCCCCATCACCACTCTATGAAAGATTTTCTCACAAGCCTACAAATCCTGCAAAAATACTGGTAATTTAGTATCTTTACATATTACTTCAACATTGAGTATATTTTCAAACACCTTCCCAGGGGAGAGGGAATGGGACTGCGATGTCTCACGTTCTGTGAATTCCAATTCAAGGAGTTTCTTTTGAGAGGTGATTAAGTGTTTGCAAAATGCTCATTATTTGAACTGCACAGTAACACATAATTTGTTAACTTTGTGTACTGGACTTGCCACTCACAAGTTAAATACCTCACCTCCTGCACTTTTAGCATGTTGAATGGATTCTACAGTTTGTTCCATTACACCGTCTTCTGCCGCTACAACCAGAATGACAATGTCGGTAACATGGGTGCCCCTTGCTCGCATGGCTGAAAAAGCTGCATGTCCAGGAGTATCAAGGAAAGTTATCTTTTCCCCAGAAGGCAAATGCACTGTGAACAAACATACGTGGTACAGTCTAAAATCATGACTTCACATAACTTTGACCTACTGTAAATCAAGCATCACTCCTTTGAGAACTTTTTTAATACTGACATATTTTAGACAGACAGATAACTGTTGGCATGGAGGTCAAACGTGTTTTTAACTCTTCAGGAAAGAAGAAGTGTCCTGGGATCTTTCCTAATACAAAATAGTCTAAATATCACAGAACCACAGAATGGTTTGGGTTGGAAGGGACCTTAAGAGCCCATCCAGGTCCATCCTCCTGCCATGGGCAGGGACACCTTCCACTGGATCAGGTTGCTCAAAGCCTCATTCAACCTGGCCTAACACCTCCAGGGATAGGGCAGTCACAGCTTCCCTGGGCAACCTGTGCCAGTGCCTCACCACCCTCAGATGTGCAGGCAAACCATTTCAAAGTTCCATCCCCACCGTTATGACAGCTATCACAAATTACGATTTCCCTTTTCACTGTGTACTGTTTACATCACAATACTTTTCCCCAGTGAAGCGGCAGCAAGTCAGCCCATTTTGCAAGACAGTAAATTGTTCCATACACAATCACGTACACTTGAATCATACCAAGAAAAGCACCAATGTGCTGTGTGATGCCCCCTGCTTCCATCGATGCCACTTGAGTTTTTCGTAGACTGTCAAGTAAGGTTGTTTTCCCATGATCCACGTGGCCCAATATAGTAACAACGGGGGGCCGTGGGGTTAGTACTGCTGGGTCTGCAGGCGGCCTACGATTAAAACAAAAACATGCTTTGTAAACACCAAATGAGTTCACTGAGTGACATCTATGCCCACAACAGCTAACAAAGAGCCTTGTACCAGACCTCAGTGATGAAGAGGTGAGACCAGCTTCTCCCCACTATGATCACAGCTCCTGGCTAAACCACACAGGCAGACCTCTCAGGACTGAGTCCTACTGCTGCATTGACTAATGCGACAATGTAGTATATCAAAGAACTGGATTTTCAGCAGAAAACAGCACAGAAAAAGCTCACCTAAAGCATCAGTTTTATGGCCAAAGAAGTCAAAACTGTACCTTTTACATATTATCAGATTGTGACTATAGTGGGCATTATCAACAGACCATCAGAACAAAGCTGTTCTGATGTACATACTGTACATGAAAAACATCCGCAGAAACAAATCGGGAAAAAAAAGCCAAAAAAAGAGTTCACAACTTACCTCTTCACAGCATCTGTGTTTTCTCTTTCTTTTTCCACTTTCAGTTTTGCTGATTTATACTTCATCCCTGATTTTTTAACAATTAGCTTGATATGGTCTTCATACAAGATGGAATCTGGTTCTAGTGAATCAATGTCAATGTCTGTGTATAGCAGCGCTTCATAAATATGATCTGTAGAAAAGGTAAAGACATTTAACACATCCATAAATATGCAGGATGATAAAGGCCTACTTCATACAGTTTAAGACATTTTCATCAGTAGTTTACACCATGCTAACATTTCTTTCTCAAAGCATTTTTCCTTTAGATTTATATAAAAGTTCCTGTCACGCTACATACTTTCAGAAAAGAACTTGATTCAGAAAGATTTGCTAAAACTCACTGCCCCATTAAAAGCTACAATCTTATTTTTCACTCAGATTTTCATAGCTTATTTTCCCATTAACCCCTTAGAAGAAAATAAGTGAAAGTTACCTAAACCAAATGGCAAAGAAGTGATTCAAGGGGGAAAGGAATAAGATAAATCTGTCCATGCGTCACTTTCTTTGGTAGTAGACATACAGAACACATTGCAGTAACCAAAACCTGCTACATGTTGACCAAGGTACCATTACAAATCTATCTCTGAAATGTACAGCAAGACACAACCGACTTTTCTGCTTCTCTCCTCATTGCTGAGAGGGAAGTTTGAAAGAAAAAGTACCCATCTGGATAAAACAATTTCTATTGTACAGGTATGGTATTACTTCAAATGTCAGTAGTCAAAACATGCCAATAACCGCTCTACACCACCACTGATAACTGGTCAGGCTGAGTCACTATACAACCAGGAATGGGCCACCAGGTTAAAAGAACAAGCCTGCTTCTGTAACCCAGTTGTTAGGGCAGTCACAGAAAGATGGGAGTGCTTCCAGACAAGGCCTGCTCACTCCCAATTAATCAAATGACTACTTTAATGAAATACATATTACTCCTGAATCCAAGATCCCTGCTCCCAGGGTTGATTAAGGGCTAAAGCTCTTTTGCGTGTTGTCTCTTTAACCGTGAATTCTTTACTCGTAGCGGTCTAGCTTCAACAAACCAGGGTGCAGTGTTTTTCCTTCCAGAACAATTTAGTACTTAGGAAACAAGAGCTCTAAGAAGCAACCTACGCGGATCTAACATCTTTCTGCTGGAGACAGAAGACAGTCCTGGCTTCTTCTCATTGAAGTGTCTTGCCTGGCAACTTGGATGGCCGAACTTCTTTTTTCTTTAGTCTGCTATCATGTCTAGCAACATTTTCTTGGGTATAAATATAGTCTACCATGCTAAGGGAGGGCTTAACAACGACTAACCAATGCCATCATAGACGTCTTTGCCTTTACCACCCAGGACAGTGGTATGACAGATATGAACCACTGCACCTCACACTATCTCAAACAATAGAGCAGGCTCTCACCTATGTCTTTACCCATAGCTTGTGCAAGTTCCTCAACGGTCATCTTCTGCCTTATCTCCACTTCACCTTGTGTCAGTGGTATCTTCTTTTTCTTCTTTTTTGTGTCCTACATGGAAACAGACAGGTATATAGGAACACACAGCTGGCATAAACTAAGAAATAATAAAAACACTATTAAAAAGACAATGGTCTCAAGCCACATAATGTAAACATATCTTTTTGACCACAATACCAATGAATTACAGCAAATTAAAAATTTAACACATCACACTGAACATTTAAGATTTATAGCACACTACACTTAATCTTTTTTCATTTTGAACTGCTCAAACAAGGAAAAATCAACAAAATTATTTTCATGTTTATATTCATTTACTCCTGCTTCTGCAAGACGCACGATGCTGCTGGTATAAACACTTTAAGTCAATATTTGAGAGAGAGTCACAATACAGTCATACATTAAGTACATTTGGTCTTACAAACTTAAAATAACTTATCTATATTCGTTAACAAAGCTCCTTGATTTGTAATCAAGACGCTCAAACTGAGCTTTGTACTTTGAAATTTCACATAAAACCAGAGATTTCTGAATTTTGTTAATTACCTCCTTTGTAGCTAGATGTCTGTGTTGTGATAAAGTAATACGGATTAATTTATCTTTTTGCCAGAATCGTGGATACAAGAGAACGGGGCACATGGGATGCGCAGATGACTGCACAGGCTTCCATTGCGCTCTGTTAACTTTTCTGTAGGAGAGAGCACGGAGCTGTCTGCAAGTGCCATGTAACTGCACCAGATTTTCAAACTTTAGTATCAATCCTCGGTTCATTTCCTCACTGAAAATACAAAGGACACATTGAAATTGGTCTCAAATCTGAAAGATACTCTTTCTTACGATAATATGGAATACAAGGCACAAATGTTACATCACAAAACAGGCGTTTCAATGCTGAGAAAGCTGAACTACTTAGCAACTGTTCCAGTTTTCCAGCTTCCTTAAGTGCTTCACCTTTTTCTACTACTCCCCACATCAGACATGTATATCTCCTAACAATGCCACCGCTTACAAATCTTTTACCTGTCTCCAGCGACCTTTAATATAAACTACTGCAGTCCCATTTCAGCTTCTTCAACACTACCTAGAAAAAAGGGACATTTGTACTCCTCGTGCTACACTGATAGAGTTACCCAGGCGCAACTCACCTCTCCAAGCCAGCAAAACACAGTTGTAAAGTGCCTCTCATATAAGCATGTACTGCCACTAAAACATTGTAGTAATGCTAGTGTTGTCACATGGACAGAGACCTCCTTTGCGGCTAAACCCTGGCTTAGCAACTAAGCTTTCCAAGGTGCTTCTGTCAGATCATCCCACATCTTGTTTTAACCACCTTAACTTTGGTTTGAGTCATTTTGCTAATTATCGTGTACAACAGCCTCCTATTTGAACTTCTCTTTCTGTTCACAGTTGTGTATTTGCTTCTTCCGCTCAGTGATGCCTTTCTCTGTAAATTACCACAGAATCACAGAGTGGTTTGGATTGGAAATGACCACAAAGCCCATCCAGTTCCAACCCATCAACTGTAGGCAGGGACACATCCCACTGCATCAGGTTGCTCAAACCCTCATCCAACCCGGCCATGAACACTTCCAGGGATGGGTCAGCCACAGCTTCCCTGGGAAACACATGCCAGTACCTCATCATCCTCACAGGAAAAATTTCTTCCTACTATCTCATCTAAATCTCCCCTCTTTCAGCTTAAAACCATTCCCCCTCATCCTATCTCTGCAGTGCCTGACAGAGCCTCTCCCAGCTTCCCCGTAGCCCGTTTCAGTACTGGAAGGCTGCTCTGAGGTCTCCCCAAAGAGAGATGGGCAACCTCACCACCCTCATTGCAAAGAATTTCCTCCTAATGTCTAGTTTAAATCTTCCTCTCTCCAATTTAAAAGCCACTGTCCCTCATGCTATCACTACAAGCCTTTGTGAACAGTCCCTCCCCAGCTTTCCTGGACCCCCTTTCAGTACTGGAAGGTCGCTATAAGTTCTCCTCGGAGCCTGCTCTTCTCCAGGCTGAACAACGCCAGCTCTTTCAGCCCGTCCTCGTATGGGAGGCATTCCAGCCCCGCGATCATGTCCGTGGCCTCCTCTGGCACCAGGACTCCTCTGGAGCCTGTGCCGGTGCCTCATCACCCTCAGCGAGCAGAATTTCTTCCTAATGCCTAACGAGACGGCACTGCCTTCCACGGCTTGGTGCCACCTTCCCACCAGCACCGCACGCCTGGAGCGCTCCCAGTCCTCCTCGGGACGCCTGCGGCCCCTTTAAAACCCCTCCTGCAGCGGGATACCTGCAGGAAAGGAGCAAATTCCAAACGAACCAACCCAAGCCCACCACTCTTTTTTCCTGATTTCGCCAGGGGAAGGCTCGAAGAAGCACCAGGAGGTGCCGCAAGCCGCTGCGAATAGCGAAACCCACACGAGGAGCCCACACCAGGAGAGAACCCGCCCGGGGCGGCCCCTGCAGCGCAGCCGCCGCGAGCCCCGCGATTGCACCCGGGCACGCGCAGCCCCGCCACGGACCCCGCGCCTGCCCCTGCCTCTGCCTCGCGCCCGATGAGCCACTCCTGCGCAGGCGCCGGGGGCTCCACGCGCGGCACTATGGGAGGGGCGGGGCTTCTCCTCACAGGGGGGTGGGGTCTCTCTTCACTGGGGCGGAGTCTCTCACTGGGGCGTGGCTTCCATCGTTGGAGGCGGAACCTCTAGTCCCAAGGGGTGGAGCTTCCTTCGCTGGTGGTGAGGCCTCCTCATTGGGGCGGGGTTTACCTCATTGGAGGCGGGTCCTTCCCTCACTGGGGCACCATTCTATCATTCATAAAACGCATAGCTTAGACACCTACAGAGGAAATCATGGTCATTGCACATAACACGCAATTTGCAGCCACACGATGGAGATTGCCACAGAATCATAGAATGGTTTGGGTTGGAAGGGAAGGGACCTTAAAGATCATCCAATTGCAACCCCCTGCCATGGGCAGGGACATGTCCCACTAGATCAGGCTGCCCAAGGCCCCATCCAGCCTGGCCTTGAACACCTCCAGGGATGGGACAGCCACAGCTTCCCTGGGCAACCTGTGCCAGCGCCTCACCACTCTCATGGTGAAGAAATTCATCCTTACGTCTAGTCTAAATCTGCCCCTCTCCGGTTTATACCCATTGCCCCTCGTCCTATCACCACAAGCCTTTGTAAACAGTCTCTCCCCAGCTTTTTTGTAGCCCCTTCAGGTATTGGAAGGTCGCTATAAGATCTCCTTGGAGCCTTCTCTTCTCCAGGCTGAACAACCCCAATTCTCTCAGCCTGTCCTCACATGGGAGGTGCTCCAGCCCTCTGATCATCCTTGTAGCCCTCCTCTGGACCCCTTCCAACAGCTCCATCTCCTTCTTACGTTGAGGATTCCAGAACTGTACGCAATACTCCAGATGAGGTCTCACAAGAGAGGAGCAGAGGGGCAGAATCCTCTCCTTCTCCCTGCTGGTCACGCTTTTTTTGATGCAGCCCAGGACATGGTTGGCCGCCTGGGCTGCAAGTGCACGTTGCCGGCTCATATCAAGCTTCTCATCAACCAGCACTTCCAAGTCCTTCTCTGCTCTCAATCACATCATCCCCCATCCTGTATTGAATCTGTGGATTGCCCTAACCTAGGTGATGATTCTGTCCTTTAGCCTCAAGGTGGACTTGGGACAGCACTGCTCCTTCTACAACCTCCATCAGGCAGCTGCAAATCGTGTGTTACGAGCAATAAGCAAAATTTCCTCTATATGTATCTGAGCTGTGCATTTCACACACTTTGCCTGTAATGCAGGGCTTGGGGTAGATCACATTGGTGGTTTTCTGCACGCTTGCAACAGGTGGTAGCTAAGTGTTGCTGCCTTCAGTGTCTCACTGCTGCAAACATCTGCTCATTTATGATGCTGCATATTGACAAAAAAACCACATCCTGTATTTCAGAGGCACCATCCACTGGTGAATGTGCCAGGTATTGACTGGGACCTTGAAATGCACAGGGCCCTTGAGTGTTTCTCCAAAGGTTAAAGAGGAAAAATAATCTCAAAAATAAACCATGTTAAAATGCTTAAATATCACAGGTTGTGTGAAGGGCATTAAACGCATTTGGTATTCCTGCAAAGGGAGACAAATCAGGCAGAAAGGCGGTGTGCGTACACAGACCCCACCGGGCTGCCAGCCCGCAGGCTGAGGGCAGCGCGTCCTTCAGGCAATGGGGCTGTCTGGAGAGTGTGGGACTGACCTGAAAAATGCTTTATTTGAAAGACAAATTTAGCACGCAGAACAGTCACCAGAGTTTACTGCAAATCTGCTTTTTGAGTTGATCTTCTGCTGAATGCCGCCTGGAGACCTTCCCGTGCACTGCTCAAAGGCTCTGGGAATTAGCGTGGGATCATATTTAGCCACATGTCTCTTAACCACAGACTCATACTGTTTTCATTTAAAGCTTTATCATAGGTTGCCTATTTTTTCTGAAGGGCAAATGGAAAACAAATCATTTCTGATGTCATGGGTCAGGGCAATGGTTTGGGTTCTAGAAATATTTTCCACTTAACTGTGTGGCTGTTAGTGCTTGGCTTTGTCCCTTGGTTGCAATTCTTGACTCTTATTGGTTGTATTTAAAAAACACATTCGATTATGCAGTTCTCGTTCTTACTGTGTATCATTCACTAAATAGTTCACCTTATTTTGATTTTTCTAGCTTGGCATTTTTCTTAACTTCCTTATTCAGCAGCAGCATTTTCAGCAAAACTGTACATAGGCAACAAGCTGGCATGTGAAATTACAGTAAGCGTGTATACAAAAATGTAATTGGTATATATTTGAGATAAATACCTGTTTCAAAACCAGTATTTGAACCGAATATGGTTCACATTGTATGTGAAAACCTGGTGTAGGTCAAAGCAATGTGTTGTTTTAATATCACTATTTGGCAAGGAAAGAGGCAGATTAAGAAACGTGAAATATATTGAACTATGTGGGAGAGGAGGTACAGGGAGTCGTATGGGTAAATGTTAGAGAACTCTGTTCTCCAGCTAGCTGAGGCTGAATCAGGACAGCAGGAGGCCTGTGGAGCTCTAAGACAGGAGGGACAGCCAGATTTTTCTGCCCCTAAGCAGACAGCAAGATCTGGACTCTGATTTGTGATAGGATCACAGCACTGTGGGGGTGGAAAGGCACATCTGGAGACAATCTCAGTCCCTGGTTCCAGCAGGATGAGAGGGAGCAGGCGGCTCGGGATCGTGTCCCATCGGGTTTTGAGTATCTCCACAGATGGAGGCTCCACAGCCTCTCTGGACACCCTATTCTGTGTTTGGTTTTAAGCCTCAGCAACCAGCTCCCAGTTGCCTTGCTTCCAGTTCGACCTGGTGGCCATAACCGCTCACTTTTTGAAGTGCACTCCAAGTTCACACACTTCAGATCTAACTCAGGAAAAAAAAAAAAACAAACCAACTCCCACATTTGCTGTGTTACAGCAATAACACATTCAGCCATTATATCCAGGTATGAAGCAAAGGTTTTTTTCCTTATCAGAATGTAGAAACAGAGAATTGTAACATCATAGAATTGTCAAGGTTAGAAAAGACCTCTAAGATCATCAAATCAAACCATCAACATAATACCACCGCACTTACTAAACTATGTCTCAAAACTCCACATCTACACATTTTTTTTTTAACATCTCCAGGGAAGGAGACTCCACCACTTCCCTCGGCAGCCTGTTCCAATGCTTCACCACTCTTTCAGTGAAGAAATTTTTCCTAATATCCAATCTAAACCTCCACTGGTGCAACTTGAGGCAATTTCCTTTTGCCCTATCACTTGTTACCTGCCTCACCACAACTGCCTTTCAGGTTGTTATAGACAGTGATAAGGTCTCCCCTCAGCCTCCTGTTCTCCAGGCTAAACAACCCCAGTTCCCTCAGCCATTGCTCGTAAGACTTGTTCTCCAGCCCCTTCACCAGCTCCGTTGCTCTTCTCTGGATACGCTCCAGAGCCTCCATGTCTTTCCTGTATAGAGGGGCCCAAAACTGAACAATGGATTCAAGGTGTGGCCTCACCAATGCCAAGCACATGAGCATCATCACTTCCTGGTCCTGCTGGCCACGCTGTGTGGGACAGGAAACGCTGTTTCTGATCCAAGCCAGGATGCTGATACCGAAAATGCTGGCAAATAAAACCTTCCAAGACTCATTTTGGTGTTTTAGAAAGCAAGCAGCCTTTATCAGGCCTGGGCAACATAGAATCATAGAATAGTTTGGGTTGGGAGGGACCTTAAAGTTCATCCAGTTTCAACGCCCCTGCCATGGGCAGAGACACCTCCCAAATAATCAGGCTGCCCAAGGCCCCATCCAACCTGGCCTTGAACACCTCCAGGGATGGGGCAGCCATAACTTCCTTTGGCAACCTGAGCCAGTGCCTCACCACTCTCATGATGAGAAAATTCTTCCTTATATCTAGTCTAAATCTGCCCCTCTCCGGTTTATACCCATTGCCCCTAGTCCTATCACCACAAGCCTTTGTAAACAGTCTCTCCCCAGCTTTTTTGTAGCCCCTTCAGGTACTGGAAGGTCGCTATAAGATCTCCTTGGAGCCTTCTTCTTCTCCAGGCTGAACAACCCCAATTCTCTCAGCCTGTCCTCACATGGGAGGTGCTCCAGCCCTCTGATCATCCTTGTAGCCCTCCTCTGGACCCCTTCCAACAGCTCCAGCTCCTTCTTATGCTGAGGATTCCAGAACTGTACGCAATACTCCAGATGAGGTCGCACAAGAGAGGAGCAGAGGGGCAGAATCCTCTCCTTCTCCCTGCTGGCCACCCTTCTTTTGATGCAGCCCAGGACGCTGTTGGCCTTCCGGGCTGCAAGCGCACATTGCCAGCTCATGTCGAGCTTCTCATCGACCACCACCCCCAAGTCCTTCTCCACAGGGCTGCTCTCAATCACATCATCCTCATCCTGTATTGAAACCATGGATTGCCCTGACCTAGGTGATGATTCTGTCCTTTAGCCTCAGGGTGGGCTCGGGAAAGCACTGCTCGTGCTACACCCTCCATCAGGCAGCTGCAAATCCCCGGTGTAGGACCTTGCACTTGGCCTCGCTGAACCTCACGAGGCTCACGATGCTGCCAGCGCTGAGCGCACCGACGCTCGCCCCTCGCTTCGCGCTGCCGCGACACCGCCGAGGCGCCGAGGGGCAGGGCAGGACCTCGTCCCGCCCCGGCGCGGGCGGAAGGGGCGGTGGGGCCCGGGTAGGAGATGTCGGAGCAGCTGCGGGAGGCGCTGGAGCAGCGGCTGCGGGAATTGGGCATCGCCGCCGTCACCGCCGAGCACCCGCAGGTAGGGACTGCCGCCCCCCGGCTTCCTCCGGTCTGCGGGACACCGAGGCGGGGAATCCTCCCGATGAACCGGCGACGTGGCCGGGGAGGGGCTGTCCGCGTCCAGGCTTGGCTGTGCTGAAAAACCGCGTATGTTTAAGCCTTTTGAAACAGTCCTAGAGTCAATGTGGAAAGTTAATGGTCTTTAAAGTTCTAACAGAAAACTGTATTAATTTGGCTTGAAATAAAGAATCAAAATAGTTTTCTTTATTCTACACGATGATTTCTCTTCAGAATTTCTCTCGTGGCTGCCTCTGGCCTGCACAGGCGCACGCTCTCCTGGGTTGAAACCTGGTTGGATGGCCGGGCCCAAAGAGTGGTGGTAAATGGAGTTAACTCCAGCTGGAGGTCAGCTACAAGTGGTGTCCCCAGGGCTCAGTACTGGGTCCAGCGCTGTTCAATGTCTATATCAATGACTTGGATGAGGGGATCAAATACACCCTCAGCAAGTTTGCGGATGACACTAAGCTAGAAGGAAGTGTCTATCTGCTGGAAGGTAGGGAGGCTCCAAAGGGATCTGAACAGGCTGGATCGATGGGCTGAGACCAATGGCATGGGTTTAACAAGGCCAAATGCCGCGTCCTGCACTTGGGGCACAACAACCCTGTGCAGCGCTACAGACCAGGGGAAGAGTGGCTGGAGAGCTGCATGGAGGAGAAGGACCTGGGGGTCTTGGTTGACAGCTGACTGAACATGAGCCAGCAGTGTGCCCAGGGGGCCAAGGTGGCCAATGGCATCTTGGCTTGTATCAGAAACGGTGTGACCAGCAGGTCCAGGGAGGTTATTCTGCCCCTGTGCTGGTGACGCCACACCTCTAATCCTGTGTTCAGTTCGGGCCTTTTGCTACAAGGAAGATGTTGAGGGTCTGGAGCGTGTGCAGAGAAGACCAATGAAGCTGGTGAAGGGTCTGGAGAACCAAGTCTTAGGAGGAGCAGCTGAGGGAACTGGGGCTGTTTAGCCTCGAGGAGGCTGAGGGGAGACCTCATTGTTCTCTACAACTACCTGAAAGGAGGTTGTAGAGAGGAGGGAGTGGCCTCTTCTCTCAAGTGACAGGGGACAGGATGAGGGGGAATGGCCTAAAGCTGCACTAGGGGAGGTTTAGGCTGGATATCAGGAAAAAATTTTTCACAGAAGGGGTCATGGGTCACTGGCAGAGGCTGCCCAGGGAGGGGGTTGAGTCCCCATCCCTGGAGGTGTTTAAAAGACGGGTAGACTAGGTGCTCAGGGACATGGTTGGACTCGATGATCTTATAAGAAGTCTTTTCCAAACTAGTGATTCTATGATTCTAATAAATGACATTCTAAAGATAAGAAAATAAACTAATAGACCTCTTGCAGCACTTAAAGCAAGACGATACAATGAAAATTTTCAGCATCAGAATGTATAACAAACAAATCCCAAGGGTAGAACACAGTGGGAGTTACTGACCTTTGAAAAATCTGATACAGCAAATGTTTTCTAGGCAATAGTGAACCCAGGAGACACAGAGTAAACGTGTACATGAAATTTTAGCATAATCAAACATCAACATGGAAAGTGTCAGCTTTGAATTTCTCTCTGAAGGGACCTACAGATCCTGGGGTGTTCCCCCTTTTGGTTCCCCTCCTCTTCCTCTGCTCTTTCAGGAGCTACAGCCCATCCATTTCTTCACTAGGATGCTTTCCAACCTCTTTCTCGCTCCCAGTTAGAAATAGGCACCCCACATCACTCCATGCCAGTGCTGTCAGGGCTTTTTGCATTTTTAAAGTGGGATATTCTTGCTGTGTACATGATGTAAATGATTTGGACAGCATGCAGGAGCTGTAAGTCACATTTTATTTGTGTTCTTTTAAAATTTCTTCATAAAAGGGTACAGTTTTTAGGCTGAGTATAACATTCAGTATTTTCTACTTCAGTATGTAACAAAAGATACGTGCCAGTACGCAACTAAAAATCAAATGGGATATAGAGTCTCACACTACCCTGATGGTATTTTCCAGGTGTTCACTGTTGAAGAAATGATGCCTCATGTCCAACACATGAAAGGAGCTCACAGTAAAAACCTTTTTCTTAAAGACAAAAAGAAGAAAGGGTTCTGGCTGGTGACTGTTCTGCACGACAGGCAAATCAATTTAAATGATCTTGCTAAAAAACTGGGTGTTGGAAGTGGAAACCTAAGATTTGCTGATGAAAACTCCATGCTGGAGAAGCTAAGAGTGGGCCAAGGCTGTGCGACACCCCTGGCCCTCTTCTGTGACCAGGGAGATGTGAGGTTTGTGCTGGATGCTGGCTTTCTGGAAGGCGGCCATGAAAAGGTTTATTTCCATCCAATGACAAATTCTGCAACCATGGGCTTAAGCCCTGATGACTTTTTGAAGTTTGTGAGATCGACAGGCCATGATCCCATCGTTGTACATTTTGATGAAGACACGAAGTAGATGAAGTTTACTTTTCTATTACTAGGCATAGATTTTGTAGAGCAAAACCGGTCAGTCTCATTACAAATAAAATTTGAAAAAAAAAAAAAGGCTTACTCCTTTATTTTTTCAATTGTGTAAGTTTATATTGCATTATCTAGTGAGAAAAAAAACTGTTTGGGGTTATTAAAAGTTTAACATAATACTCTTAAAAAAGACAAGTCATGTTTGCAGTCTACCACTAAGTGACCAACAAGTAGGAAAAGGTGCTATTTGAATGTTACACTGTTTATTAAAAAATGGGATAAAACTGGGACCTTCTGTGCGTGGTACTGGCCTTGAACGTTTAAACTTAAATCATCATTAAGAAATAACAATTAAACTAGAAGTTATAAAATATTTGTCGGTATACACAGGACAGAGATGTCTAAATTGTGCACCTGTACCCATGTATCCCCTCCTACATGTTGCTTTATTATTTTTACCTAGAAAAAAACCAATGTAGCTACCCTACAGAAGGCGCATTTGATTGTCTATGTTTTTAGTTGCATTTTCACTTTCACAGTATCCTCCCCTTAGGAAATAATTATTTATTATTCTGGTAATTGCCCCCTGAAGATAGGCGTGTGCCACAGGCTGTGCACAAACAGCAGACACCAGGGAGCCATCTGACAGCAGGTGGGGTGGGGTATGAACCTTGGTTACCAGCCTCTCCTGGCAGAAGAGCTCCCAGGACCAGGTGTAGTACATCCTGGTGACACCTGGTTGGGAAGCTAACACAACCCGAACTGTATGAACTGCTGTGCACCATTTCTACAGATTCCTGAACCCACGGAGGATGTGGATCTTCTCTGCTCCACCATACTTATAACCAGCTCCTACAAAAATGGAAAGAGTGGTACAAGCAGCTGTACTTGAGCTGTTTCCTTCAGGAGAAGGGGACTGCATGTAGAAACATCTAGGTGCTTAAGAGGCTAAGGGGAGGCCAAATTTGGCTTTCAATAGATATTTAGTATAGAAAAGTAACTGCTATCACAAGAACAAGACCAGTACATTCTCAATGTTAAAATTTCTAATCTAATTCCTTCTCCTCTCTCTTGCATAAATCAATAAAACCCCTTTCAGATTTTCCGTTGAAGAGAGAAGCAGCAGGAACTCCATGAAGTCCAGTAAACATACTGTGGCAGCGAGTAACCACACAAACCGCAAAGATGGGAGTAGCAAAAGCGAGGGGTAAAGATCTGAAGATGACAGGGAAAAGGGCTTTTGAACAAGGCCTAATGAAAATGTCTGTTATGTATGAACTACACCTAATGGGAAGCAATAGTATGAGTGCAAGTTGGGACAAAACAGAAATAAAGAATAAAGAAGAGTGAAGAAAAAAAACACATGAAAGGACTTGCACTCTTGGATGACTTCGCTACTGCATTACACAAAAGGATGCAACACTAACAGTGATAATGGGGAACACTCAAACACAAGGCAAAAATCAGCCAATTTGACTCAGTTTCATTCTGGATGGCCAAAACAGTTCTATCAGCTGAGAACTTCATAAACATTGATGTGCTAGGTTTTCTTCCCCTGTAAGGAAGTAAAATCCTCTAATTCCACAGAATGAACATCTGCCCTTAACTGAGTAAGAAGAAACATCACCTAGGGTGAGGCAAGTTTCTCTGCAAATGTCCTTACCATGGCTGCCTACATTGCTGAAAGATGTGGCACCTGTCCTCAAAGATGTGACCCTAACAACAGAGTGCATCAGGATACAGCAGTTCAAATTCTCCTGGCTACCTTAGAGAGACACAAACCAATTCCATCAGTCATGGCAGTCCTCAAAAATGGGAAAGGAGTGACCTAAAATTGTGGAAGCTATAGGAGGAGTCACTAGAAAGATGTCCAGATACTACTGATTTTATATTGGTTGTTAAACAGAAGTCTGAAAGGAACACCTGATATTTGGGAATATTGGGTTGATTAATGAAACACACAGAAAACTCGGGATTGACCAATGCGTTACTAAAAAAGTCAGATCTTATGATACACTCTTATGTGTCTTTAAAAGTAAAATTTCTCTTACCCTCTGCCTGCCGCTCACTCTCCCTTCCCATTAAAGGCTCCTTCTTTGTGGTATCCCAAATCCTTTATCACTTAAGAAAAAAGTAGAGTAAATTTGACTTGTCGAGTTTTTTAAATACAAAAGCCTTAAATAGGAAAAACTGTTTGAAAGACATGTGCACAATAGCAGTTTACTGTGCTTCTTAAAGTCTGTACTACCTAAAATGTGACTCCCTTTGTCCTCAGAAGAGATCCTGAGACTTGTCTCAGCAAACATAATGACCAAGCAAAATCAAAGCTCCGATACTACATCTGGCAAATCTATAAAGATTCTTTTTGTATTTACTTATGAAATTAGCATCTGGGTTTGTTTGTTTTTTTAAATAATATCAAAATAGGGTATAGTTAAAAGCTACGCAGGTCTACACAAATAAACAACACAAAACAAACTGCACATTGTCCAGAAAAAATCCGCTACAGTTTTATCGGTTTCCTTCTGGAAGAAATACGGAACACATCACCAACTGACCACAACACCATTACTTAACACCAATATCCTTCCAGTAACATCAGTTTCCAGAAAAAGTGTGTATAAATGTACACACAAAATAAGAATAAAAATCATTTGGTTTGGCATTTTAATAACATCATTAATAAATGTATACAATGGCAAACATTAAAAAAAAATCAATATGTAAAGGAAATTACAGTTTTAAATAAGAGCTTTTAAAGTTTTGTTTCACACCTAGGTACATTCCTTTAAGGCAGTTTTATTAATATCAAAGTATTATTTACATACACATTATCTTCTACCTCTGAAACGATCCATGAGCTCCTTTGTCGAGCATCATGTCTTGGAAAAGGTTTAGAAATATTAGTGTTGGGAACGTTACTAAATCCTCAGGACTGTATCCAAAAGGGAAATTAAAAATGATCCATGGTGTAGAACCATCACCTTGATGGTCTCTTGAACTAGCAGTGACCGATTTGGCAACTCTTGTAAAAAGCTGTGTGTACTTTCCCTGTAGGCTGCTCAACAGCTGCTGTGTTCTTCCCCTGGGAGTTCCCATTTCAGAAACTGGGAAGCAGCTCCCAAACGAAACTCTCATTTCTATTTTATTTTAATTATAAGGGCACGGACTGGTAAGTTCAACAAAGAAAAAGAATATAGTATAAAAATCACCAGAGCACAGAGAACCTCCTGACTGCCCTCCTCCTCCAAAACATCTTTGTAAAGCAAAGTGCTGGGAGAAGCAGATTCTGATTTCTTAAACACAAATGTATCCCTGGTGCTGCTTTTGGTCAATTTAGCAAATACTACCTCAAATCCCCTTCTGGCTTCTGTACCGATGCAGACAAAGTGCATTGAAACCTGCTTACCAGGGAACATAGGGGCAAACTAGCCAGGGCTCTGGTATAGAAACCTGATCTACGTTAGACTCGGACGTAGCAGCGTGAATTCTGCCCCCAGACTCATGCCAATCCTCTCATACAAGGAAACTCTATGTAGGTGTTTGGATGAGGGGAGTCATTTCTCATACATGTTATCAGTTAAACACAGTAACTGTATGTTTTGTGACTACATCCTGGCTGTGACTGCACAGATGCTTTAAGAAGGTGTAATAATACACAAAAAACCCCAAGAGTAGAAGCTGTGACAGGTAATCTTTGACGACTTAATACCTACAGAAAAGAGCTGAGCTAATAAATGAAATGTCGGGAGATGCCCGTGTGACGGAAACGACACAGCCACCAGTGGCGAGGGCTGGCTACGTGTGCCCAGCAACGCTCCTCGCAGAGAAGTGCGTGCTGTGCAGTCACGGCACAGCTCAGATTCTGGGAATACAAACAGCATTTGGCACTACAGTTTAAATCTGTTAATTCAAGACACACATGTTCCTCTAAAAATAGCGACACCACCAAATGGTTAGGGTTTAATAGCTTGAAAATACATAAGTCCTCTGTTATCAGAGAGCTTAGGAGAATCCAGTCACAATCAGACCCCGAAATGAGCTTGAAAATATCATAATTTAGAAACAGAGCTATTTTTCCTGATATTTATGGCACTTCAGTTCTCTTTCCTAAGAGTTATGTTGTTAATAAGTTCTACCAGCATTCCAGATTTCATATCGTTGTCTATGAAACTCTGTGAAGGCAATTTTTCCTTCAGTGTCTACGGCTTTGCCTGTATTACAGTCCAGAAATGGCACAAAAACCAGGCTTGCACCAGATTCTTATTGCTTAAGAGTATTTTTCTCCTACAGCTCTACACCAGGGCTCTGTCTGTCTCACTCAGAACTGGGGGAGGAAGCCAGCTCTGCCCTGAGCATTGAGTGCACACCGCAACACAACAACTACCTGTACACAGGTATACAGGCCCTGGCACCTCCTCCAGTCACTGCCATCTATCCCACCCACCGCTCTGGTGACAGCTCTTAGCTGTCACTGCACAGCTTGGAGTGCCCTGAATCCTCCACAAAAACATCACAGCATCAGTTAAAATGTGGGAAATAATTCCAACTGCAGCTGAGCTCACACTGCTAACAAAATTATTGCAGAGATGGATTTCAGGAGCGCTCTGGGCTTCAGATCACTCCTGGAACTGCTGCCCACTGTTGATACTGAGCAAAAATCACCATGCTTCCACTGATATCAGTGGAAATCGTGACATTGAGAAAAAGGGACCAGAAACGGATACCAGTATGAGCTGGTTATCAAAATAAACCAACAATTTTAAAGTCTTCAGAGGAAGAAGGGAAATTCCGTATGGCAGAAAGCTGCAAGATTGGTCCTGTATTCTCTTAAAAAAAAAAAAATGTTTAAATTGTCTGTGAAAACAAATATTCTGTTTAGATCTTGATCATTTAGCACATTTTATCATAAAAAGGATTTCAGGAGGAAATCACTTTAAGGGGGAAAAAAAAAACCCAAGAAGAATTCCCCGTCTAAAGCTTATCGAACTTTTCTCTTTTTTCTCCCTTTTTGACAGAATTTCAGGAAAATAAAGTGACTTGCCAGTATTGCTTTTGAAGCTGCTGAACTGCATTCTCTCTCCGGTGAAAACTGAGTCTGTTCCAAGCATCCCTGACAGCCTGAGACTTTATAAATGATAAAACCTGGAAGCCTCAAGAAAGAAGCTGTTATTAAGCTGAGGTTCTGATGGCTCCACCACACAGTGTGAGCAGCAGTGGGATCAGTTTGCAGGCAGTCTGCAACCCTCTTCTGCAATGTCCTGTTTTCCTTTCCTGAGGTGAATGGAGATAGCTGTAAGGTGAAAGGTACCTTGGAAGACGGGCAGTTAAACAGTAACTTAACCCCTTACAACAGGAATAGGAATGTGCTTTCTGGTTTGTAATAAAACAGCATTACGATAACTCATTTTGGATCAGCTTACAAGTTCACGTAAGCTTCCTAGGAGCTCTCTGTGAATGCTTTCAAGACAACAAATGTATGCAAGCACTAATGTACCAACAACATTTGTTGACTTTAATATAAATCAGTAATGAACAAAACGTATCTTACTAATAAAAGATAAAAGGGGAACTGATTGTAAAATGCATATGATATTATTTACATTTCTTTTTTGCCATCAAGAAACCTCCTAAGCTCATGTCAAAAGACAAACAATTTAAAAAAAAAAAAATCAGTCAATACAGAAATACCGTAAGACAGTCTGATCCTGGAAATGCCATTTGCTGAAAACAGCCTTATATTAAAATAAAAGTGACAGAAAAACCATACCTGACAATTTCCTGTCAGAAACATCTGGACACACATATGCAGAATAACTTGGGAATGTGAAAAATACAAATGACAAACCAGTTCTATATAATACCATTATCCCATGACTCCCCCTTTTGTTAGTTACCCAACTTTTCCATGTATGTAAACAAATTTTTCTCTTGCAGTATGCAACAAAAATCAGCATAAATTTTAAGAGCAATTTCATGCAGATTATGCAAACCAAATAAGGCAGTGAAGTGCCAATAAGCTGTGAGGTTTTTGTATCTGTATTTACAGTCAATTTCAACAAAATACTACAGCATTTATTTTAGATTTACAGAAGTAAATATAAACTGCTAGTTATGGGTTTTTTTGGCTAATTATTAGCAGAAGCGTAAGCAAATCAGTGGCTAATTTCATAAACAGAAGATGAAAGAAGTTTGTTGTTTTGTTTGTGGGTTTTTTTTTTTCCTGGAGTAATTCTTGACACCTTAAAACGCTTGGTCCTTAGGGAGACGAGAACTGTCCTTTATTCAGTAGATCTTAACAGTGCAATGTGCAATAATTCCTAAGACCATCTACAAATTTTCGGCAGTAGACTCCAGTAGAGCTCCTTGATTCAAGGAAGGAAGGTAGGTAGGTAGGTTATTTCTTGCCTGCTCTATTCACGAAGAGTGTAAAAAATTCCCTTAATTTTTATTAATGATTCCTACAGTCGCTGTCTTGTTACTTCAGATAGAAAGGCTTCACACTGAGATACTGAAGGACACTTTTCTCTCTGTGTTCAGGTGAAAGGTAGAAAGAGAAAAGAACATAAGAAAAGCTTAAAGCTTGGAGGTACAACATACAGAGTTAAGTCACTAACAGCACTAACAGCATGCAACAAAGATGTTTTAATGAAGTCAAGAGAAGGACAGAATGCCAAAGATAAGCTTTATAAAAAGGCAGTTTCCTTGTAGTGTAGAACACTTCTTATGTCTTTTTACACTATTGTTTAAGATTTATTTGTCCCTGAGAAGAGACTTCAATATTACTTCTTAATGTGATTTCTTTGAACTTTCTTCTTCAAGAGATTTGAAAAATAAAACTAAATGTAATTTTTACAGGCAAAAGGCTAAACGGGATGAAGTTCCCTGCCTACAGAGGCAAAACAACTGCTGTACAACAACCTCTTCTGGCTTAAGTAATAAGCGAGATAGAAGCCAGTTAAGCAAGCAGTATTTACATCTGGTTAATGCAATGTGCACTTGTTCTTATATGTAATGCTGTTAGTTTGTTGTAAATGAAATTGATCTCATTTACATTTTGGGCAGGAAACTCACCACTTGGCCCACATCTCATGTAGTGGGTAATAGAATTAGGAGCTTTGTTGCTCCCTAGACCTGCTTTTTGAATTTCTGCTTTCTGGGATAGCTTCCACATCTGCAGAGAAAAGCATTTCATGTTATTCATTGTGTTGATCAGGACACGAAAAAAACCCCTCATGCATTAAAATACATTCTACTTATTAGTAGAGCAAAAAGATATATAAACACTTTTTTTAGAGGAAAGAAGAGAGAAGAGGGATAGAAGAGACTCACTGGAAAGGCCTACTCAGCTATGCTCATTAAAATTTACCTTAGCATTTAGAATAAACAGGTATTGTTTTCAAAGCCACAATGAGATACGCTTAACTTCTAGTCAGACTAACCCTAAGTTTCTGCTTGTGTGAAAAGGAAAACAAAACCCAGATGTAACCCAGGCTGACTGAACCTAGCAGAACTTAACTCATCTTTGCATTTATCTTCTGCTACACACACTGACAGAAATGTTTACATTCAATTCTGCAAAACAGAAAACAATCTTCGCATGCAACAGCCCGAACATGCAAAAATGCAGTCTTGTAATTTACTCTCCACTTAAAGCAAAGCGTCGTGCAAACCTTTCACTGCAAGCACATTACTGAACAACAAAACCTTTTTTGGTTGGCAATCACGTTTAGTGTTTATAATGACCGTGCAAATTCCTAACCTATATTTTTTTAAAGGCAGTAGGGACTGAACGATGAGTGAGTGCAGGTGTGTTTTACAGACAGCCACTGGACTGGCTGAGGAGAAGCAGTGACGGGGCCTGCGAGGAATTTCACAGACCCTTCTGCTACGTGAGCATAGACTGAATGACACATGATGTATGTATTGTTAAAGAGCAAAGACCAAAAAGGAGAGGAAAAAATGATCCTTCTGTACATTAAAGCATTTGCTTGCTTTCATATATAACAAATGTGGACAGTTTATTTTTCAGAGACATTAGAAACTCTCCAGCAGCTTGTTTTCGCTGCTGCAGCAGAACTCAAGGAGCAAAAATAGGAGCACAAAAAGTTGTTAATCTCAGAACTGAACTGTCACTCATTACCATTTAATAAAACAATGCAAGACAGTAGCTTGAGCTGGACAAGGTTAGTCTAGATCTCCCATAGAGGATGTGTAGCACTAGTGTTCAAAGACACTAACAGTCCCATTATTCTGAAGCCCTTTGTGTTTAAAAGAAAAGCTGTTTTAGCGCAGCCCCTCCCAATGCAGTAAGGTAAAACACAGGCTGAAAAGGCATTAAATTCCAGGCATAAATATTCACAATCAGATTCGGTTTGTATGTGAAAGAAAGGAAATTATGCAAACCCAAGTGCCCCATGGGAAGTGACAGGAAAAAAATGTGTTCTGTTGCCTTGTTCACAAGCTTTCATTTCACTCTGCAGGGGCAACCTTTAAAATTTCTCTTTTGACCTGTGTGCTGCTCATGATCACAGTTGGGGTTCAGCAGTCACACTGCGGAGTTCTTAATAAACATACCTGGAGCCAACACCGGTATGTTTTGTAGCTGTGACAGTCTAAGGACCTAAGCCAGGTAAGACTGGCAAAGAAGGTAAGAGCATGTTTGAAAGCTTATCTGATTTCTGGAACAACAGCAGCTAATCTAAATAGACGACAGGACCCCTGGCTACAAATCTTGTTCTGCCTGGAGCAGCAGACTTGCTACAAGACATAGCTTTGCCATCAGTTAAGAAAAATACAGACCCTGGTAGCACAGTATGAGTTTACAATAAGCAGTCTCAGAACTAAGAAGATTTTCTCTATCATTCCCTAAATAATTGCAAAATACGTTATGCATGCATCGCTTCAGATATCGGTGCTGTTCAATGCAGAGCAAATTCAAACACATCTATGTGTTAATGGAAATGAAGCCAAATGACAGGACCCAAAGTCCCAACATTGACCTTGCTGTGTGAGGGTGAACGCGTGTGAAATTAAGATTGTGTTTCAGATTTGCGCTTGGTTATTTTTAACGGTGAGGCCACTGTAGAAGGAATACAGCAATAACTAACAGCACACTGTGAACAGCACTGAAGAGAAATGAAAGTCTCAGCCCAGCAGTAACAGATGACGGTAAAGGGTGGTTGGTTTACATTTTGCAATTTTACCCTACACAGAACATCTCTGAGACATCCAGTCTTCCCCACTTGCTCCCTTTCCCCACCTCAAAATGCAGCTGAGGTCTGGAGAGGGCTATCTCCACATTTTATTAACAATTCTCCTGTATGTGGAGACCTTGCCGACTAACATACAAGATGTCCGCTGCTTTTCCTTGGGGAACTGGGTATTTGGAGCACTTCTACCTCTCCCAGGGGAAACACTACAGAATTAAAGTTCAACACACACAGCAGTACCGTGACCCATGACTGTCACAGAACTGCTGGCAACATAAGTTCAATTCTAAAAATCAGAATGCGACCTTCATTATTTTCAATACTTATTTTCCATTTTAAATATTTTCCTTCTTGATATATTTTCATTAAGGTTTTGTATAACTCATGTAATTGTGGCCTACAATCACTGTCAGAAACTGTTTCCTCTTGCATAAAAAAGTGCTTAGGTCTAAAGCCTCACATAACTGTAGTTTAAGTACAATACAACTTGAAACTGCTTATATTTATGATTAAGAAGTTTCAAGCAACTGCAGAAACATTGGTATATTAAGTCATTACTCTTCAACATTTCTCTTTAGCTAGGCATCTGGAATTTAATGAGTTAATGGCTTAAGCATTCCTATAGTCCTGTAATTTTGCAAGCAACCTTTATGTTAATTCTTCTTTTACTTCCTTGTGCTAACTTAATATTTTTTCTGTTATTTTGTTACACAGCTTGTTTTCTGTTACAGTAGTGTTACTTCTATTTAAGGAGAAAAAATGAATTTCCACCATAATCAATACAGGTTTTTATTACCGTGCGTCCCAAGGAGTCTCACGGAACTCTGCTATTTGACTCCTAATAAAACCATACACTTCACCACATTTGTACACCAGGCATGGAAAGACGAAGCAGACGAAAGGGAAAAGGTGGAAAGGGTCATTTTTTCATTACAAGTGCTGCGCATTATGTGACTATTTATTACCCCTTTGTAAGAATTATCATTTATGTTTTGGTTTATGAATGGCCTTTATATTTATTGATGGTCAAATACTTTAATGAGTATGAACAGTAATTAATGTTTTGTGCAAGCTAGAGGCACTGAATTATTGGGCTGTAACTTGTTGCTTGTGGAAAGTGCACTTATGCTAGAGCACAGCATAAATGAAAAGAGCGAGACGCGGAAATCTCTCTTAACACTTCCATTCATTCGTATCTCATTTTTTCAAAGAAGGTGAAAAAAGGTATTTTCACTCCAAATACATAACCAATGTGTTACTGATACATCTGAAAGCACAAGCACAACTGATGAGTACTGACTTTGAACTGGAAAGCACGTTGTTCACTGGGCCATTTTTGGCAATGCAGCATGCGACTGGTTTAACATGCATTCATATACAGGAAAAAAAATCAAAATATTTGTAATGCGCAACAAATAAAAATATAGCTTGCATTATAAAAACTTGTAAAGGCATGCAAAATATATACAGTGCAATTAACGTTTCATGCAAACTTTGGTGAGGTTACAATTTTACATTCAAACATGCCAGAGTACACAAATGAGCCCTGTGCCGTTGTTCTCAGTACACAACCACCCATAGACCTAAAAACAAATTGGGTTTCATTGCAGTGAAATTTTCTCTAAATCCAGTGGACACTGAGAACCCCACCGATAAGACTCTCTATATATGTAGTAATACAATCTCCTTATCATACGCAACCATACTCATACCACACAGTTTTATTATCCTCAGAAACCAGCAGTGGGGACTCAGCCTCACTGGTGTTTACACTGGTGGCAGGAACACATTCACTAGTTTGAACTGACCGTAGGTCACCGTGATCCAATTTCTGATCAGCAAAAGGCTGTTCCTGATTTTTTGATACAGATCTAAATGCTGACAGATTTGCCTGATCAGTTGGTTTTGATGCAGATCTTTGAGGAAATGCACTAATATTACTAACTAATTCAGTGTTAAGGGATAAAAATGGCTGCACCACAGTAAATGACCCTGTGCTGTCATTACCAGGTACACTGACTTTATCATTAAACGCATTTGTGCTTAGCGAAGTTCTCCCACAAAAATTTGACCTTTCCATTCTTGAAGTCTGAGGCACATCAGAGTTACATCCTAAATTACGTGGTTTAACCACATCGCTCTGTGGAACACAATCTACTCTGTAAGCCACACAGTGAAAAAAATTAGAGGATAACTGGTGTGCTGAGTACTCACTGGAGGTTGATGGAATGCTTCTGTCAGCGGTGGATGGTGCTGGATCAACTGAGACAGGTTGCCTACTGTCCTTCGACAAAAAATCATGAATGCTTGTCCTTCGAGTAGTTCCCTCTGCTGTAGAAATCACACTGCTTGCACGAGGTAAGGTAGCATAAGGATTGCAATCTCTTGATTGTCGCTGTGACGCAGTTGCTTGTAACTTGTCTTTAACCAATTTAGCCTTCCCTTGAGCGCCCGATGTAAATTTTATGGGAGAGCTAGTGAAGTAGGTATCCTCTGTTTTACGAAGGCTGGGCCTGACAAGTTGTTCTGGTTTCATGGATCGTCCATCTAAGAAATCAACTGTATTTTTTACACTTAACGATCTCACGATACCACAGCCAGCAGATGGCTGTTTTCGCATCTTTTCCCTTCCTGTCAGCTCCACAGACTCAGATAAGCTTTTCATAACTTCATCTAAAAGATTCTCTTCACTTGCAGATTTCATCTGTCAAAAATATGAAACATCTTATAAATTTATAAGTTGTAATTTTGACATTTCTTAAGCAATCCAATCTTTGTCGGCACAAATGAAGAACAATTATAGAAAGTATATCTTAATTTCTCTGATCTAAAAGCAGTATTGAACATTCACAGTTTGTACTCATGGGTTTTGTGTGCACATTGCTAGGAAGTACTTTGAAAACAAGGCATCAAGCAGATCACAGCTACCTGGAATTACTTCCTGTGATACTGATTAACTCAACAAATCAGATGGTCAAAACTTCTTCCAAGTACATCTTCTCGCTCACTGGTCTCTGCTATCACTCACCAATACCGCCTAAGCAATTTCATGTGGATTATTACTTTAACTTCTACTGACCATCCAGAGCTAAAAGCTTAAATTCTCTATACACTCAAATAATAAAGACAGAAATCGACGGAAGCGATACAAAGCACAGAACCCTTGAGGCACCTAAACTTGCATCTAAACTTGGACCCAAGAGCTCTCATATTTATCTTTTTGGAGAAAAGAATCCAGAACCAGAAAAAAAGTTTAGGTGAATACTACTCACGACTCATGAGAGAAACACCGCAGCCTTTTTCAAAATGGTAAACGAGACAATGTGGAAAGGATTAAGCTAAAAGCATTAAAGAAATGCTCTAGCAGCAGGGCTGGAAAGAGACCTGAACGATCCTGTGATGTTGTGAAAGGGATTCTGTGATTCATGAACAGCAGTGGACTGGGCTCGATGACTCTGGTGGTTTCTTTTATTTCTCTTGCCAGAAGAGTGTTGTCTAATGCTTAAAAACCAAAAAGCCTTGCCAGGGAGACCATAGGCATGAGGTCCTTTCAGTACCTAACAAAAAACCCAGAACCTTAGTCCAGACTCCAGTCACAGACTGCCCCAATGGATTCAGTTGTGAATGTGGATTTCTCCATGTCATTTCTGTCATTAAAAGCAGATGGATTGTGATACTCACGGTGGACAGGTCCTAGCCACAATCACTGCATTGCTTTGCCCTAGAGTACTTCTATTTTTCAGACAGCTCTACTCAAGAACTAGCACTGAAGAGGTCAGAATACCGTCAGAGACAAGGCGATCTGGGGCTCCTAACAAATCGTCACTGATTCAGAGAAACATTCTCTGTCTCCTTCCTCTCAGATTTCAATGAGCTCCAAGCTTACATTTTCTTGTCCAGCAGAGTTAAAAAGATGAAACTGAAGCAGACAAGAGTCTCTCCTCAGGGAACGAAGGAAAGCATCTCCCTTCCTGCTGATGTCAGACAGAACTGACAACAGCTCTTACTGAAGTCAAGTGCTAAACTGGGACAAGAAAAGTAAACCTTCTTTGAGTTTATGGCCTTCCATCTGAACTCTGATGAGTGCACCAGTACACTGGGCAATTTTGTGCAGTAGAGATCAACTTTCTAACCAAATTCAGTAACCTAGAAATGGTCAAGCTGTGAAATGCCAAACGATTGTGTGTGTAACACAAGTACAGTTTATCAGAATGTGGTCCACACTACTTCTTTATGCAGGCATAACCAGAATCTCCATAAAGTTTTAAAGCTATTCTACTCACTAAGTCTTCTATTAATTCTGTGCCTGTATGTGGCATAATATGTAGTTAAAATATTTTTTAAACTAACCTCACTTGAGGTACTCTTATTGCTTTCTTCTAAAAACTGTTGCAGGGTAACAACTTCACTTCCAGGAGAACCAGTTTTGATCTTCTTTCCACGACTATCCAGTGTTTCAGGAGTTCTTTGCTGGAGCACAGGACTAGACCTCGTATGACCTTTCAAATACTGAATGGGACTGCTGCTGCTGCTGGACCAAGCCTCGTGTTCATGTAGCAGACTAAATTCGCCACTGCTGTGACTCTGTGGCCTACTTTGGTTAACAGCACCTGCTTTGGAGGTAAATGGTATTAAGTACTCCATAAGACAAAGACATGAAAGCTGTTAAACAGTATAACCTTACTCAAGTCTGGAACATTATCAGATACAGTTAACAATAATTTTAATCAAAATACTAAAAAATCCAGTTGTCTTTTTTTTACTCAAACCAAATATATTATTAATACCATTGTCCTCCTCTGACTTACCTCTCGCAGCTCTCCTACCTTGACATGATAGCTTTTGAATAAAAAAACTACCTTTCAGTTATAATCCGGGCCTTCATCTACGTGACACTGTAGTCCAAAAGGCTAAAGATATGCCTGCACTCTCGTTCAGCATCACTGTGAGGCACACACTCTAATATAGTGTTAAGTAGTTTTGCATTAAATTAAATACAAAAGATGGAATGAAAAGAAAATATTTTTTCAACATAGTTCTTCAATAAGAACTAATTTGGAATGCTGCTTCTCCAACAGTTTCTGTCATTTCTCCTAATTTATTACAACTGTGGCCTGAAGGAAGCAGAAGGCACTAAATGCAAATAAATTCCACAACACCAATTCTTTCTGTTGTCAATAATTGTGAATTGCTTAAAAAAATACTGATGAATAATCAAATATTTCCTACTTCATGCTATTCCTAAGAAATGAAGTGAAGTTTGAACAAAGATAAATAATTTATAGCAGAAAAGTCTAATACGTATAGAAACTTGGGCAAGGACTGCCTCAAAGAACCTTTTATAAAAGGGAGCAATCAAAAAGGCAGAGAAAATAAACTAACAAAAATCTTAAGCTAGAATTAACCTCTAGATTTCCAAGCAAAAAATTTCCAAACAGATACTGTTTAATAGATGCAAGCCATGAACATTAAGTGAAGCCTTCAGTTGGCAGCATTCTAGTCCAGTATACACAATAATCTCCAGCTACAATGGTCAATATAAACAAAAACATATCAAGGCTTGTAATATATGAAATTTAAAGAACACAGCTAAATCCAGGAACATTATTAATATTTAAAAAAAAAATTCGATGTTTACGGGACAGTATCACACTGCCATTTTGTCCAGTTTGTGTGGTACACTACACAGCTTTAAAGCAGCAGCGCACACATAGCAAGAGAACAAAAACAGAGCAACTTCTCTGCTTAAAAGTAAGTGATTTTTAAGTACTTAGGGGGGGAGGGGGAACTCTTATACTGTAACATCATTACCAGAGATAGGTTTGGTTTAAAATATATAAAAACTTATATACTAATATCACCATTTAATATTTATTAAAAATGTATGTTCTAACCATTACTTGTATCCTTTCCTAAATCGAGGAATGAAGGCTATGCGATGCCTAAAGAAAAACACTCTGTGGTGTGTTGTAGGAATTTTTTTGGTTGCTCTATTTTTACCCTATGTAGATGATCTTACAGAGCCAACAATGGAAATGAAGCATGGATGCAAATCCCCTTGCAGCATACCTTTGACTTCATGGAGTGAAGCATTGTTATTGCTATTGCTAGTGGATGTTCTGCCACTATCAAGGCTGGCTGGTCTCGAAGCTAAATGGAAAATTAGGAGACAGCATGATGAACAGAACTTTAGCAGGTGACACGGTACCTTTACATTCTGACCACAGAATGCTCAGAGGCAGGAATCATGCACTATCTCACAGGCTGAGCATGCCCACTGTCAACAAAGTGGTTTCTTACAGATCAGAAAGCGAAGGGATTTCCAGGCAGTCCAAGGGGACACTTTAGGAAAGGGCACTACAGGAATAGTAAGGTAAAAGGGAGGGGAAAAGAGAAATACAGCATACATTTAGAATTGAAACTGACTGGTTAGTGGGAAACCAGGATTTTAGAGATGAAAAGATGGGCATGCAGAAAGCTGTTCGTGATTAGGTCACTTACAACAGATTTGACAAGGAACCTTGCACATTGTTGAAATGCCACGAACAGGAGGAGCAAGAGCATCTGCACAGATAATGTCCTGAACTCCTATCCAATACAAGGGAAATGCTCTGTTATTACCTTCAAAAATGTTTGTTGCTCACAGTAATTTAAAGTATTTATAGAAGAGTTAAAACTTCACTTCTAAACAACTTCACTTCATTGCTTTGCCTGCAGAACATGTAATGTTTTTATAAAATACAGTATGTGACAAATTTAGGTTTCCCTGATCATGAAATATTGAAGAATCAGGACAGATTTGGATTTGTTTTTTTTAGGATTGAAATTGTAACTTCTTTTATTTTACTATTAACTCAAAATAACTTTTTAAAAGGTAAAATGTTTTGATGCTGTTCAGATGCACTTCATAGCTACTTTCAACTAGAGACGTAGAACATTGATCTGATGTAGCAGTTACGAAAGAGAATAATAACCTGAAGAAATGATACTATACATTCAAGAGATGTGCAAATCACAGACAACATGCTCATTTCTAATGATGCGATTCACTTCTTTTTGCAAATTTTGTTAACATGCACAGAATATAACCTTAATTAATTTCATTAAAGTTCACATCTTACCATGAACTCTTGATCCTGTACTAGAATCATCACTAATACCTTGTGGACTGACATCTTCAAAGGACGTAGTATCTATACACAGAGACATAAAAGACGATGTAAAATAAAAGAAAATGAAAAGATTATTGAAATATGTGCCATCTGTAAAAGATTATAAAATATTTTTCAGATAAATCGATTTTTAATTACGTAACATTCTGTATGAAAAAGCCTGGAATATTTTATAACTGCAGTTATTAAACCTATTCAGTATCTTAGCACTGCAACTCAATTATTCAGGTTGCTTTTTCGCTGAATAACTTAAAATAAAACCAAAACCAATATTTATATGAAATTGCTGTTACACAGTCACACCATGTTGCAAAAAGCTTCTACCTATACCTTTATTATTTAGCAACTGCTTGGATCTGAAGCCTGTAGAAGAGTTGACAGCTGCAAAGTTGATAGCTGTAGTAGAGAAGGCCATAGCTCCCAATTCTTTCCTCCTTTTACCCGTGGATATATCATCAGGACCCTCCAGATGCTCAGAACTACCTGTCCATTGTCCTCCTGCTAGGACCATGGACTGCACCAGGTCATTCATGGCTGGGATGCAAATGAAAGCAAATGATCAGCATGGTCAATGTATTTGCTTCTGCTCTTAATTCGCGTTGCAAAACGTTTGACAGTTTTCTAAGCATTAAAGCGCATTGAATACTGGAAGATATAAACACAAGATCATCCATGTTATGACATGCAATCAGCTCAATGAATGAGAAGTGTTGTAAGTCAGTGACTTCTTTTGGCTCAGTATGGTTCTTAAAACTGGTTTTATTAGATATAATCGCCATGCTTGTGCTGCAGTGATATGTAATATATGCGTTAGAAGTTTTGACGTACTGCTTGCAACGATAAAATGGAATGAATAAGGATAAAATAGGTAAAGGTGCTGATACACAATAATGTCAACAATGATACGGGATCCTTGTACAGTGCAGGTTACTGCAGGGACACTGTATTTTACATCATAACAAATAAAAGGATCTGAAAAAGATGGCGTCTGATGATATTCACCTTCACTTCACAAAACTAGAGAAAATTGTCCACCTTGTTAAAAAAATGAAATAAAATGAAATAAAATCAATACAACATTTTGGCAACATCAACTGATGAATAAATACTTGAAGAGTGACAGACCACCATACAGCCTTGTGCTATTTTCTACACCTTCTTTAAACAAAATATTACAGTGATTTCTTAACAAAAGGCTTATGGAATGTGTAATTTAGAACTCTCTAGGTTAACACAGTGCACTGTAAATTTATATACACATAGGGATATGTGTATATAGACAGCTCTGTATACAAATATATGCAGTCACAATGCACTGAATATATATATGTATGTGCGTGCACTTGTGCATGTGAATGTGTGGGTACGTGTATGTGTGTGCACGTGTGCACATATATAAAGTATTCAGTGCCAAGGCTTAAAAAAAACAAAAAGAAGGAAAAAAGAAACAGCTCCAGCTCCTTGTATTGCAGCAGGACTTGCACATCGCAGAATAGGAGGAAAAATACAGCGCAGTCCGGGGAGAGGTTAGTGAAAAATTAGTAATGGAAGCCAGTGTAGCCATTGAAAAGAAGCTGAACTGTCATAAAGTCTTACACATGGAGCGACGGTAGAAGGCCTTCATTTTGTCTTTTTCCTTCGGTCTGTTCCTCAAAAAGGGCAGTCTTTTCAGTGCAACCACTTTTATGTCATAGCATGAGGAAAAACGGAAACAGGGAAATGAAAGAAAAAAAGGGAAAAGAACAGATGGAAGTTAAATGTTGAAACTAAGGACAGAAATGAATGTCTGAGTTTACGCTATGTACGCTATGCTACAAACTATCATTCTCATGCTGCTGTGTGATAATGAAATATGAAAACTACACTGAAATATGAAAACTACACTATGGAAACTTTAATATACTCAGAAATGCACCGAAAATAATGGTGAAGAGTGTAATACAGTTTGGAAGTCCTAACTGCCCAGCTCTTAAAAAAATAAATGTAACTTCTTTGCAGATGATTATAGAAATGGATGATTATATAGTTTTTACTGTGAAAAATAACACTTCTTGAACATAAAAATGAGAAGCAAAAAAGCTTAAAATGAAAGCAACTCTTGGTACAACTTTACTTTAAAATACATTCACAACATTATTTTTTGAGATTAAAAACTTTTGTAATGTTTTGCCCTGCACGTCTAGTAGGACACAATCTATTACCAGTCTTTATTTGTTACATTTTGTGTTCATTAATAATTTTGCTCATCTGCTATACTGTAGAAAAATTACATGGACCATATGTTCCCTCTACTGTTTGTGTGCAGTGACTTTAATATTTTACTGAAACAATCCACTTCAAATCTGTAGTAAGAAAAATAAATCAAGAATTATTGGCTGGAATGGTATACCCCAATTTTTTTTAGCTGAAAAGATATCGAAGTTTAATAAAAAATAGCAAAAGAAAATCTAAATGTGAGTGCTGCTCTAACATTCTGGGAGGGCTAGAAGAAACTGAGACACATAATATCAGGAAAAGTATTATGATTACTGATAGAAAAATATCAGAGTTAAAATTACAAATAGTATTAAAAGATGCAGGATGGGGAAATTGCAAGTTAATCTTGTCCTTGGATTCAGTTATTCTGCATTAGTAATCGATTATTGGCAGACACCTGCATTTTAAAGCATCAGACAGCTGTGTCAGCTGACTGCCAAGCATACAGGAGCCACATGCAAAAAATGGCATGTAAAGAAATACATAGTGAAATAACCTAGAAGTTCTTATTTAAGCAGATATGAACATAGCGTAGTTCTATCAGCTCAAGATCTGCTTATTATATCTCTCTAAAGTCACTTTTGGATCACATGCTTTGTGATACACCATGGTTTTCTGCTCAAACAGCAGCTTGTTACACAGCAATTTTATCCAGCAGTACATATATACATCTGCATTTACAAGTGCACACAAACTACCTTGAATATCTCCCTCTCTATCACGTTTTTCCGTGTTTGCTCTTACAGCAAGAAGTTTACAATGCAATACATTGTAAAACTTCTGATGAATGCATGATAGGCACAGCCACAAGTGCCAAAAACTAACCCTAAAGCTTCCACAGTTGCAGAAAAAAAACTCTAATGTGAGCAGAGGGGGACAGCAAATACCCTCGTGTGTCAGGGAGTATGGAGTGGGGAAGAACTGACAGAAAAGAAAGTACATGTGCTACCTATTTAAAGATAGGAGTACACGAAGCACAATTGCACCTTCGAATTAGTCACTACACAGGCATACATATATTTTTTTATTATGAACATATACTTCTAAGTATTTTAAAATAACCGTTTTTTTGTTTTGGTTTGGTTCTTTTTTCCCTCCCCCAGATCAATAAAGCATTCCTCCACTTGTAGATTCTGAGGTAATAAGCCAAAAGCAACATAAATATAGATGCTGCCTGGCTCAACAGAAGCAGAAAAGCCACTAAACTTCCCATAATGTAGACCTGCGCGTTGCCTGTCTGGTTGTATATTCAACACAGAGCACGGCTCCCTGCCAAAGGAACAGGAGGCACTGCATAAGGCTAGTTTTCTAGCAGGTAAATAACTGATCTGTTTTAACACTAATGCCAAACCAAAGAGGTTATTCTGTTCTATTTCTACTACTTCTTGTCATCATGGTGAAACACGATTCTTTTGTAACATCTATAACCCTTTATAGACAAGATAACCGATCTCTTTTAATTAAAAACATGGGCTCTAATCTTGTTCAAAAGTAACCAGAGGATCTTCGAGAATCATTTGGGTGATCTGTGATCCTTGTTCACTAACACAGCTCACTTCCCAAAGGACCCATCTATGGCTCTCAGCAACTGTACCAAACACAGAAAACCACTGCAAGTGCTGATGCCCTGGAAACTGAACATCAAACTCTGTCCTTTGGTAAAATGCAGCCTTCTGGAGAGGACGAACTGTGTAAATAATTTCTGCATAGGATACGACTAAACAAATGTCCTGCAAAAAATATTAGAATGGCAGAGCTACTCCAGAAAAACAGGACACCGCAAAGTTTAGCTTAGGCAGCTTTAGCTCTTTACACATTTATTCAAACAGACTTCAAGAACAGGATGGCAGGACTATTCTGGTCTTACCAACCATCTACTCAAAGAACTATAGTTATAATTAACTTTTCTTTCTTTTCTCAATTAGCCCATGAACATGTTCTTGGCTTTAGGAGCTGAGCATGAATAATGAGTACTGCAGAATTTCTCCACTGATCAGGAAATCTCTCATTTCGCAATCCTCCTCCTGCTTGCCAAAAACACTCTGGGGAAGTCTGTATGGATAGTGTTAAGATACTCAAATAATTTTGTTTGTGCACAGAAGAAAGTGTTAGGCAGATATTTTCTAAATGTTTTGGTAACAAAATGAAGCCAAATATATTCTTTTACTTCCACTGCAGTACAGATGTGTCTCCTACAGGTACAACTATGTAGAGATGACAGGCTTATTAATAGCCTTAATTCCTTGGGACATTGTTGATAGCCTACAGTGGAAGCTAAGAAAACTAATCTGCTCTTCTCCACAGGGGAAAAAAAAAAAAAAAAGCTTGCACTTGCCTGTCTTGGGTTTTCTAAGCAAAATCTCAGAACGGCATCCCATCTCCCTGAGAAAATAGGCTCTGCACAAAGCAGACATCAGATTTCTGGTACTCACCTGACTGAACTGCTGAATAGAGATAGAAAAAGCAATGGTGAAACTCTGCAGTCAGAGGAGCATACGGTATCCACATTGCCTGCATGATTTAACCTGTGCCGTATACGATAACAGCCAGACAGACACCCCCTCCTTTCCAGAGGACCTCTGGAATCAGACCAGGGCTTCTAGCACTCTGCAAGACCCCAGGTGCTGTTTCACTGCAGAACAGGGTAACCTGACTTTTCTGCCAAGATCACCTATCTCTGTAAGATAATAGGTCTCCTGGAAACATTGGCATGAGAAAGTTTCCTGTATTGGGAAGTCTCCAGCAAAGCCTCCAAAAGAGGGGAATCTACAGATTTCACATAGTGAATCTGCATATCAGCAGTGCTAGCAGCAGAATTCACTTTGGAATCAACACCTCCTCTGCAGGGGATACAGGACAGGAAGCTTGTGCATCTCAAAGACCACTTCACGTCAGATACTCTGTCTTTTGAGAACACTGCTGATTCGTGCCACTGACTGCAATTCGGGGAATGTAACCTGCCTTCTGCCTACTGAAGAACATTCAGGATATTTCACCTCAGCACTTCCCTCTGGAACCACTACCATTCATTCCTAGACACAGATCAGGACGGAACAGAATCTGTCTCTTCCCGTTCAGCCACTGTGGAAAGATCCACTATGGAGTATTTGCACAGACAGGCGGCATCTTACAACTCATCTCTTTCTTGTAGCTTCTTTCAGTGGAAGCCGCTACTGCCAAGCTACTTCTTACAGAAAAGAGGCACAATATCTTGGTATTTAGGATTTAGTCATTCTAAAAAGCAGAAGAATTAAACTGCAAATGTGCACCACTACCGGTACTTCTCACACTGTGATATTCTCTTAACTTTGCGAGACATAAACTGCCTCAGTAAGATTCACAGCACTGAATTGGTACCTAATTCATCCAAATTCTATCAAAAATTATGGTTTCCATGGTGACATGTAACAGAGGAAGGTTAGGATCCAGAATTAGATCAGCCCTTCCAGTTTGTGGATAAATACACTGGGGGTTAGGGGAACATGAACAAGGCCCATGGAGTAGAAAATTAATGAGGTCTGCACAACTTTAAACCTCTTCTGAGGATCAGCCACTGCAATTTTGACCATGGCTCCACCAGAGGGTAACTGCACGCTACAAGATCCCAAGTATCATGCAAAGAAAACTGTCACATAAAAAAGCCCTTTCAGAACATGAAATTGTTGACACAGATGTGGATGGTCTGAACCAAAGCGTGCACACTCTTCACTCAAACTAACACACTTGCAAACACAGCCAGTGTAGCTTCAGTCACTCCTGAATTCCACGAGACTCCCAGTTTGTATGCAAAAGCAACAGTCGCTTTTTTTAAAATCCAAAAGTACCTGGTTTGAACCTTAACAGACCCTTACAATGAAGAACACTAAGCTTCCCAAATGGACAAGTTAGCAATGAAAATGTACCCTTGAACCTACTATTTTCTTCAGTTATTAAAAAAATACTCACTGATCTGATTTTAAGTTTCCCTAAAATACAATTTTCAATGTTTTAACTTTGACTAAGCTTTTGCAATAAACAGAATAAAAAAAAGCACATCATAGTGGGTTCAATAATTTTTAACATAGCAAATCTGTAGCTGGCACAACAATCAGAATATCAATCTGCTATCTTTTGAAAGCCAAGACATTAACTTTTTCAAAAAATAAAAAGTATTGCAAAGTTTTTAAGTGAATGTTAATACACGTGTATTCTGATGCTTTTACATGCACAGCCAAAATGTTTTTCGTGCATAACTGTTAAATAGAATCATTACAACCTGATAACTTGGCTGTAACATTATCTCTCAAGTTATGAGAAACTGGGCAGTTTATGATTCATGCCAAGAGTGGATAATAAAAAATACAGATAATAAATGTACATGCTGTGTGGAACCTGGTCTTCTATATTGTGGACATCCTAATCTGATAGCTGTCAGGCTCCTCCAATGTTAACAAATTGTGTCTGGAATATTCAGTCTGTCCACACATCTGTAACCCTCCTCAGCCTCCCCCTCAGCCACTAAACTCTAATTTTTAGGATGCATAACAATTCACATCTTGTTAACAGGTTATGTCTCTATACTAACTCTTCCTATTTCATATACAAATATCAAAACTCTTCATCCCTGGTTTTGCGAGATGCTAGAAGAACATCTTCTGACAGATGATCTTTTTATCAACTAAAGTATATTAGCACAGCCACAGTTTGGAAATCACTTCCAAGACAAGAGGAAGGATTCATGCTGGGACAAGTGGGAGAAATACAAAAGGGTACTAGTGGTGGCATCTGACATTCTATCCAAAATTCAGCTCACCTGACCAGTCACGGTGCCCACTACATCTTACCCAAGCACTGAAAATGTATTTTAACATCTACGTTTAGAGCTACAGAAATGCTAGAAACTAGTTCCTGCCCTAAGACTCAAGGAGTCTGCAAGAAGTCCATACAAATCTCTCATCAATAAGGACTTAAAAAATTACCTTTAAAAATCATCTCAAGTTTTAATCATATCAAAAAGACATTAGCCAAGGATTACTGAAAGAAAAGAAAAAATGTTTTTCAGTACTCACTGCTACTCTTTTTGGTCCCCAAGGTCTGGCCATCTTCTAGAGAGTTTGAGCCCACAGAGGAACTATCCTGACTGTCCTGGTGGGGCAGCTGAAGAAATCCTTCACTGGATTCTGAACGGGTAGGCGTAAGCGTCACGGACTTCAAACGTTCTCGATTAACGTCCTTCTTAGATTTTATCAGTTTCCTCATTTTCAGAGTAATCCAGTTGCCCCTTCTGTTACCAATAATACAGTACATATACTGCATTTATAATACATTACTTATGCCTTCAGACTTTTCCTAATTCTCATGCAAGAACACAGACATGATTCTGCTCCCCTGAAATTTAACGAAATCTCGACTTTCAGCTGGAACAGAATAGTTATGTCATGTTTTAGATTTGTGTTTATTCTTGCATCATGCTTATCAGTACCTTCTTGGTGGAGATGGTTCATAAAACTTATACTGATCCATTATCTTCTCCTCCAATTTCTCCTTCTGTCGCCTTAATTCATTGAGCTTGTCACTGTAAAGAGAAATTATGATAATATATGCTTCAAAATGTATACATAATGTGTGAGTAGCATGGTCCTTTGGTTATCTGTTACCTGAAAATTGTCACTTATGTAACACTTGTTTCTTAATGAAAAATTAAGAAAGAGATACAGCAAACAAGCTGTCTTACATTAAATGTTATGATATAGACTAGAAAAAAAAATCCTTTTGCCTTTATTACATAACAAAAATTCTCCCCCTTTTTAATAATAATAATAAAGTCTACATAGGCTCTAATGAAATCATTTAGACAAGCATGTTTTCTCAAATTCACTAAAAAAGTTTACAGGTTACAGACAAATCTAGGAATGTTGCTTTGTAATAGAATGAGAAATTTTATGTTACATTCATTACTAAAACCACAAATTTGTAGTTTTGACTTATCTGCTTTTCATATATAATTTAAATTTTTATTTTAAAAAGAGAAGCATTTCAGAAGTAGCACACATTTTAATTTCTATATAAAACAGAAGCTTTTTTAAAAAATGTGTTAGTGTAACTGCCCTAATCACAGTAATTTCATTGTTTCAAAAACTCACATGTACTGCCTTTGCTCTACATGGAAGAGATCCTTGCTTTCCATATTCTGCTCAAGTAATGTTCTATTCTGTAGCATTAGTGTCTGAATTTGATCTAGTAGATGTCTGTTTTCCTCCTCCAGATTTCCTTTAAGCTGGCTAAGCAGCTGTTAAAATACATCAAATGGTACATGCATATATACGTGAGCGTATTTTACACACAGATAATTAAATTACTAAGAAAATTTAGGTCTAACAAAGGATTGTGATACTCAAACCAAACAGAAAAATTTAACTAAATCATGACAACTGATAAAAGCCTCTTTGATGCTTTAAATAACTTGAAACAGTTTACTAACATGAGCCCCAATTTTTACACTGGTTGTAAAACAGGCAAATTAATTTCAGACCCACTTCATTACCTATAAACCAAATGACTAATTCTCCAGCACTTCATATGATTTTATGATCTACAAATACACTTATATAAATACTACAGTGGTAACATTCATGAAAAATGGCATAATTCTCACATACCTCACATTGATTATTTAGTTTGGTCGATGTAATATCCAGTTGTTGGTACTGTTCTTTGAGTTTAGAGAACTCAGCTTCTAATCGTGTTTGTTCTAGTTTGGAATTGTTCAATAATGTTTTCAAATTCTTATGATCGGTTTGGAGAACTTCGTTCTCTCTCAAGAGCTGACTGTATGTGTGAGTAAGCCTGGAATTAAAAGACACCATAAAAGAAGACATGAGGATAGAATGAAATGTATTTATGACCCACACTCCCTCTGAAAAATGAACTTTCTAGAGCTCTATACTACTCCACAGAAAATATATTAAATAATCTCAGTATCACAGTTTCTTTTTCTTAGGTATACGTTCAGCCTTTAAGCCAAACACTCCAAATTCTCCATATGTTTAAAAATAAAGCAGGATTTGTATCAATTAGTTTTAAGATGCCACTTTTCAAAAGACAAGAATCTTACAAACAGTTAGAATTTCTTGCCAGCACAAAATACTAAGGAAATAGAAATTGTCCAAACTTTGGTAATCATGGAGGTTGCACATACTGACACTTGGGCTCCCTTTATCCTTATGAGTCCTGCCATGTCCCTTTCTAAAAGCAACCTCCAGTTCCTGCTAATCGTCCTCACAACATCAAAGGTAGAAGTCATTTAATTCTGAGTCCCTTGGTCAGATGAACAAATCTTACTGCCTCTTCTTGAGGTGAGGGGGAAGTATCATGCAATGTAAAAATCACTATTAAACCCGACTCCTCATGGTAAGCTGTAAACTCAGCTGCAGGTGTCAAGCAGAGCTTTGCCACCCACTTGCACTTTCTGCTCCTACTGGCATTAATCTCTGTTACCCTGCCCTTTAGGCAACTCATGCAAAGTTGTTTGCTCCCTCTGCAGCTCACAACCGTACTGCACAGTGCTTGCCCTGGCATCCCTCAAGATGCTATGTGGAGCCCAGTATCCTCGGCATATAATAATTATTTTGACAGAGAGGAATTGATACAAGGTATGGATCACAGCTGGCCTGAATTGCAGCACTAGGTGTTAAGATATGTGAGAGGGTACCACACATTTAGACAATACTGGCTAGTGCTCAGAGCTCTACTACCACACACAGCAGACTTTTGCTTTACCTTTCATTTTCATCACGAAGTTTTTTATACTCTGCTGCTACAGTTTCATGCTTTTCATTTTGCTGCAGCATTTTCTCCTGTTCTACCTTGAGGACTTTCTCCAACTCTTCCAGCTGCACTTTCTGTTTCAGCAGCTGATTGTACCTGCAAACAAAAATCCTATCTAAGTTTCTTTTGTTGGAATGAAATACGAAAATTTTTTTAAAAGGTTATCTTTCAAAATTTTAAGCTCTTAATGTTATAATTAAGTGATACTAATTTTAGTCATACTAGTTATATGGTGTTTTTTGTGTTTTCATTAGGAATCACAGATTCTAATTTTACTCATGCATATCAGTATTTACCTATCTTCTAAGTCCTTGTGCTCCACCTCCAGATTTTTGTGTGCAGATTTAAGGCTTCCATGTTTAGCAATCAGAGATTCGTACTCAGAAGCCTGGCGTTCATGCAGGTGTTCCAGTTTTTCATGATCTTTGAGAAGCGAATCATACAATGATTTCAGATCCTCACGTTCCTTGAGCACACATTCGTTTTCATTTTCCAGAGCAGACTGTTGAATCAGCAGTTGTGCATTTTGATTCATAAGAGATGTGCTTTGAGAATTAAGGGTGGAATTTTCAACCTGCAGTTATAAACATTTGACAAGAGTCGCAAATTATTTCATGGTCTGGATTATTTTATCTTGTCTACCTCCTTCTGTTGAAACATTTCTTGAGTTTAACCCTCAGCATCTTTACAACCTCCTAGTTATTCCATTATCTGACAACCTTTAATGGGAATACCTTTTGACTTATCTCCCAAAAGACAATTTCAATTCAAAATATTCCAAGAGTATTTTTATAGCAGTATTGCAAGAAAGCACTTAAACATATGCTTAAGTTGACATGAGGGGGATATAAAATTATTATTTACCTCCAAATTTCTGATAAAGTGCTATCTAGGTGAGAGCGATGTTTTCCTCTCGGCACTGACAGGTCTAGTATCAAAATATGTTAAGAGAAATGGATCACCAGTGATCCTCATATTACAGAAGCCAAATCTGTGACATGACTATAATAAAAGGAACATTCCTATTGGCATAGATTATGTTTTTAAAATCTTTATTTTACAGAATCTCTGCTGTCAACATAAAATCCTTACTGTACCCACACATCCTTGGCAATGAGACTTCAAGCAGTAGCATGCATTCAACACAGAAAAAGAAAAATCACAGCACTGGAAAGAACTACCCGTGTTGTGTCACTGAAGAGCTGCCATTCATAGTTCTCTTCCAACAACAGTAACAACAGTTGACTGCTGCATGAACATTTTGGGATATCTGGTGTAAAGTATTCTTCTTGTAGAAGAGTACGGTTTCTCCAACAATTATGTCAGAACAGTATTAATGTTCATTAATACATTAATGCCTTCAATATTAGACATTAAAAAAACCCAAAACAACAACTTTACTTGTGTGCCTCTGGAAAGAAGAAACTCATCTAGCCCTTGGATACCTTAAAGAACTGACAATATCTAACACGCTTGTCATCTGATCTGTATTAAACTAGTTTCCCTCTCTTTCCTATTCAAGAGACGAAAACCACAAACTACTAAGGCTTCTAATATCCTCAGGGTATCTATTAAGGGGGAAAAAAAAAAATCTATCACTCCAGTGCATGCTGTTACTAAGGAACAAATCCCTTTCTGTTGGAACTGCAGCATTCTTTGTTACAGATGAGAAAGCTGAACCTTTCACTGGAAATGAAGTAATGTCTGATGGCATGTGTATGCTGTGAAACTTCCCAGACTGGATCCTGGAGCTTGATTTAGTTCAGAATTCCCAGCTATCCTTTAAGACATCCTCTCTCTGGAATGTTCCTTACAGGTCTTAGAAGGAATAGCACAATTACAATTGCCAAAGAACTTCAGATTTAGCTAATAGTTAACCACTCCTATTTTCATGAACGTATTTACTCTTCCATTTTGATTCAGAGTTGGAGAGTTCTCTTGCAACTTGCCTGAAGTTATAAGCAAAACAGTAGAATTCTCAAGAAAGAAGTTGCCTGTTTCTCCTCAGACTGATGTGATTCCGTCAGCCCTGGCAACAAAAATTACACGGCTTGGTGAGGTTCACCAGCACACACACAAAAAATTCAAGGTGGAAAACGCTTCCTCCTACAGTTAATTCATTCTACAGGTTTATCAGATAGGGAAGGCCGGTGCTGTTATGCAATTGGTACAAAATACTAAAACAAAGCAAAAAAGAGAGATCTCTCCCAGAGATCTCTAATCATAGCATTATAGAAGGGTTCAGGTTGGAAGGGACCTTAAAGATCACGTAGTTCCAACCCCTCTGCCATGGGCAGGGACACTTTCACCTATGTAAGGTTGCTTAAAGAAAGACTCCTCCAACCTGGCCCTGAACACCTCCAGGGAAGGGGCACCACGACATCTCTGGGGAACCTGTGCCAGTGCCGCACCAAACCTACTAAAACATTTCTTCTTAATATTTAATCTAAATCTCCCCTCTTTCAGCTTAAAACTATTCCATCTCATCTGGCCCCAGCAGCCCTTGATGAAGAGCCCTTTCTCAGCTTTCATGCAGGCCTCTTAAGTATTGGAAGACTGCTATAAGGTCTCCCCGGAGCCTTCTCTTCTCCAGGCTGAACAATCCCAGCTTTCTCAGCCTGTCCTCACAGGGGAGGTGCTCCAGTCCTCGGATCACCTTTGTGGCCTCCTCTGGACTCGCTCTAACAGACTCATATCCTTGTGCTGAGGACTCCAGAACTGAACACAGGCCTCCAGGCAAGGTGTCAAGAGAGCAGAGTAGAGGGGCATAATCATCTACCTTGACCTGCTGCTCATGCTTCTTTTCATGTGGCCAGTTGGCTTTCTGGGCTGCAAATGCATCTTGCTGGCTCATGCTGAGCTTCTCATCCACCAACACACCCAAGTCCTTCCCAGGATTACTCTCAATCCATGCACCGCACAGCCTGTAATTGTGCTTGGGATTGCACTGACCCAAGTGCAGAATCTTGCACTTGGCCTTGTTGAACTTCATGTGGTTCACACAGGTCCACCTCTCAAGCCTGTCAAGGTACCTCTTCATGACATCTCTCCCTTCCAGTGTGTTGACCGCACCACACAGCTTGGTGTCATCGACAAAGTACCCTCAACCCCACTGTACATGTATCCAACAAAGATGTTAAACATCATTATATCCTCATCTGTTTAAAATTATGTATTTCCATGCCCACATCCACTAGTTTTAAAGACTAAACAAGACACAGTGCGTACACATATGTTCTGTTATCTCCTTAGGCTTGCCAGCCACAAAGGTGGGTACTGTGCACTAATTAGATTTCACTGTGGTAGATAAAAAGCCTGTTTGTGATGCAACTGTGTTCTGCTTTCCAGAAAGACAGGATGACAACTTGAGGCATTTACAAAGTGCATTATTTGTTTACTCATTGAAAGACACCTTCACTCTTTCATTTCCACCCACTCTCTATCATTTCTGACATTGTTTACTATTTCTACTGAATTTTAGACTTAGCATTCCTCCTTCAAGCAGTTTTGATTCTTAGAGCTCCCAAAAGCATTAGATCCATTAAGATGCATGCTTCATTTATCAGAGAAAAAAAATGTATTTAATAACTCTGTTGAAGAATGACATCTCAATTTTGGCCATAAGAGCTGCAAGACTGTGTGGGCAACCATTTTTGTAATTTCCATGGTCACAAATTACCTATTTTTGCTTCTGAATTATCTGAATTCAGTCTTCACATACTTATAGTTTTCAAAGGGTTTTGTTTTTTTTTTTCTTCTGTACTTAACAAATATCTTGGTTCTCCTGTTAGGTAAGGATTTTACTTGTTTTTTTAAACTCTATCTATAAAAATAGACAAAATCCTGAATTTATTAAGAGTCTCCTTGGACACACTACCTCCCTGGCCTAATTTAAAGGTTAAAGAAATAATAATTAAAAAAGAATCTCAGAAGGCTGGGGAAGAGAATCTACCTATTCTCACACATAATGTCAGGAGTCTAAATTGCACAAACATAAATCATGAAAACCAAATGATTATTCATTAGCAAACAAAATATTATTTGACCACTCTTAGTGCGGATGATTTGCACATTACCTTTTTTCCCCATTTCTATGCCAGAAGCAAAATGTGATTTACAATACAATACTGCCACTAGCTTTAAAGCTTTCATTTGAAAAAACTTTGAATTAACTTTATTTTTGAAATCAAAATACGAAAAAATTACCTGCAGTTTGGCATTTTGAGTTTGCAGAGTTGTATTTTGTTCCTGTAGAGAAACAGTCTGTTTCTGGAGTGCAAGAATCTGAGCCTGCAGATTGCTATTCTGTGTCTCAAGTTGCTTTAATTGTGTCTTCAGTGCTTGCTTCTCTGCCTGCAGTGTAGCGTTCTTTGAACATTAAAAAAAAAAAAATAAAAAAATTTGAGTTCACAGTCGCTTACTGAAATTCCAAGAAAAACCCCTTGTTTCTCCAAAGCAAACAAAGCAGCATGACTTCACAGAGATTTAAAGGGTGGGACAAAACTGTAAACCACCTTATACAACAAAGTAACATACAGTGATATTATCACTGCAGGTTAAGGCTGAAAAATCTGATAACTAATAACGTACCTATGGAGAAGTAGAAAAATCTCCACGACTTATATGGATAAAGATTACATAAGAATGACTTAAGAGATATCTGTGGATTCAAAACTGCAAATTCAGGTTTCCTCATTTCCTTTTAAATAGCGGCCAAGTGCTTTACAGCACCCCTCAGAGTACAGCTGCTTCATAAACTGTATTTAATTCAGATTCTGCTTGGTACATACACCAGGTGATAAATGGCATACTTTCCTAACAATACTCTCATTCATATTACTGGAACAGCTCACTGCATCATTAAAATCAAAATAATATTTTAAACATATCTTACATTCCTTTCCACTTCGATTAATCTATCTTTAACTTTCAATAATTCTCTAGTAGTTTCCTGATTTTCTTTCTCCCACTTATTGACAGGTTGATTTTCTTCTCCACTTCTTGGAGGAGAATTCTGAACCATTCGTTCCTCTTCTTGTCTCTGCTTAAGAGCTTCATAGTTCTTTTTCACCTGAAATTATTTAGGACAACTTACATTAGGATTAGAATTTTCTATTTTTTATATTCTAATTTATGACATGACCACACCACAAGGAACAGTGAGTGCTATGTTACTGTATTTATAAATTTGCTTTTTGTATGCGTTTGGGGAGCTGATGTACAGCTTAACTCTAACAAACACTTGTCCAACAGAGAGAGACCTCTTATTTTCAGTGCTTTCAACTGTATCTGCCAACTTTCACAACGAAGTCCAACAAACAGGGAGATTGTAATTCTTCCTTTAACCAGTCCACTCAGGCTGTTCACGATAGATCAGAAAACGTAACTGAAAATTGCTACTTTATGCATCCCAAATAAAATCCATTTCAGATTACTTATCCACTTGACATATTCAATGACCAATAAATAAACTCAACAACTTTTCATGTGATTTCAACATTGGGCCTGTTTTACTGCAGTCTTAAAAAGCAGGTAAAACTTTGTCCTGCCTTACACTACCCATACAATGCCCATCTTTCGCTGTCTTACACAAAAGATCAAGTGTAGAAATATCAATAGCTGTCATAGGAGTAACTTAATCTCATGTAAAAAATACTGTTCTCCTTACTGTTTTAAGTTCCTGACGGAGCTGCTGGTTTAAATTTGTTGATTCTTCTAAACGAGCCTCCAGAGCAGCGATTTTTTCTTCTTTTATTTCAAGAGACTTCTTAAGTGTGGATTCTAATTTTGACTCCAAAAGCTTGTACCTACTGGTCAATGGCATCACACACAAAAAAATATGCATTTCAAAAAATTATCTGAGTTATTTAAATTCTAAAATGTCCCAAAACAGTGGCCTCTTAGCTATTACACATGAAAAAAAACACTTGAACGTGGACTCCATTCAAAGGCATGAAGACACCTCAGTATTTATATCAAGTCAGTGTCTAAACCAAACAGAAGATAGTAGTGAAAAACATTTTTGAGTGCTTCTTTCTTTTAAAACACATGAGACATGCAAAAAGCCATATTCAGCCACGCTAGTAGGGTGCTGGCTTTATTTGGATCACTAGCACGTGTGTGAGGGCAGCGCTCTTCCTTCTGGCTCCACTCCAGTGAATTCAGCAGGGACTTGAACTAAATTAGAATGTGAAGTATTTGGAGAGCAAGATTTTCATCAATTTCCATTTCCTGCCAGTGCACAAAGAGGAGGCACTAGGGAAAGAGATGAAAAATAGAACTTCGCAGGTGCATACTCATTTGATGCATGAATGTGCAAATTGCTCACTCAGCCCAGCTGCTGATATTTTAAGACCATTACCACTCCTGATGTGTAAAGTGTCCATTTTTTACCATATTTACAATATTGTAGGGCACTTAAAAAACCCAAACCACGTATCTGGGAGAGAAGCAGTCAGATTTAGAATATATTGGCTCAGAACAGTATCTCCTGAAAACTGACAGTGCAGGATAGTCTAACGCACTACTGGCCTTTTAAGAAAATACCGCAAACCGTACTCATTAATCACTTTCAAATGGTTACAGTCCCTGTACATGTGCTCAGCACCTGGAAAACATCCCACTTCTCCCCACAGCAGGATAAAATAAAACAAACCACTAATATCTCCTTTTTTAATGGTAACTGCTGAAGAATCCAACAATTTAGTGAGCAGAATAGACTGCAAGAGACTCCTGAATGAACAGCAGCATTAGATCTAGCCAGGAACTGGAGCAGAAGACCAATGCTAAGAGAATCAATAAATAGAAAGCTGTCCAGTAGTATCATGTAGTAGGATGAGAATCCCTAGATACTACGGTATGACAAGTAATTCTCACGAACTTAAGAAGCAGTAGGCAGTCTGTGACTAGTAGAACACACAGCGTTTCAGGTTCTTGAGCTGAAGCATACATTCAGCTACAAATAAGAATTTCTGTTACTGAAAAGTGATACAATTATGTAGAAAATAAAGAAGGAAAAAGACAAATACCAGAGACCAAATATCCAGTTTCCTTATGAACACCTAATAATGAAAGATGGTATAAATTTCCTTATATCATTGAGATATTTGAGTATTTTCAGATTTCAGATTTCGTGTCAAAATCCATAAATCTGTTTGCCACTTGAAAGGCAAGAGGAAATGGAAAATACTTCAACGTTAACTCAGCAAACGCGGTCAGCTTAGGCTCCAAAAGAAATACTCTGAAGTGCTATCAAGAGCATTCAAAACACACACGCAGCTTCCTCCAATCACGGAGAGAAAAACTGTTCATTTCTAATTTGTCATCAAAATGAGAGAGGCAAGCCAAAAATACACTGACAACTAATTATGGCCATAATGAACCTAGCTTTCTACAGGCCTGATGAAATAATTGCTAATGCCTCACCTATGTAATAATAGAAGGAAAGCAGCTCAGGTACCTTTTGGACGAATTAAAAAGCTGAGAATAACAGAAAGGCAGGATAGTGTAGAAAAAAATTTCAAACTAAACAACTTTTTCACTTCGAAAACAAATATTGCCCATCCACAATCCTGCACCTCTACACAAAGTCTCAGAAGAAGCTCAGAACAGTTGTATAGCTCAAATTCCTTCCCATCTAAAACTATCTGGACAGAAGCCTGAGCTCAGAGATGGGCTTCAGATAAACATTCTGGGTAAGCTTCAAGATACAATGCTTACTGCTTACCTCCCCACAGATCAGCTCGAATAGGTACAACATACCCAGTCCGATATCCATATATCTTGTACCATCAAATATTCCACCTGATTTTGTCCTGCTTTCACATGGTCAGTGTTGGACAATCAAGTTTGCTGTGAACACCTTTTTAGACACACATTATCTCCTGCTGCAAGGCAATCTGCAAAGAATTAAGCGTGACCTGCTCTTACAACAGTGCAGATGAGCGGCACCAAATTACAGGAGATGTAATGCCAGCAGCAGGCATTTACTAAATGCAGGTCAACTAGTATGGAATGCCTGAGCCTGCTCCCTGGGCTGTGCTCTTAATTTCTAATATAGATATAGCATAAAATGTTCAGTGACTCCTTGAAAGAGGAATACCTGTTAGAAGAGAACTACAGGTACGTCGGGGAAATGAAAAGAAAATTAAAACTAACTTATTTGTGTAATTCCTACACACAGCTAACCTGGAAGCAAAGGAAGAAGTGAAATGGGTCATGATAGGTGCCAGAAGTATGTTAAAGGTTTGTTTAAAGATTGTAAGTTAATGAAAGCTGGATAAAGAGACACGTAACTCCAAATTTTCTTCAAAATTATAATTTATAGATCCAATATAACATTGTTCTGTAAAATGCAGGGGAGACACCAGTACTATATGGCCCAAAATCATAATTCATATAATGTCATAAACCAATTAACCTATGAGAAGTGAACACACAACACCTGAACTTCTGAAGTATAAGCACTTGAAAGGGCAAGTGCCGTTGTCTGGGAAGTAGACTCATAAACCACCTTTACAGAATAACATTCTCTCCCACTGCGGGAGCACTCACTTCAACCACTTTGAATCTAGAACACGATTCAGAAAAATGTTGCTCAACCTGAACTTCTACAGATAAGCAGTTTAAGCTTCAACTCAGCTCTAGGACTCACTCTTCTTTGTATGGTATATCCACCTATGGACAAACCACATACTATGCACTGTATGCTCCACAATAAACCTTAAATCAGAGGAAATCACATTAGTCAAAGTTCTGAAGACTTTTCTCGACAGAAGAACTATGTATCTGTGAGCTGAGACAGGTCGATGAAAGACACCAGCAGGAAACAAGATATGGTAACGTTCTCCTGACAAGATTCTGGCACTACCCTAGTAACAGAGCAGCAAGAAAGGGAAACTGAAGAAAAAAAAATATTGTTCAGCTTTCTTTTGATACAGAATGCCCAAAATCGATCTACATGCTCATGGTAATCAGCTGGAATAACAGATCATGACAGCAGCTTTTTTTTCCTTTTTAAAGAGCATAACTGAATAGCACTGTGAAACAAAGACTGGCTGGAATCCCATCCTAGTCTGCTTTTCTCCTGTCTCCAAGTTTCACTAAATCCCTGCAGGATAAGACTGAACACAACATACAGCAGAGGAAACAGATGTCGGGACAGCAGCTGCTTTATAATGGCAGGTGTGGCGGAGTGATAGAGCCAGCACAAAGTTGTGGAGATGCTCAAGTATTGGACACTTCCCAGTGTTGCTTCCTTCCTTTTGGCAGGAAGAATTAGAAGGAAATAGTTGTAAGGAAAAAAAGAGACAGTTTAAGGTAAAACACTATGTGACAAAAGCAATAAACACATTTCTGTCAGTCAAGCAGTCAAAAAGGGGAGGGGGAAAATAAATCACTTTGGGCCTATTATCCTTTATTGCTGCTATTCCTGCTGCTAACTAGAACAAACCATTTTAATTATACATTACCTGTATCTACTGACACACTTCAAGAAATTTGTTATGAACAAAAGGTGGTAACTCACTTTCACAGAGAGCTGAATGTAAAAGCACATCAAGTACCTTATTGACTTCAAAGAACAGCAAGTTCCATTTTGGGTCTATTAAAGTGCTTTAAAATCTAAGAATATGCACAAAACCAGGCTGTAGAACCATTTGATCTTTATGAATAAAGACGACCCTCATTTCTACACTGTTCAAGATAGCCCTTGACTCTCTCACCTGTCATCACTGCTCTGTTCGTCATGCAAGAGACGCTCCTTGTTTAAACCTATTTTTTCAAGTTCATGGGCAAGTTTTTCTAGATCATTGTTCATTTGTTGAGTCTTCAATTTTTCATTGACCAAGTCCTTACATGGAAAAAAATTACAGTCAGTACCATCATAGAAATAAAATAACGTACTCTCTGATCTAGAAGTGCTGAGGCAAGCATCTTTTATCACTACATGACTTGAATGACTCAATGTTAACTCTCCCTACCAATTGTTAGCCTCCAGCTATACTGCACATTACATGGTTAACTATAATAAGACTTCATAGAGTTGTTTACTCCCTTCCTTTCTGTAGAACTTCCCTTTCAAATTTGGTCTTGAACATTAGGGGGAAGGGGAACGTCAGGATGAAGTTGAAATGTTTCAGCCAAAACAAATAGTAAAATGAAGAATTTGAATAATGTTCATTTAACAATAGCTCCATGAGTGTCTCTAAGCAGACAGAATTAGATAGAACAGTTATATTTTTGTTTATTATATTAATTATGATTATCTAGTGTTTTCCCCACTGTACCCATTAAAGATGATAACAGCACACAGATTAAAGCATAAAAAAAATAAACCAAACTTTTTTCAAAGACACAGATAGAGTTTCACTACATTACAAACAGATCATGACAGAAATGGTAACTAATTTCTGTTTACCTCTCGTAAAGTGACAAGGGTTTTCTTATCAATGGTAGCCCTTTTCACAAGTTCTTTATTTTCTTTTTCTAGTTCTTTCAGGCGTACACATGACTCCTTATATACAACTATTTCTTTAAACAGAGACTTATTTTCCTTTTCCAGATTACTAATTTTTACGTTATTTTCTTCTAAAGTACTATCTTTAATTTCTGCTTGTTGTCGAAGTCTTTTATTTTCTTTTTCCAGCTGCTTCTTATCTTTTTCGAGTTGAGAAGTCTCTTGTTCTAACAACTTATTCTCCTTTTCCAATTGCTCTAGGCGCTTACTAGAGATTTTTAACTCTTCTAAGTTCTTTTGCAGAGTCTGATTTTCAGACTCCAAGTCTTGTAATTCACTTTCTAATTGCTGAATCTTCTTATTGCTGTTTTCAAGGGCTTTCTGTAGCCTTTGGTTTTCTGTGTCTAGGCCTTGGTAGCTGACTTCCAAGCGTTCAGTTTTCTTAAACGAGGCTTTCATGAGTTCAAGGCTTTTTTTAAGTTGCTCCTTTTCACTCTCCAGTTCCTTATTTTCTAACTGTAATTGCGCCACTTTAATATTTGTACACTTCAAGGATTCAATTGTTCTTCTTAATTCCAAGTTTTCTTCATCGAGTTGTGAATTCTCCTTTTCCAAGGATTCTAATTGAAAAGTGAGATTTTTTAGGCTATCCAAAGTTTTTTTGAGTTTTCTGTTTTCCATTTCCAAGTCTGAGTTTTCCTGTTCTAAGGCCTCAATCTTCTCACAAGTGATTTTTAAGTTAGTAATTTTTTTCTGTAACAATTCATTTTCCTTCTCCAGATGATGCAGCTCATTCTCAAGTTCTTCTGCTCTCTCCCCTTTCTCTTTATAATGTTCCAGTTCTTTCCTGACTTGCTTCTTTTCAAATTCAATCTTATTTAACTTACTGCTGGTCTCTTTAATAGACTCATGAAGGATTTTATTTTCTTTTTCTATTTCCTTCATTCTTGCCTCAGCACTGATTTGTGAGCGTTGTCTCAGAGAAGCTACAGTCTGATTCAAATGTTCATTTTCTTGTTCTAATAGCTTAACCTATTTTGGGGAGAAAAATTGTAAACTCTGGTGAGTGACACATCAACAAGTAATTACTTCCACATATAAACCAAAAGCTCGTAAGATAAGTTTACATCAGATCTCCCCTTTATTTTAAGTTTAAAAAAAACCCTTCTCTTACTCTACTGGTATTTATTTGCAGTGTTACAAACACTGTATGTAACACAGGTGGAAGTTTCACAGCAAAACAAGTCAAAGTCGATCTTCAAATTTCTTCTTCTTGGGTACTAGTAGATAACAAAAATAAAACTACCGAAATGCAAATCAAAACAAAGCTGTATCCATTTCTCAGCTTCACTTCATTTTCATTTGAGTTTATTCAGATTTAGGTATTTCTTCTTAAACTGTCATTTCCAGAGATATGTGTCCACTAACAACAAAGCTGCAATCAAGTTCTAAACCAAACCTGAGGTGGAAGGAGGTGTGGAAGCTGCAAAAGTCTTTATTTCACTTCGGGGAAAAAAAAAAAAAGAGGTGATCTGTGGGATACGAGGGCATCCTGATCATGGTCATTAACATTCTGAGAAGACATATCAAAGTAACATTAATTTCTGAGTTAAAAGGAACCCTTGGACACGCTGTTCCAAAACAGCTTCCAGAGAAATCATATTAGAACGGTATTGTTTTCTCAGGTAACACATTCCCAGATCTATTCCAAGGATATATCCAGAACTTTCATCTTAGTTCTTAGTATTTCTTGACTTCTTCAGTTACTCCAAGTAATTTGAAATTATGTGGGTACGTAACACCAGACAGCAAAATCCAGAAAACTATTTAAATCAGCATTTAAGAATACACCAGTAACATCACATAACAACAAACTGTTTTGGAGAAAAGCAAAAATTCTAGTTGTAATGAAAAACAGACTGAGAAAATTATAGACTGTTCTTTCATATTTATGTCTGAATGTAACTATCAATTACAGGATCTACGGCTCCATTCCCAGCAATGACAAACTGTTCTGAAACAATTAATGAGAATCTAATTAACAGGCATCTAAAACCACAACTTTGTAACATTCTTTACATAAACTGGTACGTTACTGAGCATGCATAATTACTTTCCATGAATTCTATTTTTATAATCCAAAGCCATGATCAATGCCTCCATAACTTTTGATGAAATCAAATGGTGCTTTTACAGTCAACTCCAGTTAAGTTTCAGCATAGGATTTGTAAAAGACATGAAAGATGCTGCTAACCCATCAAAGCTCCCAAGTGTATTATTTTTAAGCAGAAATACTCTCACTGAAATTTTAGTCCTATTCCAACATGCTTAAAACAATACACGTATCCCTGATGGTTGAATTGAGACTATGGCTTATTCCAGAAAGTTTTAGTCCTTTTTTTCCTAGAATACATTTCTAATACAGTGTATAAATCAATTATGGTAACAATAAATACTTCTAAACAAGGAAAGCTGGCGTATTTTCTTTAAAATTATCCCCACTGTTCTCTTCATATCAAAGTAAAGATTCAATGCCAAGCTTTTTTTTTTTTTTTTTGGCTTTCTTTTCTAAATCTGGAATTTCATTTACTGATTAAATTGGGCCTTCAAAAATTTTCCAGATTTTTGAAATACAATACGCAGACATTTTTAATTTATACGTACAGTATTTCGGAATACAATCTCATCAAAGTATTAGTGGAATTTATAAAAGATAACTACGACTCTAACTCCGAAAGAGCTGACTACTAAGTATGGAATTTCCAGAAGTTTCCATAGCTCTTGTTTCCTAGTGGCTGCCTTCCACAGGCCCTCTGAACTGCTCTGCAAAGAACTTTAGAAGGCATCATGACCCATCAGATACACATACGTCAGTGACATTCTATACCTCCCCAAATACAGCTCAAATCTTCTACAAAGACCCAGATGCCAGTTTCTGCCAAACAAAAATAAGTTCTGCTATCCACCTGCAAGTCACAGCTGGAAAACATTGCAGTATACGGTAATATTACGAATCTGGATGTGATGGTTCCTGCTCCAGATAAACCAGATTGCAATTGACAAGGAGGAACAGAGCCGGCAGCAGAGCAGCAGGCCAGCTCTGCTACACTGGGCTCTGTTAGGTCCCTCAGAGGGACAGGCTGCTGTAATTCTCATTCATATTCCGACTTTACTTCAGACACTGACCAGCTGTCTGGAACCTGTTCTCCTCCACTGAGAAGTGTCTGGCTTACCTCCAAAGTTCCCAATTTTCTGTTTTGGCTGAGCTATACTCTCTAAGCAACTACTGCTTAGAGGGTATAGCCACAGAAGCATTACAAAACACTAAAAAGTTCTAAAACTAACAGTAAAGCCTCAGCTAAAAATGAGTCTTGGACAAGTTATTTTGCTGCAGATATGTCCTTTCGGCAAATCTGCTACATTTACAATCCCTTTATGCTTGTAAAAAAGTACAAAAGGAGAACAGAAGAATACAATGCAGCATTAAGACTTTTGATTCTGCTACTCACTTGTCGCTCTGAGTTTTCTCGAAGTGCTTCAAGTGTCTTTTCAAGCTGTGCTTTTTCTTTCATCAAATCTTTACTCAAATTTTGACTATTCTGAAGACTTTGTTTCTCTTGGCTAATTTCATTCTCTAGCTCTTCAAGCTAGGGAAAAAGAAACAAATCTTTTAAAATGTACTTCAAAATGACAACAGTATTTACTCTTAACCTGATTGAAGGTACACTTACAGAAATGAATAAAGAAGGTAAAAGGAAAGAAAGAATGGCAAAATCTATTTTATTATCTGAAACAATTAATCTCTTCTAGGAATAAGTTTACTTCTGCCAGAATTTTCTCCCTGGCTCAGAAGACTGTATCTGTAGAGTACTTCTGCATAAAAAAGGTCAGATTTTATTAGTCTCTAGATATTTCCTCAAGCATCTTTTTTACTGTTCAAATTCCACTTTAGTGAGATTTATACTGCTCCTCCAAGTCCCTTTTAACTTCCAAGCATTGGATGTTGCTTGATCCTACTTAACTATGTCAAGAGATACTTATGATGATTCCTTGGGAATTAAATATTCAGTTTGGTCAAATGGTTCCAACTCACAATGTTGCCAGACAGCAAAACTGTTAACAAGTGGAAATAAGCAAGTGTGATTTTTCTGTCACATGTAAGTTATAATTAGTTACTCAGAAGCAACATACACATTATATTTTTAAACAGCCATCTGCTAGAAGTTTTATATTCTACGTCAAGTCCTTTTTCCACATTACCCAGTCCCATAGGAGCCCAGACATAACTTGGACCCTAGGCAGGGGTAACACTTTTAAAAACAAGTTATGTGAATTATTTACATTAAACTGCTGCTAAATAATACTGAGAAATAAAACCACAAAAAAGTAGCAGAATGGAATTTGTTACTCCATGAAGCAATTTGCTGATATACAAAGAAACCTGGCATAAATTAGGCCAGAACCTGAAAAAATCTCTCTCTTAGGATGAGAATACCGATGTCCCACCAGTCTTTTTCTCCCCTATCCTTCTTCCTCTCAAATCCAGATTTTCCTGGTCCGTTACTTAGCAGACTGCGTGTTTCACAGGGATATTGGCACTTCCATTGTTTTTTGCAAAGTACAAGTAACTGGTTTAATCACCCCGCAGGGATGTAGTCAGCCTCCGTCTGGGAACATAATTTATCCATTGGCTGCCCAACTGCCAACTGGGCACCGGAGTGGAGTTCCTGTGGTCACTGTTTCTTGTATTTATAAGGCTCTGTATTAGCAGTTTGTTGTAAGAGGAAACGTGTCCAGATAGAAGTCAACCATGTCATACGGGATCCATTACAGACGATTTGCATTTTGCTGAAGTGATCACTGTTCAGAACGTTGTTTCAAGGGGCAAGTGAGAAAAAGGACATGGTGCCATACACCTGAATTGGCAAGAACAGTATCAGACAACCACAAGGACAGACTACTGGTTGCTTTTTACACCTGTTCCTTTCTTTTGCAGCCTGCTAGCTGTATTCCTGGTACTGCAAAGAAACTCAAAGCAGCACACAGGCTACTGCAAGAAGTACCGATTATTCTTAAGAAACCAGAAAAAGCAAAGAAATACAGAATACAGTAGGGATTTATTTCTCTTTCTTTTTTTAATTATCCCTTGCCTGCTCTAAGAATAGTTTGATGTCTGAAATATCTGCTGAAGTGAAAGATAATTCAGAAACTTTAGACATTTCACTCCACTGTAATTAGTCCCTACTTTTTCCAATTATTATTGTCTATAAATATCCCTGAGTGAAATTACTCTATTTGATACACATATTCTGGAGAGCAAAATATTGTAGATGAGCACAGATATATCTGACAAACTCCTCTCATTCACCTGCTTATCAATTCTTTGGCCCATCTCCTCTCCTTCTCAGTTATCAGTAAAGACACATGACCAAGTTTTCTACTCAGACCTAACAGTCTTCATCTATGTACACCAGCTTTGCTCTGCTTAATAATTACAAAAATTAAAATAACGTTCTCAAGCATCATAAAACACTTTCATCATTCATTATGTTCCTAATACATCAATATTTTTAATCACAATGCTGTAAGACCTTTCTGAATAAAATGGTTACATTCTCACATCATTACAAAAGTATAACTAAAAAAGATAAAATCCTCTCCAAGCTGGTTTTCTTTTTTACTATAAATTCAAAAACACTGCAACATCATTTAGACTCTAGTAATACTTTAATCAAAGTAACAGCAATTCCTAAAAATAGCCAAGCAACGTTAGGCAACTCGTGCACAAATCAAACATACACTGACGACTACCTTTTTGCTAAGTCTTTGGTTTTCTTTTTCCATTTTCAGAATCCTGGAACTACTGCCTTCTACAGATCCCACTGCACTTTGCAGTTCTTCCACTGTCTTCAGCAAACTTTGGTTTTCCATCTCCAACTTCAGTAATCTGCTTGATGTCAGTTCATTCACTTCATGACCAAGTGATTTCTGTGGCACTGTAAGATAGAAAAAACGTTTAGAAAAAGGTTACTTACGACCTGGAGTTCTTGGACTCAGGGGATTTAGAGGCCTCTAAAGGTCCTCCAATGCCTTCTTGGTGAACAGAGCTAGTTAGGATTAACAACTCATCCTCTTTACCCAACAGATAAAACTGCAGATGCATAAAAGAAAATGTTCTATTCATCCTACAGCCTCCTAATCACAGCAGAGATTTGTTATCTGCAGCTGAGGATCACTCTCTAAACTTTCACAAATTCTTTGTATGGGGATACAGTGTATGACTACACACACTGTATTGGAAGAATCAAAACAGCCACAGCTATCTCCGCAACCAATTACTCTGAGAAGCCTAAACAGATCTTTCTTAACTTTGTTAAGCAAGAAGACTCACGGTCTATGCCACAGGGCATAAAAGTCCGAATGGCAACATAATGTAAGTGAAAGGTATTTATGAGTTTTACACCTCTGTTTACCTGACCAAGAATCACAAGAACAGAAACTTTTCATGTAGGCTTTATCTCCAAGGATACATAAAAACCAAACCAACAAACTCAAACCACAAAAAAAAGAAACAAACAACAAAAACCAAAATACAAACATCTCTCCAGAGAACAAAAGACTCTACTTTAGAAATAAGGACCTATAATTTCCTAATGTTGTCCAGCTTCTCACCTTTCCATTTTTCTACTTTATCAGTTTGCAGGTATTACTATGTTTACCTTCAGAAATTTCAGTAGTCCTATTTATCTGTTCAAGTTCCCAGCCAAGATGTAACGATTCATCCATACTTTGTTTCTGAGCCATTTCTAGAGTCATATTTTCTTCCATGAGTTCCTCAATCTTCTTTCTATCCATATCACGCTCCTTAAAAATTATTTCACATACGTTAAAAAAAGTTTCAATACACACAAAATATTATAGTACCTAGTATACTACAGAGACATGTAAAGTGCATTTTGATTTGCTGATACAAGGCAAAAGTATGGAAAACTTACAAGCGTAACAACCAGTAAAGAAAGACAGGCAGAGAAGAAGCTCTTCTCATCATAACCTATGGCAATGTCTACTTGTTCTTTTTTAAAATTCACTTCCCTCCTAATAACAGCGAACAAAGCATAGATGACAAGCACAGCTTGGTAGTACACGTAAAAAACAGATAGAGAAGCAAAACTTTACTTTCTCTAAACTATCATAAGACTACCTTGATGAAAAACGCTGTAACAGGACTGGGTCCATGACGAGCGTCTCACTTGGCTCTTTATACACCCCTCCCCCCCACATGCTACTTCAACAGGATTAAGTTGCAGATGCAACTCTCTATATTTTGAAGAAAATGACAGTAAATAGAAGGTAATAATCTGTCACCCCTTATGGAAAACAAAAAAACCCCAAACACTCTGGCAAATGATGACTTTATATTTTAGAATATTTACTTTTTTGAGACAAACATAAATTATTTTGGGAATAACCTTCTGATAAATGTCACTATACTGCCAGAATTTGAAATAGTAATAATCTCTTTATATATTTAAGTGACAAAAAACTATCTTCACATAAAAAAAGATCCAATCATTTTTTAGCTAGCCAATTAAACATTGTACTGCCTTGAGGAAGGCTACTGCCTTTGCAATGTTTCTTTCTCTAGGCAGAACCAAAGCTATGGCAGGAAACCGTATCTGAAAAGTGTTAGTAAATCAAGACATACCTTCCTCCTCTCCCCCACTATTTTGACTGGAAGTTCTTTTATTAAAAATGGAAATGAAATTGATAGAATCATAGAATCACCAGGTTGGAAATGACCCACTGGATCATTGAGTCCAACCATTCCTAACACTCCCTTAAACCATTTCCCTAAGCAGTTCATCAACCCAGTCCTTAAACACCTCCAGGGAAGGCGACTCAACCACCTTCCTGGGCAGCCTGTTCCAGTGCCCAATGACTCTTTCTGTGAAGAATTTTTTTCTGATATCCAGCCTGAACCTCCCCTGGCGGAGCTTCCGGCCATTCCCCCTTGTCCTGTCCTCAGTCATTTGGGAGAAGAAGCCAGCTCCCTCCTCTCCATAACCTCCTTTCAGGTAGTTGTAGAGAGTAATAAGGTCTCCCCTCAGCCTCCTCTTCTCCAGCCTAAACAACCCCAGCTCTCTCAGCTGCTCCTCATAAGACTTGTTCTCCAGCCCCTTCACCAGCTTCGTTGCTCTTCTCTGGACATGCTCCAGAGCCTCAACATCCTTCTTGTGGTGAGGGGCCCAGAACTGAACACAGTATTTGAGGTGCGGTCTCACCAGTGCCGAGTACAGAGGGAGAATAACCTCCGTAGACCTGCTGGTCACACCGTTTCTGATACAAGCCAAGATGCCATTGGCCTTCTTGGCCCCCTGGGCACACTGCTGGCTCATGTTCAGTCGGCTGTCAACTATTACCCCCAGGTCCTTCTCTGTACAGCTCTCCAGCCACTCCTCCCCCAGTCTGTAGCACTGCATAGGGTTGTTGTGCCCCAAGTGCAGGACCCGGCATTTGGCCTTGTTGAACCTCATGCCTTTGGCCTCAGCCCAGTGGTCCAGCCTGTTCAGATCCCTTTGCAGAGCCTCCCTACCCTCCAGCAGATCCACACTTCCTCCCAGCTTAGAGTCATCCGCAAACTTGCTGAGGGTGCACTCAATGCCTTCATCCAGGTCATTGATAAAGACACTGAACAGGGCTGGACCCAGTACCGAGCACAACAGCTGTCTTTGTCGTCCTTCATTTACACTTACCATCTCCATATCATGTAACTTAGCTTTTAATTGTAGATTCTCTTTTTCTAACTCATGTAATTTATCAGAACGGGCTCGGGTCCCCTCCAATTGATCTTCCAACATTGTCTTTGTTTCTAGCAACACTTGATTGTCTTCCTTTAACTCCTGCAAGAATTAAGCAACAAAAAAAATCTCACAACAGAAGTACCTCCTTATTTGTATAAACTTCGATACACATCATAACTAGTCTTAGAAACATTGCTCTATTAAAACACTCATTTGGAAGCTGTAACAAGCTTTTTATAAAAACAAATTTACAGCAATTTCACATAACTAACTTACGAGAAGAAAATTTTACGTAACTTAAGAGAAATTAAAGAGTCCCTAATCCATTAAGAATAAATAAGGTGTTCATAATTACAACAAAACCATAAATATCTCTGATATAAGGTGTGATCTGGAAAGATGTATTGCACGTATGTGGGCTATAGGAAAAGGCTGAGCTCAAATAAAAATTACAGGTGGCAGGCCACAAAACCAAAAAGAAATACTGCACACTCCATGTAACTGAACTGTAGAGATTATTGCTACATGACTGTGTAGATGGAAAGGCTTACATGTGTTGAGAAGTTAGCTAGTTAATACAAGGGAAAGGCAAAAAGCCACCTCTGAGCAGGATTTTCAAGAGTAGATGCTGCTGGAGGCTGGGAGAGCACATTAGGAACATATCACAAAGTGCCTGCTGCCTGCTCTTTTACTCTCCTCTAAGCATCTACTACTGGCCACTGTCAAAGACTGGAGATGGATGTAGATGCTCCTCTCAATCCATAATTTACCTTATTATCAGACTGAACTCTCTAATCTTTGGGTTGCAGGAAATGGAGAACAAAACTTAAGAGAATAATTTTTTACAAGCCGTTGGGCAAACTTACTTTAGCCCAAATTCAGGACATGATGCTGAAAATGCAACCACATTCTTAAAATATAACCAGTCATATTCAAAGGTCCTAAACAGCTTTCATTTTTGTACATAGAGTATTTTTTTAATGGCATCTGATGAAAATAATAATACACAAAAACATGTAATTGGCAATTTTACTCATGATATAAAGACAAAACCTTTCAAACTTCAGTATGCAGTCAGCTGCAAAATCTGAAAAAAGATCAGTGAATGTAACATATAAATATTTACCCTTCATACCCCTCCCTACACAAATATTAGGTTAACTTATAATTATTATCATGAAGCAAAACCAAGTAATTAACATCTGTCTCTATTCAAGCATGCTTGAAAAATCACATAGCTTACAACCTATGAAACGTGGAAACAAATTTTAGGTTTTCTACTACTTTAAGTATTCTGTGAAAATGGAACTTCCACCGTTTTCCAATCCTGTACACTGACCTCTTCTCATCAGTTTTTTTAACAACATGCTTTCAGCTCCTCTTACAACAGTGGTAGATACAGTTTATAAAGTCATTCATTTTCAAATGCTCACAGGCAAAGTCTTCCTCACACACAGGCAGCTGATGATAATGCTTACCATTCACAGCAACCAATTTCCCAACAGACCCATGTGTGCTGATATTTTACCTGATATATAGGTAACACCTAACAACTCTGAGGAAATTCGATGATACAATCACAAGATTAGACCTATATCACTGTGCTCAAGCTATGCAGCAATATCTTGTATGTCAAACATTGAGAAAACATATAGTGTTGGAAAGCAGTTACCAGCCTTTGTTTTTAAGCATGTGATGGCAACTTTGTAGCCTCCTCAAGAATGGGTGTTTCAGTTACAGCTGTTAAGGTCTTTATTCAGTGTATCTCGACGAAGTTTCTTCAAATTTCATCAAATTTCACATTACATGGTAAGATAAAAAAATTAATCCCACAAGCAAGGCTAAAAACTAGTCGTCTTTAAAAAAAAAGTCTTGGGAATTAGCATTTTTTTTTTTTCATCTCAGCAATATCTAAAGCCCTTTTAACAAAGTTTTAATCTGCACCATGCACCTTATCTTTCAGTACAGCCTTTTGTTAACGTTTTTACACTGTGGTCCTCTTGGAAGAACAATTCACCTCATTTCCAATTAAAAAGCTAATAACCTCCGTGTCAGCTGACAGGCTTTATTTCTGGCTAATGCCATTATGAGAAGTTTTGGCTGAAGGATCTACAATGGAATATTAAAATGATTTGGGTTTTGCCTTGCAGTTTCTCCCCTTTAATCAACGGTAGCTTTTATTAACAGTAGCTTTTTCATGCTCCGATATATGGTGCATACATTCAGTAAAAGGCTTTAACTTTTATACATTCCAAGTATAAATATCCTTTCCAGAGGATGCTATGTCGTGGCTCATTAGTATCACGACATTTTTCAGATGTGCTAACTAGAATATAGGGGATATTGTAGCATGGCTGAGCAGCAGTTCCATGGGAAGAAAATCTGGAGGTTACCACAGATCGCAACATCGAATGGTTGCTTAGGAGTTGCTATATTAAAAGGTGTAGAGAAAAGTCATCTTTCCACTGTTTTCAAAACTGGCAGAACTATAATTAGTGTATAAGAATCTGTTTTGGGGACTCAATTTGAAGAAAACTCTGAATTCAGAGAGAACCCAGAGAAACTATCATATATCCTAGAGCAAGAAGCTGTAACACTGTTTTAACATCCCAATGTTTAAGCCATCAAAACAACTTTGAAAAAGCCACATCAAACAAGAAATGATGGTTATTCAGTACTTTTTTTCCTTACTATACCTCCACTCTAGCTTTGTAGAATTCAATATCATGCAGCCTCTCTTTATACCGGCTGACTTCACTTTCAAGCTTGTCGACTCGAATTGCCTTCTCACGAAGAGCATCTAATTCATCTCTATACACTCTGGCAGAACGAGCATCTGAGAGTAAATTCATGTTCTAGAAAATAAGAAAATACAGGAATTGCAGGCAAGAATGTTGGACAGTACACGCGGAAGGATAACAGAGCTGCTCCATTATTTAAATGAGAAGTAATGTAGAGGGATATCATAAATTCATTCTGAGAAAGGTAAAGATGAAAATATATTTTAGATGCTCAGCCCAGAGGACGTATTTCCAGGAAAACCACGCTGGCCTTTTTCAAGGAGAGGTGTGTACATATTTGCACATTTCAGAACAGTGCTTTTCTTCTACAGATAATATTCTCAAATGACCCCAAATAATTTTATATACTTGTAAAAATAAAGGAATCCGATGTTTTCCCTTATTTTCAACACATAGATTCAAAGTATAAAGAAAACCAGGCAAAATTTGATGGCATTGTGTTTGAGAAATATACAGCACATGTACACTCACAGCATATATTGGTGGTAAATTTCATGCATGTAGAACCAAAACAGTTAGAGGGGAAATACTAACCTAATTCAGAATATTTTTCAAGCACACTAGACCAAATAAAGGTATAAATGACACAAGATCACATTCAAAGTGCAAAATGAAAAAATTTGGATGAAACCTACTTCCCAACACACAAAAAGGAGGGGTGGAGGTTTTGTTCTGGTGGTGGAAACTTTTTTTTTGCACTCTTTTTAAAAATAAAATAATAGATTTACAAACCCCATACCTCTTGCTGAAATCTCTTGAGTTCAGCTTCCATCTGTTCAAGTTCCTGTTTACAGTCAAGCAACTGCTCAGTCTTTTCCTCTCTTAAAACAGAAAACACAAAACAGTTATGTCTGCAAAACCTGCTAATTATCATCTCATTTAAGAAAAAAATACTGAGATTTGTGAGATTTCTCTTATTTAATCCAGAATTTCATGGACATCAGTGCGTTAAACTTTGGTATGGCTATTATGCTTTCAATATTCTTTAGGTATTAGTCTATATCTAATCTTGTAAATTCACTCAGATTTTTTGTAGTCCTTTAATATGTTGTTTATCAAGATTTCCTATATAAACAGCAGAAATTCGAAGAGTGTAATAACGAATTTTTTTGGTAAAGAAAAAGAACAGGCAATATGCATGAACGTGTACTAGGAGATTCACATACAAAAGTAAACTTAGAATAATTTCAAAACATATATTCAAAAGGTCCAAATATTTTTCAGGAAAACCAGACAATGACTACCGATGCATCCTGCTACAAATCAGGTAAAAGCACTTTCATACTTTTGTAATTTTTCTTTTTCTTAGAGATGAATCAAGGTCTTCAGGTGCCTTTACTCATTACAAGAAGATACTTCTTAGTAGCCTTACTAATTTTATGAAATGTACAACTAATTTTAATTTTATGGGAGAAAAAAAAAGTATCTATTTTAGTCTATTCAGAAATTTGTAATAAGAACGGTCTGCCATAGAATACTATATTTCTTACATGACTCTTCCAGTTAACACGTAATTCTCAGCGCTCACAAAATCAGTTTGTTAAAAAATGAGTTTGTCAAACAATGACTAAATGCAGAGGCAATACCTAATGCTCTCAACGACACAGAACACCTATGTTCAAAATACAACTACACTTCAGAACAAATACAATTCACTGTTGAAAAAACCTGCCATATCTGAAACTGTATACCCCTAAGAGATGTATTGCATATTCAAACATGTTACCACATTATTTAGTATTTTGGAACACAAGTATGAAGCAAAACAGAAGTGGAAAAGGGGGGAACAAGAGAAGTTAATGGACTGAATGTATAATGCAATCTAGAAGTAATCATACTAACAAAAATATATTTGCTTTCAACAAAACTAGAACAGTGGTTTTTTAAAAATGAGCCAATCTCATATGATCTTCTTGCAATCATACATTGTTTCAGAAAGGTTGCTGACAGCCTACAGGTAAACAAGGGTTCATCCATGAGAACATCACTGTCCACAGCAAATACCAAAGCCTTCCCTCTCCCTAAGTGCTCAGAAACCATACAGAAATACAAATGTACTGTGTTGTGTTAGATTACTGTAAATTTTCCATTAAGTCATATTCCTATATTATTGTTCTACACAGAAAAACACATGACCTAATACAAAAAATTAACTGTACAGTTTCCAATTCTAGAGTTTCTATATTACAAGCCTCAAATTGCTGGTTTGCACACAACTGAAAAATAATCTTTACTGTCCTTGTGTATGAAATTATATTAGCTACACTGCACATTAAACAAGATACAAAGGTTCACTGCCAAAACCAAATTATAAATAAATTTTAAGCTGAATATTTTCAACTCTGGAATAAATCTAATTTTAAATTTATCAAATATATGCTGCATTTAATACCAAATGCTACAGACAGCAGTTAATTTATAAAAGCCTAGTATTTTAAATATACTGCTACTCATAAAGGAAATTTATTTACGAATTGAATTCAAATAGAGTGCAAAATGTGAATGTTCTGAGCCATCACTGTTGCCCTAATTGCATGCTTCAGCTACAGACTAGAGAGGATTGTACTAAATTATACAGAACATACCAGTGTTCACTGTTTAGGCTATCTATTAACTGTCAATCAAACTAATAACAGCAATTTTTTCACTAATTTTCTTGGTGCAGCTGTTTATAGAATATCCTGGGCGGGCTGATTTCAGTAGACACATAATAATACAGACATCAGAAAAAAAGAGCCATATCTTTTTGTCCTCTATTCTTAGTGAAGACCAAGATATAGTGGGGGAAGGGGATCCTCTGAGTAAATCAATCAGATCCTTAATCCAGCCAGCTAGAGATGATCTGATCAGCAAACTCTGATAAGAGCAGACCAGCAAGCTGATCTTTGTGACTTATGCTACCTTCAGCTGCTGATTTCATTTTACCTGTCTCCTCTCTCCACGAAATATGCTGGTTTAAAAGTCTTTATTTATGCTGTTTCTAAAGGACAAGTAAGTTACTGTATATATAGTATCTCTTCAGATTTAACATTTGTTTTTCAAGTTCAAACTGCACATACTTAGCTCTGCTAAAACAATGTTGCACACTGCTATAGGGAGAAAAAGATCCTCCATTTGCCCACTACTGCTCTTCTCTTTAAATAGCTCTTCACTACTGCTCAGATTTGTTCCTAGACTGTGAAGCAAAGTACCCACTGAAAGATAATGTTCTTTTCATAAAATAGAAAACATATAAAAGGCTTTCCTCAGAATATGAAAAACAAAGAAACAGAGATCTTTGTTAAAACAGGACTGATTTTCCACAATACTTGGATGAGGTGAAGGAGGGGAATGAACCTCTTAGCTAAGAGGTCAGCATCAGGGGGAGAAGAGAGCACTCCCATAACTGGATGAATGTAGCAAGTTTCAGACTGTTAAGAAACCATAATTGATCCAAGCTATGAAAAGTACTCATTTTACAAATCACATTATTCCTTAGCCATAAACAACCACCCTCTGCCATTAAACTCAAAGTCTGCTTCACTGCATCCAGGTTTGCAGCAAGTCAAGAGATTTAGCAGAGTTAGGTTTGCATCATTTTTATTTCTTTCGTTTATTTTTCTGTGTACAGTGGCATGGCAGAGAGAAACGTAACAGTATTGAAGGGCATGAGAAAAGAGGTGGTGTAAGGCAAGGAAACTTCTAACAGAAAAAAGAAGGGGGGGAAGACAGGCAATTATTCTAATGATAATTTTATTCCTATCTGCAACAACTTAAAATGTTTCACACACCGTGAATGAATTTTAGATGACGATTTCTTACTGTATTTCCACCAAGAAACAGGTAACTTAATCATATATAAAGAATCACTACAGCGCTAATTCCTTTTAAAAGAGACGTTTTTGCCACCAATCCTTGACTGGTCAGGACACAGCACGTACTTCCAGGCCCCATCTGTCTGTCCCATACACCTGTTCTTGAGTGTGTCATCCCATAACTGCCTCAATTGCAAAGCTATTATCTTAGAAACGTATATGAATACAGATACATCAGAACTACAGCCAGACATTCATTAGTGATAATGAACAATAGAGGAAGCAAAACCAACTTGTCTCTGAAACAACAATATGGACACAGTATGTAAAAGGCAAGGATGCTTTAGATTAGCTATGAGTGTTTCTAAAAGACAAAACAATACACACAGAGCAAAGAGCCCATTATTGTATTGTAACATACTCCACAGGTCGCTCATAGTCTTTCAGAAAGTTCACTGTACAAAAGATACAAAATTACACTCCAGTAGTTCACCTATTTCAGTATGTTTGTGGTTAAAATATCAAGTTCACTGTACAAAAGATACAAAATTACACTCCAGTAGTTCACCTATTTCAGTATGTTTGTGGTTAAAATATCAATAGAATTCATAATACAAATTAAGACTAACAGCGATGAAGAGTTGTATTTGTCGCACAGGTCTACAAGTATGCTTACATGCTAAAAATATGCTTCCCGGGGAGCAATAACAGCAAAAAAAAAATCCAAAAAGCATTTTAAAGTGTAATTTAAGATTTGAAAAAATGAGGACTTTGTCTACAGAATACTACTCTTGTGCATGATCAACAGGATTTTAAATCCCTACAACCCTCATCACACTTCTGCAACCTAGATATACTCACAGCTCTTGCCTAAGCCGCCTTATCTTTGCTTTGGCGTCTGCTAGCTCTACTGACAGGTGCTGTCGGCTTTCAGTGCGCTTCATGCCAGGAGATCCACAAGGTGATTGTGCTGCCGATGCATGAGGTAGAAAACGGAGACAGTCCCGTTCTTCTGAGAGTTCTATGATAGTCTAAGAAATTTAAAAAAATATATAGGAAAAAAAAGTATAGAATTGCATTCAGAGAGCCATTTATATGTCAGAAACTGATATAATCTACTGCTTTAATAAACTAAAGACTGAAATGAAGCAAGAATAATGGAAATGTTTTGTCACATAATAACTTAGAAGCCCTACATACCCTTCGCAAAATCACAGAATTACCTGAGTTGGAAGGTACCCACAGGGATCGCCGAGTCCAACTCCTGCCTCTGCACAAATTTAGACTTTTAAGTCCACAAAATTATCAGTACTTTGAATGGACTGGATAATGAAATGGCATGAAATCCTTGAACATGAAGATAAACACAGATCTCTAAATAAACTGGTATTTTTCAGCGAGCAGCAGCATCCTTGCCAACCTAATAAAGCATCATACCTATAGGAATATTCCTATTTCATCATATAAATAGTGTTATGCCAATATGAAGATCTCTTGTACTTCAAAGTTACTTTTCCTTTACATTGCAAAAGAGCATTACCACACATCCTCTTCCCTCACAGTTCAGTTTCTGTTCTACTCTTATCAAGGTTGTGAACTGGAAAGACAGTCGCTAACTGTCAAAGGAATATTTGGAATAACTGCAACGTTAACACATCTATATTCTACTAAAGGGCAAATCTGGGACTGCCAAGATGATTCATAACTTGCAATGTTTATTAAATAAATTTCTGTTTCTCAATTCTCACACAGAATGATGATTGTACCTCGCAATAAGCCTGCAAAAACTGCTGCTCTCTTAGCATGGATTCTGCTGCAGTTCACTCAAACCTGGATAACAGGATCAGCAGTCTACCAGGTATCTTTCAGTGACTGGCTTGCAAACTGATGGGTTACTGATTGCTGAAAACTTCAGCTGATATAGCTTTGGATTTTCTGTTTTCACCTACCAATGAATACTCTTTAAAGTTGTTTCAGACTCTGCTAACTACTTTTGGGCAGCAAGAAGTCCTTTCTTAAACAGAACATACGCTAAACTACTAGTTATAAAATTGGTAAGCTGTATAATTTTCAAAAAATTATTTCTTCTTTTTCTCTCAAGTAACAAACCACTTCCATACCTCTGAGTGCTCATCTCTTTCATCTATAAGCCTTTTTAAATGCACTGCCATATTTTTCAAGAGAGGTTCAACGTATTCTTGTGTCAATACAATGACGTCCACCCACTGCAGATCAAACACGTTTTCCTGATTATGAGTTACCTACATGGAATGAAATGCAAGAGAAAAAACATCCTATTTAAATTACAAGAGTAGAAAGAAAGCAAAAGAAAATAAAACTGAAACTGTATGAGTTAAATTCTCTACACAAGGTATGAAAAAAGGAAATAAATTAAACTGTACGTTACAGAACAGTTTCTTATCTACCTCACAGTAGCACCTTGTACTTCTGGCAAAATAAAAAGCAAAAGGTGACTATGCTATAATATACATTACGTATCACACACATAGGATTTGAATTACATTTTGTAAATAAATTTGCATAAGAAAATTTCATTTAGAGTAAACTCACTGTAGTTCAACAGAATTCTTGGGGCAGCATACCTCTTCCCTGGTACCGTTTTAACAATGTAATCCAAGAGCTTGATCAAGAAATCTTTTTGTGAATCAAGTTAAAAAATAAAGGCCTTTTTTTTGCTTACTAAAAACAACAGAGATGCAAATCAAGTATTTGATTTACTTTTGAACAAATGCAATTAATTTTCTTACAATATTCCACCTACAAAAATTAAAAGCACAAAAATAACACTATACCTCTTGAATATGGGCTGCAACAGCTGCTCTTGTGTCAAAATCCAGACCTTGGATTCTTTCTATAAATTCTTCTTTTTTCTGACACTAAAAAGAAAGATATCTATTTTATATTTATATATATATAAAATCACAAGTATTTTCATTCTTTCTTTGTACTTCTTAGAGGTAAAAGTTATTCATCTGAAGTTACAATGATCATATTGCTCAATTATTATACATTGATTCTGCTGACCAATAAACACTTGATTTATGTCATGCTACAGTAATTGTAACCAACTTTCAACACTGACAAAATGACAAAAAACAGCTACTGGAAGGGAGAAGGAAGAAGTTTCTTAAAATAGCTACTTATTAATATTTTATGATGGTGACTTCCACAGGTATTCTTCCAGTGTCCTCCTCTTGCACTCAAGTTGCTTATCTAAGTTGTTAAAAATATAACCACTCATCTATTTTTTCAGTTTAATTAGATGAAAAGTACAAGCTTTCCAAATAAGAACAGCAGTCCATCAAAAACATTTATTAAATATGTGAAACAGTTTAAACAAGATACATCAGTAAGATAATTCTTCAGTACTTTACCGTTTTCTTCTTTTCTTTCAGATGAAGTAGCAATATTACCATAAATAAACTGGTAGAGCTCCTACATATACTGTTTGCTATATTTATAGAATAAAACGTAAAAGGTATAAACTTGTAGCCATTTTAAATGTATGAATACGGAGATTTTCAAGGAATACAACAGTACCCCTAGGGGAAGGAAGGTTAAAGTTATATACTATCCCAGTAACAGTAAGAAAAGAGATTGGTAACACTTAAACCATTTCATAGAAACTTATATTAAACCTACCTGAACGGCACAACCAAGCAAAAGAAGGAGGAGCTTTTTTATTTCTTCAGTACCTGGCTCTAAGAAGAAAAGAAGAACAAAAGAATGGTAGGAGTACAGTGGTACGTTGAGTTTGTTCCCCTAACCTTCAGAAAACATCAGGCTTTCTCACTATTTTTATGTAATTTATGTTAACTTAGTTTAGAAAGCAAAAAGATGAAGAAAACCCCATCTTTCCAACTTTCAACTTAGTCCTCTTAATGGCCAACTTTCATCTTTAACAAATAGCTTAACATCCATAATATTTTCAAATGGACAAAACTTCATTTCAGCCCTTTGTACAGCAAAACTTGAGTGGCGTTTTCAAAAGCACTCTGGAGACCTACAATCAAATTTTCGACTGTAATCTCAGGTATCTCAAGATATTTACAAAGGTTCTTAAGATTATTTGCCACCCTTGAGCTCTAAGATGACAAGTTCATTTAAATTATTTCACAAAGCTATCTTAGGTATTCGTCTGCACATCTAAAAATCAAAATTTATATACAAACCTGACCTTACGCATCTTAATCTCCTAAAGAAGCTTAAAAAAATCTGTTTACATATTAATAAAGATGTCTCTTACTTCACACATTCAAAATGTCCTCATCCTGCTACTAAATATAAGCTGTATATAAATGCCACAAAGCAAACGCTTTAAGGATGGCAAAATAGCTTAGGAATTGTTGGAATTAAACTCTATATGGTCATATACCTTTTTGCTTTACTGAAACACAAAACACTGTCCACCGGGCTATCTAGAAATAAAAGGGTCCTAATAGCATCCTCTCTACAATACACTCTGGATTTCAGCCAATAGTTCATTTCATTATTAGCTAACCAGACAAAAGCTATGCTGTCAAACATAATAATGCTGGGTCTGGCTGGAAATCTGACCTTTATTCCGCAAAAGCGTACTCTGCAACACAGCTGGTATAACTACTACCAGCACCAAGATATTCACTCAGTTGAAATGTCTGGCATGCACTAAGGTATGCACAGTCCTTCAAACTGACCTAAATTACTGAAATCCCATTTTTTAAAGGACTCTGTTGGTAATCACAGATGACCTCCAGTGATCACAAGACAACTATAAGCATCTAAAAGAAAATTCAACCAAAACCTTCCTTACAAAATGGCACTCTGCAATCTTCTTCTACGTTGGGCAACTTAATCTATTTTGGACAAACATCCACATAAGAAAGATGTAACCATTCACTTACAAGCACCTGAAAAATTGTCCTTTGATTTGATCCTCTACATTATTTTTTAAGTGAAGCAAATGCAAAATCCTTCTCAAAAGGTTACAGCTATGAGACAGCCTTAATCAAAAGTGAAAATCAAAAAGAAATTGGGGGGGAAAAAACCTAAAAGAATACATAATTCTTAATGATTTTGACAAGATTCACTACAGAATCAAGCCTGCTGCCATAAAGCAGAGATCAAAGAGACACATTCTAAGCTTCCCCACCTTCCTCATGGCTTCAGGAGGTCTCTGTGTTATAATATTAAGTAGAGAGTCTCTTTTCAACATTGATTCAACCTTCTTCTTTTAGAGGGAGATACGTATAATCCAAATGAACACATGACATCTAAATTTTTCAAAAGAGGTCTGTCAAGTAGGTAAGATACAAAAAACATGAACTCAAATGAGAGATCTTTAATCATTTACCCAGACTTGGATCCCAAAGTCTGGAGCTGTGAAGTCAAAATTTTACATAGAAACCATCAATGAACGTGTCTCATCAGAAGCATGCTACTTCAGCTAAAGGGGAAATCCATCTGTCTTAATAAATAAAGGTTAACCAGAATATTGTAATAGAAGAAATCTATCCCAACATCATATGTCCTGCATTCATTTATTCCCATAAATACATTACACTATTTTTTTAAAGCTACCTCTAAACTTCTCTTTGGATGCTCATTTGCACACTTCTTAACTGGCTTTTAAAAAGCCTACTCGAATATTGCTCCCCTGTCTCTTCCTCACATTCCCTGAAGAAACATGGCAAAATATTGAACAACCTCAGCTTCCCATTGCTACCAATCTTGTATGTTTTTCTTCCTTTTTCTGCACCACCAATAACTGAAATAGATCATTCTCTTCTACACCTACCAACATGCTGCTTGAATTGTCCTTACCCTATCCTGCCCTTTAATCTCCCCTGCACTTGCTCTTAACCCTGTGTTTCATATCCTTTGTAGCCATCCATCCTTCCCTAGCTTGCTCCCTCAGAAGTATGAACTGGTTTTAATCTTCCCTCTTCCCTCCTTAAAGAACATTTGCCTCATCATTATCTCCTTTTCCTTTTTCTCTGTAATTTAACATTTACAATCAGAGCCTGTAGCTCTTCTCCTTCATTTTTCTCCTCAAATTGGCTTCCTGCCAATTAGCCTAACTGAAATATTTCTTGATGACCTTTCTTACCAAAGCCCAAATCCAGCATTCTATCTGCATTTTCCTTGATTACACAACTGCCTCGAAAAACTCAAACACGGTTTTTTTCCTGAATCTTAGCAAATCTTCTGCAATTTGTCATTTTCTAAATGCAAAGTAGTGCAAAGGGGAAAAACTGGGAGGCATTCCTGAAAAAAAAAAAAAAAATCACAGCTAGAGCCTAAGCTTCAGTGGACAAAATCCTAATCATTATCAGAGAATCAATGTTACTGTGGGGCTTCTCTTGATGCAGTTGGATTGACATAGCAAGCCTCTCAAAAGGTCATTGAGGTTTGATTTCGCTACACTTGCCCACCACATCAAGAAAGTTTAAAAATCCCTACAGGGATGAGGTCCTCTTGACGCTGACACATTAAAAGCAGTCTTAAATTTCAAAAGGGAAAAGTTCTGGATGGAACCCAAGAAAACAGGTCTATCTTCCGATTCAGATCAAACTCTGTGCTGAACTACAACAGGAATCTGAAACATTTTCAAGAGTATCATCTGTACATAAGAAGGGGGGAGTTTGTATGTGGGATATGCTACAGTAAAGTCCGTATTTTCTCACAAATCCAAATAACGTCCTTACAGGAGAGCAATGCATCCACCACTAGAGGCTCCAGTTACTGAACCTTAAAAGCTACACAGACTTAGCTGAGGTCCCACAACAGGAAGAATCTTTCTTATAAATGACTAAAACATAGTTTTTTATGTATACAACTGAATGCCACATTATCTTTGTGGGGTTTTGTAGTCCAGTTTTAATAAAATTTCATCTTATATCACACAATGTCATTAAGGCATATTTTGTCTCAGTATCTTAAAGAGAATAAAAAATGTCACCACAAAAACAATACAATGACCTGTTTTTCTTAATCTCTTTTTCCACTAAATCTGGTCTCCAGGCAAACCCACGGAGTCTTTTGAAAACCTTAAGTAAAAGTCTGGAATCAAAATATAAAAAGAACGATGGATTCTTTTCTTTTAGAAGAAGCCACATTCACATTTCTTGGTGCATATGAAAGATTACAACATCTGCACATATTAAAACTTAAAAGGCTGTGACCTCAAAAGCAAAAGCAGTAATATTCAAAAGCAGAAAGTAAAAACTAAAAAAATTAAATCAAGATACCTACATAAATGGGATATATGCAGATGGAAAATAGAAAGTATCAATGTTATGAACCCTGGAATTGAAAAGTGAGGTAACACAGATGGTTCTTCTAGCTCATGAGAAAAATCTTGCCTCACAGACACGGAAGCATGGCATATAAGACATCTTAAATAAATAAAAAAAGCCAGGGGAAGCTACACAGCCTGTTAGAGTAGTTCCTAACCTCTCTGCTGAAGTGCTAGAACATCAGAAGTAGAACACCTGGGACACATTAGACCCAAGTAAATAAATTCTGCCCAATCCATAGTGGCTCCAGGCAGGCCAGGTGTGTCTGCTCCGTGCTTCTGGAATTGAGAGCATGGTGCAGAGATTCCCAAGTGGCTGTGGATAGTCAGCTGGGTCCACACAGGCTAATTTTCTTGGTCTGAAAATTGCAACTCTCAGAGCTGGAAGCAGAGAAGGTGGGAGCATGGAAAAGACAGTGTCAGTTCAGGGAAGAAAGCAAAAAAGTAACTGCAATATTTTTCAGGTAACGATGTAAGAGAAGCAGGAGAGTTTTGGGAAAGGAAAAACAAGGATTAGGAGTTGGATCAGGTGAGATGCATTGAACCGCCAATTTTCTCAGGGGTGCCCCCGGTAAGGAAAGTTGCAAGTGTAGTAGCTGGGAATACATGAAACATATACTTTGTCATATCAGTTGCTCACTGGTTGCCTAGAAATGCACTTTCATTTCAGTATAAATGCTAATGACAGCCAGTGCTGAGGTTTGGACAGAACACATTTTTGCAAGGTGTCAACCTTTGGTGCAAACAAACAAAATGTTACTCATTAAACCACTTATTTGCTACAAGTATTTACAAAATCTTCTGTTGAAAAGCTCAATTATATATGAATTATATTTCCTGTGAAATAATACAAATTATTACACCGATACAAATTTTCATCTTAGTTAAAAATGAACTTACCAGAAAAAGGATTTTTGCCAATTATTAATACATTTGGCAGAGACATCATGATCAACTGCTGCAAATTCTCCTATAAAAGTTAATTAAAATATTATTTAAATCATATGCATTGAACAAAAGCAAACATCAAACACTAACCACCACAGAAGAGAAATTAGTATTACATAAGGAGTTTAAAATTTTTTAGGTCTTAATATACACACCTTTGATACTTATTTGGACTCTAATTAAAAAAACCAAACTTACAAATATGAATTACTTCTACAAAAGCTTTGTTTTATTAGTTTGCAAAATCTTCTGAACATAGTAGAATCCTCTCATGGCAATGAGAGATCTTACGGATCTTAAGCCAAACAGATCCTGTGTCTCAGAATGTAGCAAAACTCCTTTAAATTATTGGTGTTCATGTTTCTCTGACCACCTTATTGGTAGGTGGTTTGTTTTTTTTTTTAATTTGCTCTAAGTTGCATTTACACTATGAAAGACCAGTTTCTTCTATTTCATGTCCACATTCTCCACAGCCTTGCCAAAACATGGATGTAAAAATTACGTGGGTTTTGCTGCAGTTATGCTGCGACAAGCCTGAATATAGAGGTACAAAATCCTATTTGCAATATCAGGCAGAGTTTTAGTTTGGTAAGTCCTATACGCCCGAGCAGCAGCTTTGCCCATCTAGTCTGCAGACTCTATCAATGGGCAGTTTCTGTCAGTCAGTACCGGCTGTAATCAGGTCAAATCCCCAGTCTAGACAGAGCCTAATTCTTCCGAAGCAGAATAGTCTTCCTCCTGTTCCCAGATGTTTATTCATAGCAGATGCCACCCTATCAGCAGCTCTAGAGTCCCACTTTTTGTTTTTCTACAGTGACAGATTCATGAATATATAAAATCTTCATACTGAAAAGCAACGTATTCCAGAACTATCACCGCTTTACATCGAAAAGGCACATATTATGTGTCATATTGTAAGCCAAAACCATAACATAACTCAATTCATTTTATATCAACTTTGAAAAATTACAATATTACTTGAAAAACACTTGTGGAAATTATTAGCTATACTTCAAAGTTCTCAGCAGTTAATATAGGACAACACAAAAATATATCTGAACTCATTAACACCAGACTGAAAAACAGGTACATGCACTGCACATGCCTAAGAGAAATTCTAAGGAGGGAGAAAATACCTGTACGTGAAGCACAGTACAAGCAGGGGTAGCCAAGAAATGGGTCCTCTATGGACTAATTATATTATCATCTCTTTTCTTGTAACACCCCTACCTTGCTTCAAAGCTGTCTCCCACCTTTTTCTGTCACACACTGTTAACTTCATCAGTAACCTCGCTGCACTTGCTCTCAATTTGTGTTTACTTTTGAAATGGCTGCTTCTATTAATGATCTGAAATCGGAACCTCTTGCGTCCTCTGTGTCATATTTCTTTTAACTGTTGTATAATCTGCAAAAATAAACTAGGCCTATTTACAAAATTCTGCCTTTCTTGTACAGACTTTTTGGGTTTGTTAGCACTTATTAAAGACTCACACATTGTAATGTCACATGAGGCCAGCAGAGCACCCATGGGAACCATGGAACCTCACTATTAAACATCCTAAGCCCACCGAAACTTAAAGGGGGATAATTTCTCCCAAATCAGCTGCTGAGAACAAATTCACACTCTTAGGCTACCAGGAAATGTGTAGGCTCAAAGAACAGTTTGGGGCCTAGTAGGAGTTTAGTGATGCTGTCACAAAGTACAGCAGCTTCATTGGAAAAAGACAATTGTAATTAGAAAGAAGAACGAAGATGATGCACGAATCAAAACACTTGTATGACCTAATATATTTTGAATGTTTTATTCTACCAGTGCAGGTTTTTTGACAAGTACATGTACACTATTTTTCCAGATGTTATAAAAACACATGGAAAAGTTTTAAGAGTTTGGATAACATAACACTAAAAATTAAAAATCTCCATATCCATAAATATCTTATTTGTACTGTAATATTCCAGACAATAACCAAGTATAGAATCATGGAATGGTTTGGGCTGGAAGGGACCTTAAAGATCGCCCAGTTCCAACTCCCCCTGCCATGGGCAGGGACACCTTCCACTGGATCAGGTTGCTCAAAGCCCCATCCAAACTGGCCTTGAACACCTCCAGGGATGGGGTGGCCATGACTTCTCTGGGCAACCTGGGCCAGTGTCTTACCAACCTTACAGGGAACATTTCTTCCCACTATGTAAACTAAATCTCCCCTCTTTCAGCCTAAACCCGTTCCCCCTCATCCTATCCCTGCACTGCCTAATATATCTCACACTTCAATACAGTGACTACTTTCCATGTTCCATCACTCTCAGATCTCAGGCATCCTACTGAGAACATACATCAAGCCCAGTGCCCGTACAACAGCTGCCGGAAGCTCATCTTGGCCAAGGCACACCTCAGGCCAGGAAAGGCCTCTCCAATCAAGACAGCCATCAGGCACTAGCTTTTCTGCCCTGGGTAATTTCACAGGTCATAGGAACTAAACTGACCTCTTCTTGAAACCAAGTTTGCTGTGCTACCTTGCTAACCCTGTTAGAAAACACCAGCTGCCAGGCTGCACTAAGCCTCAGTAGAAATGAAGCTTACAGCCCATCCTTTAACACTCCTCTCCAAACCCAACGAACTGCCACAGTGCATAAAGCTCCCTGCATGCAGGTGGGCGTATCTGAGTGAATATCAACATGTGCTAAAGCAATTCCACATTGTCCCGTTTGGCTACTAAATATCTTTGCTCCTACTAAAATGTCAGACCTGCAATCTAAGTTCCCTCACTTGCACTGCCCAAAAAGGCTGGCACCTCACAAGCATGGAAGCCCAGAAGACTTTAGAGGGAGGGGTAAAAAATTGTGTGCAGTTCTCTACAGCTTACACTTACACAGGGCAAACTTGAAACATTAAGGGCATGGTGACCAATTTTAACATTTAACATTTATTGAATAAGAATAGATTTTTATTTTAAAAAAAATTATAATATATTATTCTAACACAAAGGTTTGGAGCAACATTCACAACCCTGAATCATTCAAAGATAAGCTACCTAAATGGAAGCAATTATAAGGGACACCGCTGCACTAGAACTGGCTGACAGCATATGGCCCCAGCAGCACAGGGAAAGCTCTGTATTCAAGTGAAGGTCGATCCTGTCAGTGTTTGTGCCTTTTGTTGCACCAGTTGTGACACACTAATGCCTGGTCAAAAATGACCACCATCACGAAATGGAAAAGCATATGGGCAGCACATGCATCCACACATAGCAGCTGCCAAGAAAATCATGCTGTGCAGTATGCATACACAAGAAGTGCTAGCTAGAAAGATGTACAGCGGCCAGCCACAGCAGTGACAGCTGGGCATCATCACTGTACCTTGGAGTTTCTGAGAACATACACTGTGTGCATACACACGAGGAAATGCATACAACAGTGCAGGCACTATGAGGATACACACGCTATGAGAGGTAGGTCAAAGCAGATTTTCTCCAAGACTTGGACCCTCCCAGCAGAAAGGTGCAGAAAACTCTAGAAGTGCACTAAAAGACAAGCTATAAGGAACACTGCTACTATCCGCAGTGTGCTACTATAGCACGTCCACGGGTACGCTACTCTATCCAAGCTTTGCATCTAGGAGGCATAGTACCAGCTCTTACTTACCACACAGATCACAAAAATTCAGTGCCTATTTTACAGCTCTAAATTAGATATCGTCGTATTTAGTGTGAATTACCATGCGATTTTTATCACCTCACTGATTCTTCCGTACTGAAATCAAATTCATTTGAGTTTTTATCACATTTTATCATATTTTTCTTACAAAGATTCCATTGATAAGAATAAATGCACATTTAATAATTTGTCTCATAGGCACAGAATTTGTCTCAATTCAGAAAACATCAACCATATATATATGAGCAATCAAAGATGCATAATATCAATTATGTAAACATACCATCGCATCTAAGTGTTTCTAGACTAATACTACAGCTGTAAGTTAAGTGTGATAAGATATATGACCAGATTTAGAAACAACCATCCACACAAGTATCTCAAGATATTAAACTTATTTTTGTTACCCCTTAAAGGTATAGCTATAAAAGAATATTTAGAAATGATTCTAGCAAAACATAACACAAGAAACAATTACTAACCTGATAATAAGTTTTTATTTGTTTCACCAATATTGACAAATTTTGAATCCTTAACGATGCATCATTGTTTACTTTTTTGTTTATCCTCTGATTAGCAGACTTTGGGTTACTGGGAAAAAAAAAAGAATAATAAATTAAACATACTGAACATTAATCTTTAAAGCACTACTATATCATTTTTTTTTCATATAGAAAGTGCTAGCATGATAACTTCTAGTCTTCGTTACCATGCCATTTTTTTCACCTCCACAAGTAAAAAGGAGTTGTGGAAGTGACTGTCAAAGGTGTCTGTCTCTGACACAGCCAGTCAGATTAGCACCTTTTGGGGTTGTTAATGCAGTATGTAATTGGGAGCACCCATCACTATTACCAGAGAATGAAAATAAGATTTTTGTGGCTCTACATTTCTCCACAAGCAGCCCCATATCTGATGAAATACAGAAAGCAGAACACAGCTACAGCATAAATGTTCCAGCACACACTGCAGGCATCAGGAATCATTCTTGATGATGCAAACAATTATGAATAAGAGAATTCAGACTGGCTACATTAACAAATGTCTATATACTGCAAAAGGCTGCTATTTTACAACCATGAGCCACAAACAGAATGTTAAGTTTTCACTTTTACAACAATGAAGTTGAAATACATCACGCTAATATACACTGAATTATTTTAAATTTATTTACAGATGATGCAACTCTGTCAACGAAGGGATTATTAAGTGGGGTTTTTCATGAACTCTCACATGCTACCACATTTTTCTCTTGTTCGTCTTGGCTTTAGAGAGGAAATCAATCCCTTTTTCCTTCAGAAATACAAAAGATCTGAGGAAATGCAGATGAGTCACACTTTTTCAACACCTTATAACATACCAAGTTATTAATACATACAAGACAGCATGACAACCGTTCACTGTGATCTTTCAAGAAAAACAATGCAGAACCAATGCAACTCCTTCACAATGCCCTATAAAAGGCTTACAGAATTCATGAGATGGCCAACGTAAAGTTTCTTAACTTCTACAAAGCTACTAGGTACAATTGTACAACACACCTTTTAATATTTAATGATATTATTGTACTGTTTAATGATATTATTGTTAGATAAATGTCCAGCTGGATGGAATACTGCACTCAAACAAGAAACTATCAACTTCTCAGTGTCAAACTGGAGGTTCCTGTAAGGGTGTGCACCTGCTGGCTGTTTTAGTCAACATTGTCATTAATGATTTAGACAATGGAATACTGAATATTCTTACCAGAACTGCCACTAGCAAAAATTGTGATGTATAGAAGACAAGCTTCAAAGAACGCTATGATGATTGAGAATGATCCTGATAAAGTGCAAATGTGGTGTGACAGCAGTATAAGAGAATTCAGTAATATGTACAGGCAAAGGATTATACTCAGAAATCAAATGCAGAAAGAGGAGTAAATTCCTATAATACTGAAGTGACCTGGACGCTGTAGTGGACACAATCAAATACTGAGGGGAAAAGAAATGTCATTGACAAAAAAGCCTTAGCTCTTCAATTTTTCAGGACATGCATTGGCTAAAAGAGAGGTAGTTATTCTGTGCATGGTACAGATTATACTGCAGTTAATAGAGAGTCACACTTCAGGGAAGTCTGTATTTATATTTTTCCCACAGAGGAATCACCTGGGTTCTATACAGCATACAAAGGCTCATCACAGGTCTTCCACCAATGACCTCAGCCTATAGTATTGCCAGGTGGCACACAGGTACATCTGCCCCTGGAGAATCAAACTGCCTATCCATCACAGTGTATTCCTGCAGAGCTCCTTAGAAGGAGACTGAATGAAGTAATTTACAGGTCACCATGAATTGTCTTGGCAGGGCTGCCAGGACGTGCAATCTGAAAGCCAGGTTGTACTGACGCACAGAAAACGTAGACTGTGCAGAAAACATCACAAAAAGAGCATACATCATACAGAACAGGTATGTTTTCTCTAAACAAACAACATGTAAGTGGTCCACAAGATCAGCAATATACACACGACTGATACTTTTCTATACAGAGACTCCACTCAACCACATTGTCTAAGTGTAAACTATCAACCCCTAAAAATGAGCTACTCCCTCTACTCCACTGAACGCAGTAGTGTCATGATTTACTTTCATGCAGTTTATCACTTTGGTAGCTTCATGTGCTCTTCGTGTGTCACTATAGACAAAACTAAAGCATTTTTCATTTAAATTTAAGTCACTTAAATAAACTTTAATTACCTTTTACAGCTTTCTTTGGTTTTAGCATGTTGTAATTTTTAAAATACATATTTATGAGTTTTCTTCAGCTTTTTGCTATTGGAACTTACCAGCTTGTAAGCATGAATAGAAATAACGTAGCAAAAACATGGCTGGGAAAGGAAGTCAGATCATATGTCAAATGCACCTTACTTATAGAAGTAATAATACTTTAAGCATTAAGCATCTTTTTCCTTGTTTATATGAATATAAATCATAGATATATAAAGAAAATTAGGACATGGACTCTTACACAGGTAACTGCCTCATTCCTCAATGCTCATCACCACATTCCTAAAAATACTATAAACAATTAAAATACGTTTCAGAATATATTAGCCAAAACTATGTGGTTAAGATGTCACCTTGGGTTTATTAGTTCAGCCAATCTGTAGCTGCAAGAGGAACTAAACGGGCTAAAAAACAATTAGGCTTTACACATGTGCAGAACTGAACTCCCTCCAAACCGAATTCATTCAAGTTTGTTAAAATCAGAAGAGAAAATCCAGGATAAATCCTGCTGACCTGATGGCATCCAGAGATCTCCTATTTCTACATTCATATCTCCAAAAGGCCGATTTGGGCCCTTAATCTTCATCTTTAATCTTAATGACTATCGGATTATCTCCAGGCTTTTTCATCATCTTCAGCAGTGTCTCCACAGACATACATTTTAGTTAGCTCTCCCTACAGAGCACTCAAAACAGAGGGCACTGGAGTTTCCTGGATATTGTAATAGCTCTCATTTTAGTATCAACACAAAAATCAGTGTGCAACCACAAGAATTCAGAACACAGATGTCATAAGAGTCCAGGCTTTATCCTTTCTCATTTCAAAAGCTGTACTAGAAAATTTAGACAGTTCTTGTAAGAATAAACACTTGAACATTTGCATAGCACTATATCTTCATAATGGTATGCAAACATAAATATTTACACACTTTTAAGATAAATTATTACTACCCCAATACTACAAATGGGAAACAAACACAGAAACAAACTCTTAAAGAAGAAACAATCAGTGCCAAGAATATCTGTACGGAGGAGGCAAAAAATGGGCAATTAGAGCCCAAGATTTCTTAGGACACAAGTTCTCAGTTCCACACTTTTGTCACCACTGCCATTTTCATGTTTAGAATCGCAGAATGATTTAGGTTGGAAAAGATCGAGTCCAACCACTAACCTAGCACTGTTAAGTCCATCATTAAACCATGTCCCTACACACCACATCCACACGTCTTTCAAACACCTCCAGGGATGGTGACTCAAACCATTTCCCTGGGCAGCCTTTTCCAATACTTCACCACTCTATCAGTGAGCTAATGTTACCTAAAACCCAGTCTAAACCTCCCTTGGCACAAGTTGAGGCCATTTCCTCTTGTCTTATCACTTTTTACTTGGGAGAAGAGACCAACACTAACCTCAACACAACCACCCTTTAGGTAGCTGTTAAGAGAGCAATAAGGTCTCCCCTCAGCCTCCTTTTCTCCAGTCTCAGTTCTCTTAGCTGTTCCTCAAGACTTGCTCTCCAGACCCTTCCCCAGCTTCACTGCCCTTCTCTGGACATGCCCAACCAGCTCAACATCCTTCTTGTACTGAGGGACCCAAAACCAAACACAGGATTCAAGGTGCAGCCTCACCAGCGCTGAGTACAGGGGCATGATCCCTTCCCTACTCCAGCTGGCCACACCATTTCTGATACAGGCCAGAATGCTGCTGGCCACCTTGGCATACTCCTGGCTCATGTTCACCTGGATGTCAACCAACACCTCAGGTCCTCCTTTGCCAAGCAGCTTTCCAGCCACTCATCCCCAAGTCCGCAGTGTTGCACAGGGCTGTTGTGTCCCAAGTGCAGGACAACACTGAGCCTTGTTGAACCCCATACAATTTGCCTTAGCCCAGCGATCCAGCCTGTCTAGTTCCCTCTTCAAACCTCAAGCAGATCAACACACCCACCCAATCTGATGACTTGATGTCATCTGCAAACTGATCGACAGTGCACTCGATTCCCTCACCTAGATCATTGATAAAGATATTAAACAGAACTGGCCTCAACACTGAGTCCTGGGGAACACTGCTTGTAACCAGTTGTCAACTGCATTTAACTCTTCACCACAACTCTTTGGGCCCAGGCATCCACCAGTTTTTCACTCAGCGAAGAGTAGACTAATCCAAGTCATGAGTAACCATTTTTTTCCAGGAGCATGATGTGGAAGACAGCGTGAAAGCCTTAACTAAAGTCTATGTGGATAAAATCCACAACATTTCCACTGTCTACTAAGCATGCCACCTTGTCATAGAAGGAGATAAGGACACAAGCCAGACCTGCCTTTCCTAAACTCATGCTAACTGGGCCTGATCACCTGGCTGTTCTGATGGCACACAGGATGATGTGCTCCATAACTTAGCTTGGCACTGAGGTGAGGCTGACAGGCATGTAGCTCCCTGGATCCTCTTTCCAGCCCTTCTCGTAGATGGATGTCACATTTACTAATCTCCAGTCAACTGGCATCTCCCCAGTTAGCCAGGACTGCTTATGAATGAAGGAAAGTGGCTTGGTGAGGACTTCGACCAGTTCTTTTGGCACTCTCGGGTGGATTCCATCCAGCCCCATAGACCTGTGTGTGTGTCTAGGTAGTGTAACAGGTTGCTAACCATTCCCTTGCGGAGTATGGCTGGAGCATCTCCCATACAAGGACAGGCTGACAGCTGGGCTTGTTCAGCTTGGAAAAGAGAAAGCTCAGAGGAGACCTTATAGTGACCTACCAGTACCTGAAGGGGGCGTATAAGAAAGCTGGGGAGGGACTTTTTACAATGGCATGTAGTGATAGGACTAGGGGAAATGGCTATAAATTGAAGATAGGAAGATTTGGACTAGATCTAAGGAGAAAATTCTTCACAATTAAAGTGGTGAGGCACTGGCACAGGCTGCCCAGGGAAGTTGTGGCTGCCCCATCGCTGGAGGTGTTCAAGGCAAGGCTGGATGAGGGCTTGAGCAGCCTGATCTACTGGGAGGTGTCCCTGCTCGTGGCAGTGGGGTTAGAATTAGATGATGTTCAAGGTCCCTTCCAACTCAAATCATTCTATGTTTCCATGGGGGCACCATTCTGCTGCTCAGCCATTTCTTCCAGCTCAGGGGGTTGAGTACCTGGTATTAAAGGCTGAAGCAAAGAAGGCATTAAGTACCTCAGCCTTTTCCTCACCCATTGTCAGTATGTGTCCCTCTCACGTCCAATAAAGGAAGATTCACCTTAACCTTCCTTTCGCTGCTCATGAATTTATAGAAACATTTTACATTGTCTTCTACATCAGTAGACAGATTAAGTTCTAGTTGGGCTTTCACCCTTATTTTCAGTTTTGCAGTACAGTATTTCACTACTGGGACTTGCTTACACCAAAGATACAGCACATGCTTTGTGTTTTATTTGATGATATGAGAACAACTTTTTTAATCAGAAGCCATAACATCTGAGGAAGATCAGAAACCACAGGGTGCAATTACACCTGTTCCTGGGTTTCAGTCCTGAATGCCAGCACTTTCCCTCATTGCACAAAAAAAAAAAAAAAACACATCTCTCAAATGATGCACTAACAGATACTAATGGAATCTGAGCATTTTTAGAATGCTTTAGCACACACTTTGTCAACAGTACTGCGACAAATCACTGTTTCGTCTCCTCCATATTAATCTTTAAAAATCCAACAGTCTATGGATTGACTCTGCCAAATTATGCATTAACAAAAATAACCAGAAATTCTGTGCTATTAGTCTTGTGTCAAGGTTCGTGTTCATATGTTTCAAAGATTTTTTAATTGTTAATTTACACTACTGTTCAAGGTAAACGAACATTCCTTCATTTCCACCAATTCACCCCATGTATCCCCATGCATACATATATATTTTTATTAATGTGGTGCATACCTTCATCTATTGGGACCAACTCAGTGTCTGACACACATTCCTTATATTTTAGGGAAATTCCAGACTGCTTTTTTGATATAAGTTATACTGGTTTAGGTCAAAATTATTTATTCCTGTATCTTAAAACAGAAGGCATTCAGCTTTTTTTTTTTTTTTTTTTTTTTTTTTGGCATCAACTGCAGGAAACTGTTTACTGAGATTCTGATTTGCTGGGAAAACTTGGGCCACAGATGTGCTCTGGAACTGTATCGTTACCACTTGAAAAAACTCACAGACCAGTTACACGATCTCCTGCTAGTGTAGCCCATCACCCATTAAAATCAGCATGTCAGCCTCAGGGCAAACTGGTGCACAGAATAAGTTTACTTTAATAATCTTATTTTTTTTCCAAAAGATTAGGACTACAGGTCCAACAGAAACCTAACCCCCATAGTTCCCCCAGAACTTACAAAGAGATTATGGTAACAAGACGATTAACTCCTTGGTCTCAAGGACTGATCTTAACGGAATGAGCTTCTATAGGTACACCAGTGACAAAAGGAAGACTAAGAAAAATGTGGGCCCTCTCTGGAAGGAAGCAAGAGACCTGGTTACCTGGGACATGGAGAAGGCAGAGGCAGGGACTGAGAGATTGAAGAACCGTCCACTGTAGAAGCAGATGAGGTTCGAGATCATCCAAGGACCTAAACACGCACAAGCCCATGGGACCTGATAAGATGCATCCACGGATCTGAGGGAACTGGAGGATGAAGTTGCTAAGTCACTATCCATCGTATTTGTGAAGTCATGGCAGTCCACTTAAGTTCCCACTGACTGGAAAAATGGAAATATAATCCCTATTTGCACACAGGGAAGAAAGGAAGACCTGGGCAACTACAGACCAGTCAGTCTCACCTCTGTGCCTGGCAAGATTATGAAGCAAACCCTCCTGCAAACTCTGCACGTGGAAATTAAGGAGGCAACTGGTGACAGCCAACATGGCTTCACTAAGGGCAAATTGTGCCTGACAGATTTAGTGTCTGCTTCTGACTGGGTTACAGTGTTGGTGGATAAGAGAACAGTAATTGAGATCATCTACCTGGACTTCTGCAAAGCATTTGACACTGTCCCACACAACATTCTTGTCTCTCAATTGGAGAAACATGGATTTGACACATGCACCACCCAGTGGATAAAGAACTGGCTAGATGATCATACTCGAAGTATTGCAGTCAGCAGCTTGATGTCCAAGTGGAGACCAGTGACGAGTGGTGTTCCTTGGGGGTTGGAACTGGGACCAGCGTTGTTTAACATCTTTGGTGCAGATACGAACAGTGGGATTGAGGACACCCTCAGCAAACCTGCTGATCACACACCAACCTGTGTGGCACAGTCAACACGCTGGAGGGAAGCACATCATCCAGAGCAACCTTGAGAGGTGGGCCTGTGCGAACCTCATCAAGTTCAACCAAGGCAAGTGCAAAGGCCTGCACCCTGGGTCAGGGCAGTCCCAAGAAAAAATACAGGCAGCACAGAGAATGGATTGCAGATAGCCCTGAAGAGAAGGACTTGGGAGTACTAGTGGATAAGACATGACTCAGCAGTGTGTGCTTGCAGCTGAGAAGGCCAACTGTATACTGGGTTGCATCAAAAGAAGTGTGACCAGCAGGAAAATGGAGGTGATTGTCCCCCTCTACTCTGCTCTGGTGAGACTCCATTGGAGTACTGCATCCAGCTCTGGGGCTCCTAACATAAAGACACAGACCTGTTGGGAGTGAGTCCAGAGGAGGGCCATGAAGATAATGAGAGGGCTAGAGCACCTACGAAGACAGGCTAGGAGAGTTGAGGTTGTTCAGCCTGGAGAAGGGAAGGCTCTGGAGAGACCTTACAACAGCTTCCCAATACCTAGAGGGGCCCTACAAGAGAACTGGGCAGGGGCTCTTTACAAAGGCATGTAGTGATAGGATGAGGGGTGATGGCTTTAAAGTGATAAGACGGTAACTTGACCAAGGTAAGGCATCAGTACAGGCTGCCCAGAAAAGTCATGGATGTCTCATTCCTGGATTTGTTCAAGGCCAGGTTGTACAAGGCTTTGAGCAACCTCATTCCATGGAAAGTGTTCCTGCACATGGCAGTGGGCTTGGAACTTGGATGATGTTCAAGGTCCCTTCCAATCCAAACCATTCTATGATTCTATGATAAAATTAAGTTACTTAAACATGAGTATTAACACTACTAATCTCTATAAATAACTTTTAATGTAATTGAATATGTAGCCTCAATAACTCACTATAGATAGTAGGAAGTTTTACTTCTTGAATTTTGTCTCTTTTGGTTTTGCCAAGATTGCCATATTGGGTCATTATTCTTCAAAGTTGTCTTTGACATTCTCAATCAACACATTCGCAATGACTAGAATAATTTTTTTCAAAGTAAAAGTTATCCTATCTCTTTCTGGATTACAATCCCACTCTCAGTAACATCCAGTGCAAACGGGACTTCTGTGTACTAAAGCAACTGAAATCTTTCTAACCACATTATGTCATTAAATTATTACACTTTATAAACACAGAAGATTAATAGGCTACCTACTAAAATGACCCACATATCGAAACTTAAAGCACTTAATTTAGAGGGCAGTTGATAGAAGAATCCTTCAGTGTTTGCATCTACCAGTTTTCCCTACTCTTCAGTCACTGATTTCTAGCTTTCAGATTATGTTTTAACTGTCAGTTTTGATCTCCAAGTGTATTGAACAGCTAAAACCAGGCCTGACAGATCACTTCTCACACCATGCACCACCTCCAAAAGAAGTCTGATTAAGTCCTTCAGCAGGAGATGCGTTGTTTTAAAAAAATAAACCCACCTTCATTCTCAGCACTGACAACCAGGACCTTTTCTCTGAAGTTCAGAAGTCTCCTTAATTCATAAAATAGCATTTTAATAACCTTCATTCAGTCAACATAGTCCATCTTCTTAAGTACTGATGTCTTAATTCGTTCCTCTCAAAGAGGAAATAACATATCATGACTTTAGCTACACATTAAAATGCAAACAACATTAAGTGGTGTTCGCAAAATTATATTCCATCAGGCTGGTCCAAGCCAGGAAGAGATACACTAATTTTCTTATCAGGCATTTTGAAATAACTAATGAGAAAAACTAATACATGGTGTGCATATATTCTTCATGGAGAAAAATAAAAAATTAAACATAAAATCGCCAAAATCTGAACATGCATCTTTGAATTAGTTTACATTTTTTGGCAACTATTACATTACATATTTTAATACATTACTTGTACCCATATGTTGAATTGTTTAGTGTTTATGATGAAGAATATTTTTATAATAATTACATTTTTATTAATACTAAACAATCCTGCTTATTAGAATACATTCGTCCACACCACTGAAATAAAATTGTACTTGCTGTTTGGAATACAAGATGCAAATGAAATAATTTTGAAAATTAATCCGTTCTAAAACAGACTTTTGTAAAAGATAGCTTTAAAAATATTTTTTAAAAACAAGATTCTGGTGGCTACTGCGCTAGTTACACTATAACCATTTCTAAAGCAACACATGCTCTGAACTCTGAATTGCTGCTTTTATTAGGTGGAGATACTGGACTGCTTCAGTGGCAAATAGCCTAGCAAAATAGGGCAAATCTGTCTAGAAGTCAATAGGAAGCAGAGCAGCAAAAGATACCCTAAAGCAATTTTACATTTAAGAGCAACCTACTTATGACAAGATACATTAATTTCAATAGCAATAAAAACAGACAAGACCATCCATCCCAATAATGCATTAGTTTAAAACTGCTGATTACAGAGAGAACTTCACTGATTTTGAAATACTATCAGTATCATGAGTCACAGATTGAGACCCCATACAATCAGGGATTATGTGCCTTTAATTTTTCATTGACCAAAATCTATCAGAAATGGGAATGTGATAGCTTAATGGCTTCATGCTTAAATCTATGCAGACTGCAAACCAGTTGTGTTCTCTCTTGCCATCTGTTCCTTGATGGTACTTTATGATTAAGTCTCATATTGTAATGTACCCTAATTTTAAATATATCTTTGTTTGAATGTATTTGTTAAGTACAGCGAAATGCTGAAAGAAGCACATTGGAAAAGATTCTGCAGAAGTGTACATATCAAAGAGTAATAAATACTGACTGCTAGTCTTGTCTGCATTTTAGCGTACTGTAGCACTGTATTCTCTTTTACGCATAAATGTTCCTTGCTTAATACAGTTACAATTTTTGCAAAATCCCTTTAACTGGAACACTGAGGCTCAACTCTTGCTTTTTTTGTCAAATACTTCAATAATTACTGAAAGCAGATTTTTTTTGTACCTTTCGAATAATAAAGCAGCATTTCCATTATTTACTATTAGCAAGAAAATAATATACACAAACAAGTGTGTTTAATACAGAAGTCCTTCTACTGTGAAAGTCAAAATAAAACCAGAGACTTCACTGGAGAACATCTGATAATCTCGAATTTGCTTCAAACCTTTGAAGTAACATCAGACGAAGCAATATATTGAGACAATGAAGTCATCAGAAGTACCTCTCTCTGCACATAGGCCAAAAGGGGCACTGGCCTTCCCCAGCGTACTGTCTGATCAGTTTTAAAATAATCAATCCTAGTCAAAGGGTCAGTTTGCAGGAGGTACAGTATCAAAGAAGGCGGCAGATTCTGAAGTACAATATTGCCAGTATCTGAACCTTGTGATCACGCGTATTCTAGAAACATTGGTGCAAGATGGCACACTTCAAACTCCCCCTGCATCTATAAGTACGATCAATTTCTGCTGCCAAAAAGTACTTCCATGCTAAACCTATCAAAAAGATAAATAAAAAAAATTGTAACATCTTTTCTACACCTCTGGCACAGGTTCATCAGGATTTCCGTGTTGCTAGAAATGTATTTAAATCCATGACTTAACTGGGCATATCCTTATCTGAAAAACAGAGGGCAATAAAATCCTTCCACCTCTTGAAGAGCATCATGCAAGACATGCAAGCCCCAAGGCTCCACTGTATTGATGATACTGCATGATGTGATGGCCCAATGATATTGCATAATGCATACACAACTCTTACAACTGGAGAGACCCAGTCTGACTTGCTGAAGACACCGGGGATGTTCACTCCAGACTTGCCGAAGTCTTCAATTTTGAATCCCGCTTAACCATTGCATCTTTGCATGCTTACACAGGACCCAATAAAAGGATGCTCTAATCCTAACCTGCAACAACTAAATGTTGTGATTTATACCAATAATTCTTTGTCATAAATGCCCCCTAAAAAGTCAGTCTTTCTCTTACTTGTAAAACACCTTTACTTCTACCCTTGAGAAATACTGTTTGAACAGTAATCAATGCACAGTTAAAATGTTCATGTAGTTGCGCAGACGTCTGCTCAAACACCTAAAGCTATCCTTACAAATGCTGAGATATCTCAATTCCAGGACACTTTGCTAACTGCACTTAGCAAAGGTTTGACTATACGCGTCAAAATTTCAACACCTGTATCAAAGTTTTTTTTACCTCATGCTAACGTGAGTTTTAGAAGTAGGTCTAACATCATAGGCCTTCCGGACTTGCCCAAAACCTCATTTCCTAGGATTAAGTCCAACATCAAAAACTATTAGGAGGCTGAAGCCCTATGCCCACTTTAAAAAAAAAAAAAAAAAAAAAAAACACCACAACCAAGTGGCCTACCACAAATTGACTGACTGGTGGGGATCACAGGGAACACAGCCAAGAACATATGGGTAGATACTGAGCATAAGCAGACAGCTTTCCCCCTCCCTGCCTTACAGCTGCAGCATCTGACCACACTGAACTACTCCCAGGGTAAGTGCACAGTGCTTGTTGGCAATCACAGCAGAGGAGCTGCCTAATTACTCATGGTTGAAGTGTGCTAGAATAACTCTAGCTGAATCAGTGCCACAGGCCTTTGTGCCGAGTAACCCTCTTTTCCTTCTCCACAGATGCAAACCTGCTGCATTTCATGACCTCAGGGCTGCTCTGACCAACAACTGCTCCGCTGGGTGGTCCCACTGTTAGTGGTATTATTTGCACTAAACATCTCCTCACAGCTGTACACTTGCAAGTTTACAAGTGAATGTGCAACAGCCAGACAAAATTATAGTATATTCAAGAGGTCTGGTGCCTACCTAATCTTTAACTGCTTCTTCCTGGGGTTTAAAAAAGCAGAGTCCAGAACAGCACAGGATCTATTATCTGTCTTTCTTCTTTCCCTTAATAGTAATAAGGAAGATGCATGAAGGTGAGCAAATTGTAGGAGAAAGTAAGAGAGGAAATAAAAGGTTCACCTTCCATTTACAAAGCACACACAGAATTAACAACTCCCAAAAATCCTAACTTCCAAGCTTACAGAGCAACAGCTGTCTATACTCACAGTATGAAACAACTTCACTACTATTGTTTCAACCTGACTACCAGATGTAATCTTTTCCTGTCACACTAAAAGGTACTATGTCAAAAAATTAAAAAAAAAAAAAAAGGTGTTCTGCCAAAGACTGAGAAAAATTAATCACTACTCACTGAACTGAGTAACCTAAGTGAGTTCCCAGCAAGAGTCAATGAGAAAATGGAACAGCCCCTGCTCCACAGCTGGCAAAAGACAAGCTCGTTTCCACCAAATCAAGAAGTTTCACTGATGGAAACGAAAATCTACTGGATTCAGAGTATTACAGAACATTGTCAAACAAAATGAACACTCCTGGGTATTAAGTAATTGGAATACCTAGAAGAAACAACCTGACAATTAGAAGCTTTTCTGAGCAAAGAGATGAGAACCAGAGAGTCTGACAAACGTACTTAACTACTTCAACAGATCTAAATAACTTACTATACCTATCTTGTTGGGAGGGTTCTTTGGTTGTTTTGGGGTTTCTTTTTAATTATAAAAGGCTTAATAGCAAATATTGTTTGAAAAGAAGGAATTAGACTGCTGTGGTATTTGCACTATATTACCTTCTAAATTAAACTAAAACAAAAAGGCAGCAAAGGATACAAGAGCACAGGACTAGCAAGAAAGAAGAGGGAAGAAACAAAGTACTGAGGATAATGACTACTGAAGTTTTGCCTTCAACTTGAAGCATTGTGCATTATTTTCCCTTTTCAACATCTTTTACTTGGCAAATGAGTTCAAATCTAAAGATATATTCAGTCCCGTACTAATTAAAAAGAGTAACTAAAACCAAGTTGACTTTGTGATTAACACCTCAATGTAACTGACCATTAAAACACTGAAAACATTTACACCTGCAATAACCTTGTGACAACAGTAAGATTAGCTTTACATAAGTAAGCACTCACAGATCAGTATCACAAGATGCAGCATAACTCAATACCAAACATAAGAGGGCATTAAAGTGAGAAAATGTTTTTACAATCTACCTTGCAAAGAACATTCCACAAACATACACGCAGTAGTTTGTAGGAAACATCAAAATAATTATAAAAGAAGCAAAATAGGGGCAGAAAGTTGTCATTACAGATACTAACAGCAAGCAGTACAGAAGAAAGCAAATAAAACCTTATTATCTTAGCAAAGTACATATGTGGAGCTAACATGCTTTCTAAGATATTTAAAATATTAATATAAGGGAAAATAACTTACGCAGGATTTAAAGGGAATACACATACATGTACTCTTCTTTATTTAAGATTAAAAAAAATTCTTAAGATACTATTAAGTTTGTATATACAAGTTTTTCTCTTCTACTCTAAACAACTTCCAACACCACAGCAGTATATACTTTGCTTTATTTGATAATCATAGCACTAACAAAAATACCACCTCCTTTGGAAGATCTGGAAAAATGTTCACTGGTTTTATTTTTTTTACTTTGAACTTTGCTGAAGCTATAACTTCTCAAAAATAATTAGTTAGTACTTCAGATTCAAAATAGTCTGATCACAGGTAAACATCTCAGCACACCAAGTATTAAAAAACCGCAGGAAATACTGATGCGAGATCAGCCTAGCGAGACAATACAAAAGCTACCTGAATATTGCAGTTTCAGTGACTGAAATAATCTTAAGTTGAAAAAGTAGTGCTGCATATATTTCCATTAAATACTTCTGGTTAGAACACTTGTACTCTAGAACTTCCCTTTCTGATCAATTCCATAGAATCACAGAATGGTTTGGCAAGGGACCTTAAAGCCCACCCATCCAGTTCCAACCCCCTGCCACGGGCAGGGACACCTCCCACTGGATCTGGTTGCTCAAAGCCCCATCCGACCTCACTTCGAACATCTTCAGGGATGAGGCAGCCATGACTTCTCTGGGCAACCTGTGCCAGTGCCTCACCACCCTCACAGGAAAACATTTCTTCTTACTACCTAGTCTAACTCTCCCCTCTTTCAGCTTAAATGCACTCCCTGATAAAAGAACCCCTTCACAGCTTTCCTCTAGGCCCCCTTCAAGTACAGAGAGGGTCCTATAAGGTCTCCCCAGAGACCTTAATTTACTTATAGAAGGTTTATTGTAGTTTGTAACAATGACACAGACATCTTAATCTTTTTCCATACCAATTTTCAGACTAGCAAGTGACAGATCTAAGCCCTTGGTACAGATTATTCTAAGGAATGAGACAAAAACCAAACACAAGGCTCCTGGATATAAGGGGATTGCCAAAGAAAGTACATTAAACTTCTTGTAAAAATTTACAAAATTATGCGAGCAATTTCATGGCCTCAGCACACTAAATGAACTCTGTTGCAAGTTTTGAATGCAGATCAATACAAGCGCAACTTCTTCCTGATTTAGACAAAGAAGAGCGGTATATGCAGGACCTCACCCCTGTTCACTACCCAAAGCTACAAGATAAGCATACATATAAGGACCTGTAAAAGACATGGATTCTTTTAATCTTAAAACATTAATTTCCTTGCTAAGGTGCAAACCAGCATTCTATAAGTAGTATATTTGTCTACATTCTATCACACATCAACTAGTATCTGTTTTATTTTCATCTGGCATCCACAGCACTCCAAATATACAGCAAGCATATTCCCAGGCTACAAGGAAATTACACTGGACATTTTTTGCTTAAGGGTTTATTTAAGAAAAACAAGGATACCGCAAAGAACAAAAGCTAAACAAATGTTTCCCTGCAGCTTAATATAAGTTAAAATTCTGCAATAAACCTAAGTGGACTCTATCTTTTATCATTACAGAAAAGGAAGCAAATTTGAGTATATCTAAATGGGCAACACCGATTCAACGATTCATTCAGCAGCCAGAAATATAATACAAGCCACTTACGAGTTCATTCCTTACTATTTCCCAGTCCAAACACACCATGTAGGATAATTTTTGCTTTTTCCTCAGAGTAAGCCAATTGGAAAGCACAACAATTGAGTTTGGGTCAAGCAGTAGTGTTGCTTCAATTCAATGCCCTGATGTCAATTAGTCCAATGAAATGAAGCAGGGACATTCTGCAAATGCTGCTTAATAACAACTGCCTGAGAGACTATGCCACTTTGGAGCATCTTAAGGCATAAATACAGGACTTCTAAAACAAAGCAAACAAGCAAACAGAGACTACCACACAGTTACTGCCAAATAATCTCTGATCACTGAGGTCATGTGCTCTAACAAAGCAGCATTTGGGAAAAAATGTCTCGATCCCTAAATAATTGCTACATAGGGAAAAGTGGTACAGCACGAAAGACAAGGAAGTCAACAAATTGGAATTTAATTTAGCAAAAAGGAGGAGGAACCAAAAATAGGAGGAAAATATGAAAGAACACAAAGTTAAAAAGACCCTTCTTAATAGCAGACACAAACAATAAAAATCTAGAAGTAAGCTTCTCAAATTTAGCATAGGATTAAGATGTGTTTAATTTAGTAACCAGTTTGTCAGTTAACTAGAGTCGTTTTTGAAAGAAAGATCACAGCACTGCAACACTTTGCAAAGTTTTGTGGTACAGAGATCCTCAAACTACCCATGGAATCTGAAGAAATACAGCCTTGCCAGTGAAAGACACAAGCTGGTCAGCCCAGGTAAGGTATCTATCTGTAACTACCCTAATCTTCTGGAATTTACTGCTGTTGTACTACCAAGAAACATGGCAACGTAGAGTAGCTCACAGCATCTCAGCCACCTGACCGTTCTGGTACAAAAATAAGAGCAAAGCAAGTTGTGTGTTGCCTTTCCTTACAACACAGGGAGCCAGGATAGCAGCAGCACAGAAGCAGAAACAAGCAAAGTAAAATCCAGCCCCACAAACACAAATATTACAGTCAGCACAAACTGGAAAGCTCGCTCACCCTCAATGCTGGGTGCTGCTTAGGGCAAATGATGCTTACATGAGCCATCTGAACTACTAAAGCAGGTGGCATAACCACTAGCGCAAAAACTGGGACACATCATCCTCTGGCTCTAAGTCACACTTGTGGCATTCCCCACATGGTCCTGTGACTTCAGTTAAAGTGGACTCTGTATTGTGTCAGGACAGCTCTGTATTGTGTCAGGACAGCAGAGCTGCATTGTGCTCTGTGGGTCTTACCTCCTCCATTACCTTGCTCAGGCATCTCTGTCCTGCAGACACACATCTGTCCCTACATATAAAATAGCTTTAACTGAGCTGTCATAAAAGGAGACACTTTGTTAGTATACTCTTACTCACTTTCCTGAAAATGACACACATAAAATATATGCCTAGCTATTAGTAAGTTTATTTTATTATTTTTGTGCTTTGAAACTGAAAATAAAACTCGAAAGTCATCGTGAATATACACCGTTTCCTTGCCGGAAAGTTTTCAGTGCTGAAACAAGTTATTTTGATTTTAGATCTTTCAACAAAGATTACTATTTGTGGAACAGGTAGATAGACACAATATAGCGCCTCTGTATATATTAAGAAATGTTTTTTAAATAACCTTTTATTCCTTGGCCCCAGCTACTAGCACAGACTAAGGATGGCACAAGTTGTACACTACTAAAAGAAATAAGGAGTCAGAGTCAAAGAAAAATAACAAAGAGCACATGAAGGAGCGAGCAAAGAAGTGGTGCATATATGCATAGGAAGATTGTATCATTCACTTACTTATCTTCAAAACACTGCAACAGTTCGCTGCACAGAAATTAATTACAGTGCATAGGATGAAGGACAGTAGAACTGTGGAAAAGGGTACAAAAGCATTAAAAACTAGTAAAACAGAGACACAAGCAAAGATCAAGCACTTAAAGCAATCCACATTTGATCCATTCTTTCTTCCTCTTTACCTATTAAAAACCCAAGCACCCCATAAGTACAGGTATCAGCCTGTCCACCTCATTTGCCCAGGTCAAAGTTCACTGCAGACAGAAGTTCGTGTCTAAAAATCAATCATCATTACGCTGTAAGAATTATTATTTCTTTGTAATCAAAAGGTTTGTATTCCAACAATCTTTACTACAGTACGCATTCTGCAGAACAATTTGTTAAGGAGTTTACTGCTTTACAAAAAAAATGAGTGTTCTAAATTCAGCTTCCCTTAAGAAATATCTGAGCTCTATTGCTGCAGAACCACTCATAGGAGTAACAACTCTCACAAACTCCCAATGACATCCACCTTCCATCTATAGAAGCCTGACAGAGCGCATCTGAAAAATGTGCGTCAAATCCATTCACTTCAAGGAAGTGAGAAAGGTGCAGACTTCATAATATTTGACTTTCTGCTAAAACAGATGCTTATATTTTTACTGCCAAACTCACCAACCTCATTTTTCCCCAAAATGTTTTTCTATTTCCCCACCCAGTCAGAACCTGGGTGAAGCTCTCCCTTGCTATTTGGTCTTCTTCAAGAGAAAGAGTTAATTGGATTGGAGTGCGTGTTCCTGCACTCCTTCACAGAGTCAGGCAGCTGGCTCAAGCACTAGAAATGGAGTCCAGTTTTCAAGGAAAGATATAGGCAAGCCAGAAGTATGGGCTGGCAAGCTCAACTGCTTGGAAAAAGAGCACACAGCTAAAGACTGTGAGCTCAGAAAAGGAGTCAATGAAGCAGTCTACACATTCTAGGCACACATCACCAAAGCGGTGGAAGGAAATAGTCAGCCGCTCCACCTGGAAAATTCTATTGAAAGGCCTGCATGTGGATCCAGTCAGTGAAAAACAGTTGCAGAATGCAAAAGGGAGTAAAACAGTAGAACAATAAAACACTTCATCCTTTGATGTAGTTTTCAGCATGTCTGGATGCAACAACTGACGTGGCTAGTATCAATAATATATTTGATTAAAACAAAAGTTATGAATGGTACATTGTGATGAAAGTGGACGAGTTCTGCATACACTGGATTACATTAACTCAGAGTCTGGTCCTATACATTATCAATTCTGCATGCAGTATTTGTCCAACGGTTCCTTTAAAACAAATCCATTTCCACAAATACAAAGCCTAGTAAAATAAAAACTATTAAAAATAAAATACAGTTTCAAGTCTTTGTTACTTGACCAAATGTTAGTGGTGGTGCTAAATGTAGTGAAAGTGCCAATCTTGTAATTACTTGCAGCTGTCTATTCCTATTCAAAGGAACCAGTAAGACTTTTGTCAGTTTGGGAACCACAGTTCATCCAACAAGACTTTCAGCATTTCTTACACAATACTACTGGAATTCAATTAACAAATATCAGAGAACAAGACCTATCAGAAAGGAAAACTAAAAACACTCAGAAAATGAGTGTTTCTGTAAAACCACTTTGATCTTTTTCAATCAAAAAAGTATATAAACAGTTCAACACTAAGACTAAAATGAATGAGGTGGTGTTAGTTAAGTTCTTGAAAAATATCTCTAGGACAACTAAGCATTATTTTACTGTAATTACACTAAGATGCACAACAGGTGTCCTAGCCATCAAATTACACCATTTCATTTATTTTAGTAGAATACAAAATACATTTTACTGAAGTATATGAGCACTTTGTAATGTCAGGAGTATTAAAATTCAGAGGTATAGTAAAGGTATGAAGTATTCTTGGCACATTCCTCTACCTCCCTGCCATGGCAGAACACCATTGCAGCAATCTCTTGCATTCTGATTTTTTTCCAAGCAGCATGACCCCTTTTTGTATCAAAGAACACAAAGATAAAGGCTCAGATTTAGAAAGACAGATGGGCTTCTATCCAGAAGTATCAGATACTGACTGATCCCAGCAGAAGGTAGGTAACCGAATACTTTTGAAGAACTGGACCTAAGCTTAAACAGGAAATGAGAGACATTCTCTCAAGTTAGAAGCTAATTCTATAATACTGGAAGTCTCCTTAAATAACAACATAACGTTTAAAAACTGGCCTGCAGCATTTGCACCAAAGAAAGAGCTCTTCTTGGACACTGAATGGAATCTGTAATTTTCACATGTACTAAAAAGTCCGAAAAGTCAAAGGCAAAAGACACACAAGCAATATAATGATTTATTCTTTCTTATGCGTTATGAGGTACTAATAATCTCAATGCTAATAAAACCCAACCTCCCAGTACCTCTATCATGCAACTATTACAAAGCTGACATGGATTTCCTCTGTCTGAATCATTACAATTGTTGAAAATAAATTTGGTCTAGACAAACACAAGGAGAAACAAATGCCATACTAACAAACTCACTTGTGGCTGACAGAGGGCAGGATTAACTCTCTTCAACTGAACAAAAAACCTTCTCTAAGTAACAAAGCCACGTTTTTTGATCGTGTAACTGTTTACAAACCATGCCTAATCCAATATTAACACTCACTTTTATGGTCACAGCATTTGGTTTTTCATCATTTAGGGGAAGGGGAAAGTAACTATTAAAGTACATATAAAGCAGGAACACAGCACCTCTAACAGCCTCCCCTTGTTCATGCTTTCAACACTCTTCAAAGCATCTAATGTTGCAAAGGCTTTCCAGCCATAGGAACCAACTGACACCACCACCAAGTCCCTAGCTGACAGGAATGCACTAGCTGTATTATCACACCAAAGCATTAACAGCCCCAAATACCTCAAACCTAGAGAAAAAGTAAGCACCATATAACACAACTCATGTAAAAACAAAAGAAAGAACAATGAGAACAAGAACTTCTAGTGGTACTTTCCACACAATTCTACAAATGGCACTCCTGGTGACTTCTGCAAGAAAAACATTTCTCTTGAGCTTCTTACAGAGTGCCATAGCTCCTAAGCACGCATCTCTAGTTCTCATGTGAGATAAGTCACTGAGAGCTTTAAAAAAAGGCAACATTCTGAAGAAAAATATTCTGCTTTTGAAGTCACATGATACAGATTTTTCTATCACATTTCCCCAACATACGGCAATAAAGACTGAAAATGGAAAACACCAAAAGTAAGTGATACTGATGATTAGTTGGAGCTATATCTTTTAAATGTTTTTCAAACGAAGATACACATTTAATAGGCAGATATTCAAAGTGAATCAAACTAGAAGTTAACACAGCTTTCCACAGTGATTTCACCAGAGACAGAGTCTGTCTACAAAACATGAAGCATTTTTTCCTCTTTCAATCCTGGCAAAAAAAACCAAAAAAAATATCCACATACACCCTCCCCCAATAAGAACACAGTTCTGGAACCTTCAATTCTAAGCACTAATCAACTGTAAAACATTTCGGTCCCCCAAAAATGTATTTTAAATAAACTACACCTTCCAGTAATATTTGTAAATGAGTTTTATTTGTACACTGGAGTCTTTTCACATGCACCTCTAGTTTAAGGCAGTTTTTAATTGTTCTGTCTATGAAATTGTTTGATTTTAAATTCACATCTCCCATGTGTATTTTTTATACAAACACACACAATTCCTTCTAAGTAATCTACAGGAATCACAGTATGGGGTCAAAGATACCCATACAAAGTCAAAGCCAACACACAGTGCCGTAAGCATGGGAATGTTCCCTCTCTGCAGCTACTCATTTTACATACATGTATCTGACAGACATATCAAATATTTATACTCCTACTATTCAAAAAATTTACTAATAAAGTTTAATTTCAATATTATATTCTTCAAAATCACCCTGGTCCAGTTTAGTACTGAATTTGCCTTCCAGCTGTCATTTTTTTTTTTTACCAAACAGAAGCTCTACATCTTAAATATGTGGTCATAATTGACAAGCTACTTAATTAATATGTAGTCCTAGGAAAAAAATCAACTGTAAAATAAAAACAGTATGCTTCAGTGAATGCATCACCTAAAATTCTTATTAAAACATGCCATAAATACCATCAAGATTTTTTTCAGAAAGTTTGATTCTACCAAGTTTCCCATGTTTCTCAGTACTGCAGAAGAAAATGCGTGGAATTCACAGAAGTAGGTGACAAAAAAATACTGGTTTCAAAAGGATGTGAATTCAAACTTAACTGTGGTAATGTGTAGATCTTTTCACATGGATTAGTTGTAGAGGCTGAATACCAACACCAAACACTTCTAAAGTCCTAAATATGAGTAAAAACTATACACAGAGTAAAAGGATGCCCATCACTGAGCAGTGTTCCTGAGGAACAGCTGTCATCACAAGCTGCTTACACATGGATGTAGCTATCCAGCCATCCATAAGCCTACATTTTTTCATACCTATATGAGCAAAAGAACCATTTTTCTGTAGAGCCTTAAAACAATGGGGGGGGGGGGGAAACACACGGAGATTTTTTTCCTCTAGAAACATTTTTATGATTATACCACCAGACACTTGACAGAAGTGTTACTCTATACCATTACAGCAGTGGGCAACATTCCAGTCAAAACTACAATTAAACAAAAAGTCACTGTAACGATAAAGACATTTTTCTAACAATGACTTTTCAATAAACAATTTATAAAACCATGTAAAAATGTTTCTTCTGTGGTTCATAGCCAGGAAACATTCTAAACTCAATTAAAATACCAGCTTTACTGCACAACTGATATCTATTGTAATTTGGAACAGTGAAAAATAAAGCGGAAGGAGTTAAAGGATGGTCCATTTGCTCAGTGAACATTATGTGACTCGCATACAATCCTTAAGTTGTAGGTCACATGCACTAAGACATGTATTAGAATCTTATTAGCCATGCAAATATATTCAAAATTATGTTTATGAGAATACCTTACAGTAGAATGATGTGTAGTATAGAGTGAATACAGTAGAATGAATCTTTATGCTTCTCAGTGGAAATATAGGAAACTATTTACAGTCATCTAATTTTCCAGTAAGTTCTACATATCATGATTTAGCCTGTACTAGAGTATACATCCTGCAAAGGCATCACTTGGACATTAAACGGCAAAGAGTGTCTACTGTGCTCTGAAGTCTCCCCTTAACTGACAACAACTGCAATTGACCACTGACTACTGCAATTAAAAAGAAAGAAACTTACCACGGTCAATATGGAGGGGAAAGAAGAGCTTTCATAAAAAAAGCAAAACATACAAGACAATCAAGACAACAGAAAAAAATAATCCCGAGGCACAACTCGGACACACTTACATTTGCAGCATGACTTCGTTCAGAAACACACCATCCACTAGTGCCACATATTCTTCCAGGTTGGTCCCGTTTCCTCCAGCTAACGGTCCAAATGTCTTAACCTGAAACATAATCATCATCACCACCGTGACACTAACTCCACCTCATTCTCTGCCGCAAGGCATTTATCTTCAAACAATGAGCAAATAAATGAGCAACGGGTGAGGATAAAAAAAGAATGAAGGCTTACCCAGGTGACAAGAGGGCTGGACATGAACTGCTCCAAAAGGGGTGTGAATATTTCGTTCTCCATTTTACAAAAAAATGGTTAGCATCAAAGTAACTCCTCCGATGCAAAAAAAAAAAAATATAAGTCCTTCACTGTAGCAACTCTCTGCAACGCTCCAAGGATTTAGGTGGAGTAAGTGAACCCCATTTTCACCAGCAGAGAAGTCAATGTGCTGGTAGCTGGGATTTATCTTCTCCTTTCAAGAAAAAGACGCATCCGAGAGCCCATCTAGGCGTACTGCAGCTTTTCCATTGATGCCTCTCCCTCTCTACACACCGCAGGGGCAGAGGGAAGGGAGGCAAGGAGAGAAGGAGGCTGCCTCGCCACTGGGATTCTGCATCAGACAAAACAAAAAAGGAAGGAAGGAAAAATCCGCTTCAGCAGCTCCTCAGAAAGGAAGGGGAAAGCCCAGCACAACTCCGCAAGCTCATCCTGCCCCTTCCCCACGCGGAAAGAGCCCCCCTCACGGGCAGAGGGAGGCGGCCGCCGGCAGGGGCGATGGGCTGCTTTACACCAGTCCTCGTTTCCTCACCCCCTTCCCTTTGCCACCGGGCAGCGACGGGAGCGGCCCCCCCCCGCCGCTCCCAGCCCTGCCGCCCGCGTCCCGCTGCTCCCGAATAACGGCCTCAGCGCACCCAACAGCGCCGCATCACCCCTCCCTCCTCGCTTCACTGACGACTGGGTCCAGCCTATGGATCCCTCCGCGTTGCGGCACCCGCTGATCCCTCCGCCAGAGCGGGTCCCTTCCTCTTTCCTCCTACACCACCTCCCCCCAGATGGCAGCGCAATTAGAAAGGGGGCGGGGCCCGGAGGGGGAAACGGCTGCAAGGGCGCGGACACGGGGGAGGCGGCGGCCCGCTGGTGGGGGTGTGTGGTGGTGGTGGTGAGAGAGATGGGAATGGGATGGGGGAGGAGAGATGGGGATGGGGGGGGAGGAGAGATGGGGATGGGGGAAGCGAGAGATGGGGATGTGGGGGGAAGAGAGATGGGGATGTGGGGGGAAGAGAGATGGGGATGTGGTGGGGAGAGATGGGGATGGGGGGAGAGAGATGGGGATGTGAGGGGCAGAGAGATGGGGATGGGGGAGAGAGATGGGGATGGGGGAGAGAGAGATGGGGATGGGGGAGAGAGAGATGGGATGGGGGAGAGAGGTGGGGATGAGGGGGAGAGAGGTGGGGATGAGGGGGAGAGAGATGGGGATGAGGGAGAGAGAGATGGGGATGAGGGGGAGAGAGATGGGGATGAGGGGGAGAGAGATGGGGATGGGGGAGAGAGATGGGGATGGGGGAAAGAGATGGGAGGGGGAGAAGGGAAATGGGGGTAAGGGAGAAAGGCGAAGGGGATGGGACACGGGGAGGAACGACGGGGATGAGAACGAAGGGGATGGGGAGAAAGGGGGAGAAGGGATGGGGGAGATGGAGAGGGGGTAGGGGAAGGAACGCAATGGGAAGGGTACGTTGGGGGCAGAAGGGGGATGGGGACGAAGGGGATGGGGGGGGGAAGCAGCCTCTGCCTCGCAGCAGCGTGGGCTATAGGAGGATGAGGAGAGGGGGTCTGGCACACGCACATGTGCCCCCGGGGAGGCGGGATGGAGATGCCCTTCCTATTCCCCTCTGGGAATAAAAAGGTGTCGATGTGGAAAAACTCGTAATAAAGGGGGAAAAGAAAATGAGTGGGTAGGGGAGTCGCTAACGCCCTTGAAGAGAAAAATGGGCGATTAATCGCACTGTCCGCACCCCAACCACACGCCTTTCGGGGGAGGAGAGGGTTTTTCTGCTAAGGATGTGAAATCCAGGCACACCCGCGTTAACACAAAATGCAGCTTTCTGGAGGGATTTAGCAGGGGAAGGGGAGCGCAGGGAGGGGGGCGACCTGGTTACAGAACAGCAAATGACAAGCAATTTGCTTGCCTAAGCTATTGTCCTTAAGCCATCTCTTGGCACTTGTGTTTCAAATCTCAAATGCTGCACTGACATACAGGGCCGTATCTGCTTTCTAGATTATGTAGTTTATGGACAAAGCATTTCACAAAATCTCAAACTAAATCCAGCTTCTCTTCCATGTAGTATAAATTAAATTGCAGCAGCATTTTCCCAAATACCTGTATTTTTACATACAGTAAAAAAGAACCAACCAGAGACTCACAAAGCAGTGTGGTCAAAGTGACTGAAATTAAGTCCTTTTGAAAAACCTCAGAGTAACAGCTAAACATCACACATAAACAGATTAGGGCTTTTTTTAACCCAAATATTAGGTATCATATTTGTCCTAATGGTAAAAGATCAGGAAAATAAATTATGGACCTTGAAATATTAGTGTGCAATTCATATTCCAGGGATTTTTTTAAACAACGTTGCAGAATTAAATGATTTTGTTTCAATTCTCACAATTATAAGTTCTCAGCAAATTCCATGTTTCCCTCCTGAAAACAGATCTTCAGAGTGAACTCAAACTCCTGCTAAACAAAAGAAAGAAGAAAGAGCAAGGGGAGAATCCACAGTCTTGGATCTGAATAAGAATCTGGTGATCCATGGATGAAATAACTGCCAATAAACTACTAGCCCTTAAAAGCAACTACAAAAGCATTTTTGTAAAAGCCTAACTAACCAACTGCTAAGCTCCCTGTATCTGGCAACAGTCTATAATATGCAATTGTGCATGCAATACTATGGAACTTCCCTGGCTCATCAGTTTGTTTCTTGTGGGCTCTAATTAGGCAGTAATGACTTTGGCATAAAACAATTTCTAGGAATTAGAGACTGGCTAGAAGTTGATAGCCCATGTAGTTGTCATGTGTTAATACCACCAGCTGGCTCACGAGTTCCTGAAAAATATTATACTGAGATTTCATAACATTGAGAGAAAGATTTGATTAAACAGTTTTAGATGTTTTTACTTTCATCCACACCATCAGGTTTTGGTGCATCTTCAGCGTTGCTACTGGTCACTGTACCTGAAGAACAATCATTATATTTTAGATAAATATTGCATAATGTCTTTATGAAATACATTGTAAGTTGGTTTATCTCAGCTGATCTGCAATTCCCTATTAGAACTAGAGATTAGTACAAGAGAAAACTAAAATTTCAGAAAAAGTATCCAGAAGCAGTCATATGAGTTTTACTTTTGGCCTTTATTTTTTTCAGAGTGAGCCCTCAAAACCTGTGAAGCAGCTCTGTCATGTCTGTAGCTTAGATTTGGTCAAACCAAGTGTAAACATATTTACCTTATTTTCAGGCATACACAGACATCAATAAGAATAAATTGCTGTAAAGGTAGCTATTTACAATGCAGCAATAGCTAGAAGAAATCGACAAGCTAGAGGTCATTCAGATGCCTTTAGTGTTCATCACCTAGGCACCTGCACAGATAGGGACATCCTACTAGTGCAGCCAGGCTTGGCCGATTGTGTCTCTCCTGGATAAGCTCTCCCACTCGCTTGTGCTCAGCTGCACAGTGATGCATACTGGCTATTTAAAATGCAGGCATCGAAAAGGTGAGGCGACTCACCATAGGACAGGAAGCTCTCTACCTTTGATTGATGAGCCCAATTTGACAGGCATCCCTCAAAATTAATTAAAAAGTAGTAAATGTTTTTCTTTTGTGTTGTTTTTCTGATCCCAGAAGCTGAATATGGAAGGCTTCCATTTTTACTGTAGCTATCAAGAGTCTTCAGGAGCATTGATCTAGGAAATAGTTAGAAGTCATAGCTCTACTTCAAGTGGCAAGGCAAGATCACTATAACCTGTATCTTGTGATAGATATGGCTGCATAGTTTTATCATCTTATACCTGGGAAGACTCTAAACAGCAAGTTTACGACTAGACTTAACAGTAGTAAATCCAGGAACGTTTTTACTACACTTCAGTACCAGCTGAGGAAGTTGGCAACTGGAGTTGACTGACTCAGAAATAGAGAAGTCTGGTAGCAGGTGATTGCTTATGTCTCAAGTATGAGCCGACTGAAATCATCTTCCCTCCACTCCTTCACCCTCCGGGTGGAGCATCTGGATTCTCAGGTGTGTAGCAAGTGGATGCTCTGACCAGAACCATTTCCTCAACTGTCAAACCAGTGGGACCTCTAAGATGCTAAGAAGCCATCGTTGCTCCTTCCCTCATAACCCCAGCACTGTACACCTCCTTGAAAAAAATAAATAAATCATACTCTTAGCATTTGTATTTCATTAGTGTATATGGAGCTCCCCTAAATGGTATGAACCAATTTGAAATTATATCTCTTGGAAAGTAAAATACTGTATTTTGGCTATAATAGGACTGGTAATATAGTTTCAATGATTCTTCTACTTTGAAACAATAAAATGCCGAAACATTATTTATAAACTTAAGTTTTAATAGTTTTAACTATTCTAGGAATGCATATTCAGGAATAGTTTGGAACAAAAAAAAAATTATATTTATTAAAGTTTGCCAAAATGCACAGAGAGAACAACCTTGTTCATCATCTCCATTCTCTAGGACAGACCTATCAGTATTTAACCCAGTGTGGCCCACCACTTCTGAAAGAACAGCAATTAACCTTCTTATTTGAAGTGTAGTGTTCTTCTACAGACAAGGCATCCCCATCTCACTTCTACTGCATCTTATTTGGTACCACAAAAGATTCTACACAAGACACAGAAATTATAAGCAATCTGTGCCTACACCCCAGATCTGCAAGTTACCGAATTACTTCATGGTCTCACTTTAATTTGTATTTCTCATAGCATCACTTCCTATGCCTGTTGTGGCAAAAGAAAAATTGAAAAAGAATGATTAGAACACAAAGCGATGCCTCAAGTCTATGGATGGCAGGAAACTGTATACAGTCCCATTTACCTCATCAGATTTCTGGTCAGCCCTGCCCACAGTGAGCCAAGGGAGGGGACTGTTCTGGAAGATGAACGTAAACAATCTACCCATTTTTAGCTGATGCAAGAGGCAGTGGTTTTCTCTTCCTCTCCTACATAACCAAAGGAAAGAGTTGGCAGAGAGAAAGCGCTTGCTGCTGGTTTTGCCTACTGATCAGCACTGCCGGCTTGCAAAGCTTCTGCCTGGTCTCATGGAATTCCAGAAGAGAGCAAAGCAGGAGCCAAGCGTGGATGCTTGGGATCCACAGCAGGGCTATAACACTGCAGTCAAACCTACAATCTTCTGAATATGGGCTGACTTGACAGGACAGTGGAATCTGCAAGGTGATGACAAGCACGGTCACCTTCCCTGTCCAATGTTTGCTCCTGGAGAAACCAATGCTGTAGGAATAGACGTGGCAATAAAGGGAAGAGTAAGGAACACTGAAGTGTTGAATCTTTTTAAGTATCGCTAGGAACTCCCAAAAGCCCTACAAGCACAGTCATCTAAAAGTTACTTCTTGTTCCACAAGAGCTGAAAGCACGGGGAATCACTCTGTAGCATGAATAATGAAGTGGGAATTCCACAACAACTCTTGAAGATTTCTTCTCTGCTACTGCATCTGCCTTAGTGTGACCAAATTCCCCATCCACTTTAAGGGAACTTCCTGAGTAAGAACTGTAAGCAAACTTAGAATGAGAGTATTTTGAGTGAAAAATTAAGAACTTAGAATGAGAGTATTTTGAGTGAAAAATTAAGAACAAAACAGTAGAGGCTTGGGAGAAGTGGCTGTTGTCCATTAAAATTTTTTGGTTTTTACAGATTCCAGACATTTTACAGTTTATGTGCCATTATACCAAATAGGAAGAAATAAGTGACAGCAGACAAGGAATATCCTGTATGGATATCTGTGATCCAGAACACTACTCTGCATCAACATCCATACAAATGCATTAACATTTTCTGTCAGGCAGAATACTAGAATACATTACAAGAACAGGTTTTTATAATTTCCAGCCATGCTTTACATATCCACAACAATCTGGCTCCTTTTTAGCCGTGTGGATATTAAACTCATCATTTTCAATTGAATTACAATTAAAAGTACAATCTGGCAGATTCACACAAATCTAGCAGTTACTTCCAATAATATTTTTTGTTATTAAAAATGGACAATGACTTGGTAAGTTGTAACTTTAAATACTTAACTATGTTTTCTTTTAAATACACTGCATCTAAAATGCAAGAGAAGTCAATGCAGTATATAGAACTGCAACAGCAGAGCCAGATTCTAACTCCTACTGTATCACTGAATTGCACATTAGACAAGTCTTAATTTACTTGAAGAATTACACTGGTACTTAAACTGTGAAACAGTTGGTGACAGCATTGTATTTAATACTGCTGTTCCTCTGAAGAGGGAGGTGCTTACAGCTTTTTGTTCCTTTTCAACCAGCGGGACTGGCAGGAAGGATGTTACTGTGGCAAGTCAGCTGATGTGATCAAAAATAAACAGCTAAGTAACTAGTATCTCAGTTTTTAAACTGAGTAGCCATTCCTAAATATTTCCACAGGCTTTGACTTAAGAGAATGTCCTACAAATACCACCTTACCAAAAAAATATTTGAAGTTGGTATTAAAATTTGTATACTTTTCCTACTTAACATCAAAAAAATAAAATTATCTGCATTTCTCACTTCCACCTGCTAACAAGATCGTCTACTAATGTTGCCTATGAACTTCCTTCTGTTATTTGCTGCATACAAAGAAAACGTGGTTTTTTTTTTTTTAAAGCAAGCCTTCAACATTACAGCAGGAACAGCAGTCATCTAGGACAATGGCTTTGGTAGTAACTTCTGCTGTGGCCAGTGGAGTGAGACTGAGGAAAAGCTCTTGCTGACACGCCTTCTGTCAAATAAGTTCCTGCCAGTATGAGTAGTGTTTCTTACAAACTGGGTCAGAAAGATGAATGATAGGGCACGCTCTGCATTTCCTCTGACATGGAGTGAAGTGCAGCCCTGTCTGCTAATTGTCAGCAGTTACAGCTAGCTGTGCGTATGCAGATAGGTGGCTGGAGAAGCAAGGCGCGGAGAATTGCATCAATAGCATGATGCCATCTTAGATCCCTAACATACAGAAACGGTGAGCTGATTTTCTTCTCTAGCATTTTCCTTCAGTACAGAGCACTCTTGCCATTCATCTTAACAAAACAGAAGAGGTTCTGTTTCCCCTGCGAAAGACTTGTTGCCTACTCCAACTCCAGTTGCCTCTATTTTATTTTATTATGAAATTAAGTTTGGTTTGCTTCACACGATACCACATCACTGGTAATTGCCTCCCTGTCCTTTGCCACAGACTCTTGCTGGTGCCTCCCTACTTTCATTGATGTTTTTGCAGTCTTGATGTCACTTGACCCCAAGTAGCTTGGGCAATGCTGGCATGAAACCCATATTTATCAGCTCAACAGAGCTTATTAGCTTCTATTTCACACAGCGCCCTGCATCACCTTTGTTCCTAGCATGTCTCATTAGAGAGGCATTCCTCACCAGCTGGAGATGGTGCTTAAGATCTTCCCAAGGTCAGTCAATAATGAACTGGACAAAGCATATTTCTGTGTTTGAGATTCAGTTTGCGTACATGGACTTAGTTATGCTCACAAGAAGAATGAAAAATACCCAGCAGTAAGGGTATAATTGTAGTAGAATCATTTCTGTTCAAATCTCTGTTCTTCTGAGCTTCCTCCCTCAGGATTATCTATTCATTTTCATGTCTGGTTTTACCCCTGGTTATTTGTCAAATTATTTACGTCTGAAAACAGCTTTTCCTTCTATGAAATACTGGTGAAACAATTAAAAGCTTTTAAGAAATCCATATTTTGCCTTTGGGAAAATCCTTCTACAAGCTTGCAGAGCAAGAAAAGAGAAGTTATTATTTTAAATCATTACATTAAAAAGACTGATATTAAAACATTTGAACTAATTAATAGAAAAATAAAGGTCAAGAAAAATAACTAATACAGAACAGAAAATGGTAATTACCCTTACTAGATAGCATTCCCGATTAAGCTTCTTGCAAGTGTGTGCATCAGGAGCCACTTAAAACTGGGAACAGCCTACTCATTCACACCTCTTTCAGAGGCCACAGTTAACTGTAAGACCCCTTTGTTTGCATTATGTCCAGATGGTTCAATTCGTCGTGATGCCATTTTAATTGGTAATTCAATTTAATTGGAGATGAACAAAAAATTGGAATTTTTATTCCTGTTCTATCCCTGGAAAATATGCCATAAAGGTTTGTAAAGGCTGCTCAAAATTCCACAGCATTGATTCAGAGCAGGTTTCGTGGATCACAGTAAACACAAGGGCTGTTTTCAGTAGCACACAATTACCGGCACATTCATATAATCTTCTCTTCTATTACATGTACTGAGTGAGCTAATGGTGTATAGTAGCAATGCCCAAATTTCTATGGTCTATTAGAAGTAATCTTGATACGGAACTCCAAGGTACCTATTACACATACAATCATGGTGTGATAGCTACCATTATACTAAATGGAAAACTTATGTTACACAGAAGCAATTAAAATAGTGGCCACTATCATGCATTAATAAATCTGAACTCCTTAGCCATTGCACTGTCTCTTATTTTCTTATATTTTTACCCTGCCATTTTTTTACCCTGTTTTAAGTTTTTAATCAAGTATTTTTCTATGACAGCTAAGTTTTCTTCTGCTAAAACCTACAGCGCTAATTTGGTTTTGTTTAGGGTTTTCTGAACTTCTGTCATATGAACAGCTATTGCCTGTGTACTTCTCTCCAGTGTGTAAATATCTTCGTTTGCTGGATTCTTCTTGCCAGCTTCATATACCTAAAAATTGCTGGGTTTTTTTCCCTAAGATGGTCACACAATACCAAAGTTTAGACTTTTACATACCACTCTGTAACAAAATTACTGACATTGTCTAGGTTAAAGGTATAGCATAGCATACTGGTGGCTTGAAGGGGTCAAAGGATGGTTTGGCAAGAGAGTAATTTTCTCGTCTAATTTCAGGCTCATATTGAGATGTCAGATTTTCTTTTTTTTTTTTTTAATCTATTATGAAGCTATTTCACACACTACTGATTTTTTAATAGTTAGATTAATAAACAATCTGCTAAAATTATTTTGCTTCTTTTTTTTTTAACCTGGGTAAGATTAGAATTCAGATTTGCATGTATTGGTCTTGACTCCAGCTTGATAATTCTCATGTGGGCCAGAAAGGGTTTATTTTTGCTCTAAGATTATTACTTTTAAACATTTGTAGCAGGTCAAAAAATGTATAAAATATTAACCATAAGTAGGAGAATATCATAGTTCTTTTCAGAGTTTGGTTGTTTGTTTGTTTTTTTCCCCAGAAATTGCTATACTAACATAATGACTAGTTTGAAATTTATTCCTTGCAATTCCTTTCTGTTACTATGACCTGTAGGATATTTTTGATCATAAAATCAGTCCACCTTAACAGTCTACCTTAAAAAGATGAGATTATTCAGCTTGTTCGGTCTGTATCTCTGTAAAAGGAAAACACCTTAACAAAGAATGGTTTGTTGCTGACCTGCAGCTGGTTATGGTATTTCATCTGAAAGCCTATTTAAGTCCTTAATGGTAACATTTATTCCCTCTCCCTCAGAGGAGTATTTTACAAACAAAATTAATTAACAAACGAGGACAGCCAATTTTGTGCTATAGTTGAGGCTGACAGTCACCCAAAAGGGGTGTTGGCACTAATAATAATGATTATCACCAAGTATCAAGAGGTCTCCTGACTCTGATGAGATCTCTGCTGGAGCTTTCATCCTAGGGTGATGCATGTGGAGCACAGCAGAACCCAGAGCATCTGGCAGAAAAGCAGAAGCTGTTACAGAAGGCACGGGTACTAATAGTGGAAATATCCTACAAGTAACCTCTGACTCAAATTAACAGCATCTGAACCCTTGATACTTCACCCATTTTATCCATAGTTCCATTAAAATGATGACTGACACGTCTCCAGCTTGTCAGGTTTTTTTAATGTTTCAGGGTGGATATACAGTCCTGCAAATGATTCAGATTGACTTGGCTTCATAACTGCTCTGAGCTCAGAGCTTTTGCTCCATCGAGTTCTTTCTTTTACTGCTTCTGTCTTGTCTTGATGCAGTTAAGTGGAAGCATAGAGCAGTGAAGGATTAGAAGTACTGTAGTTTCCTTTATAGCAAAGTGGACTGTGTTTAAGAAATTAGTCAGGCATTTAGGAACTGCTAATCCTTTTTGTGAAGAATACAAGGCTTGTTTCTTTTAAGGAATTTCTCATTCAAGGGCCTACGATGTAGTTCTGGTTTACCTCCTAAATGCTTTGCTAGCAAGGCAATGATAAAAAAATGTAAAAATAGGGATTTAATGTAATTTTCTTTCCTTACTGCCAGTTTTTCTTGGGCTGTTTTGTGAGGGCATTGTTATGATAGATAACATCATATTTATATGTCTGCTTTTTGAAGAACTAATTATTATCCCAGTGCTTAATAACAATGATAATAAACAGAAATTCAACTGTTTGAGAGGCAGTAAAAGAAGATTAACAGCATTCGGGTTTATAAATAAATTGCAGCTCAATTATCATAGATTTGGGAAACTGACATCAAGCAGGAAGCTTCCTCTAAATTACCAAATAAATTCATCCCATAAGTATCCCATTTTTCATTGTCACTATGGGTCTACTCAATTTATGTATCCTAGTCTGTAACAGCAGGAAATCCCCAGTGTCACATACAGTGACAGCTGATTTTCTGGAATAAGAAAAAAAATGGGTAAGTCAAATAAATACCAAATTTCTCGATAAGCCTCATTCCTAATATGATGCCATTTTAAGTGGAAGTCAGACTTCTGGCTGTAGACATTATATAACTCGATTTAGTTTCTATCAGGATTATAGAACTGAAGACCCTTTACCTTATGTAACGCTGATTTTAGCTTATTTTATCTGTGACTTGAAAGTCATTCTAGAAGCTCCTTAAGCTTTTTCGTCAATGCACCACAAAGGAAAAAAATCAAGCTGAAACTGCACTTACTCCGTATTGTGCTTAATTCAACAGTGCCCCCGTGAGGAGACTTCTAAAATACGCATAGGAGTAGACTGCTTGAGGATGGTTGTTCAACCAGAAAGTAAAGTAATCATAGAATAGTTTGGGTTGAAAGGGACTTTAAAGATCATCTAGTTCCAATCCCTCTGCGATTAGCAGGGACATGTCCCACAAACAAAGCAAAATATAGTACTTTTATCTACAAATAGGGCCCCAGAAAGTCGCACACATTTATGATGCTTGTACAGATTTTCTGTTAGCTAATGTAGATGCAAACAAGCCCTGTTGCCTCCAAACCTCACTGTAATTTTGGTTATACCTAAAAACCCATAACTGAATTGTAGCATCCAACTACAGAACAAATTATGCAATTTTGTGTTGAAGATGAGACTTTTAGGACCATTAAAATAGACAAAGTTCTCAGACTCATCCCTCTGTGATCCCAAATTTTTCAGACAATTACATTGCAGGACCTATACGCCTTCTATTTCAGCCTGCTAAGTGCTGATGAGGCACTCGTTTGCCTCAGGGTACATCTACCTGCAGAGCTCAAGTGTGCCTGCAGCTCAAAGTTCTGTCCAAACTGGAAATCAATTAAAAACATTAGCTGCAGAGCTATAGTAACTCAGGATTCATCTGCTGCACGTTTACCGAGAGCCTCTAGTGGGTTTGCACAGCAATTTCTATTCTTATCTGAGCAGACTCATTTAAACGCGTCTTAGCACATCTACACAAGCTATTACCACATTTCCAAATAACTACATATATTAGTTATTAATTTATTAACTAATATTAACTAATATTTCTTAACTAATATTAACTAATATTAATAACTAGTTATTAATATTAACTAATATTTATATATTAGTTATTACATATATTACATATACTATTAGAGGAATACAGGAAATAATAATTGACAACAATGATTTTTCCCCACCACTTTGAATGTTTGCCATGCTATGACCTAAAGATGAGGAAAAACCTAAGAAGCACCCTAAAGTGCCAGCCTCCCAAAAGCAATGCTCTTTCTAAAATAGGAAGAAAAATAAGTCTTACAAATACTGAACAAAAAATAACAATGCTGGTTTGCAGTAAAGACCAACGTAAGAATGCTTTGCTTCAATTGGTGAGAATGGGAAAAAAATTCTGAAATTTGGACAAATAAGGATTTCAGAAATAAAAGGGCAAGATGTGTTATTGTACACCAGATTATTAGAAGAAAAGGAGAAAGTACACTAAACCAAAAGTTTCCTGACATTGGAAAAATACAAGAGGAACAGCATATGAGAAATTCCTCCCCCAAAAAATTTATTAAGAAAAATGCTGATTTTAAAATTAAGAGTTGCTTCTGTTGCAAGGTGTGCCCACACAGTGGAATGGAACTAATTGTACTGAGGTCAGTTACTACTTATTGCAATGATCTGCACCCATATGATGCAAATCTTAGTTTGCAGCAAGATAACACATATTTGCTTCTGTTAGAAGGTAGTTATTTGATGGCACAGTAAGTTAGCCCTAATGTTCGTATAGATGCCTCGGAGCTATATGTTATTTTGAAGTCCTCCAGATGCTTCACCACACAACTTGCTTTCACACAAAACCATGCAGTTTGTTCATGTGATCTAGGGTCAGGACTAGAGCTCCACCATCCTTGGTACTTACAGGACTCTCATTAGACTCATGTATTAGAAAGCCTTATGCAAGAGATTGCCTGAGCCCTGAAGGAGAAGCAACATGCTGAAGTAGATCCTGATAACAAATCTTTCAGCCCTTTTATCTGCCAGCTATCCGTTTCCATGTGTACCCAGAGATCCAGTCCTGCAATCGAGACCTTCACTTGTTGGTGTTAATGTTGTGACTCATTACACTTGCCATTGCTGTATGACCTTATCATTACACTTTATTATACAGACTCAATATGTACCTTAAAAAAAATATATCTGATCCTAGCATATTGGGTGGATCACAGAATCATAGAATGGTTTGGATTGGAAGGGACCACGAAGGTAATCTAGTCCAACCCCCCTGCAGTGAGCAGGGTAGATGTGATTTTTCCTCCTGTAATCAGGCACACAGAAGCGGCCACCACAAAGGACTGTTTAGAATCAGTCTTGCCCTGTGTACCTCAAGTCATCTGCTCATAACCAAACAAAACATCATTCAGCCTGTCACAAACCATCACCCTATTTTTTTGAGCTCCCTGTCCTGATTTCTTAGTGTCAGATCTACTCACTCACATATTCAGTGGTGAATGCACAGAAAGAGTGGCACAAAACTCATCTCTATAGTCTTCTGGGTTAAATAGTACCTTATCCTCAAAGACTTACTTGGTCACCATGCCATCCTTTCACATTGGTTCAGCTTCAGTTTGTCACTGTGGAAGTAATTCTCTTTCCCATTCATTATGTGCTTTGGCATCCTGGAATTACAAATGAAAATTCTACCACAGAAAGCGTTCACTGGGTATATAGGGAGGAGGTAAACATTTTGTGAAGATCAGTTTGAATCACTCCATGTTACAGATTGGTATAGGGCACAAAACACCACATGAGGCCTTTTGGAGACATTTTCCAAGTAAAAAGCATTGCATTTCATCTTCACAAAAGCTTTCAAGACACATTTTTCTCATATAAAATTATTCTGGCACAAAAATGCATACAAACAGCAAGGAGCCAATAATATTAATACCAAACATGCTTAAACCGTATTTATTTCACTGAAAACCATGTGTATTTCTGCAGGGAATGTAAAATTGAATTTTAAGTACAGGAAGTACTCTATTACTGCTCTGGCACTACAACACAGAGTTGCTTTGTTGTTTGCTCTAAAATAGTAAGCTAAGCTTGTCCAGCCAAGTAAAGTCTTAGGAAGGAGTCTTCTGATCTGTAGCACTGAAAGGGATCTTGCTGGTCTCTTGTCAGTTTTCCTATATAAGCACTTTTTCTGCTTTATCACACTGAACACATTACCAGCATTAGGACTCCCAGCAGCGTCTCAAATACAATTTCTAACCTCCTCCCAGCCCTTGTCATCCAACTCTCCTCATGGCCTAAAGTCCTGCCAGGATCTCTGGAAGAGTGCAAAAGCATGGATTAGCTTCACTCCATGAGCCTCAAAGCCCTACTTGCCAGTACCATAATACGCAAAACAGCAGAAATCATAAAACCTTGCAGAGAGCCAACTCCTACAGCCACTCATAGCAAATATCTTAAGAAAAAATACTGAGCTCTGAGGCACCTTGTGTGTGGCAGCATTGCAGTATTGGGAACTGACTAAGAAAACATCATAAGCACGTCATTCCCCACCACCAACCCCTGCCTAAATCCCCAGATCAAGCAAACTATAAGCCTGGTCTTAGAAGATCCTCAAAGCATCTTCATATTTGGAATAGCAGCTTATCTCAAAGACTGTCCAACTGGCCTTTCTACTTACAGGTCTACAAACCAAAAACTAGTTGCTTACCTCTGATCCCTTCAGCTGAAAAGCAGGGCGGCTTTCAGTCTTCTACCCCTCAAGAAGTAGAACTAAGACTAGGAAGAAAAGGACACAGCAATAAACTTTATGCATAGAGAACCTCACACTGTCTGCCTTGCATTGTTAACACTAATTTGAAATCACTGATTTTAGTACCACTCAACTTCACTTCCCATCTTTGTTTTCTACAGAATCTAAACAGCCTGCTTGTTCACACCTTTGTAAAGAGTAAGAGCACTTGCCATACTTAGAAGTGTAATAAGGTTAAAAAAGCATGAGTAAGGCATACACTGGGTGAGATAAGTCCTATGCAATGACAGCATAGCTCCCAGCTTTGAGTTCTACTGTGAGGCAATCCATGATATAGCCACTAAATAACCCACAAATTTACACACAGCATCACTTGAAGAACACTGAAGACCATAGTTTCCAAATTGGTTTTTTTTTTTCTTTTAAATCATACCATTAAAGCTCAAGTAAAAATCCCATACCTTGAATACAGAGTCCACAAATTTAAACTACTTAATAAGTAACTCATGGTGCTTTCATAGAAATCAACTATGAAAAATTACACAAAGCTTAATGAAAACCATGCATGCACTGGAATTCAACACTCAGTCTTATTCTTCGCATAGGAATGCAAACAGCTCTGCTTATGCTACTATCATTTGGTCTGTTTAGAAATTGTGAAAGGCTGCACTCTTCATATCCCTGCTCTGCTTTATTGCGCCTTCCTATTTTCACACATACTGGTATGGCAGTTGCATCCAGATACTCGGGGAAATGCAGCTCAGCAGCTCCTGGTCATGTACAGCACAGCCTCACCCCTCACTCTATTCCAAATGGAGCCTCTGGTATAAGCCTGACCAGGCAGTACACCTTAGCAGAGAGTACGAAGGAAACGTCAGAGGAAGAGTGAAGTAACAACACAATTATTCTTCATAGTGCTCTCTATAGTAGTAAATTTTTTCCAATGATGCTAGAATCAAATCATTCCCCGCACCTGCTTTTGTTTGTGGGCTGTAGTGTTGGCCAGCGCAAAGTAACAGTGTACAAATTGAGATGACCAACTAAAAAATGAGCAGAAAACTAGAAATAGGAATACTGGCTCCATCTACTGTCTTATGCAACTGGAGAGCCCCCTTAAAAGCCTTATTGACCAGTGCCCATCAAACCTCCAAGCTTTGATGGGATGAGAGCCAATGTGATGCTGTGCTGAGTTTGTAATTTATGAGCTTGGCTCAGATCTCCAGAAAAGTCACCCTGACACTATCGAGTCACCATGAGCTTCCATGTGGTTTAAGCACAACTGATGAGCTGCCATGGGTAGAACATTAATCATCAGCGTGGAATCTCTGCTACACCTGGAAAATACATAACACAGTGGCAAAAGTGAAGTTGTGCTCCCTGGTGTACATAATTTGCTAAGGTGATTTGTGTAATTCTTCCAATATCTGACTATCTACAAGTTCTACACATCTGAAAACTATGAAACAGGACAGACGGTGTTCTATACAAAACACTTCCATCTGTATCTCCACTGAAATATTTCTTTCTTGTATATCCAATTGATTTTTCTGTTTCAGAAATATAAAGCACAGTTTCTGTGTAGTACTCTACAATGTGTTGTCTTTTTTGTTTTTCCTGACTTGTATAATTAAAAATACAATGCGATTAGCAAGGTTCTTGGGTGCAACTGAAATATATGGATATTAAAAATCATAAATGCAAACTCTACTCAGGTTCTTCCAAAGAGCCCCCAGAACCAGAACTTTTGTCTGTGCAGTATTGAATGCCTTTTTGAAAGCAAAGCTCTGTGGTGAGATTAAATGACTCAAAAGAAACTCATCTCCCTAACCATTGCCTACAAGATTCATTTTTGCACTGCACAGACTACAAAAGTCCAAGACTGGGCAGCCTGCGGATCTATTCTACTCTCACTCTTTGTATATCCTCAGATAACATTTCAGTAATCTTAACACTGAGCAGCCTTTTTAAGGGAAGTTCTAAAAATAAATTAGAGTGCACATTGCCTAAAGTGTTAAAAATTGAAGAGAAATTGAAATTAGCTGGTATGTAATAGAAGTCTTTCTGCTTAGCTTGCCAGACACTTGGCTGAAGATTTAGAGATTCAGAAGAAGGATCTGGGACTTGTATAGAAAGCTTTACAACCTCAAAAACAGACAAGACATTTCCCAGAAGTCCACATACAGCTTCTAGGGCTATGACATTTTTTTTTAACTGTTATTATCATGGACTTGTGGCAGTCATGTTCCCTGGCCTTTTCCTGTTCTTATTCTGCAATAAGAAAAATGCCCTGGCACCTGGCAATTTATTTCTGCAATCTGTAGATTAGAACATGGGACAGAGTGAAAGTTAAATCAACTTAGATCAATATATCTTCTCTTAAGGCATTTATGAGCATAAATTTTCCAGTTAGGCAGAAATCAAAACCAGGGTCATGCTTCTGTCAATTTTGAAGGAGTGTAAATATTACCATAAGGTCAGTAAGGGCAGACTATGACCAAAGCTAAAGCTGTATTATTTATTAATTTGGTCCAACAACATAAAATCAGTAGATATAGGTGCTGAAAATACCATATATGCAGTTTAGGTGTTTTAGCTAAAAGTCATTTTAGGCTGGTTCCCCTGAATCAGCCCATGCGCACATGGTTCCAAGCTGGCCCATGGACCAGCCACTATTTTGGAACTTTTTAGAAAGGGATGTGTATTTGGTGCTCACCTGTGACAAACTTTCCGTCAGACTAAACGAAATCCACATCTAATAACTAAACAGCCTGGAAATTCACTTCAAAACTATAATAATGCTCCAAACCCAAACACTTACACAGATCACTGTGTAAAAGACATCTTAATGTGCATCATACGGGTCTGACAGACACAAGAATAAAACTGTACAGAAGTGTGTATTTTTCCCCCTCTGAGAAAAAAAAATAATTCTGGCACAGTCCGTCACTAAGCTTGTAGCCTCCATTACTATAGAATCATGGAATCATTAAGGCAGGAAAATACCTTCAAGATCATCATAGAATCATAAAATAGTTCGGGTTGGAAGGGACCTTAAAGATCATCTAGTTCCAGCCCCCCTGCCATGGGTAGACCAATACCACTGTGCCTACCAAATCAAGTCACAAAGTACCATGTTTACACACTTTTTCAACATCTCCAGGGATGGGGACTCCACCACTTCCCTGGGCAGCCCATTCCACTGCTTCACCACTCCTTCAGTTGATTTTTTTTTTTTTCTAATACCCAATCTAAACCTCCCTGGCACAACTCCCTTTCTGCTCCAATCTACCTAGTTGCAGAGCAGCAAAGAACAGCTCACTTCAAGATACGTGAATGATGGCTATTTTTAACACAGAATGAAGCCTAAAACCCCATGTACAGCATATTTAGCTTGTAAGTATAAAGCCATTCTGAATATTTCATAAGGAATAATACTGTGTTTGTGAGGTAACATATTTGCAAAAAGCTTTCATGATACCAGTGAACAAAAGTCGCAGTAGACTTGTTTAGATTTTTACTTCAGATGAATCCACAATACAAAATAAATATGGCAAGCAGCAGAAGTGGGGCTACTCCAGAGGAGCCTGGGACAGGAACAACACAGATCTTATCAACCAGGGTACAGTCATGCAGCAGCCAAGTAAGGCAAAGTTGGTTATAGTAACAGGGGCTGTCACCCAAAAAAAAGCCACAGATGAAGCAAGATAACAAGCAGAAACAGAAAGCAGAAGCAGAAAGAGACTGAAATACACACAAATCTGCCAAAAGCAGAGCTGAAGCAAGCTCAAATAGGGCTGCTAGGCCAATGAGCTGGGGCAGTAGTGGGAGGAGTGAAGAGCTGGGAGGGGGATTAAGGAGCACCCAGGGTCCTAGCAATAGGAAACCAATCAGCTGAAACCAATTTTATATAATGTGAAATATATTTAACTCTAGAAGTTGCTTGGCAACTCCTAAATACAAAATTAGAATGTATGCCCCATTATTTCCTCGATGATGGGTAAATAAAAGATACTAACATCCTGAGAAAGTAATCTATATAGGAACATCTTCGATTTTATCTTTAGTTAAAAGAAGAATTTGATTTCTGACTTCAAACAAGAATTCTAGTCTGAAAAATATGTTAAAATATGTTTTAATATTTTATCTTAAGACTACTTCAGCTAGAGTTACATATATGTTTGCAATACGCTAAATTAGCAAGTTTGCTAATGTCACAAGTTAACCATCATAATCTGACAGAGTAAATACTAAATTATATTGAACCACTATACTGTGCTATATCCAAAGACCCTTGATCTATAACTCTGGTGGCGAAAATGTGTTACAAATAAATCTATATATACAGTTGCTATGTAAGCTCAGGATTCTTATTTTATTTTTTATTCAAACGAGCAGAATAGTTTGAGTTCCCTGGGACAGTACCATCCTGCTTCCACTAGATTTGGGATGTACCTGTGATTTTTCAGGGCCTGAATTCCCAGAGGCTACTGCCATCCTATTTTAAACTTAAAATCTTTTTATAAAATCACAGATATGTGTGTACTCAGGATTTATGATCAAATTTAAGGGAAAGTGGGAAAATTCCATTCAGAGCTACCTTCAGAGCCCTTGACTGTAACCCATTACACAATGATCCATCTAATCTAATTATACTGATCATACAAAATCGCTGGTGAGACTGAAATATAGTATCATCTCATAGAGAAGTTCTACTTATTTAGACTGCTATTTCACGTAGGCATGGAGCGAAATACTACTACTAAATGTCAGAAAGTCCTTTAAGACCACTAGGTACCCCACTACATGCTACAAAACGTCTACTGACTATGGTAGTGTGGACACAGGAGATGTTTCCTCTCCTTGTTTAATACCAGTGCTTGCACCAGGCTGTGAGGCTTTTTGTTATTGGCAACAGCTACAACACTTTGTGGCATCAGCAACCATGTCCTGACAGCCTTCCTGGCTACAGCGGGACAACGGAAGACACTTCTGAACTCCAGAATGGCAGGGAAACTCTTCCACATGTCATCTAATGAAGGGTCATGCCTTAATTTGTAATTAAGAATGAAGAGTCACAAAGGAACATGTCCCAATTTTGCGAATGCCTGAGATCAGTTACTGAACAGTGAGACCAAGCGTAACCCTTGCAAGAAAGAGGTGCTGCTCACAAGAAGAAGACCTCAAAATACTTAGAACTATTACAACAGCAGTCAGCTTCAACTCAATATATTTCTGGAATTTAGACTTAGTCTCAGCCACGTTTACACACATTTTTAAACTTTTAGACTGGAATATTTCAATAGTATAAAGCAGTGAAAGTTTTAACCTTGGAATTTTTGCATGATTTAAAAATCAGTGGAGTGTTACAGCCACAGGGTGAACTACTCTTGTTCCATCCTTTGCTTCTGGCTGTAATTTCACCTGTGCCAGCTTCCACCCCTTCTTCCCCTCCAGTCCCATGGCTGCCAGCATCAGTCAGAAGAACCCTTTGACCACTCAGAGAAACATTTCTTAATTTTCCATTGAAACAACTAGAAGAGACTGATTGGTTTAATTGGTATCTTCAATTTAGATTAAACTTCAGCAAAGTTTTTCTTGCTTTAGGATGGTGTTTATTAACAAGTTCTTTTCTTATAGGAGATCCTATCTTAGTGGTAACACTCTGTTCCAAAGCTGTAGGAAAATGCTTTTCCTGATTTAGTCCAGGGACTTTGAACAGCCATACCTCAGATCTTTGGTAAAACCTAACTGTGTGGCTATTCACTATACGTGGATGGGTGTTTCCTGCTGGACTTTATCTTATATTGTATGAACAAGTACCAGATGAAAGTGAGAACCAGACCCTGGTAACCTGTGGTCTAAAGATTGCCATTTTGTAGTCCACACTTAGGGCTTCGCATCCTACCTCTCCTGGTTCAGTGAAACTCTCTACTTCAGAATGAAGGAGACAACAGCTTTTCCTGTTTGCTTTTTCCTTTTTAACTTGCTCATGGCTGCAGAACTCTGTGCCTGAAGAGGTTAGAACAACAATGCTCACAGGCTTCAAATCAAACCACAGAATTCACCTTGCCGTAGGTTGTCTTCCCTCAATAACAATCAGCTGAAATTGGACAGAAAAATCTAAATCATTACAAGGCTTTTCAGAATTCAAGATGTACAGACACCACAGAAAAATCAATGGAAAAAGCACTACAGCAATTACTAAAATGCTACTAAAATAGTCAATGTGTGGAGAAAATGCCTATGAAAGTACACATGTATATGTCAATAAATCCTATTTGTTATATAAGAAGAACAAAATCTGCTTTGGGAAAATGTATGAAATCAAATGTATTCATAGATTTCTGGATAAATGTATGTCTAAAGTGTGGTTTTTGGCTTGTTGCACGTATATAAATGAAAAAACTAAAAGATCGAAGAAACTAGTAATCTTGTACGTTTTAGTATCTGTGCACAAATAAAGTGCAAGCATTAGATGTTGGACATTAGGTGCTTCTAAGATTAGATCATTTTGCTAAGAAGCATTATTCTTATTATATAAAAAGCTTTAAAAATGAATGATAACAGCTCTTAAAAATAGAGTTGAGGGGTTATAGTCAGCAGGTTATTATTCTTAGTAATAAATCAGTCTGCTCATTTTAATAAAAATATTCAGCTGTCATTTTTATTAAAAAGGACAGTTGAAAAATATATTAAAATAGAACAGTGACTGTGTTAAAAACAGTTTTGTGTGTCTCTATTAAATTCTTCTTTTGGACTTATACACAGATTTAGTAGGGAGTAAGTAAGTAACTAAGGAGCTGAGTTGCTACTCCAAATGTCATGCTAATGGTGGAAACCAGTTTTGGTTCCCCTTGCAGCATCCCAACAATGGGAAGGTTGGGATAAGAAAGCATCAAAGGAGAACTTGTACCTATAACAAGGCTCTCATGTTGGCTTTCTCTGCCCTGGGACGAACAGAACGGTTTGCTGGACAGCACTATCTCTGAATATGTTTGGTATCCACCCTACTCTTGGAAGAGCAGTGCTGGGAATGACACCTGTATAAAACATTCAAGCCACAAGAAAAAATACGACCTTTATAAAATGAAAGAAAATGACCTAAATAGGAAGACCTTTAGAAATTCCTGCAGGAGTTCAATGTCCCTAAGGGGAGGAAAATTTAGATAACTCATGATTCCTTATTTGACTTCCAGCGATTCTTCAATGTGTTTGTGTTCCTTAGAACCATTTCACTGCTATTTTAGCTTTGACTAAAACATAATGGAGTCACTGAAGTATTTCACATTTGACAAAAATAGTCATCAATAAGTAACTGCAAACAAAACCAGACTGATTAGTATTTTAACTTTTGAGCTTTTATGCAAAAGTCACATTTAACTCTGCCTATTAGACTGCTGAATATTATTAGGGAAAAACAAAGAATATCCATGTATTAAATTAGGTGCCAGAGGCACATAGTGTTGTGCAAACTTACTGCTATTGTCAAACAGCTTAATTAAATATTTTATCTTAGGATTACTGAGTACAAAGCACTTTCCTAAGTGTGTGTCAAACTGCGCACATAACCCAGACACACACTTGCTAGAACACACTCAATTTCTTCCTGGTGAAAAATAAAGAATAAAAATATGAACTTACATTTTTAGTATATTTTGCATGTTCTATTGCATAGGGAAAAGAAAAAGAGATAATTAACAACACGTGTAAGGAATTGCCAGGGGATATGTGTGTTGACATTCATGTGAGACCTATGTATGATAAACAGGATACAGAGCTTTAGCTCTGACCATAACGTTTGCCTCATGAATCAAAATACATGTGAAAAGATAGTGTTTGGTAGATTTTTTTCTGCTGTTTTATATAAATACAGATTCTTTTGGAAGCACCGTAAAGCAAACTCACATGGTTTCTTTTTATCTCATAGTAAATATCTTGCAGCTGGCTGGTCAGGAATCGAATCTGGACTCAGTTCCTAGACAAAAGAAACGTGCTACTCTTTAGTAGTCCGGCTACTGACTTGGGGCTGCTTTTCTCTGGAGGAGCCAGATAGAAGATGAAGAGAAAGTGCATGCACAGAAGCACGTCAGCCTGAGCAAGTGAGCTTGGAGTCATAAGACTTAACCTTACACACTAATACTCCAGGGAGCCACCCCGCTGATGCGAGAAGCTCAGCCTGTTTTCCCATGACACATGCATAGGAATAAACGTTCTGGCCAGCAATTCACAGAATTCTTCATATTTTGCTGTGAAACCAACAGCTTAAAAATCTATGAACCACACAAATTTAGAGGCTTTAGCAAGTCACACTCCCAGCTTGAAACCTATTTAAAATTTTCTAAAGTAACACCGGAAAACATCACACTACTTTATTTATTTTAAATGCAGTGTATGATGTACCCATATTGTTACACAATACAATTACAGACAAATATACAATTACATTGTGTTTCCATAGCCCTTCCATTAAATTAAATAGCCCTATATTTGTGGGTCTAGTAGGAAAAATCTCTTTTATTGGAAGTTTTGAGGAACAAGTTGGACAAAAACATGTCAAGGACAGTCTAAGTATACCTTTGCTACACAGAAAAAGTGGAGCACACTACAGATTGTCAGGGTCCACTCTCACCCTTACAGGCCCACAGCTTCCATGAAGTAAAAGGCTTTTTGCAGTTTTCCGCATGATAGGTTGAGATCAGGGTTGCCTCTGAGGTCAGGTTTATGAAACAAATGGAATTTCTTTTCAGAGACAGAATTATTCCCTAAAAAAAATCCCTCACAAACTAAAATTTATAAAAACAATTTGGAAAAGTTGTATTAGGTTTGCTAAGGCGAAAATATTTACAGCTGTCACAGTTGTAAGAATATTTGCTAGATACTACAAATTGGATGGAAGAAGTAAAGCCTAACAAAAGAGTAGTAAGATGACTGTTTACTATAACTGTAAATCTAGGTATTTCGCCTTTGCCAATAGCCTCAAAATTGCTCAAAATCCACAAAATTATACATACTGAGAAGACTAAAAGGAATAAGTTAAAGATGTAAAGGTAAAAGGAAGATTAGGTGCAAAAGTAAAAGGAAAATTAGTTTTGACTGTCTGCAATAAACTAGAAATCAGGTGCATGGATATAACTTTTTCAAATACCAAAACTAACACAGATAACACCTGGCCCATCTATCCTATAACTATCCATTGGGCCTGAATATACACAATGGTGAAACAAAGACTGTGAAACAGTGCCTAATAAAAGAGGAGAGACTGAATTTTTTTTTTTTAATCCAAAGATAAGTAAATTGATAAATGCATATCAACTATGGCATTCACCAATAATGTCAGATATTTTCAAGAATTTGGAATTTCAGGCTAGTAACGTGTTGTAGGTGTAAGTGCAGACATAAAGGCAGCATAAGGCACGTCAGGATTCAATCAGAACAGTCAGCAGAAATGCTTTTCTCTTGATCTTAAGCTCTTTTTTCCAAGGCCATTTTTTCCAGAGGAAAATATTTACAAATTGTGCTGCTGCTATAGTTTTGTATTTTGATACCGGAGAGGAGTTATGCTGGCCCTACAATGCAGGCTTCGGTTACACAGTTAAGATTCAATTCTGTAAAATGGTCAGGGATTGACAAATTATGTTCAGATATAGGGCTATACTTGGACTGTAACTGTTCACTATTCCTGTTCTAAAGACATACGCAAAGCAAATACTTTATAAGCGTAAGTTTATACTTCATTAGGATTAAAAAAAAACCTTATAGGAGGCATTAATAAAGTAATAAAATTTATAGAGTAGCATATTCTTTACATACTTGTGGGAAATGAAAAAAATCTAGCTATTAGAGCAAGAATTATTTTATAGAAGTGAGACTGAAGAAAAGATACTTTGGGCTTTGCTGCATTATGCATAGGAGTGGGACCTACTGGAGATGAAGAGAATTGGATACTGACATAAAAAATTCAGCAACACGCGGGGACTGGAAAGGCCTGACAAAATTTGCTTGTCAGTATACCTATAAAGCAATGAACCAAGAGTATGTCAAAATGTCTGATACAGTAACTTGTGCAGAGAAGACATAACATTAAGCAATAATAGCTCTTTTGTGATTAAGACAGGAGAGCAATTCCTGCTCCATCTTTTCACAGAATCACAGAATCACAAGGTTCGAAAGGACCCACTGGATCATCGAGTCCAACCATTCCTAACACTCCCTAAACACACTAACTCCAATATTCCCCCTGACATCAAAGAACAGAACATAATAATAATGGGCAGTTTCCCATGAGGTGACAAAATGGTTTTGATTATAGTGGATAGTATTCCCTCCTATGCATTACTCTAGCAATTTTTCTTCTAAATATGATAAGATGCTTTAACTTTTATGCAACAAACAAAAAGTGAAAAATGAGATTACCCATGCTGAAAGGATAAGCAGATTTTTCTCAGCATTAGAGCTGTGCGTTATAGACATCTTAGCTGACACCAACAGACAAGCATATTGTCAGCAGAAGCAAGAAAGTCAGATGGCCTTGGCATGTCCCATAATACAGCTGCATGCACTGACAGATCCTGTATCATGCAAACAAAATTGGGTTTGCATTATGACCTCCTTATCACAAGTAATCTCAGTATTAATAGAGAAATCATGAGACTTTTAAGATTTCAAATTATTTCTGCTAAGTGATGCACCTACTGTGAGCTCTCTGATATGATGTACAAAAAACTTTGTGTCTTGCAATGCATGCTGTCCTTTTTGAGAAGTCATATCTGAATATTCGATGTTTAGTTCTCAAGCATACATTTCTGTTATAGGTTTTTCCCTACTTCATTCAAAGGAGGAAAAACATATAAGATGTCAGGATTTTCTGGTCTGAGCCCTGCCCGATTCCCTTCTCAAGTTTTCCAGTTTCATTCCATGTTGGGTATTTATTCCTTCTCTCTCGTGAAGTTGTCATCAGTGGGGATATGCCAGCACAGGGATGGGTGGACAGAAGGGACTGGTAAGGACTACAGGGGATGCAGCTGCACATCCTCCCACTTACTGAACACTTTTCGCATCCTTACGACCAGCGGGAGGGAATCCCTTACTCGTGGGCCATGTGAGACTACTGTGCTGCAGGGACTTCTCGTGCAAAACACAACTCACAAAACAATGCCATTAATTGTGCAACATAACAAGAAGTGGGCTTTAGAGAAAACAGAACAGATTTTGGAAAGATAACTAAGATATATAAGCAGAAAGCTTATATCTTATATAGAGCTAACATAAGCTGACGCAACAGAGTGACTTCCAGCAGCTACTGAACAAGCTTAAAACATATATTATATAGGTACTCCTGTATAATAATTCATGGCTGATTGCAAGAGGCAAACATACTTTACAATCATGTAAGCCCGAATCTGTAATTAAATGATGTAAGCAATCAAATTTGAGGAAGCTGTTCTACAGTAGATAAGTAATACATTCATACCACTAACAGTCTCAGACCACAGAGAAATGGAAGCACTGATGGTGTAAAGGGAGTTAAAGTGACCTGCAAAAGGAAAAAACTGAAGGCTTTCTAGTGCAGTATTAAAATTATCTAGTGCTTATTAAAATTATTACATTAAGCACAGATAATCAGGTATTTCTCTGCACTGAAGAGTATAGAATTGTTACCTTTGAGATGAAAATAAATGAATCTACACTCAGCACTGAATCTTTATGCAGGTAAAATCTCATTACTGTCTACCAGAGCTTCTTAAGCAACCGCAAGAGCAGAGCCTGAGGTAACTGGATTGAGCATTGTACCACTTGTCCTGCACTTGCATAAACCCCCCTCTAACAAGGACAGAGTTAAGGGAATAAATAGATTTAAGAGAGATTTGGGGTTTTCTTCTTACTTACTACTAACAAACAGAAGCAAAGCAAGCAGCCATCCAGCATCAGAAGGGAAACAGATTTCATAGAATCATACAATCATAGAACCATTAGGTTGGAAAAGACCTTTGAGATATTAAACTCCAACTGTTGTAGAGAGCAAAAAGGTCTCTCCCCAGCCTCCTCCTCTCCAGACTAAACAACTCCAGTTCCCTCAGCTGCTTCTTGTAACACTTATGCTCCAGCCCCTTCACCAGCTTTAACATAAGGAAACATTTAAACATTAGGAAAAAAAATTCAGTCTTTCTGCAGTGTAACAGGTGGGGACAATGACAGAAATTACAGTGATTTTAGTGGAGAAAAGGAATGAGTCCACAAGTATCAGCTGTAAGAAAGAATACCCAAGCAATTGAGTATTATTGTGAATCTTCTTACATCCTGCCTTGTAAATGATTTCCTAATTCTCTCACCTTAGGGTGTTTACGGAATAACTAAGTTACAAATTTCACTGAGGTATCTGTGCTCTTATGAAGGCCTGATGAGTAGTTTAACACTAGAAGTTCAGGTATCTGGAATCAGAGCACCAGGTACAACAGCTAGCAAAGAACACTGGAGTTACTGCTTGCTACACAGCCCCATAGCACTCTGTGCACCATGAAATACAGGTTAGCAAGATTTTTCCATTATCCTGGATCCTCCTCCACACCTTTATTGCTGTGTAAACCAAATACATAAAACGAAACTTTTACTGTACTGTAGAAGTGAGACTGACAGAAGAATTAGTAAATAAATGGGGATCTCTGGCATGCGGCCGCCTTATTCAGTCTAGAGAGGACAAGGCTCAGGGGAGACCATAAAGCAGCCTTCCAGTACTGAAAGGGGCTACAGGAGAGCTAGGAAGTGGGTCTTTATGAGGGAGTGCAGGGACAGGATGAGGGAAACAGTTTTAAGCTGAAAGAGGGGAGATTTAGATTAGATAGTAGGAAGAAATGTTTTCCTGTGAGGATGGTGAGACACTGGCACAGGTTGCTCAGAGAAGTGGTGGCTGCCCCATCCCTGGAGGTGTTCAAGGCCAGGTTGGATGAGGCTTTGAGCAGCCTGATCCAGTGGAATGTCTGTGCCCCTGGCGGGGGGTGGGGTGGGTTGGGTTGGAACTGGATGATTTTTAAGGTCCCTTCCAACCCAAACTATTCTATGATTCTGTTATTCTACATATGGTAGCTTTAAGGTCCCTTCCGACCCAAACCATTCCATGATTCCATTCTATGACAGGTGAGGTTTCTCAGGTTCTTGTCCCATCACATCCTCGTTATGTCTAAAGACAGGGACGGGATGCTCACGTGCTTCATCACTTTCACTTTGGGATTAGTAATGAACACTCAATATATCTTGGGACATACTGGGACATACCAAGACATCCCAAGGCAGCAGCTGCCTTCCCCCAACCCCTGTTCCACACAGCAGCCCCGTTCCCAGCTCCATACCCTGCAGTAGTCCTGCTTCCAGCCCCATTCATAGAATCATATAATGACCAGTTTGGAAAAGACCCCTCGGATCATTGAGTCCAACCATTCTTATCTGCCACTAAACCATGTCCCTGAGCACCTCATCTACCAGTCTTTTAAACACCTCCAGGGAAGGTGACGCAACCACCTCCCTGGGCAGCCTCTGCCATTGCCCTTTCAGTGAAAAATTTTTTCCTGATATCCAGCTTGAACTTCCCCTGGCGCAGCTTGAGGCCATTCCCCATTGTCCTGTCCCCTGTCACTCAGGACAAGAGGCCAGTTCCCTCCTCTCCACAACCTCCTTTCAGGTAGCTGTAGAGAGCACTGAGGTCTCCCCTCAGCCTCCTCTTCTCCAGGCTAAACAACCCCAGCTCTCTCAGCCGCTCCTCATAAGACTTGTTCTCCAGCCCCCTCACCAGCTTCGTTGGTCTTCTCTGGACACGCTCCAGACCCTCAACATCCTCCTTGGAGCGAGGGCCCAGAACTGAACACAGGATTCGAAGTGTGGTTTCACCAGCACAGGGGCAGAATAACCTCCCCGGACCTGCTCCAAGCTCCCCCGTAGCAGCCCCTTACCCCTCCCTGTGCCCCACTCCCAGCCCGGCTCCCCGCCAGCCCCGCCCCGTGACGCCCGCAGCCGCAGCCCGGGCGGAGCGCCTCCCGCCATGGCGGCAGGGGAGGAGGAGGGCGATGTGGAGTGGGTGGTGGACACCATCGCTGGCTTCCTGCGGGGGCCCGCCTGGTCCATCCCCATCCTGGAGTTCATGGAGCAGAAGTGCGAGGGTGAGCGGGAGTGGGCGTCTGTCTGTCTCTGTGCGTCTGTCTCTGTGTCTGTTTGTGTGTCTATGTGTGTGCGTGTGTGCGTGTGTGTGTCTGTGTCTCTGTGTGTGTATTTGTGTGCGTGTGTGCATGTGCATTTGTGTGTCTCTATGTGTGTGTTTTCCTGTCTCTGTGCACGTCTGTCTGTGTGTCTCTGTGTGTGTGCATGTGTCTGTGTGTGCATCTGTGTCTCTGTATCTGTGTACATGTGTGTCTCTGTGTGCACCTGTGTGTGTCTGTCACTGTGTCATTGTGTGTGCATGTGTCTCTGTCTCCGTCTGTGTGCACGCTTGTGCATGTGTGTCCGTGTCTGTGTCTGTGTGCGCGCTTGTGCATGTGTGTCTCTGTGTGTGTGCATATGCATGCGTGTCTCTGTCTCTGTGTGCACATGTGCATGTGTGTGGCTCTGTCTGTGTGCGCATGTGCATGTGTGGGTCTCTGTGTGTCTGTGTGTGTGTGCATGTGTGTCTCTGTGTCTGTCTGTGTGCATGTGTGTGTCTCTGTGTCTCTATGCGCACTTGTGCATGTGTCTGTGTGTGCACGTGTGCATGTGTGTCTGTGTATGTCTCTGTGTGTCTGTGTGTGCGCTTGTGCATGTGTGTGTCTCTGTGTCTGTGTGTGTGTACATGTGTGTCTCTTTGTGTGTCTCTGTGTGTGTCCCAGACTCACTCCTTCCCGGTCCCCTCGCCCACCACGGGGCAGGTGGCACTGGGAGGGGGATGAGGGTCTGCAAGCAGCAGCCTGGGCTTGTGGAATTGTGTGGGAAGTGGGCATTTGGGTCATGGAATTGTGCAGGAAGAGGGTTTTTGTGTGTCCCCACTGAAGGCTGCGCACAGCCATGGTCTGCCCTTTGCCACCGCTTTGGGGAGTGGGGTTCCTTACCCACTGCAAGCAGGTCTCTCCTTCAGCCGGCCGTGTTTCGGCACTTTGCCTTCATTAGCTCGTAGAGGGGATTATGGCATGAGCTTACGGTGTGACACCCAAGCGGGTTCCTCATCCTACTGCCTATAATACCCTGACGTGGCTGGAAAACGGGCTTTTTAATGCTGTTCCGTAGCAAGGTGTTTTCCCTTAAGAAATTGGACAACATAATTAAAATACTAATCTGTCCCACTGGCCAGACAGCTGGAAGGGTCAGAGGTGAATTCCTGCAGTTTTTGAACGTTAGCAGTTAAGAAGCCATACGTCAGTAACATGGAAGCAACTCTAGTTAAGTATCCTTTTCTTCCTCAAGAAAGAGCTGAGGGAACCATGCTCCCGGGAGACCTTAAAGCAGCCTTCCAATACTAAAAGGGGGCTACAGGAAAGCTATGAAGTGGGTTTTTGTCAGGGAGTGCAGGGATAGGATGAGGGGGACTGGTTTTAAGCTGAAAGAGGAAAGAGTTAGATTAGGTAGTAGGAAGAAATGTTTTCCTGTGAGGGTGATGAGGCACTGGCACAGGTTGCCCAGAGAAGTCGTGGCTGCCCCGTGCCTGGAGATGTTAAAGACCAGGCTGGATGGGGCCTTCAGCAAACTGACATAGGTGAAGGTGTCCCTGCCTGTGGCAGGGGGTTTGGAACTGGATGTTCTTTAAGGTTCCTTCCAACCCAAACCATTATATGCTTTAATAATTTCAGGAATGCACTAGGTAAACTGGAAATACAGGCAGTGAGAGGGGGGGCTGGGATAGACCTGTAGCTCTGTGTAAAGGAGCCTGAGGAGACCCATACAGGTGTACATATGGAGTGAGGAAAGGAGGAAATAGAATTTCTGCTGTAGAGATTTGGAAAAATTAGTTCTGTTACTTGCAGAACAAGTTTTCTGCTGCCAAAGAACACCTGGATCCTTATGGTAGGAAAACAATTACAGTTTGGGCAAATCTGAGAGCGTTGCCTAAGTCCTTTAGGAAAAACGAAGCTTAATTTTGTGATTATTGAGACAAAAAAGAGTGTTTGAGAACTTGATGGCTGGTGATCCTGCCTGCAGGCACACACACAGGAGAAGTATTAAAGTTGCTGTGGAATGGTGTAGGATAATTTTCTGTGGGTACTATGAAAAAATCTGTTCCTTTAGTATTACTTGACAGGACAAAGGGTTCATTAACAATTTTAACTGAAGTAATGAAACTGAGGCATCCAAATACATTTTCTAGGGGCTTACTAACATCAAGCTCCAAGTAGAATGGTTCTAACTATTAATGTGTTCTACCTGCTTGCGCTTACTCCTTCTTCCCTGCCTTCCTGCTGTGGGGTCAGCACAACTTCTGTAGTGGTTGGCCTCAGTGCAACTGGGCATGTCATTTAGGGTCCATTAAGAATTTTTATTCCGTATTCAGTGAACCAGACACATCTCTGATTCAGATCACAGCTTCTAAACAAGCTGCTTCTCAGTTGTCCTGAATTGTGTCCACCCTTCCCAGGCTTTGCACGAGGCAGGATTGTTGTGAGCACTCACACCTTACCCTAGTACATTGGGAAATGAGAAAGGTAATGCTGCTGGACTTTTCACAGCTAGGGAGCAACAGAGAAATCAAGGCTAGATGCTTTCTTTTGGAAAGTTTGCGTAACCTTGAGGTCAGTCAGGCATTCTGATTATCATGCAAAGGGTATAGGTTTAGGAATCGGGTGAATTGATTATCCCTCTCTGCAACAATGATCTCTCTTTAGAAGGTTGAGGGGAATTTACTGGCAGTAAGAAGATTTATGGAACCTCTGTCAATTCCCAAGTAGTGTAAAGGAAGATTATATAATGGTTGCTCCCTTCCTAGTTGGTTTCTAGGTAAGAAAGTGGAGAACAAAGTAGAGAAATTACTTGCAGTAAATGATCTTCCGAAGTATCATTTGTGCTTCATTGTGCTGTTGAACAACTCTCAGAAGCTATTGAGGAAAAAGAAAAGGCTTGAGAAGTGTTACTGCAATGCCAAGGTTGCTAAGAAGCACAGTTAAAGAAATGTAAAGTTGTAGTTACAGACATCTGTGCTATTTGCTTTTCCGTTCTATGAGTATACTGTGCTGATTCCCTTGCTGGTTTATTAATTTTTTTTTTTTTTACTGAGCTATTTTGTTAGGACTTTTAGTCTTAGGATCATAGAATCACTGAGTTGCAAAAGACCTCTTAGATCATTGAGTCTTTGGGCTGAACAAGCAAATTAGCAACATTTTGATTAACTAACAATAATTTGTGATTCCTCAAAACCAGAACTTTAGTTTGGGTAATTGGTGTGCAGATTTATTTTGGAACTGTTGTTACTTAGGCCAAGTCCTTGCATTTCAACTTATAAATAATCCTAATGATTTTCTATCTGTTGATAATTGTTTGCTTTCTCTCTCTCCCTCTTTCTGGGACCTTGATTAGTTTCTCATGGCTTAATTAAATTCCTTTTATGTGTCTGTGAAACTAAAAGTTAAATCCATGCATATGAATCTGAAGCGAGAGAATGCTTTTCAGTTTTACTCAGATGTTCTAAGATATTAATTGAAACATCATTGGACATAGATAAGCTTGATAATCATTGTGTGCAGCAGAAGGTAAAGACAAGATACAAAAGGAACAAACATATATGGTTCCCTGTAACTTCCTTCCCTCTCAGCAGAGATGCACCTCACCGGTCAGCAAGGACTGGGGGAGAAAGAGGAGTTCATTAGGTTTTCTTGCCAGTGCTTGCCTGTGAGGTCAGATGAGTCAGTTGCTCAGTCTAGCAGGGAGAACTTGCACTGAACTTAACTCTCATCCCATTCAAGGGTATCTTAGCAAAGGTTTTCAGTTTTAACAGGAGAGTGACGAGTTCGTTTCCCAGGATATCTGGTTTCCCTGGCTTATCTTGCTACAATGGTTCTTCAGATTTTTCTTTGTGTCAGGCGACCAAAGACTGTGCCAAAATCTTAAGAATGACTACGTGATTTAGGAGCCCTGACTCAAGGAAATCCAAGGTCTCAGTTCAAAGTAGTCCTTAATGCCACTTAACTCAGAGGAGATGCTGACTGCAGCTTGCTTTACTTGGCACTGAACTTCATCCTCTTTTTGTTCAGAGCCTGAGAACAGAGTGCAGTTTGTGCAGACTCCCCATGTTGTTCTGCAGCTGTGGAAGGAGGGGGGCTTGGAAGCATCTCCTTGGCAGGGTGTGGCTAACTGTTGGCATGGAGAGTGGCTGAGGTGTGACATCCCTGTGTCACCCCCTCCTTCTGGTGCTCAGGCTGGGAAGGAACAGTAGGAGGTAGGAGGGAACAGAGAAGCAAAAGTTAAGGTCTGCAAGGGTCTGTAAGAGCTATCAGGGTTTAGAGCGATGCTGCCTTAGGGCTGTCACAGCTGGGAAATGATGCCTTCTACAAGTCACTCTAAATGTATGTGAAAATTATACTAATTCTATGTGCATCGGTACCATCTTCCATCAGAGATGTCATATATATATGAAGAATAAATCACACTTGTTCCCCAATTTAAGCAGAATTCCCATTACACAACTGACTTCAAAGCATGCACATGGGAAGTGACTTGTCCAACATATAGTGGTTAATCTTGAAGGGGATTGAAGAAGTCTTATTTTAAGCCTCTACTATAATTGCTAGGTTTTACATTATCTCTATTCATTGCTGACATGTTAAAAATGTAAATTAAATAGAACACCAAACCCTAGTTTTTAGTTTCTCTTATTTTCTGCTGCTTCTGTCTGTTCTGCAGTGTGCATAGCATTAGCTTGATATTTCCAGTCAAGAGTTCGTGATACAAATTTATGTGAATATGATTAACATGGCCTATACTATACAGATGCCCATTTTGTCTAAATCAGGATAGATATAATTAAAAAGTAACTTACCTTCAGCAGATTTCCTCTTTAGGGTTATCTGTTTTATGCAGGCAGAATCTCATTTTCCTGTATCCCCTTGGCTTCTCATTAAATGGCTTGTAAGAAAATTTGGTTTAAGTTATTAATACATCCACCACGTACAGAGAGAGAGAAATTTCCTGCTTTATGTGTGTCCTCTGGCATCTCAGAACAACCTTACACGAGTTCATATGGTGGTTCTTGTATTAAGCCTTCCTTTTTAGTGTACGTATCTGCTGAATCCTCAGCTTGCTTAGAAATCATTCACGGTATTAAAATATAAAATTTAATTACATTAAATTACCAAAAGTACATGCTTAGCCTAACGGATGGAAAAATACATCATTATTATCAAACATGGCCTAGATTTTCACATGATTATATATATTACCTTGTAAAGGTTAATCTTAAATCGTGTAATCATAGAATGGTTTGGGTTGGAGGAGACCTTAAAGATCATCCAGTTCCAAACTCCCTGCCATGGGCAAGGACACCTTCCACTGAATCAGGTTGCTGAAAGTCCCTTCCAACCTGGCCTTGGACACCTCCAGGGATGGGGCATCCATGACTTCTCTGGATAACCTGTTCCAGTGCTTCACCACCTTCATAGTAAAAAATTTCTTCCTAATATCCTATTTAAACCTACCCACTTTTAGGCTTAAAATCTTTCTCTTTAAGACATAAGTTAATTTGTGGTGTGTACACTAACTCCAAAATGTGTGTGTGTGTGTTTTTTCTATTTTCCCCACAGTTTTTGATGATGAAGAAGAAAGCAAGTTGTCTTATACAGAAATTTATCAAGAGTACCAGGCCCTGGTGAGCATTATTCACTATTTGTGGTAGATTTTTAAGAAGTATAGTTTAAAATATTGAGGTAATATTTGGATGGACTTCTAATTGTGTTACCTTTGTTATTTAGAATTTTTTAGCATTGCCTGTTATTAGCGTCATTTAGAAATCCTTTGAGTCAATAGTCATGCATTTTCATACTTAAAGACATATTCATTAAATTAATATATCTGCTAGGTAAAATACTGTACTTATAAGCTTGATTACGTTCACATTTTCTGTCCAGTTACAGTGACAAAAAGCATGATGTCTGACAACATGCGTAACTGGTGTATTTTTCACTATTAGACGGTAAATCTTTCAAATTAACTTTAAATAATCAGAAAAAAACTACAGGAGATTTTTGGAGCATGCTTAAATTACCTATAAATGAATGCACACAGATTTCTGAAATTTTTTTTTTGTAACAACACGTGGTAATACTTGCTGTTAAAAAGCATCAATTGAATAAAGACAGACCAACATCCATTTTTGCTCTGACTGTGAAGGGTTTCAGGCACGCAGACTGAAGCTCTTTATCTACAGGGCAAAAACTGATGGGGAATACTAGCCAGGAGTCTGGGGGAAAGGGAGAGAAGTGAGATTCTTGGAAATTGGAGAAGCTAGTAATCAAATTTTGCAATAAAAATGCTTATTTGGAATAGTTCTTGAGAGTAAAAAAAGGAAAAAAGTCAGTTATGCTATTGCAATGATTTTTCTTTGAGTTTAAAAGCTAGAATGTCAGCAGAAGAGAATATACACTTATTTAAAAAAATAATACGATTCTTAGGGAAAAATGTCTTAGAAAGTCTTATACTTTCTTAAAGGTTGAAAGGTTGTTAGAAGACCATCTTAAAGAAGTTGGAATTAATGAAGAAAAATTTCAAGAAGCATTTTCTTCCCCTCTTGCAAAGACACACACTTCACAGGTAATTTTTTTCCTTCATTTAGGAATATATAGATCTAATAATTAGCTTTATATTTGCACTAATATAGCAGGGTAGACATGAAACTTTGAAAAGTTTTCTTGTTAAAACTGTAATTTTCTAAGATATAATGTGTTTGTTTACATTATGAACCTTAAGCAGAAAAATGTGTATCTTGAAAATCATGACAGACGTTTGTGTAGTACCAGATGCCTTTTGAGATTCATCTTCGATGCTTTGTATTCTTTAAAACCAACCTCTATGCTAAGGGTGTTTCTGCCACCTTTATTTGCATATTTGTCAGCTTTATGTTAGTCTTTGGTCTGCTTATGGTAGCAGACAAAGATTGGAGCAATAGACATGTTCTGTAAAATAAAAGATGTTTTCCTCTGATTTTATCAGAAACCAGTAGATTCTGTAAGACAAACATTAGGCTTGAAAAGACAAGGCATGATTAGGCAGCTCTTCCGAGGATATCTTTCAGAATTGTCTTAGGTAAATTGGGTCAAAGAGTGGGAGCTTCTGCTGTCAGTTTAAATTTGATTAAATTTTAAATCTAATTAAATCTCCTCCTAGATGTGTAACACGCTTCTTCAGAGCACAGGTTACTCATTCAAGCTTACACATTTGTTCAGGAAGTCAAATGAACCTCAGTTGTAAACTTCACCAGGAACCTTCTGGGTTTTGTGATAATATTGTTGTAGGCATAATCATCTAAGGACATAATCCCTCAAATTCCTTTCTCGACTATTAGCTGAACTTGTATGGCTGGATAAAGTCATATAATTTCAAGCAGACTGAGATGGTTATGATTTCTCTGGGGTTTTTAACTCTGTGCCTGTCTCCCCCCCACAGGCCATTTTGCAAACAGTGTTGGCAGCAGAAGATTTTAGACTGTTTAAAAAAATGATGGTACAGAAAAATATTGAAATGCAATTGCAAGCTATTAGAATCATTGAAGAAAGAAATGGTAAGAAGTGGTAAATGTGGGGCTTCTCTTTATCTTTGTAGCATTCTTCTGATGACTCTAATCCATTCAAATGAGTATGGAATGCTGGTTCAGTTCCTGTTCAAGTTGATGGAAAGCATTCAAGTGATGTTACTTGGACTAGGATTTCAATATTTACAACACTTTCAGTACTTAGAGTTCTCAGTGACAGCTCTCTATACTCCTTTTTAAATTAGATTTTTTCAGTTCTGTTTTTCTGTGTAACTCGACTTAGTTTTTGTTAAAGAGTTTTGGTGATAATTTTGTAATAAAAATTACATCAGTTCATCAACAGTGACAATATTGATAGTTTAAATTGTGCTACTTGCCGAGCAACAGTGCCGTGCTATCTGCCATGCTTACTGTGCAGTTTGCCCTGTACATTGCATATGGAAAATTCATATAGATAGCAGAAATTGTGGCCTTTCATAATACTAATATATACATGTTTTAAAAGAAAAGAAGATATTTGACAACCACCACTGCTGTTTTGTTGGTATTTCTAAAAGGATTTTCATTTACTCACTCTCTTCTCCCATGTGTTTAGTTTTATTATTTTGGTTTATGTTCTTTACTATATGCATGGTTTTTCAGATTAGTTTTTAAATTTTGAGTGTCACATAACAGCTAATTTTGAAAATGGATTAGTCACGGCTGAATAGAGGAAATGCCATATAATGGTCAGTGTGGAGTATGGCTTGTGCTTTACCCGTAGCTTTCAAAAGTTTCATAGAATCATGGAATGGTTTGTGTTGGAAGGGACCTTAAAGCCCCTCCAGTTCCAACCCCCCTGCCATGGGCAAGGACACTTTCCACTGGATCAGGCTGCCCGAGGCCCCATCCAACCTGGCCTTGAACACCTCCAGGGATGGGGTAGCCATGACTTTCTGGACAACCTGTGCCAGTGCCTCATCACCCTCACAGGAAAAAAAATTTTTCCTACTATCTATTCTAAATCTCCCCTCCTTCAGCTTAAAACTGTTCCCTCTCATCCAGTCCCTGCAGTCCCTGATAAAGAACCCGAGCTTTCCTTCATCCTCCTTTCAGTACTGGAAGGTTGCTGTAAGGTCTCCCTGGACCCTTCTCTTCTCCAGGCTGAACAAGCCAAACTCTCTCAACCTGTCCTCATGTGGGAGGTGCTTCAGCTCTCTGATCATCTTTGTGGCCCTCCTCTGGACCCATATTTTAGAAAATTTTGCCTTTTTGCTACTAGCAACTTGATGCCCAGGATGTGGAAGCTTATTGGAAACAGTTACAGAGAGGAAGACTTAAATGTATTTTTTTTCTTTCTCCTCTCTGCCTCTTTGCCTGAAGAAGGAGTATGGAGTATAATTTTCTTTACAGTAATGCATACATTTTGCCATTTTTTGAATAGGTGTGTTGCCTGACTGTTTGACAGAGGGTTCTGATGTATTCAGTGAAATTGAACAGGAAGAAATGAAAATACTGAAGGAGGTTCTAAGGTAAAGATTGAAGCGGTTCTACATCATAAATTATTTAAAAATAAAAAATAAAAGTATGTAGGGCCAAACTGTTCCAGCCTTTTCCAGGAAATGAAAGACATTGCCTTCATCATCCAGATGACCTGAATGTTCTTGTCAAAATCATACTGAAGAGAAAATACTGGCATTAGACAGTAGGTGTGACTAGACATATTTAAAAACTGAGAGATAACTGCTCCACCATGATGAACTGTCTTGGTGATGTATGGAATGATGTGTTACTTTGAGCCCCGGCATTTCCATTTTCCCCTGAATCTCCAGGCAGACCTGAAGTTAGACCTGTGTTAGATGCCTCTGGACAACAGGAGCCACTAGCTGTAATCCATTCAGGGAACACTCTAAACATTAAACCTTGGAAAGGCAAATTCTGCTTTTGCAGTAGGCTTTATTGCTTTCCAAAACTTCCTTCTGAGTTGTTGAGTGACTGGCACTATGATCTAAGATGATATGTGAGGACTGAGATGACTTCTATAGATTTTCCTCCACTCCCAGTTCACATGTATATAATCATAATCTTAAATAATAGCAGATTAATCCATTCAGGTTATATTAAATTATGCTGTGTCCGACTGTATTCTGGAAATGCATCCCTCCCTGTCTTTAAATAAGCAAGTGAAACATGGGATAGATAAGCCTAGGAAATGCTTAGATAGTTATTTTTGCACAGGGAAAGATAGACTGAGGATGGTATGTTCTGTTTGTTTATCATAATTACTTATTTCTATTAAGAGTGCGTTTTAATTTAAGTCATGGAATTATTTTGGATACTAAGAAATTCATGTTATCTGTAATTGTTTTGATATTCCTTAAATATTTAAGCAGTTCTAAATTTACCTGATACTGAAGATGTCTTGAGTATTTACTCATATTTTGTGTTACAGGAAATCAAAGGAAGAATACGAAATAGAGCAAGAAAGGAAAAGGACTGAAGATGTGAGTATCTTACCTTACCGTATGAGTTATGCTGATGATTAAGAAATATTCTGATACCCCTGTCCCAGGTGTCGACTTTATCGCTTTAAGGCAATACGTACCATCCTAAGCAAACAAAATGTCTGTCAGAAAGATCTTACTGACACTTCTTTCTGTAGGTCTGATCTGTTGTTTACGTTTTTCTTGGTGATAACGTTGACAGCAGTGCTGTACCTGATACCATTTAACTGTCAGTCATTTGGTGGAGCTCACATGATTAGTCCTTCGAATTCAGATACTGAAAGTCCTGGCAATGGATGTCAACCTTTCAGATCGAGAGAACATCTGAATTACTACTATTGTCAAGATCAAAGACGCTTCCAAGTATAAGCTTCTTAGAGATTATAGCATTCATAATCCCTCAGGAATTTTAAGGAACATTTCATAGGCAGTATAGTTATTAATTAAGCCTGTACAATACTCCAGAACCTAATCACCAGGAACCAGACATCCTCTCCAAGTTAGACCATCACTTGGTCTCTGTTGGAGTAAATCATGTGGAAAGGTAACAATGTAAACAGGAACTGGCCAAATTGCCATTCATCCAGCAACCAAGAAACAAATTAAAACTGAAATCAGCTACAGTGGAATTGTAGGCTTTTTTAAAAGGGAGCAGAATTGCTCTTCTTTTCTGCCATTAGGAAACTGAGCATACTGCTTTGAAAAGCACTGTTTCTTCAACCCAAACTGACAAAGGAAATGGCCTGAAGACCAAACATAGCTACTGCAGAGATGGACACTTTATTTCCAATCCTACCCGCCAGGTAAAACCCAGGGTAGCTGCAGGTGATAGCCATGCCACTGAATGCAAACCCTAAACAGCTGGGGTATTCTACCAAATCAAACCTCTCTCCGAGTGTCTGACACTGCAGAAAAGTGATGACAAAACTCTTCTTTCCTATACTACAATGACAGATTCCAGGAAATGAGTCAGCTGTTCTTCTGTATTTCTTGTAAAACAACCAAGAAGCTCAAGCTTTGGCTCATTTTAAGAGTTAAATGATGCAGGCTTATCCAAATCTTTATAGACCAGTCAATATCAATATTGTTGATAAACAAGCCGGATTAGAGGCCCCAGTCAAGTTCACCTGGACAAAGAAGGTCAAAGTTATTGTTCAATAATATATTTTTGTTAAAGAATGTTCTAATACAAAATACTTTACTATTTGGATGAATGCTAGGGGACCCTGACATGAATTAGATGGTTGATGAGCATCGTAAATGTCTTCTGGGCAAATCCCAGCTGGCTTTACTGTTTTTAAAGGTGGGTTGCATTGACAAGATTTCCCAGACAAGTGTAGCCATGAAACAGTAGTGACATAAATTATCCAGACCTGTTGTTTCCATTCAGCTGATTATTTCTCCGTTTCTGTGATAATGGCAGTATATGTTCTTGGTTCTCCTACTGTGTGGTACTTCTCTGGTGGACAGACGTCACCTTGAAGGTCACATGTGAAGTGTGGAAAAAACCCCCTACATTATCTATTTGTAGCTGTGAAACAAAATACCAGTTTATTTTGAACTAAAATAGAAAATGCTCATTTATGACTATAAGCCAGTAAGAACCTTCCTATTAGTAAAACAAAACAAGTAGTTTGCTTTTGTTCAATTTGACAATGCAGTATGTGGTGTTGTTAACACAATTTTAATGGGAAGTTCTTTTGGGAGCTTTAGTTCTGTTTGTAGTTTAATGCCTGAAGTACAGTGCCAGGAAATGTAATGCTTGGTTTTGTTTGTTTGTTCTTGTTTAAGGCACGTGATAAACTTAAATCACCAGATGTTACCTGCAGTTTTCCAGGAGATTCAAGAGAAGGAAGAAAAGTTAAGGAATCCACCAAGGGAGCTGATGATTCAAAAGAAACTCCAAAACTCCCATTAGGTAATTTTATGGGAAAGTCCACTGCTGAGCGTGCAATATGATACTGTTTTCAGATTGTTGAAGAGTCCACTCTTCAGGAGTTTTAATAACCTGGCTGGATAAGGCTGCGACTAAACCATCCTGGCTTTGACGTTAGCCCTGCTTTGAGTAGGGCATTTGCACTACGTGGGCTGCAGAAGTACCTTCCAACTCAAGTTGGTTTATTATTCAGTGTTATATATGTCATCTCCAACTGGAGCAGAAACACGGAAGTTGAAGAGCAGTTTTCATTTTTCAGATTACTGTGCTTATGCTGCCATTATTGTTAAGAACAGTATTTTCCCTGTAAGCAACTATGAGCCCTGTACTTAAAGTTCTTTCTCTTCCTGTGAGTGGCCATTATAGACTTAATATAAATTAATATATTTATTATAAATTAATTTATAAATTAATTATATAAATTATTAATTTATAAATTAATAATAATTTAAGTCTATAATTGTACAACATTTCTTAATAGTAGTCAGTATTTCTGAAGGAAGCACCCTTAAACCGTTAAGATTCATTCCAGCCGAATTGTCAGGCCACCAAACTGAATCTTTTTGCCTTTGGTTCAGATTTTTGTTACTCAGTTTAATCTTCTCAATTTTACATTTTTGGTTTTGAGTGGGATTGTGACACTTACCAACTTGCATTGCCAAGGAGAGCTCTTGGAAGTAGTCTTGACCTTTACCCAGATTATGTAGTGCAAATTGGCTGAACTGTTTTGTAGATGATTATTTGCTGGCCAAGCAAGTGCTTTTCCAGAGAGGAGGAAAAATGGAATCCCTGTTTGTGATGGAGCTGCTCTATGTATGTTTGTGTCGCAGCTAGAGCACAAGGGTGCTGACCTGTTCAGGAAAGCAGGACGACTCTTAGGTGATAAGAAGCATGTGTGTGTATGTATACATGCACACACATGTATAGGTTGGTACATATATACACACGTGTCTATATATATAAGTATACATAGCTGGTCTTCAAAACCAAGTTGTATCTCAGTGAGATTTGCTCTCTTAAGAGTTAGTGAAAAATCTGTAACTTAATATTCTAAGGTCACTACCAAGAATGTAATTCTAACTTTGGGAGATAATAGTCTGTGCTGTCTTCAGTGACATTTTTCCTGACTTTGTATGCATTCACAGGAAGTTTTCATATCACAGACACTTGAGCTGGATACTTTTAGCCCTGGTAGTACCTTTGGGGTATACTTTCTCCTTGATTTTTCATTTGATGGCCACTAACAGATGAAGTGGTTGTAGGACCCTCCGTTCTTTTAAACTGAGTCTTTCACACTAGGAAACTTAAAAAGAAAAATTCTATAATTGACCTTTTAAATATCTCCGCTGCCCCCTTATATCCTTTCTGTCCTTTGCTGAAATTTTGTTACATTTATTTGAACTCCTCTTCCCTCCACCCTCAGAAGTATACGAAAGGTCTGCAGGTATACATTCTTCTCCTAGCCTGCTTTTACTCTTACTTTTACATAGCAGTGCCATCTTGCAATGGCACCACTAAACTGTGTCTGTCCTGAAGTGGTGGTTTTCCTGGTTCAGGAGAAAGTTTGTCACAGCTTATCCTCTGGTATCGCCTTTTACAAAAGTGGTTTGTGGTAGTGGTGGCAAAAATCAAGAAGAACCTGTCCTGGCAATCTTCTTCCAGACCCATTTCTCATAGAACTGAGGACTATCCTCCAGACCAGTCTGTTATTGTCTGTTCCCAAAACATGGTCTAGAGGTTTGTCTTGGATAACAGGATCATATCCTCTGCTTGACTTGCTTTTCACTAACAGTTTGTGCCCATCCAGGGTGGCAGAAGAGCTGCTTTCCTCTTACCTCGGTTGGTCCCTGACCCTCGCGGCCCACCCAACCTCTTCCGAGATCCTGGCTCCACATTCTTGCTCGTACGGTTGTGTTACTAAGGAGCAGGACAGCTTGCCTGTCTCGACTCGAGCATGAGGAGGAATCCCATACCTAGGGAGTCAGCTGCTTTGGCAACATGGCCCTTGCATCAACCATTTCTTGGAGTCAGGAATAGGAAGAAATTCTTTCCTTATTTTTCGTGCCTTCCAGTCTGCTACATATTTCTCTTTCTCCAGATGCACAGCATTTTTATTATCTTTTGCTATTTCCCCTTCACCTTGAGACCACAGATTTCAGTTTGTGGACCCCTTAGAGCTTTCCACTGCATAATGAAGTCATATTTAATGCTAGTTGCCGTAATCTTCTTAATTTCACTTTGGTGAGCCCCTCACAAATACTTCAGAGCTTGCAAAACCATAGAATCATAGAGTGGTTTGATTTGGGAGGGACCTTACCAGTACTAGCCCCCCTGCCATGGGCAGGGACACCTTCCACTGGATCTGGTTGCTCAAAGCCCCATCCAAGCTGGCCTTGAACACCTTCAGGGATGGGGCAGCTGCCTCTTCTCTGGGCAGCCTGTGCCACTGCCTCACCAAAACCAGTAAGAAATTTCTTCCTAAGGTCTAAACTAAATCTCCCCTCTTTCAGCTTAAAAACGTTCCCCCTCATCCTGTCTCTGCAGTCCTTGATAAAGAGCCCCTTCCCAGCCTTCCTGTAGCCCCTTTCAGTACTGGAAGGCTGCTACAAGGTCTCCCCAGCACCTTCTCTTCTCCAGCCTAAACAACTAAAGTTCTCTCAGCCTGTCCTCAATATGGGAAGTCTTCCAGCCCTTGGATCATCTTTGTGGCCTCCTCTGGACTTGCTCCAACAGATCTATGTCCTTCCTGTGCTGAGGACTCCAGAACTGAACGCAGGATTCCAGATGAGGTCTCACAAGAGCAGAGGGGCAGAATCCCCTGCCTCAGCCTGCTGGTCACACTTCTTTTGATGCAGCCCAGGATACAGCTGGCCGTCTGGGCTGCAAGTATGCATTGCTAGCTCATGTTGAGCTGCTCAACAACCAGCACTCCCAAGTCCTACTTTTCAGGGCTACTCTGAAGCCATTCCTCCCACGCTTTGACCACCCAACGTGTTGCACCACAGAGAGGTCAGAAGGGTGAATTTCATAGTAATACTCATGCTCAGAGCCTCAGAGTGCAAGTGACTTTTCCAGCATTCTTGATACTACTTCTCTTTCTGGGTACAGGCAGGGCAGCTGCTTCAGAAGTTGTGCTTGTGTTTGCTGTGTGTAATACGCAGATCAGAAGGACACAGCATCTGCTGGAGTGGTCCTGGGTGCTTGTACATAGAGAAGATTCTGAAATAATTCTCTGCATGGAAGAGTGTTACTTAGTCACTCACAGCGCAAATGTACATATAGACAAGTTCTCAAAAGAAAAAGTTACGTACCCGTAACTGTAATTCTTTGAGCTGTGCTGTCTATTTGTACGTTTGCTTTCCAGCCGCCTTCCCTTCTCTTCTCAGTATCTTTTCAGGTTCGTGGGTTTAGAGACACTGAGGGTCCTATGATCATATCCTACAGGTACTGCTAAGACACAAACATCTCCAGCTTGAGTGTTTGCGATATGGACAGCAACAGTGTAAATTCACATACACACATTTCAAAGAACTGCTTTCTGGTGAGTAGCTTTCCTTAGTCGCAATGCTGGTCATGGTGTGGGCACTTGGCATGCAGTGTCTGCTTTGAATATTTTTTCCCTCTGCTCGTTAATCAGATAGCTGTAGCATGAGGGCTTTTTCAAGCAATTTTAACTCCAACCTCTCACAGTACCTCTAAGAACTTTTGTGGATCACACAAAGACATTCTTGGGAGCATCAAGACTTCCAGCAGACACATTTTGGTGAAATGCAAATTCTTCAACTTGACCTTTGTTTCACATTTCTGACTTGGTTTGTTTTCCACATACTTGGTGTAACATTTCCTCTCCTTTGCCTTTCTCCCTACCTTTTCACAATTATTTATCTTGTAATTTTCTGTACTAAAGAAAGCAGCAGTGTTGAAGAGTTCAATGTGTATTAGTTGCTCTGATTTAAAGAAACAATTGAGTAGTGTTCACCCTGCACTAGCTTCTGGTAGAGACCGAGGAGAGCACTCGTACCTTGGGACTCATGCATATTATTATATATGCAAAAATCTCTTGTCCAGCACTGTAGAATTATAATTGGCTACTTCAGTTACATATTTCAAGGTGGATATTATGGATAGACTCAAACTGATTGAACGCAGAAAAACTTGTATTTTGCTACCTGTATTCTTGCATTACCCAGAGGTAATCAGTGCTTAGGTGATTTCCTGGGATGAAATTCGTTGCTGTTCTATAGGAAGAAAAGGTGAGGTTTAGCTAAGAACAAGTGCTGGAAGAGGTAGAATGACAGAGTGAGTGCCATGCTGGAAATGGGGAGCATAGTCAAAAAATCAAGCGCTGGCAGAGGCTGCCCAGGGAGGTGGTTGAGTACCCATCCCTGGGGGTGTTTAAAAGGCGGGTAGATGAGGTGTTTGGGGACACGGTTTAGCAGTAGACAGGTGCGGTTGGAGTCAATGATCTCTAAGGTCTTTTCTAACCTCATGATTCAATGATTCCATCTATCTGGACATTTTAAGGCATGTTTTAGAACAGCCTCTTCATTTTTAGTACAAGTATAGTAGGAGCAGCGACTTACCTTACTTGGGAGTAGTTGTAAGGGAAGTCAAAGGAAGTGTTAGGATAGTTCTGAAAACTTACTCTTCTCTACAGTCCAGCGACTGGGGAGGCTTTGACTCTGATGTCAGTACCCGTGATGCCATCTCAGACGCCATGGAATTCAGTGGGATGCAAGGCAAACTTATCCTTGGTACCTGCAGAGATAGGAAAGGCACATCTGGAATCAGTATGGGGTTACTTTTCTTTACAAACACAGGCAGTGTTTGTCCCAGAAGAAAGTGAGGTGAATGCAATAATTGTGCAGGACTGTTCTCTTGCACGAGGTGAGGGACTTGATAGTAAGTGGAAGACACCTGAAGCTAACAAGCCTGGTTTGCACCATGGCTATGCAGAACACCCACCTGCCAGCCCGACTAAGGTGCCAAGCCCTGCCAGTGTCAGAAACTTGGCGAGTTCCCACTCTGTCATTACGCTGGGACAGGATTGAGTCTGAAGAGGAGTAACTGGGCTGCGTCAGTGTAATGTTTCACACCTCTGGAGCTTTGCTTCCCCCCTTTTCTGTTCAAGTTCACCTAAATACAGTGTTCTCGGATTCCTTTCTCTGGTGCTGAGCGCTGAACCATTGCACTTGTACTTAGAGTTTGCTAAAGGGCACCTTACAGGCTGCTGATTACTGGCTCTGCTTGCCAAGACAGACATTGAAAATAGAATATCAGTATGGATTGTCTGTTGGAATATTGAATATGAGGTTACATTCTAAGCATTTGACCATAATCTATAATTCATTGCAGCAGAGGTACTTGCTTTCATAGTGCATGTACTATATCTATGTGTTTTTTGAAGGAAAGTTTTATTAATAAAAAGGGGAGAAATGTGATTTTTTTTTTAAGTTTTCTCTTTCATCATAAGAGGCATCTGGTTATTTTAAGAAACACAGATTTCTTGTTTGATATATTTCCATTTTTTCTAATTATTTTCTATGTAAAATTGCTGTTTAGAGGCATCTCGGAAACCTGCGAGGGGAGACTTAAAACCAGTACGTCCATTACCAAAAGGAGCAGAAAGCTCACCTCAGCCATCGCAGTCCAAAGGGAAGGAAGAGATTAAGAAAAGTTCAGCTGGGAAGTGTGCAGAAAATGCAGTGCAAAAAGCTGGGATGAAAGGACCTGTAAGTTTAAAACAAAGAAGACACTTTCATAGAATCATAGAATAGTTTGGGTTGGAAGGGACCTTAAAAATCAGCTAGTTCCAGTCCCTCCTGCCATGGGGGCAGACATGTCCCACTGGATCAGGCTGCCCGAGGCCCCATCCAACCTGGCCTTGAACACCTCCAGGGATGGGGCAGCCACAGCTTCTCCAGGCAACCTGTGCCAGTGCCTCACCACCCTCATGGTGAAGAAATTCTTCCTTATATCAAGCCTAAATCTTCCCCTCTCCAGTTTATACCCATTCCCCCTTGTCCTATCACCAAGCCTTTATGAATAGTCCTTTCTCCACCTTTCTCGTAGGCCCCAGATATAGAACTAGAATGCAAAAAGACAGTATTACATTTAAATGTATATTTTCTATTATTGTAGTCATGTTGTTTAATCCAGCATGCAAACTGCTTTATGATATTCACCAGTTCAATTTGTATAAAGTTCAGATCATTTGAGTTTTAGAATTAATTAATCATTCAGCCTTTGTCCTGTGATAATTAATTAGTAGGCAGTTCTGCCTTGAAACCTTAACTTGGATTTATTTTTTAGCAATTTAAGAGACAAAAATGATGTAAATGCTTCTATCTCACAAATACATAACTTACATCCCAAAAACTAAATTCAAAATTCTAGAATTTATCAGAACCCGAAGAGCAGCAGCTGAAGCAGCGCGAGGATTACCTAAAGAAGAAACGAGACATGCTGATGGCTGCAAAGAAGGAGTCAAGAAATAACATACCTTTACCAACAAACACCGACCAGAAAGAGGAGGAATCGTCTCCTAAAGAGGTGAAGGAGTCAAACAGTTTAATCATTGTGACCACTTTATAGAACCACGCAGCTGATTTCAGTGAAGATGTCAGTGTTGCTGCCGGAGATTGTAGCAGGATAAAAGCAACCAGTGGGGCAAGTTAAGAGGATGCATTTTCAAATTTCTGTTTCAGCAGAAACTTGCAGGCTAGAAGTTTTGGGGATTAAGTTAGCATTATTTTTTTTCAGTATCATCACATCTTCATAACTAATCTAAGTTTATGAATGGCTAAAATTCTGGTCTTCTCCTAATACGCGTCCTGCTGTTTGGGCTGCCTGAAATCCCTGGGACTCTTTTTATCCAGCTTAAATGAGAAAACCTTTTTTCTTTTGCAAAGTCTTATTTTGCAGGGGTAACGAATTTGCTCAGTTCTTTTGTTCTCTTGAGAGTTTTGTGCCTATTTCAAATGAGGAAATCCTTGGTTTCTGTCCCTCAGCTGCTGGAATCAAAGTGACATGATGACAATGCATTTTTGAAAGACAAAACACCCTGAAGTGTGGATGCTGCTGTCATCTACCCAGTTGCTTGCAATAGGAAAAAATGAGGCTGTGAGAGAGTTGGAAGCACTGAACGGTACCAGTGCACTGTTGGAAGAGGCACAGCCAGCCAGTTAGCCCCAGTCTTCAAGGTCTTTTTCTTTGTCCAAAGGCTGTTTTCTGTTCAGGGACACGTGAAATTCCTTAGTGAATTAACTCTATGTTCCTTGACTTGATACAAGTGCCAAAATCACAAAAATCCTTGCAGCACGAGCATGATAGAAAATCTAGAAAAAAAAGTAGTAAATCCTATCAGAGAAAGAAAGTACGGACATAAGAAACTAGCATCATTTGACAGGATAAAGCCCTACCAACAGAGAGGTCTTTATCAGAAAAAAAACCCAAACAACTTGTTGTTTATCGTTGTTATGGTTAACGTGATTCAAGGCATTGACCACAAATAGGTCTGATCTACATTTATATGAAAAGAAATGCTTGAAAACTCAACGAAAATGAAACTAGTGAAGACCTTGAAGTCCACACAAAATAATGCTTTAACAATTATGTTTAAAAAACCCACCAAACTAAATAACTCACTCCTCTTCTTTATCCAGCACCTGCCTCAGCCCGCAGACCAGCTGTTGCCTCAAGGTATCTTTCAGACTTGCAGAGCATTTTCTTATGCTCAGAGAGTGCCAAAACCACTGTTGGCCGGGGAACACCCAAACCAACTGAGCAGCAGCGGTGCCTGTGAGGTCGGTCCTCACAAAGCGAGTGGTACCGGGCAGTGGAAGAAGGGCAGATTGGTGGGAAGAGCCGCTCATCCACATCCTGGGCTCTGCTTCTCGAGAAGTGGAATTGTATTCTTTAAATCACTCTGGATAGCAAGAGAGTTTCAGGGAGCGCTGCTGCAGCCTCAGCTTTGCACAGGATATTCCTTGGTGGCTGTAGGAGACGCTGCATGTCAGGGATCTGATCCAGCTCAGCCAGCGTTAGCAGTTAGGGAAGTGACCAGGAAAGCTGGGCGGTGACAGTGTTTTCATTTTGTTTTTAGGAAATGTCAGAAGAGAAGCAACGATTACTGCAGAAGAGGAAAATGCTTGCGGAAAAACTAAAAGAAGAAGTTATTAACAAGCGGTAATTTTAAGCAGCTCACTGCAGATCCCAGTAACATAAATGTGGTTTTAGAATAAATGGCATAATTGAATGGATTTGTTTTCCAATATTGTACTTGTTTTATAGAACTTTCAGAGAAGCAGCTCAGTACTTTGTATATAAAATATTTAAAATTACACTGAAAAGACACTAAAAATGCTTATTTTCCAGAATGCTGGAAACCCGTTGACTTTCACTGGAATGTTGAGCAGTGAGGCCATTTGCCATCACCGCAGCACACAGATTTTTCTAAACCACTGGCCTCAGCCACTTGATATTATCTAAAACTGAAGTAGACACTGCAATCTGTTAAATAATTCCTATGTGAATGGTTCTGAATTAATTAGAAACTTTAACTTTTTTTTATTTTTAAAGTTCTAGAACCTTGTTCCTTTTATTAGAATATAATAAACAGATTACTATTTTTCAGCCGTGCAATGTAATAAAGCCTGATTTCACAAGGAAGCGCAACTATGATCATTTTATTTTCGAGAAAGATAATGCAGCTTGGAGTTGAGACATCTGTGCGTGAACTCTGATGTTTTGCAGACTTTGGGGCAAGTCACCAGTCCTTCGGTCCAATTTTGCTGTGATTATAGAATCATAGAACGCTTTGGGTCGGAAGGGACCTTCACAGTTCATCCAGTCCAATCCTCCTGCAGGGACATCTGTAACCAGATCGGGTTGCTCAGAGCCCCATCCAACCTGCCCCTGAGTGTTTCCACGTTTGGGGCCTCCACTGCCTCCCTGGGCAACTTGTGCCAGTGTTTCACCGCCGTCATTGTTAAAAACGTCTTTCCTTACATCCAGTCTAATTCGACCCTCCCTTAGTTTAAAACCATTACTCCTTGTCCTGTCACCACCGGTCTTGCTAAAAAGTCTGTCCCCATCTTTCCTGTAGCGCCCTTTAAGCACCGGGGAAGGGCGTCGATGGGGTGAGGGCCTCAAAGGCCAGTTACGATGAGTGCTGCCTCTCACCTACAGGGACTGCGGGGGTTTGAAATGGGACAGGGAGTGCCACTTTACAGAGTCTTCTCTTAGGAACTAGAAAAATCATGACATTCTTGTTTTTGCTGTAAAAAAACCCTCATGTTTTTGAAAGCTCCTGATGGTGCTTCAGGGAAGAGCTGGGGTGGTGGGGAACAGCAAGTTGGACCAACACGCTTCAGTCAGGCACCCCAAGGAACTCATTTGGGTGAGCTGTTAGAAAGAAACGGGACAACTTGCGTCCACAGCTTCAGGTTAGTCAAGGCACATAGTGCGTAACTTCGCTGCTTGAGGAGCGCGTGCAGCTCTGGAGGAAGTCAATCATTGTTAACAGAGTTGCATTGCACTGGTAAAAAACAAGGAGTCCCATTCCTGGTTGCCTGGAACCCACAAAGGGCAACACCACTGTCCCCAGGTCTGCGCAGGTGAACCGTCACCCATCAGGATGCTTGTGTCTCGCCCACCTGGCAGTAAGCCCTCGCCTGTTCCTGCTGGGATTCCATCTAGAGTTGCTTTTAAAACTGCATGGAGAGGGAAGCTTAGAAAATACTCTACAATGGCCACACTGAAAATTCTGAGTTAACTCACCCTGTACAACAAACCAAACCAAAGCAATAATTACGGAATTACAGGGTCACATTTTAATTCCTGAATTTTACAGTTCAGCATTAATATCACCACATGTATACAAATGGTGTAAAACAAGTACAGTGGTATTTTTAATACAAAATAAACTTCTGTTTTATGGAAAAAACTATACTTCATATCTACACAGACAGCCCATCTTTTTCCAAACAATAGCTAAAATTAAAATTAACTACAAAAAATCTCCAAAACAGAGAAACTGCTTCAGTTTAAACTATTCCAGGAGAAATGGACCCATAAACACATATTACAAGAGTGATCGATGCGGTGGATTGCAGCTGGTCTCGCATTTGAATATTTTCTGACACATCAGTTGTCGCTGGGAAATTACCTCTCACTTCGTCATGATCTCAGATCACGTATGGGCAAACTAACATTAAAATATTTACAGTTCACTTACTGCTCTTGAAAATAAAACCTGGACTGTTTGCCTCTGTTACCTTGCTACCAACTTGCCTATTTTCGTTACGGTTCACTCACCGACTGCGTGGAATGTGCCTTTCTGTTTTAAAAAGCAGCTTTCACGTTACACCCAGCTGCAAGTGCTGCTTCTCGATTCTGCCTCAAAGACTGGTGTTCTGTCAGTAACAATTCCATCTTGGTCCAAAGCGACTTTGCTGTAAAAATGCCGCTAAATTAATGGCCACAAAAAACCCAGTAGTGTTTCTTGTTACAGCCTCAGTTACGCAATTTGAACTCGCCAACAGGAAAATGGCTCGCTGCTCCGAGCAGAGGCAGCTCGTCTAACAACATGGAAAGTGATTCCAATGCGGGATCTTCCACAAGGTGAAGCCAACAGCTATTGGTGTGTGCTGTGTAAAACACCACTTTGACACAAATGGCTCCTGGAGATATTTTGGAAGCAATCATTCCTTGGCATAGATATTACTAAAAACAAGCAAAATCATCCATTTTGGATCCAGCTTCCATTGTCTCCTCTTGAAAAATACAAATTAAAACTTGTTTTTAACTGTTCTGAACAACTCAACATGCACAATAACTGCAGCGCCCCTCCCTCCAACAATGAGAAATGCAACTTCATTGGTAAGAAATGGTCCCAAAATCTGGATTGTTCTAATGCAAATGGAGTTAGTTTTCCCTTAAATTTTTCTTTAAAAGAGGCATTGCTAAAAGAACACAACTGACAGCACCATTACAAAATTAAGATTACTGGGTTGATTTTTTTTTTTTTCTAGTTCTGTTAAACACTGGGGAAACCCTGCAATATTTTTAAAAAAGTGTTTATTTACCTTCCCTTTCCCTCCCCCTGCCCTCCCGACACCTGAGACATTCCTTGCCGAGAAGCCATCATCCAGGTTCTGTGAATGCTAACCCACTTTTGAATTTTTAATGTTTTTGACAGCCTGAATGGCTCCTTATTTACTAGAAAGACATTAAGTTCCTTGGGATCTTTGTGTTTACAGAACTAACCCTTTCTAGCCGATATACTGAGTTTCTTTTGCTACCCCTTGCATTATCTTATATACTTGTGGGAGAAAGCTTTCTGAATCAGATTCTTTTTAGCTCTTAAAACAGTTGCAGCATTTGAAACCCCATAATAAAAGTTTTCTGTTCCAAAGTTTTGGTTTCGTTTATGAACCTAGACGAGGTCTTTTCCGTGGAGATGCCTCCTCCTCTTCGTCATCATCTTCATCATCAGGATAATCCACTAGGCCCACTAGACTTCCCTGCCAATTTGAAAAAAAAAAAGGAAAAAGAAAAAAATAAAATCTTACGTTGAAAAAAATACGCAGGAATGGGAAATCTTAGTACATGACCCCCAGCCAACCTGTCTGGGACACGTGAGCCTGCAGAAGGTTTCTCTGATGGCCTTTTTCGTTCAAAGACCCATTTATCTTCAGAATGTTTTTGAACCTTGAAGTTAAAAAAGCACTTGGAAGTTCCTCGCTCCTCTGGATCTGGCCTCAAAATTATTTAAGAATCACTTTTTAAGCTCTTAACTGGACAGGCACAAAATCTAACGCCTGCACTGCATATCCATTTTGCTGGCAAGTCTTAGGTGTGTGCAGTAAAATTTCTGCCACGCTTTTCTGCAGCCCCTCCAGGGCTCGCAGGCTGGGATTAAAATAATGCAGACTTGTACGAGACATAGCGGAGCTATCGCTGAACTGCATTTCTTCTGGTTAAAACCACAAATTCCCAGACTGTGGGCCTGCTAACATCACTCAGGAAAACGAATCTCATATGTGTATCTCACACAGAGCGGCAACCGGACAGTTAAAATGCTGAGGAGTGGGAACATTAAGAGAGGTGGCGAGGTTCAGCTGTGCCCACCAGGTTAGCAATGGACTCTAGTCCCACTTAAAACTCCCTTCAACCTTCCCCCAAACTAGTCTGGGTTTAACTAGACAGGGCTTTGAATGACTTCATATGTAAACAGGATGCCCTGCCTAGAGACTAATGCTAACTATAGCATGTCACAAACAGTACGGTCCCATTACACTGCTCTGCTGCCCTAAGGAAGGACAGTAGCTTTTGTACAGGTTCTCCCACCTTCGTGGCTGTCACCGTGGTGGTCAGGGTTGTGTTCTTTGAAGAGGAGCTGTTGGAGCTTGCTGGTGACGTCTGAGCTGCCACGGATTTACTGTTTGCACCATTTGCGCTGTTGGCCGCACTGGCTGAGTGGGAAAAAGTGAATTTGAATCCCCCAGCTGAAGTCCTTTTTGGAAGATTCTCTTTGTCTTCACTCTCCTTAGCTGAGGGACAAACATTGCCATACTTAAGTATCAGCTGTACACTAAGGAGCACCATCCCCATCACAGCGGAACCACAGGGCAAAATCCACCCAGATTTTATATTTTAACTTGGTTAACAGCTCACCTACTGACTGCAGCCAAAGCACACTGGCATTTCAGCTGAGAATGGCACAGGGGCCTTGGACATGGGGACAGCGCTCGCTCAGTGCTCACAAGTACACACAAAGTTTTGCTTTTAAATGTCATCTTAACTAGATGCACGCTTGGGAGCAATTTAATCCATTCTTTTAATCCTAAACTAGCTTCCCACAACATGCTAGGAATTCATTACTTAATTACATGGAATACTCTTTCTCCTGTTTATGATATAGAGCACAAGCAGCTGTTTGTTTATATGATATTCCACACAGCTGCCAGGGAGCACTGCCAGTGCCGAAGTTGAAATTGAGTAAATACCTTTTTTAGTTTCCATAAATTTTTCATAACTATCTGGAAAATCATCCTCCTGTTTTGACTTCTCAACTGGAGGTACAACAGCTTCACCTTCTTCCTCTTCATCTTCGTTGAACCACATTTCTTCATCCTCCTCTAAGGCTCTTGCATCTCTGCGAAATCTATTGCTACGCAATATAGATGGAACACTGTAAGAGACACATGACAAGTGATTCAAGCTTTGCCAGCTGTTTCAGGCTTGGCCAGGATCAGAAATGGCTTCTGATGCTTTAGAGTGATTTTGGAGCATGTGAGAAGGTAGTTCTGCTCCATCCCCAGCTCTAGTGTCAACATAAGCTTCACCAAACCCCCAGGTGACAGTAAGGCAGACTGAATCCCAATTCTGAGCAGCAGAGGAGGATCCTGCTCTTCATAAACTGAGAGTTTTCCAAATGTGATATTTAATATACTGCCAAATATGAGCCATGCCGCAGTAGGCCACAAGGAAAGTCACATAAGGGTTTATTCTGACTGAAGAAGTCTTTATCACAAATGAAAAAAAAAACCAATCCAAACTTCCTGATTTTTCTGTCCTCCAGGAAAGAAAAAAAGAGCCTGCAGTAAGATGAGGCTAGATATGGCATTCAATAAATTGGTCTCTGAACACATAAACCACGTCATACCTGTTCAATTTCTGGTTTTGTCGGTCTTTTTCTTGCTCATATTTTGTCTTCAATCCCTTGAATGTCTGAACATATTCAATAGATTCAAGTGCATTATAAAAATTTTCAACTATATGTGCAATAAGGGACTTAATATCTTCCTGCATAAGAACAAAACAGTATTTCAGTCTCAAACATTAACATGCAGAAGTTCAGAAAGCTTTAGTTTTAAAAGTAACTGATTCATTGTCCAGAGTCAAAATATACTCTAAAGAACAAATGTGAAATAATCAGATCTTTCTTAAATGAGAAAGTTGAAATCTAGAAATAATTATTAAACTTCCCATATAAATGGACGTTATACTCAGCACTGTCCCAATTCTATTTGTGATAGCTTGATTAAACCATGATGCTTACTACCTAGGATTAAGCCTTCTTGAGAAGAACATGTGTTCAGCCGTGCCCTGCTCTCCCCACAGGTTTTAGCTCTCTCTAGTCCTCAATAACTACAGCGGTGCACATGGGCTGAGGCACCTTCTGTTCAGTTATCCTCTAGTAAGTCTCACCGTAATCAGGTAAACCTTAACTTTCATACTATCCTAGTAAAAGTCACCTTTTCTTGCTGGGAAAGACAACAGCTACGATATCCTACAACTAAAAACTGCCCTTCATCTTTGAACTGCAGAGTGCAAAGATTCCCTGAGAAGATTCCCAAACAGAGGCCTCCACAGTGAGCAGCACAGCAGGTGCTCCAAGTCCTTGTTTTACTGTAGGGGTAGAAAACAAACTGGGCGCTTCTGCTTGTCCTGTCTGTCCCCTCCACATACACATTGCTCCCACAAATGCTCCGGTGGAAAAGCCACTGACTCAAAGCTGATGCCACCTAAGAAAAAGTGTGTGTAGGATTTTAAAGGACAATGATAATTCAAATTTATAGTCTAATTAGTCTCATTTAGAGCCAATAATACCCAGATATACTCACATATAACATAACTCCCTCAATTCCTCACTTCCAAGTTTAGTTTAGAAGCACTGTCAACTACTAAACAGAATTTTATCTACAGGACACTACCTTTTAGCATGTAAGCATGGACTTACACGTAAATAGGGCCTACACGTACTCTCGAATAGGTCGATCAAGTAGAACTGCACAAAGCAGCTTACTGGCTCCTTTCAATTTGGATATTTATCTATGAGATTTTTAGTTTGTGATTCTAAGTAGTAGAATGGTATTTCATGGGGGAATTTCCATTTTGTATTTCTACCCGAGATGTCAAACATGCGTAAGAGTAGAAGAAGCTTCTCAACTTACCACTCTGATGAATTCAAACAGCTCAATCACAGCAGAGTTGAGCAGATTGTACCTAGTTCCATTATCCAACAGAGCGTTTATAACTGGTTCAAACAGGTTTCCCTTGGTGATATAACGGTTATAAAATTCATCTTTTAGGCCAATTATCCTCCTCATAAAGCGAAGAGCACCTATATGAAGAAAGAAATTCAACAGTTTAATAACTACATAGCAGGGTTCCAACTCTCTTGGAAAGAACCGAAACAAACTTATGTTGCCGAGAGGAAGATGCACCTCAATCCAAGAGCATTAAAAGCCACCTTCTGAATGTTCAGAAGAAACATTTAGTGGACAGGTAACCTTTTGTTCATTCTTTGACTTTCTTGTGTATTCGAATGTGACCATGGTCCATTAATTTCTTTGTGAGATAAAGCAGCAATAAACTTTAGCATACATGAAATTAAATTATCATCTCATTCCTGTGTTCACCTTCCAGAACCAGCCCCTATTCTTTAAAGGCCACGGTTCACAACATTTAATTCACTCCCCACAGTGTGAGATTTAGGATGTTATTAAAAAATGACAGTATTTCCATTTAAATGAGATGAGAACATTGATCACAAAGGATCCTTACTGTGATAAAGACTTTAAAGGATCACTGTGGTCTTCAAAAGATACAATTCTCCTCCCACCACAAACTGTGGTCTACATGAACAGGACATCTACTACCTTTTTTCAAAACTACTAAACAGCTACTTAGTAATAAATAGGAAATTAACATGAATTCTTAATTTTAGTATACTCTTTTACTAATACCCATTCCATGTAGTACGTCCAAAGCCTCAGAGGAAATTGCAACAGCTCCATACTCACACAAAGCCAGAAACGTGTGTTTTGAATTCATCAAGACCAGTACTCTTCTTAGCAAATCTTTGTTCATAATGTAATTCTTGATGTGATATGTGTGGTGCTCCACACAAAAAGTAAGCAGCTCCAAAATTAAGGCAAGTAGTTGTGCCGTTTGATAATTGTCTATGAAAAAAAAGAATGCCCAAGTTATACTAAAAAAGTACTGTCATGCCCCAAACCATCACTAAGCTCAGTTGCTGTTACAATTCCTGTCATCTTTTTAGCAGCATACTGGATTGCTAGGAAGCGGGATATTGGGTGAGAACAAACCACACAAATTTGGTGAGAACAAAACACATAAATCTGTTTTTTTCAGTCACAAAAATAACCCTGACGAGGCAGTGGGACTTCTTCCAGGATCAGCAAGTTACTGGTGACAGCAATCCAGCTCAGCGGGACATAGTTACATGAAAGCCGCTCAGATTTATGCGGACCAAATCAGCAATGTCTTTTCATAATGGTAAAAAATGAAGCCCATACAGATAAAAATCCAAACTGTAAAAGTTCAGCTATGTCTCTTTAGTACATGTTTTGGTAACAGTCATTTGAACCTTCAGTTGCAAGGTTAACTAGAAAAATAAAAGTAAAACCCAGTAACTCAAAAGCACAGGAAAACGTTCCTTCAGCTTCCTGTAATATCAAACGAAGCAAAGCACCTATATCTATTTCAATAAAAAGTATTTAAAAACTAAAGTATGGACATATCAGAGGTTTTTTTTTAATAATAAAATCATACACAGCATATGAGACGAGCTTCAAAACTCAATGTCAATTAAAACTTACCGGGACAAATTGTATTACTCTTAGTTGACCCAACTACTGCATCTGATGAAAAGAAAAAAAAACAGAAGTCCGAAAAAGGTTTAACATATTTCAAAAGATGGGGATAAATAATCAATTCTACCAGGTCTTCAAGCTTTTCATCATATCGAAAGTTTCTGTAAGCTATGGAGTAATAAACATACAGCAAGAACGCAAGCCAGGTGAAACGGCTATATTCAATTTACATTAGAAAGTTTCAAACTCAACTACGTGAAAATACATCATCTAATACTTATATTATTCCACTCTAGGCTACAAGAAAGCGCCTATCTGAACTTTCCACATAATATTATAAAATGAGTACTACAGATATTCTACAAGTTTTATTTTTGTATAAAGTGCATAGAACATTTATTTTTTTCGTTTTAACACTTCATATGAGAAGACAAGATGAAAGAAATGTTGCTACGAAAGACATGCTGGCTTGACTTGAAAGAGCACTCAGAAAAAGTCTGACTCAAGAGGCTGTAATGATGTTAAATTTCTGCTTGTAAAGCGCTAGAGGCAGACTAGTGAGTGTTGCTCACTTGTGCCAAACAGATTTCCGATTCTTTTGCTATGACCAAGAAAAATAAAAGAAGAAACAAGATGATGGCGTTTCAAGTTGTACTTTGAAGAGATTTCTCTCAGCACTTCTGTACTACAGTCCAGTGAAAACTGGTCTTCGGAGTTAACCACCTGAGTGCATCCGATGCCTGCAATCACGTAACCACTGAGGGATATTACAGTATTTTCGTAAACTGTTTCCTAAAAGTTCCTGTGAACTAAAGACACTCTCTGCTTTACAGCAAATGCTCTCTAAAATCATGCTAGTAAGACTAGTATACAGTTAACAGTACACATCAGGGAGATATGCATTGTACAAAGCACAGTATGCATGCAGACCATTATCATTCAAAGCTGCAATAAAGGGCTATCAAAACTTCTGCCCACAGAACCCCTGGCAACTGGGGGAACAAGAGTTTTCAGCATGTGTACTCCCAGCTTGCATCACAGGCTTTTTGCTGTTACCAGGACTGTAAGTGACTTGGAAACATCATAAGACTTAAACGGGGAAAAAAAACCAGTAGCAACGTTACCTTTTTCACATTTATCTTCTGATGTGTTAGCCAGAAGCGGTGCAGTAAGAACGTGCATACAATGGTTGTAGAAGAAATTGAGAAATTCACTTTTCTCCGTTTTCTAAAACAAACATAACTTTATTAAATACTTGTGCTTGTATACTTCATTTTAAATAAGAACAAGCAAAAGACAGCCTGCAAATAATTCTACCGACTCCCTCAGGTCTGCCTGTGCCCTTTTGGTTGGTCCTGCAACATTATCTTCTCTCAAATAAGGTATATTTACTTATTTATTGTGGGAAAAGATCTGAGACACATCAAACCAAACTAACTATCGCCAAAAAAATGGATGCAAATATGCTATTTCACTGAAGCACGGCACTGCTTATTTTAACAAACACTTGCACAACAGCACATACACACACCTGTTATTATCAAAACTTAATGGAAATTTTAGCTTATTATTTTAACTTGTTTAAATTCAGCACCAGACCATACACAACACCGTCAAAAAAGAATAAAAATGCCTCCAACCACAATAACAGCAATAAAGATCAGCCTTCTAATTTTGCTGAGACAGTAAAGTATCTTTACCCCTTTGTATTTTCTTACATTAGTTGTGGCCAACATATTCTCTGGATCTATAAGAGTACGCAAGAGCCCCATTAACTGAACGGCTCCCCCGAGTTCAGGATCAGTATCACAGATCATCTGCTCAATGACCACATTGATGAGGAGTATGTCCTGCAAAACATGAGAACAAACAAACCACAACACAATTAGACACAGTTTGAGCAGTGGAATTATTTCTCCAGCTTTTGTATAAGGCTTCCTTTTTATTTTATTTTTTTTAAATTTAAACGAATAGTGAAATTGAGAGTTGCATTTAGACACTGGAGTTCTGTTAGGCACAGACCTCCTCACCTAAAATTTCTGTTAGGCAGAACTACAATCTTATCTACAATCTTATAAACACAAACATGCTCTGAAATTTTTGTACCTTAAATCTACTTTTTTCCTAAGTTCTGTCTGCTCTAAAACTAGTATATTCAATGAACTCCAAAACACTTTCACTTACATCATCACTCTGCTGGGCCTCTTGCATTACAAATTCTCGGACCATGGATGGACTAAATTCTACTAGATAAGAAAATATATCTGTAGCAGCAGATCTAACTTGCAGATCATCCATTCCCTATGAAAAAAAGAAATCAATTTATTACAGTAAATCAAGTTTGGTGTTTATTATCAAGTAAAGCTGGAAAGAATAAGAATTTAGAAGTTTTCAGAACATTTTATTACAGAAGTTAGAGACATACAGTAATATAGTTATAGAAAAAAATAAAGCAGCAAAATCTTTTCCCCACTATTTCCCTCCCTTAGAAAAAATGCAAGACATCTGTGAATTGATAGCTCTAATTTAGGCACGAAACATTTACATGTCTTGCCAGAATATCTAAGACACTACTATCCTGTGCCTGTTACCCTCAGGTTATTAATTTTGTACAAAAGGACCAACTGTATCAATCAATTAGCACAAATGTTTCTGTACTCATTCACAGGTAACAAGAATTAATCATTTCCCCTAAGGTTTTGCTGATAACTGTACAATTTCTAAGCCTAAAATATTAACATAACAGGAAACATTTGGACTGATCAAGCCCTGGAAAAGAATAATAAGATTAGGGATCATCTAATCACTGAACTTTCATGTTTCATAACAATGTCCTTTGGCAATTTCACAGGTTGTTACTCTAGAATATAAAACCATTTGCCTTCGTAGTTTCTGAGTAACAGGAGCACTGGCAGATGAATAGCGATGGCCAAGCAGCAACAGATGCTTCAACTGAAGGAGTAAAAAAAATCGTGTTTTCACATTGGTGATTAAGATAGATTAATCTGCTTTATACCTCTGAAAAGACAGGATTAGGTGATCTTTGGGATAGCAACAAGCTAACAGTTCAAGATTATCTAAAAATACTTCTTTGGCACTGTTCCAAAAACAACAACAGAGAAAAAAAATCAAGCTGCCACATGAAACAAAGTATCTTAATTTTTATGCTACATTGCCACAAGGACTGCCTTTACCACAGACTTCTCTGTCAGGCAAAGTAAAATATTAATAGTGATGAAGTCAGGCTGCTTCAGAAAACACTGGACATCCTTGGATTCCAAACGTTACAATAAACTTCAGCTTTCAGCAGAGCAAAGCTATCCAATCAAATTAGACAAAGATGCTCAGCAGTTCTCAAAAAATGGTTAAATAGCAATTTAATTTTATTAAAATCAGCCCTAAGTTTTCACTTACCATTACTATTTCAAGAGCTGGAAGAATTCCCAACTTTGCCAAAGTTTTGAAAAACGCATCTCTATTCTGAGGTTGTAACGTCTGAGAAAACGCACAGAATTCCTTGAAAAAGTTAACCTATTGTACAAAAAAAAATAATTTAAAGTGTATTTAATTCAGAAAATGCTCCACAAGCAGGTAACTTAAAATTAGTATCACAGTTCATGTACTGGTTGATATGTGCATGCCTAGAAAATGGCATTATTCTAGTTCTCCTCCAATGTTCAATAACACCAACAAAGGAAAGTAAAAACAACAATAAAATTGTAAGAGGTTGACATTTATCTCAGAAAGAAATACAGTTGCCCTTTAACTATTTTATCACACAAAGCATAGGAAGGATTTATACTCCTGTCTGGTGTGCCTTTTGTTTGAAAGAACAAAGATGATGCTCTTGCTGAAAGCAAGATTTTAACAAAGCAATTTAAGCTGATAAACGTAGTCAAGGTTAAATAACATTCCTAACGTATATTAAGGGGCTACTGGTAATTCTGAGTAATAGGACTTAAAAGATCTTTTTGAATGAGTAAAGTGCAGTGAAAAAAAGCAGTATGTATATGGCAAATATGAGTGATACTATATGTTGAAGAGTACGTGGAAGAAAATATACCTTGAAGTCTAGGATGTCAGCTTAGTGCTAGTACCTTCTCCACAATAAATAATTATTTGGAACAAATAAATTGGAGCTTACCTTGCAAGAAATATTTTTCTAGTGAGTACATAAACAAAGACTGAGCTACACTGGAAATGTCTCTAGAGTTACAGAAATACCTTAATGACTGTAGAGCTAGCAGACAGTTTCAATATATCTACTCCATCTCTGCAGTTTAAATCATTCAAAGAATTACCAAGACCACTGACTTACCAGTTCACATCGTTTGTCATCATCTGTAGCTTCATCTGTTAATTGTGCAAAAACTTCAGACAAAAATTTCTCATCTTCCTGCGTAACACATAAGAAGAACATGACTTACACAATGCTTCTTAAAAGTTAGAATATCGACTTTATTGGATCCCACACTGTAGAAAGTCAAACAATTGAAGCTAACAATGATGCTTAATCACAAACAAAACCCCACGCATTAGCAGATTTGGTAGATAAGTTTTCTTTTTTTTCCTCTCTTTTTTTCTCCATACTGTCCTAATTTTATCACAAAAAAGGGAAATACGAGAGTACACACTCAGGAGGATCATTTCCAGTGTACTGTTTCAGTACTCATTCCGTCTGGCAGCAGCAGGTCCAGGAGAACAGAACTGTACATTACGCTCAGGACAGGTGATGATTACTAAACCTGCCTTCTTAACAACCAATCTCTGAAGAACATGCCACCTCCTTTCCTTCTCTGCTATGCTACCCCCTGTGGTCTACAGCTCTGCCCTACTCCACACACTCGCTGTATGAACTGCCACACACCTCCACGAATCAAAATTCCAGAAAATAACAGTCTTTTCAGGCTCCCTCCCTGCACCTTGTGTGCAACTTTCCAGAGAGGCTGTCTAAACACTTCTACAGTAAAAACCGTCAGTCAAGGTGCAATTTTTACCATACCGCATCTATGTTAACATCATGCACATATCAGTTACCTGATTTGGGACCTGCAGTTTTGCACGTATTTTGTCAGGCCACCTGGGCACGGGCAATTCAACTAACACATTATGAGTTCGCCGCAGCCATGCACCCATTAACCTTACTCTCAACAAAACAAGCTCCATACCTGCAAAAGTTCGGCCTTTACAGTCTGGAAAACGTTTTTGAGTATTATTTGCTTTTCACATTCGAACCCTTTACTACCAAGAGAAGTTTATTTTTAAGTACATATAAGGATGAGGTTTCACTTCTGATTAAGCATTTCAGTTACACCATCACTTAAAACTCAACAGGTACAAGACAACCAGGGTGAACATCATCATCTCTCAACTGTTTGGGTACTTCTAGACCTCTCTGTGCATTCACTTCTCTGCACTCCTTCACACAGAACATAGCATTGGCATTCTCTCAAATCAAATGCCTCTGCTACCTTTTAAATACTATACTAATCTTAAAGCAAACAGTAACACTATGCTATAGCATTACAAAGTTATGCATTGCTGTACCGATTCAGCTCTATAAACTTTACTTATGCATTGAACAAACATGAATGGAGTAGGAGCTTTCCAGTAAGTATATATAAACACTACATTGCATAACGCAGAGAGTGCTTACTTCTCAATTTTTCTGTGTGGTGTTGCTAATATCTGAGTGCCTTATTAGGCTAAAATAACACAGAATTTGTACAGTAACAGGAATGCCAGCCAAAGACACACGTCATTTTTTTTCCTGATAATCTGAAGTTGTGGGGAAAGTGCTTTACAAACAAATGATACCTGGAATCAACACCAGACAATACATACACCAACTTGGTAGTATATTCTAAGCTCTGCCGGCTTTAACAGCTTAATTAAGCCTGTTAAAAAAAACAACTGTACCACAGTCACCAACAGATAGGCCAGAAAATCCCCACTACAGAGCAGCTGTCAACAGAAAGATCTTTTGCTTGTATAAGGCTCTTGCACAGTATAGACCTGATGTCCTAAAGCATGGGACGGATCTAGGTTTGTTTTCCATGCTCATTCAGTTTCCCATGTAGCTGCCCCTCCTCCACAGCAGCACTGCGATCTACTGCTTCATGGCACGCAGAAAGGAGCTTTACTGCTGTAGCAAACACAATCTGTTACTCCTATAAACTGCATTCTCCTAGGGAGCTTTGCCAGTGTATTTAGGGTAACAACTTCTAATGTGTTCACCGAACCCAAAGAAGCTTTAGAGTTCTTGTGCCATAATAAAAAGCTGATTTACACCAGGGAACTACAAAACAATTTTGAACCTGAATCCATACTACCATGTAGTTTTCCTCAAGCATGTATCACTATCATCTCTTCCACATGTGCTTTTTTCTTAGTTTGTAAGGCAGCTAAAATGATGTACAAGCATTAACATTATTTGTAAATCAACATGCACATCTCTGTCACATTTTTTAAAACAGACAGGCAAACCCATACATGCCATGAATTCTCTCTGGTATGGCAAAGATGGCAAGTGACTGAGAGTAGCAAAGCACTGTCAGGATTTCAGAACATTCTTCGAAGAGTACAAGAGGTAACAGAAATAATAGTTTTCAAACATGTGGTAGAGTAAAACTTACATGAAAAATTAAGAAGTTTAGAGTTAAAAAACCTCTAAATGGAAGCAGGACCGTGGCCTCAGGAGAACGATACTAACTTTATTTTTAATTTTAGGAAAGCAATATATGTAAAATAATAAAAAGGGAAAGATCTATTACATCCCTGAAGGTTTTCAAGGCTAGGCTGGATGAGGCTATGAGCAACCCATTCCAGTGGAAGGTGTCCCTGCTCATGGCGGGGGGGGGCTGGAACTGAATGGGCTTTAAGATTCTTTCCAACCCCTGATTTAATTAAGACAAACCCATTAATTTTGAAAGTGGGATTTACTTCTTAGTTTCTTTCTACTATTCAACGAAAGCATAAAGAAGCCCAAAAGCTTATTCATACAATTCTGTAGTTTTGATTTTTTTTCCCAGTTTCCTATTGCATTCTTTGAAATATTCCTTATGGCAATGTTACTTCTCCAGTGCTCCTTTTCCTTCCACAATTTTACTGCTCTCTTCTTCTTGACACATCTTCCTTTTTCACAGAGACTATCCACACTCAAAACAAAGCCAGCAGGTTTCTCAACACATTTCTCTAAGGACGCAGATCAAAACAAGAATAAACCGACTCTGGTGCCCATTGGTTCACACAACAAAATATGACCTGAAAATACCCCAAATGTCATGAAGTTCAAACACAGCTCTTAACCAAGGCTCCTTTTATGGTCCAGCTTGATTGTTGCATCTAACTACTTTTAAGCCTACTTCTGACTACAAAGTATTCAGTAAGATTCTTGACACAGTAACATATTGGTTATTTATTATTACTTCTGGATATTAGTATAAAGAAAAAAAAATTGATGACTTCATCCTACATGAACATCTGAAATTCGTACCATAACATTATAGTAGTGTAACAGGAATGAACATGTTTTTTGAACCAGAGATTCAGAATTTGTTACAAAAGACGTCACAAATGGCCTTGATACATAATATAAAAATTTGCTTGTTCCCTAAATATCTATGCAAAACCAGCTCAAAATGTGTACGTTGCTTAAAGAAGAATCTTTAACTGCGTATAAACTATTAAATAAATATTAATATATGTAACTCAACTTTACCATTTTTAAAATAAGAAGCATTAGAAATACAGGAAAGCATTCAAAACATTATGCAAATGAAAGCATGTATGATTAACTTACACAGTGTGAAAGTAATCACTTTTGAAACTACAGCTAGAGGTATTTATACATAATTCACCTGTACCGTATTAAAAACCACTTACCTGCAACATACTGACAATCTCAACTTTGTTGAAGAAAATAAAGGAAGTGAGAGTAGAAAGAAAATTCTCTTCAAAAACAGATGGTGTCGGCAAGATGATGTCCTGAATATACTGTACCCTGTAAGTCTGGTGGATTTTTTGCCTGAGTTCAGAGTCTGTTATAGGAATAACCTCCTTAAATTTTGCTGTTTTGGTCAAGAACTCCCTGTGCCGTTTTGGCTGAGCCAAAGAAGGATCATACTCAAGGCATCCGACAACATCCATAATACACTCATCAGAAAACATCACCTCAAACAGAGTTGCTTTGTTGAGGAACAAAATTCCTCTGATAATTTCATACAAATGATGTAAGCCTTCGGTGTTCTCTAAATTCTCGCAGACTTGGAAAAGCTGTAATAGTTTTTTAATGTAGCCTTCATTCTCCAAGGCCAGCGCCAGCTTTTCTCTACGGATGGGTGAGGAGAGAACAGAGGTAACTAGGTCAGCAATCTCTTCAAGTTTGTTGAGTTCACAAGTAGGAAGGTCAATCAAAGGACTAGTTTCAGGCATTTCTTCTATGTGTTCCTCTTCTGACTCAATAAGGTCCTGCGTGACTTCCACTGAAGGATCCTTACCTTGAACCTAGTAAGAAAGCATGCACAATTACTGTCTCATCCCAAAATGTACATAAAAATAATCAAGTCAGTAAATGAAATAACATGTGCATAAGCACTTTTATACCTCCTGTTGACTGGAAAAAATGTCAGGCTAGGCAGAGGAGTAAGTTTGCTGCCTCTGAATTCTATCACTACCATTATCCTCAGTAGTACATTTGTCAAAAAATCAAACCAAACCAAACACTAATAGCATCTGCGCTGTCAAGAAGTCTGAAGCACTTGTAACACAGAGTCAATAAGACTTAGGTCTTGATGAAACAAATACCACTGAGATTTCAGAGCTCATACAGCAGTACCACCTCTTCGTCTTTCACAAAGCTCCTTACACATCACAGTAGCAATTTTCAGTTCTGCCTGGCTGAAACAAGGCAGCTTCCTATAGCTGCCTGAGAGAAGGACAATTAAAAGGTGGTACTTCGGCATTCTCCTTTTTAATAAAAACAAACCAACCAACACTTCCCCCACTAAAATGCCTGGCACCTGAGTTTCACCATTATAGTGATTTTTCAAAAGCGTGAAATTCAATTATGAAAACAACTAGTGTCCTAATTAGTGGCAACAGAAAAGCCACAGAAAGTGACAACTAATATGTGCTTATTTTACAAGTAGATTTAAAAATTACAGCACAAATACATGAAGTCACAGAAGACACTGAAACACCTGGAAGAAACAGAATGTATATTTAAAGTTAACTGTACCTGGCAGATTTTTTCCCAAATTTCATCACAGCCAGCTTTTTCTTGAAAACTCAGTGCTAAATCATAGTTTTCTGCTTCTGACCAAACAATGAGGGTGTCCTGTTCAAGAAAAAAAACAAAACAAAAAATTGTTTCTGAAACAGGTCCACGCTGCATATTAATTGTATTCTGTTAAGTCATATGCCTAAAGAAGAAACAATTTTAAAGTTACACTTGCCTAAAAAGAACAAAAGGCACTAAAATAGTAAATCACCTATTCCTGACATAAGGGACATCATTTTTCTTTTTTGCTATTTTGTGACTACTGCCTCAGATGTTATATATTTAAACATGCTTTTTTTCCATTCCCCCAACACTTATAACAACATTTTTCTGTAACACACTTTTGAGCTAACCGTCTTGAAAAGGGAATGTAAGCATTGTAGGAGATTAAGAAAAACTGCAATATAAAAACATAATTCTTTTCATGCTTAATAAAGTAGAAACAAATCCCCAAGATCACAGGGTTTCTTCCTCAGAAAGGCTTTAATACAGACTTAATAATGCAAGACCTAATACCTAACTCTAAAATAGTCTTTTCTGAATGAAAAGACATACAGCCTGAATAATGTTGAACTCTGCAGTTATTACTCAAGTTGCAAACACCTTGCCAATAGCTATTTTCATTTGAGCAAGATTTTTTTTCTCTGTTACTAATGCCTCTATCAATTCAATCTGTGCATTTGCACCACATATCTGAAAGATTCGCTGGAATTTCTCAATAGGATAAAAAGGGGGGTTTATGATGTTTTATTAGGATACTTGCTGCTGTACTATAAGGAATGTAAGCTGGTACATGACAGTCAAATACACATGTCAGCTTCCTCCAGGAAATTCATCTTCCATGTTAAAATATTTAAACTAAACAGTGCTCTGCTAACTTTGCAGTACATTTGATGAGCTCTAGCAAAATGATATGACATTCCATCAAGTTTCTTGACTTCTGGAACTGTTATCACACTGTTTTGGAGGTTTTTTTGTTGTTTTTTTGTTGTTGTTGTTGTTGGGGGGTTTTTTTTAAAGAGCAGAAAGCCCTTGCTTAGTGGTCAATACAGTAATTTACTTCCCACATTTACCAAGGTCAGTATTCACTGCACAACTTATCAAGGCCTGTAAATGTTTACCTTATGCACCACTTTCATTGTAAGCAAAATATTCAAAGTGATATCTTTAGCCTTAGCAACCAAACCCCAACAAACACCTGACTGGCTTACAGATACCAAACATACTTGAGGAAGCCTCAGGGACACCCAGAAACAGATGCTGCCATTGCCCCTTCACATCTTTATCCCAAAAGTACTTCTCGGTTCCCTCTGTGTACCGAATGACAGTGAACGATGGGGCTGATTGACAACTATCTGTAAAGTGTTCGCTACGCTAAAATGCCAATTCATGACATGGTATCATACAGCACCTATCTGGTTACCATCTTTCATGTATCCACCAAAGACAGAGGGACAAAAACCCATAATTAATGCCAAGTGATCATTGCTACCTTTGAACCTGCTGCCAGTCAGCATTCCTTAAGCATTTTTTATCAAAATCAGGTTAGTTTAAAAGGTTTAAACAGACCTCTGTTAAGGCAGATATCTGGGCTTACACAGGCCAGGGAGCACTTTTCTGCTGGCAGATGTGAGGGGACTAATGTTTGGGAGGGGACTGCTGACAAGCAACTGACACAGGGCAGCAGGTAAACTCTTCCACTAGCACAGCTATCTCAAACACAGCATAGCTATCAAGAAACACAACTTAGCAGCTGCAGCACAGCAACCATCACTCTGGAACATGAGTGAAAATCAGCATCACTGATACAGAACTAATTCTTCGGTACGTTTCTATAGCCATCTTGATCTCTCAGTATCCATATGCAGTTGTGTCTTGGGAGTTTTCTCTTTGCCTTTTTTTTTTTACCTTTTTAATAACAGAGTTTAGTACAACATCCTTCTCTTAAAGCCACATTGTTGACAAATGCCTACTAACAGATCAGCTTCTTTATTCCGAAACATAATTGCAGGCCACATTAAAAACAACTGCATTCACATAACCTCAAATTCTTCCCTGCATGCCCCCCCACATCATTTTTACATATTCCTTTAAAGAAATCAAGTTTTCTGGTTCTGGAAATAACTGAAATCACTGCATTATGGTTTTAATGCTGTTCAGGACAGTTGTCTGTTTACATTACAATGTCATATATTACACTTCCACTTTTGTCCTACAGTCACAAATATTAATAGGTAGTGTCCCTGCTTTCAGGCTCAGATTCACGTGCACAAATGGTACAGCTTCAGATAGCTGACACTAGTTTTGTTACAGCTGTCCACTCCCATCTCTGGCTCATGGACAGCTGAATCTCTGTGTTTACAGTGTGCAGTTTTAGTGTGAGCAGTTGAACTGGGCTTCAAGGAAAAAAAACAATCATTGTCAACTATGGGCACGGGAGAGTCTGATCAGCTCCTTGTTCTGTTCTATTTCAGATTAATGTAAAAAAAAGAATGCTTAAGTACAATTTTATGACTGTCACAGAACTCAAAATCCAAAATGTTTACCGTGAAATGTTCTGTGGAATTACTGATGCATTCTCACTCAAAATCAATATTTCCAGGTAAGTGGAGTCACAGAGGTGCCTCAATGGACAAAGAAGGACATACATAAAGAAATCCTATTCATAGCCCACAAGGATTCAAATAAGAGATATAGTGCAGTAACTCAAATGAGTGCATGCATCCATAGAGCCTGCACTGAGAAATTCTGTGAGAATTCTTGAGCTACTGAATGGGACCCGTTGGCAATCTGCACTGCCCACACACAGCTGGAGCTATCTAAGTTTCACCAAAAATACTTCTGAAAGACTGTTTCCTTAGAAAATGATTGTCCAATACCAACATAAGATCTACTACTTTGGCGTACACTGTCTGCATGACCTAAGACAACCTACAAAGAAACAGACAGACATTTTCCAGGCCTAGCTGCTGACAGACTACCACTCCTACCTGCTTAGATGAGCACCCACAACGAGCAACAGTAGTGTTCCTCAATTCAATCAAGCACAATATAAGACAAACAAAAGAGATTAAATCAGAACAACCATTTAAACAGAGAGACTAGTTCAAACCCCTCTTTAGTGCTGGTACTGGTTTGTATGATGTCTGCTATTCCACTTCTCCTTGTTCCTGCACCAGCCCCTCACCCTCCTCCTACACGAGCGCAAGTGTGCTGTGCAGTGAACCAGATGGGGGAACACATGCCGATAAAAATCTATCCAGCAAGAACAGGTATTTAACGGAGTCTGTTCCTACATCTAACCCGTCACGCAGCAACATGAACACTCATGCTGGCATGAAAGAGGAGCAAAGGAGTCCCCTGGCAACCACTCAGGCTGGCTTTCACAGCACCCCTGGAGATGTGTTAAATCCTGGTCTCAAGTAATTCCAATTTTGCCTCAAGCACTGCTCTGTTGTCACATAAGTGATGGCAGCTGTGCCAAAGACAGTATTTGCACACATTCTTCTTCTCAGATCTGAATGGGTAGAGCGCACCTACCAGAGAGTTAATACCAGAAGGCAGTGTTTACGGTAAGGATTTCCATAGCAGTTCAAAGTCTTACAGCCATGCTGCTGAAAATTACCGCCCTCGTACCTGAGCTGGAGGAACAAAGCACATGAATGGATCCATCTGATTTCTCACTGAAGACATGCTCTTCTGCCAGTTTTGCCAGGGAACAGTAACCTCAAGCAAAAGGTGGAATAACAAATAGGTGTGGTAACAACCTTTTAAACTGCCTCCAGAATGCATCTGACCCTGCTCTTTGGCCAATACGGGGTGTCCAGTGCAGGTATGTAACTCTCAAAGTCTATGCCCTCAAATCCAGGGGCATCTAAAGCTATTTAGGCTCCCATGTTCTTTGCATATGTAGAATGAGAGGTTCTTTTAAGTTGTATGCTAAGCAGCCTGGCACCTATGTGCAGTCCAAGTGCTTTTTCTTGTGAGAAAAGAGGTCATGATTATCATCTGCCTTGACATAACTGAAGTCTGCAGAAAAGGTAGTGACCACAAATACGACTTGAAAAGGCAGATAACAGGCCTGCCCTGTTTACCATTAGTCAGTAGTTAAAGGACTACTTAGCACAGTGTAATATTGGCAATCACAGGGCGATGCACAGCAACTAAAACTAAAAATAATTTCTTTCATTTTTTCACAGAAAGCTGCTATGCAAATCACAATTTAAGAAATAACTATCCAGTATGTCCATTCGAGTAATTTACATGAAGACGAATATGTAGGTAGGGCATTCCTTTCCATCAAGCTGCACTGTTTCATGGCTTTCCCGAACACTAAAGTGATCAACAGCTTAGTAAAAATCTGCAGTTGAACTCTGGCAAGTTGAAGGAAGTGCTCTCCTCCATGCTGCTGTTCACCTATAAGCATCTGCCCTGAAGAGATCAGTACAGCCTCTGAGTCCTCAGGCTAAACCTAATGAGTGAAAAGTGGAAACCACAGAAAACAGTTTGCTGAAAAGCCAGGCCCAAGACTCTGACTCACTCCTAAGCTGAAGTCAGCCAACCTGTGCTCAAAGACTAAAGTCTCTTTTCTCAAATTCTCATAACATAACATGGGGAAAAAAAAAATCAAAATAAACAAAATCCTTAAAGATTTGTCTCTTCAAGATTTAGGAAGAACAAAATTACTCTTTTCTAGCACTACAACACTTACACTGCTCTGCATTATTACGAAGACCAGCACAGAAGACTGAACAAAAGAAATAGAGAACCTACTGCAGAACAAAGGATCAGACAGAAAAAAACTCCCAATAATAACCACAAGAACAATGTAGGCAGAGACACCAAAAATTAATGCAGAAAAAGGAAAACACAATAAAATCAAAAGAGATTCTAATTCTTTGAGTGGATTAAACAAAAATGACCTATTAACATAGCTCCCAATGGTTTTACTTCTTTGTTTCGCAGAAGGCTTACCCCCAGGAATGGCAACTGTGTAAGGAAGTCTCACCACGGCTGTTCACTTAGGATAGCAGAAGTTTTCAGGGCTTAAAACAAAAACTAAGCAGTAACAATGAAAGAAGTCCCACAAAGACAAATTCCTCTGTTATTTCCAGAAAAAGACCTCAAAAAGTAAATGCAGCTCTCTTAAGAGCCAGTCAACATTTCGCCTTCCTAATTTGGCCATTATTTCATACAGTCTAGGATAAGAGACAAAAGTTATACATATATGTTTCAAACTATTTTTCCTGTAACGAGTTCAATATTTACCCAAGTTGCACATATTCTCTTCAAAGCTCGAAGTCCAAAAGGTCTTTTTAAGAGATCAACATTTAAATTTCTGGAATGCAAAGTATTATAGGACCTACAGGCTTTTAAACCATTTTTCACTTCTATGGAAAACACCATCAATAAGTGCTGCTTTGCTTTTCTTCTGAATGGCGCCATTAGTTTAAGCATAAAACAATTTCTTAGCATCATTAATCAGAAAAAAAATAAACCCTGGCAGTAATACTTGCCTGCTGTTTTTGATATGCAGTATTTGGATTTATCTTCGATTCTAACAGCAGCGAACCTGAAAGAGGTATTAAGAGATATTTACTGAGTTTAACAAAATAAACACCTCCACGCATCTTACAGCCACTGCCTACGTGCCAGCCAACATATGCTCAATTTAATCTGTATCTTCCAGGAAGTCCAGGAGAACCATTGTGTTTCAGAGGATCACAGAACAGTTTGGGTTGGAAGGGACCTTAAAGATCCTCCAGTTCCAACCCCTCGGTCACAGGCAGGGACACCTCCCACTGGCTTTGCTCAAAGCCTCATCTCACCTGGCCTTGAACACCTCAGGGATGGCGCACCCATGACTTCTCTGAGCAATCATGTATGAACATAATTTCCAAAAATAAGCCAAGTAAGACACAACTCAACATAAATAATCATATTAAAATATATTTTCCTCTTGTAATTTAGACAAAAATTCTCTGTAGCACTCTTTTTCCTCCTGAACACCAGTGTCACAAACAGCTTGCTTAGCAAACCTATACAAATCTGCACCAGGTAACATGCTGCCCAGCATAAAAATGTTTTTAAACACTGAAGCCACGTGGACCGTTTCCTTCAACTGCCCTTCAGAATTGAATCATCCAGATACCATAAAGCCAGGAACTTTATCTTGTGTATGCAAGTAGTGTATGTATCCTGGCAACAGCTCCAGTCATTTATACCAACCTTAGGTGGTTTATTTAGCACATTAGCACCTGTTGGCTGACAAAGTGGCCAACACGTACCCTTCCAAAAAAGATCCTTGAGGTGACTTTAAAGTGCAATAAAATATGAAGAACCCTGCACAACTCGATACAGTCAGTGAATTTCTAGTGGAAAAAACCCAATCCAACCCAGCAACTTTGTATAGTAGCACAAAAGGGAAGGGAAGAGCACTTCAAAAGCAAATAAAATTTTCTGAAAGCAAAAAAGATGTCATCACACGTAAATTCATCACTATTCACTCAGGGGAGATAGAGCTGGCTGGGGAAACTGGAAAGGAAGGAAGGCTAGGGCAAACGCTGCTGCGGCCTGGCACGGGGAAGAACCTTGGAACAGATCTACAAGGGTAAAAAGGGAGAAAATAACCCAATAACCTGGGGTCTTCTCTAAGAAACATAAGGCTATGGAACTGTTGGAATGGGTCCAGAAGAGGGCTATAGAGATGATCAGAGGAATGGAGCACCTCTGCTACGAGCACAGGCTGAGAGTTGGGGTTGTTCAGCCTGGGGAAGAGAAGGTTCTGGGGAGACCTTACAGCAGACTTTCAGTACCCGAAGGGGGCTACAGGAAAGCTGGGGAGGGACTTTTACACAAGGGCACGTAATAACAGAAGACAGAGCGGCTTCCAGTTGGAGAAAGGAAGATTTAGATTAGACGTTAGGAAGAAATTCTTCACAATGAGGGTGGTGAGGCCCTGGCACAGGTTGCCCAGAGAAGTTGTGGCTGCTCCATCCCTGGAGATGTTCAAGGCTAGGTTGGATGGGGCCTTGGGCAGCCTGATCTGGTGCGAGGTGTCCTTGCCCATGGCAGGGGGGTTGAACTAGGTGGGTTTGAGCTCCCTCCCGCCCCGAGACCTTCCCGGCTCTCCGAGCGCGAGGCCAGGCCCGGAGGCGACGGGGGAGGCCCGGGCGGCCCCGGCTGCGCTCTCACCGTCCGACTCGGCGCGCACCAGCAGCGACATCCCCTTGAGCCGCTCCACGTAGGTGGAGGAGACGTGCCCGGTGCCCCTGTCGTCCCATTGCCGATCCTCGTTGAGGGTGTAGACCTTCACCCGCCGCCGGGTGTCCGACATGGTGCGGGCCCGGGCCCGCTCCGCCTCCGCGGGCGGCGATGGGGCGGGAAGCGGAGGCCTCCGGGCCGGCTCAGGGGCTCCGCGGGGCCTCGAACGCGCCGCTTCCCATGGTTCCTCGGCGGCGAGAGAGACCAGCGGCGCCGCCCCGCGCTCGGGCCCTGCCCGGCCGCCGCCTCGCAGCTACCGCCGCGCCGCCGCCATCTTGCGCCCGGCTCGCGCCGCCTTTCTCTTCCTCCCGGCCCGGCCACGGGCTCCCCGCGCAGGGGCTACGGCGGCCGGCAGCGACCGCCCCGCCGCCGAGGGGACGGCGGCCGCGAGGGGCGGGGCCGCGCGCATCACCGCCCTCCTCCCCCCCAGAACACGTGGCCGCTGAGCACCGCTGAGCGCGAGTGGGGCGTTCGCCCTTAACGAGGAACCACAGGGACCCGAGCGGGGAGGGCCCCGCTGCTCCTCTCTTGTGAGACCTTTCTGGAGTATTGTGGCCGGTTCTGGAATCCTCAACATAAAGAGGGGATGGAGCTGTTGGAACGGGTCCAGAGGAGGGCTGCAAGGATGAGCAGAGGGGTGGAGCACCCCCCGTACGAGGACAGGCTGAGAGAGTTGGGCCTGTTCAGCCTGGAGAAGAGAAGGCTCCGAGGAGATCTTATAGCAACCTTCCAGTACCTGAAGGGGCTACAGGAAAGCTGGGGAGGGACTGTTCATAAAGGCTTGTAGTGATAGGACGAGAGGGAATGGGTATAAACTGGAGAGGGGTAGATTTAGACTAGGCAAAAGGAAGAATTTCTTCACGATGAGAGTGGTGAGGCACTGGCACAGGCTGCCCAGGGAAGTTGTGGCTGACCCATCCCTGGAGGTGTTCAAGGCCAGGTTGGATGGGGCCTTGGGCAGCCTGATCTAGGGGGAGGTGTCCCTGCCAGGGGCAGGGGTGTTGGGACTAGATGTTAAGATCCCTTCCAACCCAAACCATTCCATGATTCTATGACTCATAGGGATCACTGTGTCCAACTCTTGTTGGGTGATGTCCCAGTGCATCTGGTAGTGTCAGGCTTGGCACTGTGACTGCTTCCCTGGGCAGCTGTTCCAGTGTTCCACCAGCCTCTGAGTGAAGGGCCTTTTCCTAATGTCCAACATAAACCTCCCCTAGTGCATCTTCCTGCCATTCCCTCAGGTCCTGTCCTTGGTCACTAGAGAGATCAGTGCCTCCACCTCCTCCCCTTGTGAGGAAGCTGTAGACTGTAATGAGGTCTTCCCTTAGTGTGCTTTTCTCCAGGCTGAACACACACTTCTCAGCCACCTAATGCCTACAGTTTACATGAACAATTTCACCCCTCCAAGAGAATTTAAAATAATACATATATTTATATTTTTAAGTCAGTCCTAAAAGCTGATACCTGCACAGATCAAGTGTCCCCCATTCACATGCCTGGAAAGGCCACAGCCATGGCACAAACTGATGGGCAGGATCTGCATCCACGCCAGGGTACATTCAATACCATGACCTGCAGCAGGTGCAGGGCCTACAGCTGAAGATTTAGGAAAAAAAAAAAAAAGCAAGCTTTCTCACACCACAAAAACACCAGCCAGGTTATTCCATTGCAACTCCTTTAGCCACTCTAACACTTAATCACACCATAACGTGATTTTTTGCACATTCCCATGCTTTGTAGCTTAAAAGCTAAACTGAAGTTGAAGCTTCACCCAACAGCTTCTCAATGAGAGAAACAGTCCTTACAAATGCTGCAATTTAAGACAAGCCACTTGCCAGTCATTGTGGAGCCTGTAAATCTTAAGTTTTCCATACCAAAAACCAGCTATGCATTTCCTTTGCACTAAGAATAATAGTAAAAAATAATGTTTCAGTGTTTGCATAGGGATAGGGGAAAAGGACACAAACATCCAAGTCATCAAGCTATGTGAAACAGCAGAGACTTTGAGGAGGATGGGAAGCTTGAAAATCGTCTCAGAATAAAATCTTCCAGGCTAGGAAGGGAGATAGGAGGGCAAGTGCTCCCCAGGCCAGGGTGTGTCCCATTCTCAGACAAAGAGAGACTTTTCTAGCGCTTGCCTAATGGCAAAAGCAGTTACACCGGTACTGCTCTTCAACTTACATGACTGGCATTTCTGTGGTGTAAATTCAGTCTTGTTCCAGATAAGGGAGAAAAAAAAAAAGTTTGCTACAGAATATGGCACTTAAGTAACCACATGCAGTCTTTCCATACATTACAGAGGCATTCTCTAGGCAGCTTTGGAAAATTTGCGTCTAGATAACACACAAGTCTCAGCTTTTGCTGTGACATTAATTGTAACAGGGCTCCTAAGATTTACCCCATTCCACACAGAATATTGTGACAGCTACCGATCATTGCTTGCTGCTGTTATCAATCAGCCAAACAGCTGAAAGTATTTTACATTTCTTAAGAAGCAGCCTCATGCATCTGAGGACAGGTCAAGACTGCTTATTTAACATCTGCAAAAGAACCCACCTCTAAGAAAGGTTAAGAGAAGCACCTTAATGAGTTTTAGGGAACTAGGGTTCAATCCCAATCAAGCCCTTATGCTATTTTTTAACAGGGGCCATTGAAGGCACGTAATCACGAGTTTTCTTTGCAGATAGCAACTGTATGATACACCTTAGAACTATCGTATACACTCATCTTTAGCTGTGTACAGTATAGGAACACACTAAGGTATGTGCATCATATCATTATAGATAAATAAGTCAGTAATTGTATGAAAGGCCATGTTACATTCGTGCTTTCACCAGCTGTGGTTTGAGAATCACATTAAGCAGTTTACAGTTGGGTTCCATGCAAGGCTTCCCCACTACACGTTGGTGGCCTTTTCTTCATTACATGGCCTCATCCCTTCAAGGTTTTACACATCAGACACATTTCTGCCTCAGTGAAAGCTCCACAAAAAGAAAACAAATGAAAAGAAACCCAAAACTTATTGGGAGCGGCATATTGCTGCTTCAGGATATTTGCCACTTGCAAACTTTCTTCTCCTCTCCGCAAGACTTCTGTGCACGCTCTTTAGCTCTTCAAACCAAGTGCATAAAACTAAAAATGACCTCTCCCATTCAAGATTACATGCAGACTTCTCCGAATATGCAGAACAGCGAGAAACAACAGCAGAATATTCTGGAGCAAATTCTTATCAGATATCCTGGTGAACAGCTACAGAAGCATGAAATACATGAGGCAGAACGGGCATGAAAACCCGTTTCTCTGCTTAAGCTGCGAAATAAATCCGTGATCTCTCCAGACATGAAATAAATGACCTTTGTGGAACATGCCACTCCAGACACACTCAGATTGCATTCTGTCAGATTCCTTTTTGCACAGAATGGCATCCAGGACTGCACAGCCTGAGGTACTGGAAACTGTGGCACTATCTTGTCATCTACACCAATAAAATGCAAGTGAATTCTGGGGGTCTTTGCTTTAAAAAGATATGCAGGACTTGCCCCAACAGCTCTTGCACATCTGCTTTAAAACCAGGGTAAATACAAGACCAGGAAAGCAATACATCTGAATCTCTGCATTGTAAGATTCAGAGAAAGCAAAGCAGCACTTTTTCATTGCGGTGTTACACCTGCCAGTAGTTCATCTCGCACCACAATCACAGAGTGACAAAATAGAGCTCTTAGAATTCTCCATTCTTCATCAAAACAAAGATTTCTGTTAGGGCAGGCTGCAGACAGAGCAAGTTATCTAGTGTCACAATATAGAGTGGGAGGGAGCTCCATTTATTTTTCCCCCCGTTTTAAGACAGACAACTCATTCCTAAAGCAATTTCTTGGAGTGAAATTAAGAGGCAGTATCATTCCCTCTGGCATGTAATCCCAGAAGTACAATTAGGCCACCTCTTATGCTTTTATTATAGTTCTTGTAACATTTATTGCTGACATTTAAAGATATCTCAGCTCCTGATGCTTTATGCCTGTGTGAAAACCTCAAGCTCTGATAAATAATGCATTTCTGGCTCACTTGACCTGGTGTAATGCTGCAACTGCCCAGTTTCACTTCCCAAAGCAATTCCTTCATTTGAGATGGTCATTACAGAAGCTAAAATATCTAGGGCAGTAAAAAAATCATGATTCAAAACATGCGAAACCAGTTACTGCAATATGGCTGAGCTCACTCTCTCAAGCACTACTGACGTACCTGCTCTCTGATCATAACCGATAGCACCCGAGTGTCAAGCATGTCCTGCCATGGTCCAACCTGCTGCTACTGATGGCTCTCAGGTGAACCCAGGATGTCAGAAGCCAGCCTGCCTTCCCTCCAGGAAGGTTCAGGCTAACACACACTTACTCAATATTCTCAGCTCCCATCGGGCTCCTCTTCTCTGGTATGCGCAGCTGGTTTGTGCTCCTCCCAGACAACTCCAAAGCGTATCTTTTTCTGCCCCTTCCCACAGGGCCTAAAACTTGTTGCAAGTGCAGAAAGGCAGGCTGACTGTACAGGTTCTGTCACAGGTACATAAGAAGTCTTTTTCCTATTTTAAGATCTAACAAACAAAAAATCCCCCAGCAGTTTAACAGTTGATTTACTGAGACCACCATGCCTCACACAAATCATTGATGCTCCTGTTACTGCATGCAAGAAAACACTTTTACAGGAAAGAACGGGCTCCCGAATCATCATTTTTCACAGGTACAAGTGCAAGCATCCTACTGGTAATGTGCTAGCCAAAACAAAAAAGCTACTAAAGTTAGTACTGTATTTAGTATTTTAGGAACTAGAGCATCCATCTGTTCTACTACAAAAAGAAGCCATAAGGAAAGTTTTCCACAATAAAAGAAGCTAAACCTTGGAAAACCACTTAAGATTGCAGATGTCAGTTTCTGAGAACAGTTATGAGAAATCAGAACACGTTTGAGGAGCTTCTGTTTGGGGATTTTAGCATTTGCCTATGTTATTTCACTAACCCTACCCAGGATATGTAACAAACAAGGTATCAATCAATTAAGTTAAGTCACAGTAAGCGAGAATATTAGAATTCTTACTGAAAAATAATAGAAATCAGTCCTCAAAGACAGATTTTTTCAATCTTACATAATGAATGACAGACAGACAACTACAAAGAAGTGGGCCAGTCATTTCTTTCTTCTTTAATATTTTAACTTAGAATAAAAAAGGCAGAACGATTTTTACTGTACATGCACATTTCTCCTCTTCCCAGTACTTAATTTTTTTCTTTCAGAAGATTTAGATCCCACTTGCCATCAGGTAGGAAGCGGATTTTCTCATTACATACAAATTGGCAAACATCAGAACAGACAACTCTTTGATTTTCAAAGTCTGTACCTCACAGTAGAAAAACAAGTAGTTCTTCTGAGCCCCTGGGAGATGTTTGGAAGTTTAAGACAGACCAGTGAACCCATTGATGGAATATAATCAATAGAGCAATACTCGCACGCTTAATGAGGGTGTTTCAAGGGGAAGATTTATCACAATCATTTATTCCACAACAATCATTTTAATTCAGCATTAAACCTAGATAATAAATGATGATATTTCAGCCAGGTTCTTTTGTTTTGTCCCCCACATTATTGGTTTATTTTTCTGAAACAGTGTTCGTCATGTTAAAGGCAATACTTCTTTTAAGTCTTCATGTTCTGCTCAACATTTCAATCTTGTACGCTGAAGAGTCAGTAAACCTTTGGCCAAGTGTATCTCTCAACCAATCATACAGGATAATTCCTTCTCCCAGGAAATAACTGTTAAATGCTTGCTTCTCATCTTTACATTTTTATCTTGAGATGATAGTGAAAAGAACCTTAAGTGCTGAAATGTAATCTGCTCTTCTGTCTATACGCTTCCATGTTCTTAGATTCTCATCTCAGCCTTGATACACGAGATAAGAGCATTGGTGGTTGTTTTATTGTTTCTTGTTTTATTTTAAGAGTTTTTAATCAATTTGATGACTTTGAAGTCTTACACCACCTTTAAGCATAAATAATGTCTATTTTAAAAATATGATTCACTACCATCCACCTGCAGACTCTTGTGAAAACATCTACAGATTCCAGCAAAGGTCGCTTGTATTTTCACAAACCATCACACTTTCTCCCTGAAAGAGATAGAAAATATTCTGCAACCAACTCACTATATCAAGGCATGAAACTAAAAAAACTTGTTCCTTAAATAAAAAAAACCCAAAACAACAACCCTGCTTCAATGAATTTTAATTTCTTGTAGAGTTGTAAATCATGCCTAAAGCAGACTGCCTTAAGTTATTGCTGGTGCATAGCATTTCCATTTGCCAGTCTCATTGTGTGACCACCCTGGATTTTATATCAGACACTTTCCTGTTCTAGTAGCTTCCTAGGGAAAAGTGCACAACAGCTTTGAGAAAAGTTTAAGTCTGTTGACAGTCAAATAAAGACATGCTGGAAAACTAATTCTAGAGAAGAGCTTTGGGCATTCCTTTAACTGACTGCGAAGTCTCCACTAACTGGCTCAAAACTTTCAAAAAAGCAGTTCATTTTTCTTCTCTCCCCACCCTATTTTTTTCCTTTAAAAAATGGTGGCAAGGTAGAGAAGAGGGAACCCTTACACAGATGATGTAGATCAACAAGTGCATGCCTTTTGGAGAAAGCACGTTTGTCTGCTTTGTCTGAAACTGTCAAGGCATCTGAACCAATTTTATACTATCAAGTTCTTTCCAACTGCAGCACATGAAAGTGCCGTCGCTGACTTTTAGACATGCTGTAACAGAATTGACAAGCAGTATTTATGCACCACCGAAGGGTAACTGTACAATATAAAAGCAAGATTGATACAACTCCTTACAACAGTTGTAGAAGAAGTGCAATACTGAGCCATCTTAAGTTGTTCCTGTGGCCTCACCTGTCACTGGGATGAAGTCGATGACTGTGGAACAGCACCTCCCAAGACAATACTGTTCTTGTCAGGTAAGGTTTTAAGCACAGTTGTGGCTGGTGACTGTAGGATTTTACGTGAAAGCCTCATTCTACCATCAGTTGGATCACGTCCAAAGTATTTAACCTGTTAAGAAAACAAATCATTTTAAGACTGATCAACTTGAAGAGACAGAGTGGGGTGTTTTGGTTGTTATTTTCTTTCCAGTTTGGTCCTAGAAAAGTCATAAACAACAGGCACCATTTAGCCTATCTTGATCTGTCAAATTAATGTGGTGCCTACATATTAAGGGTATGACACTAGATAAAATTAATTTGAAGTGACCAGGCCTTTATTTAGCACAGAATGAGAATCTGACCTGGCATAATATTTTCTTCATAAGAACAAAATTAAAAGTCTACGCAAATTCTAAAATATGATCAGCAGTTTGTTAGCATTTTAAAGTTGGGAAAAATAATTACCTGAATTTCTTGTCCAACTTCCAATCCCAGGGCACTAGGATGTTTAATCTAGAACAGTGTTTTTCAGAAAAAATATTTCAGTGTGATTAATTTTGTAAGGTTAGTTATAAAAGCTCCTTCTTTTAGGGATTCTTCAAGCTACACTTCAGATAATCATAGTGTCTCAACACCACTTTATGAACAACAGGTTTCTAAATTTTATACAGAAAATGGTATTGCAGATCTAAAGAACTTAGCGATGCGCATAAAAGCACGTACAGTGGGGTTGTGGCAGGCATACAGTTACGATTGTTTGCAGCTTTTAAGTACAGGGCAAAAAGAGGTTAAACAAAAAGGTGGTGCTAACCTAACAGCTTTTAACATGAAAATGGACTCTAGATCAACAGTATTTGTTAAAGCTAATACAGACTACATTTAGGGAGACTAGATTAAAAACAAATATGTCTAGTCTATCCTTGTATATTTGTTTAAGCAGGTGTTACCTTTCTTTGATCAAGCTGTGAATTATGAAGTAACACTGGTGTCATGTTTGGATACAATTTTACCATCACTCCAGAATCTCTGTAACACAAACAACACAAATCTTTCAAAATACAGAGAGAAGTCTAAGTATTTTACTCTGCATACTGACCCCTAAAAAAGCATTAGTAAACTTTTCAGAAACAGGAATTCACTTCTCCCTTTTTTTTTTTTTTTTTAAAAAAAAATCTTAAGTAGACCATAATATGCCTGCTCATTTTAAATTACTTATTTCTGGACAGTTTATTTCAGCAGTTAAGTACCACCCAAAAAGTGCATGTAATTTCATTCCAATGTTTGTCTTGCAAAAACTCAATGATTTTATATCATATTTAGGCATCAGGAATATAGCTATGTAAATAAACTAATTCCTACTTCAACGCCAGAGCACTTTTCATACCTTATTTCAGTTATTGTGGCTGTATAAACTGCACCAAATTCCAAATTAACTTCCTGCTGTAAGAGGGGAAAAAGAAGAAAACAGTAAGATGCACGTTCATAAAATGCAAATTGAAAAAGCTGACAACAAAAGTCTGTCCTTACATCGTCTTTGCAGATTTCACGGATAAATTCTCTTGCTTCATGCATAGCACCAGGTGTCGGGGCAAACACAGAATATGTTTCTTCATCCAAGTGACTTACAGTTACACCTTAGAAACAGAATTTAATGACAGGATTTAGGTGAACATTGCTATTGTTCCAGCAAGCAGAAAAGTTTCATTCAGTAAAGACTCGCATAGAGCAAAGTCATAGTACAGACTCAGTTTGGAGTGAGCATTGGAACAGCTAAACGTACAAGAATGAAAACAAAGGCAAATGCTGGTTTGCAGTTTGCAGCATAAAGCACAAATTAAAAAGCACTCTTTTCTCTTAATATGTTTTCCTATCTACTTGTTAGGTCATTGCTGCTGAAGCACAAATGCCAGTTCTGTGGAGATGGTCTACATAACAGTTTGGGAAGCTTAAGGTTAGCTATCTAGAGTTTCTGAAAAGGCATAAAGATAGCATTAAAGATTTAGCAATAGCTGCACTAGTAACACCTGTGCTACCAACAGCCACTGACTAAAACACACTAGTAATATTCATATAGAGGAGAGAAGCTAATAACGCATTAGGATAAATAATCACAGGAAGCAAGAATGTCTTACCAGTCTGTGCCTGAAGTTTTTTCAAATTATAGGCCCCAGGACCAACAAATCTTAATCTTTTGGATAATGGAACGTGGATAGTTTCTGCAAGAACATTTTAAACTACTTTGAAATGTTAAATATAATAATCCTGAAAGCTATCACAAAAAATAAATAACATTCATTTAGGTTTTAATCTCTATAGATACTTGTATTATTTACTGAACACTGATGTAATTATATTTAAAAATTGAAATAAATGAAAACACAAAACAGAAATACTTAGATGAGTGCAAATTACTTTAAGCCACAGCAATATTGACATCTATATACATTACGATTTTGTGACTGTTTCACATAACTTCAGATTAATTCTGTTTTCTGGTTTAACATGAAATAGTACAGTGCTGCCCCACAAGACAATAAAACAAAAAAAATTCACCTCAAAAAATCCAAAGAAAAAATAACTCCAAGAGGTAGAAACGTAACAAATACATTATAAAGGTTGTTTCAAGCAGCAGCCTATTGTTAAAAAGGTAATTATGAAATATATGAATTCATATCATCATACAACTAATATTACCTACAACTGGTCCACTTTCTTTTCTGTTAGGTCTGGGTTTTGCCAGCGTTTGGTTCATAATTTGTAAAATATCCCTCTTTGCAGCTGTGGGGATTAGGGGGGAAGGAGGAGGAAGGAAAAATAAAGAGTTTTGTGTAAGATTAAAATAAGTCTATGTAGTTTTTGTTATAAAGTAGATTAACATCCATTCATAAAATCTGCCTCCTACCTAACTTGAAGGTTTAGCATGGTAACTCAGAACACTTCAGGTAGCATGTTTGTTGTGGAACAGCATTCTGCTCTGTGTATACAAAGCCTGTACTTTCAGCACATTTACTGATTTTATGCAGTCTAGAACTTTACATACAGTTCTGTTTCAGAGTATTATTTAAATAAATTAGAGTACTGATGAGAGCAACAGGGTGTAGCTTTGATTAGTTAAGCTACAATACACTAGCCGGGAACTTTAGCTGACACACCACTGAATAAGAATTGCTAGTTCTCACGTTTTAGTAAGGCTTTTCTTACTAAAATCTTGCTACTACAATCACATTGAAAATTTTCTCTCATGACTAGTTAAATCCTTATTAAAGCTGGTAGCTTCAGTTTTTCATACGTCTCAAGAATATTTTAGCTGTACATGCCAGAATACAGACAGCAGTAAATTTCAACAGCAAACATAACTGAAATTATGGTAAATGAGAAATTGTTTGCTGTTCTTTTAATAATACTATTCTGTTGGATTTAAAAAGAGTCATGTAATAGGATGTTTGTGTATTAGTCCAAATCCTTTTTGGCGTTATGGTAACGCTTTACATATTTAACAAGCAACAGATGCCTCCTCCCTCTCTAGCTTTCACCAAACAAAACCAATCCAGAGTTTCAACCTCTGGATTCAACAGATTCAATCAGAGTTGCACTGATGTGCAAAACCGCACATCAGCCTTTACTACCTACATTATTCATAGGGTATTGAGCTACTTGATCTTAACCATGAATCCCCCTGAGATGACACAGAATTTACTGAAGTTCTAAGAACTCACTGCTCAAGAAACATTTAAAAATTGGTCTGTAGTTATTTTGAAGTTAGCTTGGAGTTTATTTTTAACAACTCTTTTATCGATTTAGTGCAGAGTAAAAAGCAAAGCTATTTTTCCAACTCACCACATATGGTTTGAATATACTGTTACAAAGATTTTGTAAACGGACATGGCTTAGTAATATCACGCTTGTATCAGTCAAATCCTGAATATCCTATGTAAACACTTCAGAATATATTCCTCTACCCTTATATTACTCTTCTGTTTAAGTTCCCATCCCTCCTCCTCCAGTTTGCTACACCACTAACAACACTGCGTTTTTCAAAACAAGTTACCCCTTGTACTAAGCTGGCGCTCATTAGTATCATACCACTTGCAGGGAGTAATATTTTGTTCTCTTTTTATCAAAAGTAACCTCCAAGAGTAGCAATTTCACTGACACTACATACGCTATTATGAAACTTAAGTGTAGTGGGAAGGGCCTGTTTATTTGGTGAATGAACGCTCTCCTCTGACAGAAAAAGCTATTTATTTAGTGTGAAGTGCCTATACTGAAGTATAACAGATAATATTCAGACCAGACCAGGTTTCTTTTTTTCCACAATAAGAAAAAAAAATTATTATTATTTAGTTTCATAAAACTTATCATTTAATACTATTTATCATTTAATGCGATAAAATGGGTGCAAATACAAATTATGGACCTACCTGTCGCTTGCTGAATAGCTTCCATTACAATTTTTACTGGTATCCCTGGCAGTTTTAGATCAACCTAATAAGAAGTGAGTTAAGCAACATCAATATATAAGGAAAGGTTTTTTAGATATATTCTCAGAGTTTCCTTTTAGGAAATTTAATGTTACAATACCTGCAAGGCAGTTATTCCTTTATTAGTACCTGCCATCTTGAAATCCATATCACCATAGTAATCTTCAATTCCCTGCCAGCACAGAAAGAAAGCAAGCAAATTGGAGTAACTCTACCCCAGTGTCAAGTCTTATTTTACTAAAGGTACATTCTACGTTTCAATAAGCCACAAAGCAGTCCTGCAGACTTCTGAGATTCATGTATTTTTCTTCAGCCTTATTTTGTTGTTCATGATTAACACACTAACTTTCTGTCCTTATAAATTAAGAGCTAATTTCTGAACAACAGATTCACAGTTGATTTTATAGTAGCAGTGGCTACCATGGGAAGAAGCAGCAGCAACATAATGTGCATTTTGCCTGTCCAGCAACTTTGCTCATTCTCCATCCAATATATTGTGATTTTTGGTAAATTAAAGTATTTGAGACCATTAATTTCTTTCTCCCAAGAGGAAAGACAATATTCATTGGAAAAAGAGAGCTTATGAGAGGTTAGAGGAAATAACTTAGTAATTACAGATATCTAAGAAACATGACTGGACATTTCATAGAGACTTTTTTGAAATAAGGGACGCTTGGGAGACAAAACAGAGAAGATAAAACTATTCAGTATTTCTAATAGCGTATGTTCCAGAATTAACTGGGTAAAATGTTACAAAATAAGGCCACAGAGTATTCTACAGAATTAAGCATCAATAAAAACAACGGTACTAGAAACACTTACCAGGATGTCTGTCAGCAAACGATAGTCCTCAATATCTCCTTTTTCCCGACTGGATTTGGTAATGAGACCTATTGCTACACCTGCCACTGCACTTGATACTGGAACTCCTAATAGCAGTAAATAAAATACATTTTTATAACCCTTGGTCATTTCCAAATCATGTAACACATTGTTTTAAGGATAAAGTACGTAAGTGCTGTATCTTGTACCTGCATCCATTAATGCCAAACTTCCACCACATGCAGAAGCCATTGATGAGGACCCTACAGAGTAAGAACAGAGGGGAAAAAAACCCATAAACATTGCTCAGACGTATCTGACACAAAACTTGCTAGTGATATTCTTCAATGTCAGTTTGAAAATTAACTTGCTGCTAGCTAGAAAATACTGTGTAGCAACACACTTACTACAATAAGTAAAGACAATTAGAAATATCCTGTAGCCGAAGTACTTTCAATAAGAAATAGGTAGTATAGTTTGAATCTTTCACAATAGATACCAAGAAAAACCTGTCAACAAGCATCATGATTAATATTACATGTTCCAGACAAGGACTCTGTGGATTTAACAGGGAGCTGCAAATAGGCCTCTTCCCTTTCTCCACTAACCCCTTCTCCCACCGTCTGATGTTGCTACAGTGCTAGGAAACAGAAGGTAGCCCTTGGAGAGCTTCTTACCACACTGGGGAATCTGCAGAACAGTGAAATGGATAGCTCTTTCTCAGAGAGATGGAAAAGAATAAACACAGACAGACAGAAGAAGTTACATCTAAGTCAATGAGGGTACTGGCTGTGATTAAACACTTAAGAATGGGTCTCAGACATATAGATTTATTTTCCTCACTCTGTAGCATAAAAATGCCCCAAATACCATTTTACTACTCAGAATTACATTTACATCTCATTCTGAAGTTCCATTGTTCATAACCATATGCATCCTTTTAAGTACTTCATGTAGTAGAGCTATCAAGACTAAGAACATTAAAAATGAAATCTATTACCTAAAATGCCTACAACTGAAGTCTGTTAAACCTGAGCTTTAAGAATGAAATTTAGCCTCTAGCACTAGGTTAAAAACAAGAAAGTCATAATACCATTTGACTCTAAAACTTCAGAAGTAACTCGTATTGTGAATGGGAAATCCTGGGGAATGACTGGTTTCAAAGCTCTTTCTGCCAGTGCACCTGTTGGAAGAAACACCAAGTGATGTATAAATAAAACCAGCCTAATAAAATATTAAAAAGTTACAGCATGCAATTTGCCATCGGAACTTACCATGTCCAAGTTCTCTTCTATTCATACCAGTAACTTTGCCAATCTCATTAGTTGCATAAGGTGGAAACTATGATGTAAAAAATGTGTATACAGAAAATTAGAGGGGTTTTTCCTCATTTTAAAACCAAAACTTAGAAAAAAATTCTTGGAAGTTTTGATGTGTCTCAAGGTAAAACAAATTAGAAAAAAATTAAATCACCATCTAGCTTCTATCAGTCACGTATTGTGCAAAGCAGGACCAGTTTTGGTAGCGTTCAGTGAATGCTTTACTTCCACAGAACAAAATAGAATAAAGCAGTTGCAAGGTAGTTGAGGAACAACACAACAAGCTTACTCCAATTAAACTTGCCAAACAAGATATGAGAAATCTTGTTTCTGTTTTACAGATAATGGAACAAGACATGCCTGCTGCCTGTATGGAGTATTTTGGGCAAATTCCAAGGCTGAGAGAGATCCAAGATGTGAAAGCACTTATTTACCATTGGTGTGATGTGTCAGCTGAGCACATTAATAGTTTACTAAATATAATAGAGCAGGTTAATCCTGCTTTTAGTGATAACTCATTCTTAAGGAGCTAACCTAATGTTAAGGTATTAAAAAGGCTGTATAAAATGGCAATTCACAAAATTATCTAGTGTTTTTTAGGAAACCAGCACTTTCGTTCATAAACTGCAGTATAAATTCACACATGAATTAGAAATAATATTGTTTAGCAAGCCTAGATATAATGTATATCCTTGGAAGTGATCAATTTCACCTTTAAAAGCAAGAGATTAAGCCCTTCTGTGAATCTTGCAAAAGCCTTGACCAGTAAAACACTCACCTCATAATGCAGCATGAAGTTTTTATCTTTTATTCCACTGTTAATTAAAAACAAGACCACGTCAGAGAAGAGCAACCAAACATGTCTTACACAGAACAGATAATACATCAGATTATATTCAGTTATGCTTTCAAATAGACCCATCCAAAACAATGAAGCAGTAGATTTGTGGATCACCCACATTTTTCCTAAGATTTTCTACACAGTAAACAAATAAAAAGCATAGTCTACAAAGAAAAAAACCTCATCTGTTAATCGTCAACACTGAACTAGTTGCCCTAGATGTTTAGAATAGAATAGCCTCTATTTGTTCTTTATGCTGGTTTTGGTGTGTTTGAAGGAAGACAAAAAGTATCAAACTTCAAGACCATCAGCATCTCACTGTACCTCATTGCAGTGAGTCCTCATTGCAGTGAGGACTCAAACATAAGCACTTGGAAGGAAAATAGAATATCTCTGTAACCACAAAATAGTTCTCAATTAAATAGTCTGTGCTCAAAAGAGGTGAAGTACCACAAGGCTTGACAAAAAAGCTAGTCTATCAACAAAGCTTCTTCAAGTCAAGACTTGCCTGTAGTTTCATACAGAGGCAATTTTGCATTCATTGAGCGACCTAATGACTGCTATTTAAATTTTAAAACAAAAATTAATTTCCCAGAATATAAAAATTACAAAATACAGACAAACACCTCCAGTCCAAAAAAATTAACTAAAGCAAATCTGGCACGCTAAAATGTAAAAGCTCTCACACTGGTGGGATGAAATCACTGAACTGCAGCTTTAAAGGGAAAGTTTCCCCTCCCCAAGAAGCTGACCCTCAGCTTTAAAATGTTAACAGCACAAGGACTTGCTTGATACATCGTAAGTCAAATATTTCTTCCTCCATTAAAAAAAGAACACAAGTATTTTCAACTCTCTGAACACTTTTATTTTGAGACAAAATGAGAATATCTAGACATGCTGATTCAGTTGGGGAAGCGCCTCCTCAATTATCTGCTTTTTCATTTTGTTTCCACTTGAACAAAACTTGAGGAACAGAACAGTACTTCATGGGCTACGTGCATCCAACCCATCGAGCACAACTTCAAAACTTGTGAGAAATAGATATGTATTCTACTCATTTAATCAAGTTCCAAGTATGACAGTAAATACTTGAAACACAGACAATCAACTTTCAATTGTTTTATTTAAAGAGCCTTGACACATGGGCATAGTTTTACAGATTCAAGAGTAATTTTCTGTTTTCTTTCTCTCAAAACCAGACTGGATGTTATTTGTAAATACTGTCCAATACCATATGCATGCCTACAGAATTAATATTGTTTAAAAGAAAAACAACTGCCAACATCTCTTGAAAATAGGCCACTTCAAAGTCCAATTTTAGAGATTTTTAAGTCTTAGCAAATGCATATATGTATGTTGAAGGTCAAGGAACTTTTATCAAAAAAGAATAAATAGAGGGTGCTTAAATGCTCACCCTCTTCTATTGCCATGAGACAAAACACCAAAAGATATACATACCTCACCGCTGTTGAGATAAGATCTGATTTTACACTTGATTCTATAGAGTCAAATGTTACTGTACAGAGAACCTAGAATAAAAATACAGAGTAAATAAACTGTTCTTAAACACTTCATCTTTAACAACTTTTACTGTTTATGAATAATCAAAAAGAATGATTTTGGCAACAAATATGATGCCATCACTTATGCGAACTTTTTTTCGCCTTCATGACACAAATTTATTCATAATCTGCAAGGATTATAAAACCTTACAAGCAATGACAATTACAGATACTAATTTAATGCTTCCTAACCACGTAGGAGCCTAGAATGATTTGTTCACTAAGAAACCGAACTACTTCATTTCAGAGACAGGCTCAGATGCAACCACAATACTGTACATAAAAGCAAGCCTGTTCGCAACTACTCATGTACCCTGTAGTAAGTCAGACCAATGACTGACAGTCTTGTAGGCAAGCGAGCTATAAAAAAAATCCAGGAGACCAAATCCTAATTCAATGTACGCAACATCTGATGCTTTTGGCAGAGAAAAAAAATCCCATTAATGTGATTTTTTTTGGTACCATTTCCCATTTTAATGTGGATTATATATTTTGCGAACAAATGAAATTCCTTTTAAAAGACTTCTCATGATATGCACAATTTAGCACTGCCCTGCACACCAAAGACCCATTAACAGTCACCCATTTTTCCAAAATCAACAGGACTGTATTTTACATGAAAACCTTTTGCTTCAACAAGAATCTTTTTTAACGTAAAAATCTATATAAAGGGATGACAAAGATATGGTTTTTGGTTAATCTTATTAACAACCAAATTTACTTTAAGCCACCCTGAACTGGATGGCTCAAACCTGTTCCCACCAAGACAAAACTCAACCAACCAAAAATGTCCCAAATACAGGGACCTGTACAAGGAGAGTCCTTACAGCCTCTAACTTTGTTTAGCAGACACTCTTTATAAAATCTGAAGACACAATAATGCTTACCAGACTTCTCCTGGGCACAGATGCTTAGAATGTTATCTTGCCACCCATAATGTCCATGTAACAAGGAATCAAGCTTTGCCTATTGTCTTACTGACCTCAGATATGTTTTAATGTAATCTAAACTGTTCTCTGGTTATTACCATTTGAACTTAAAGAAAAAGGAAACTTTGCATTTAAATGAAAAATACAAATCTCCCAGCTTTTGATAAATATGGCTTCAGATATTTAAAGATACTACCTGTGTTTGACCTCTCTGAAATAAGGCTGATCCATGAAGCATTTTAAACATGTTCACTTCACATTTAATATCTCTGAGGGAAGTCAAGTCTCTCCCGTCACACCTAAAGTTACAAGGAGAAATGATGAGATCAATGAAACAACAATCTTGGATAAAAAGCTGACAGAAATATTATTCAGTAGAGTTGGATATATTTACCGTCTATATTCATTCAGAATAAGATTCCTAAAAATATCCTTTGAAACCACATTGAAAGATTCCATGATTTCATAAGGCTCAGCCTCTGGAAATTTTTCTAGGCATAAAAAAGAAATTGCATCTGAAGTTGGAAATGAATTTTATAGAACCTTCGCTAAAATAGCTTGGCCAGCAAAGAGCACACTGTACCTCTCTAAGCAGTGCTGGCTCCATTTAAGCATTCTCTAAATCTTAAGAAAGCAGAAAATAATACCTTTCAGGTGTTCTTCTGTTTCAAGTCTTATTTTGTTAATTGCTTCATCTCTAGAAATCTAGAACACAGGATTTGCAACCAGTTAACTCTACAAGGCAGAATAATAAAAGAGGTTTGGGTTGTTGGGGCTTCATTTGGTTTAAAATTCTGTAAATCAAGGAATAAGGAACAGGACTGTCACACCAATTCAAAGATCAATCATGTACTACAAATATTCCAGTCAATAAGAACTTACAAAATTATTTATTATTAATATTGCAAAGATATGCAGAAGAGTTTTTATTAATAGTAGCGTAAAGAACTACAGTTTCATTATAATATGAATTGAGAAATAATTTTAAATAAGTTTGAATTGATTACTTACTTTATCATGGCTATAATCCGTGAACACTGCATAGATCTTGTCAGAAGCAACTCTTGGAAGAAAAGAAATAAATTTTGAAAACACAGCTTAAAAACGCTTATATAACTAGTTTGTTTTAAGGACTAAATGTTTGTTTTCACTAGCAGCATGAAAGCACCAGACTGACATTTATAAACATTACTAGCTCCAGTTGTCCTTCCTGCTCTCCTGCCGCTTCCCTGAAATTAGTTACCACTTCCACAGCAAAGCTCACACAACCCAACAAATTCTGACTCCTCTTGTCATTGTTCAATAAAAATGGCATGTAACTTACGTATAATTTCATTGTGTTTTCAGGGTATTTGTTTTGTCCTGTCCTTACTAAGTATAAAACAAAAAAAGCTGAAGGCCATGTTCCTAAACTTCTATGGAAAATACAGCAAGTAATTCTGAACTTTCAAAGCATTCTATTTTGTTAAACAAACACACTAAACTACCTGACTGGAGCTCATCAAATTAAATAATCATTAAATATGCATTTTGAGCCACTTCGCAGAATTTACATCAAAATTATTTGTTTTGAACTTACTTCTTTGCATATTCCACAATCTCTTCAGGAGCAATAAATAACTTCTGAACAGTTCTTTTGACAACACCTCGTTCTTTCACTAGTTGTTGAATTCCCTGAATTATTTGCTGGGAATGCTTCACTCCTACTTTGATGGCATGACAGAAGTCTTGTTGCAATATATTCTCAGCAGTCGCTTCCAACATAACTATGAATGGAAAGTTCAAGTAAAATACTATATGACTGTTCAATAGCAATCTAATTCAACTGAACAAATACTGATTAACATTAAACTGCATGAATATAATGACATTTACTTCACCTAACCACAAATTCCCTATCATTGCTGTTTATTCCTACTCTTGTGTGAAAATACAAGTTGCAGAGATTAGCAAAATATTTCCAAAGACGCATCTACTTCATTTTCAACAGATATCAACAACTGACCTACTTACCAACTTGACTTTGTGGAGCTCCAGCAACAACTAAATTTAAAGCACTAGAAGACATCTGTTTTCGGGTTGGATTGATAACAGTTTCTCCATCAACCAGTCCTACCCGTACTGCACCTACAAAGAAACTCCAGAAAATTATTATTACAATAAGGAAGTTCTTTAAGGCATCATTTTACTTTGAAAAATATACAACTATAAACAATAATTAAAGCTATGGATTCAGTTTAAAATATTAGCATGTGAGCTATATATTAACAGCAAATATGTATGGCATAATAATCTATTCTTGAATTTCTTTTGGGCAGTATTAATGAGTAGGACGTATAATGACAAGTAGCATTACACAAAGGGCTCTAAGTCTACTGGGCTGTTCTAGTCACTTGAGCATGTTTTCTAGAAAAAAGATAGGTGAAAGGAAAAATACAGCTAGATATTTGTTCTTGGCTAGACCATTTCTCTTCCCCCAGAAATGTTCACAATAAAGCTCTTCTTGAATTCCTGGAGAGAAAGTATTCTTATCCATCTATACTCTCAACAATGCTTTTCAAGAATAAGTTCCTCTAAAGAAAAAAATAAGTTATTGGTCTCTGTACTACACTGTTTCTGATTTCTAAATCCTTCTAGTATTTTTCGTCCAGAAAAAATAATCCTTTGAATTGCAATAATCCTAGTAACTGTAAAATTATTTTCAATACTTGAAACAAAAGATAGTGGACTTAAGATTCAGATTCTTCTTAAAAAAATAAAGCATGAACTCTTTTCTAAGTCTTCCATTATGTTCAAACCACCCATCCTTTCAAAATAGATACTTACCAATAGGACCATTCCATGGGATATCGGATAATGCAAGTGCTGCAGAAGCTAGAATGAAGAGATTAAAATCCACATTAGAAAAAACATATCATATTAAGTAACATACAAGCACTTATTTCCAAAAGCCCTCTTACCTCCATTAATGGCCAGAATATCTGGATCATTGACACCATCTACTGCTAAAAGATTACAAAGGATCTGGCATAAGATAAAAGACAATGAATAATTTCAATCTAAACATTTTTGTTAGCTGTCAATACAAAGCTAAGGACAATAAAACAAAACATTCCACATGCTTATACAAACTTATTCCGCAAAGGAAAATTTGTTTAGGTACTTAAACTAGAAAGCTTGTGAAAAAAACTAATGAATAATGTAATATCATATCATATAATACAATGTATCCTATTAGCCTTTTCTTTCTTCTGTCATACAGAGGATATCAGAATTTTGTTCCTGTATCTTTGCAACAAAATTTGTAAGCCAGCACATAATAAAAATACTTTAATACAAGTAGCTGACAAACTAAAAAGCAGCATTACACTATCAGATCATTTTTCAAACTGTAAACCTCTCCTGTATGCTAATGAAAACTGCTTTTCTTAAAATACTGTCTACATGTGAAATTTTCATTGGATGTAAGCAAGTTTTCCATTCTAAAGGTAGCTATAGTTAAGCACAGTGAGCGTGACCTACCTGTGTATCATAAAAGTAGCCTGCTGGAAAGAGTGGTCTGATCGACCGATCTGCAAAAGAAATATTCAAATTCTAAGTAGTATTTGGTCTGCAGTAGTTGGCATTCAGTTTGTCTGGCAATAATGCCACAAGACACTGACAAAATGATTTAAATGAAATACCCAAACAAAGAGAGAAGAAGACAAAAGGCAGAGAACTTAAGAGGAAATTTAATATGAAATATAGTCAACTGTACTATCTGAACACCACTCAGAGTAAAATAAAGAGGTATTTGGGTGAGCATACCCACAGTCATGTAACCCAAGGTAAAAACGCTGAAAAGTCTTCTATGCCAAATAATCTATTAAATAGTATTTCACGAGTAGTATCTTTAATGAAGAGACAAAGTCTATAAATAAAAAAAAAGGCAACAAAAGTATGTCTGTTCAAAATGTTGCATTATTTCCATGATACTTAATTTCCCTTTTAATTTTATGTCTGTCTTAAGCCCATAGGATTTTGTAACAGCCCAGGTCCTACAGGCTGTTCCCTCTCATAAATCTTTTCATCGCCATCTTAAGATGCTGATGAATTTGACAGCAGTTTTATATAAATGTTGAATTTCAAGCTACTATCTTATTCATGAATGGAGATAATAGCCATGATAGAGATGACTTTTCAAGCAGATTAAGAGGGAGAGACTAAATTTATGCCAATCAGTAAGTCTGCCTCTCTGTATTTCGGAGATTAGCTTGGTTCTCTCTTTCACTCGTCCAGAGAGATGTGCAACTGCAGAAGTAATGTCTCCCAGTTAGAATGAGATCTATATCAACTAACGAGACAGCAAGATCTCTCAGGGTCCAAGCTTATCTAAAAAGGAATGTGCAGACAGCCCCAGCTGACACACCGTTTTAAAAATCAGTTCTGATGAACAGAAAACAAGTTTGTTTTCTTCTGACATCACTGCAGAAACAATCAGCTCTGCAAACAGCAATTATAAATCACCGTACTTTCAAACATTTTTAAGGACATTAGATACACAGTAAACATAATTCAGCCTACCTATTACTCTGCTGGTAAGAATTTCTTTATCAGTGGAACCAAGTTCTCTCCTTAGGTAGTTTGTAGGAATTCTTCCCGCTGCAGCAGCTTTCTGACGGTAGTCGACCTTTTAAAAACAAAATGAGGATTCCTAAAGACAACAGATTACGAATTTCAGAGCCATAGAAACGTTTAGCTTAGATGTGACACTTCAGAAGGCCTATAGCCCAATTTCTGCCTCAGAGCAAAGTCAACCTTGAATTCAGATTACAGTACGTGGGGCTGTCTTGACATTGAAACAGACCCTCCTGTCCTATATCATACGTGGACTGCCCAGCCAGTCAGTATCCAGTCCGGACTGTTGCCAGGCACTAGTGCATTTCAAGTCAAGGACTTTGTGTTTGTCCTTCTGGAATTTCATGCAGCTCCTGCACGCTTATTACTTTAGAACCTGGTCCCTCCCCTCTGGATGGCAGTCCTGCTTCTGAGTGCACCATCTGCAAACTTGAGGAGCGGGGATTCCCTCATAATCCAACCAGTTTTTCACACTTCTAAAATATAAAGTCTGAACATGGATGCTGCGGCAGAGAGAGTTGACAAAGCTTTTGTGGAAAGCTTTGCCTAAGTCAAGGTAGGCAAGATCCACTGCTCCTCCCTCACCCACAGGCCTAGTCATTTTATCACAGACTATTCTGAAGTCCAAGGTCTGTAGTCTGCTACTTGCATTCCTCGATCCCCACAGCACCCGGGACTCCACTACTGAATGATTGTCACTGCTAAGGCTACCACTGGTGATCACAAAACTAATTTTGTCATTAGTACTTACCACTAGTGGCATAAACTGAGATGGAGAAGGCTTAGTTTTACTGACTGCTGTGACCATTACTGCTGTGTCACCTAGCTGGATTAAGAAAAAAAAAAATAACTGAAATGATCTGCAACCAAAATATTATCTGAAGTCACACACACAACACATACACAAAATAAAAATCCATAATATTCTTCGCAGAAAACAACCACATAAATCCATGCTTCCAACCATAATTTTTACTTTTCAAACATTTTTGTTTCCTACAAGGCAGACACTGGGAATTATATTGCCATGTGAGCCTCTATATGCCTTTAATATGCTCTGATATCCTAATAATTACTGTTAAGATCCAGAAATTTAAACTTTTTTTTACCTGAACAACAGCAGATCCATCAGCAAACCTAGCAAGTTTTCCAGAAGAGAGTTCCATCTTTCTATTGGAAAGAATTAATATGTTATCACAGTGAATGAAAATAAATTTTCCAGTAATGTTTGCATTCCTTTAGAGCATCTACTGTACAGAAGGTTGGCTACACTTCATACGAGGGAGAAAAATCCTCATTAGATATGGAAATCAAAACTCTTTGACCTAAAGTGACCAAATCTCCTTACTTTAACTGTGCTTTTGCTTCAAACGTCCTGCTTTTTTCACCCTGAAGCAAAGACTTACAGGGACATCAGATATTACGTAATGTACACCTATAGCTTAGAGGCAAAATGCTTTGCTTGCACTAGAAGATGAATCACCAACCTCTTCAAGCTGGGTTTTACAGTCTCACTATGAGAAAACAGAAGTACACAAGTGCTGTGCCCTGACAAGAAAAGGGGAGCTGCTTGCACACTCACAAAACACCTTTCCGTAGAATGACAGAATCGTTAAGTTTGAAAAAGACTTACAAGATCTTCAAGTTCAACCACTAACATAAGAACACCATGCCTACTAAATCATGCCCTAAAGCATTACATCTACATGTTTTTTTTCAACACCTCCGGAGATGGTGACTCCACCACTTCACTGGGCAGCCTCTTCCAACGCTTCACCACTTTTGGTAAAGAAAGTTTCCCTAATATCCAATCTAAACCTTCCCTGGCACAACTTGATGCCATTTCCTCTTGTTCTATCCCTTGTTACTTGGGAGAAGAGACTAGCACCCACCTCGCTACAACCTCCTTTTAGGTAGTTGTAAAGACTGATAAGCTCTCCCCTCAGCCTCCTCTTCTCCAGGCTAACCAATCCCAGTTTCCTCAGCAACTCCTCATAAAACTCATCCTCCAGCCCCTTTCATTGTCCTTCTCTGGATATGCTCTAGCAGCTCAACATCACTCTTGTACTGAGAGACCCAAAACTGAACACAGGATTCGAGGTGCAGCCTCACCAGCACCAAGTACAGGGGTGCAATCACTTCCCTGCTCCTGCTGGCCACACCATTTCTGATTCAAGCCAGGATGCTGTTGTCCTTCTTGGCCACCTGGACACACTGCTAGCTTACATTCAACCACTGCTGACCAGCACCCCAGCTCCTTCTGTGCCAGGCAGCTTTACAGCCACTCTTCCCCAAGTCTGTAACATTGCACAGGGTTGTTGTGTCCTAAGCGCAGGACCTAGCACCTGGCCTTGTTGAACCCCAACCCACTGGCCTTGCCCCACTGATCCAGCCTGCCCAGGTCCCTCTGCAGAGCGCTCCTGCCCCCAAGCAGATCGATGCTTCCACTCAGTTTGTTGTCATCTGCAAACTGACTGAGGGTACACTTAATTCCCTTCATTCAGATCACTGATAAAGACATCAAACGGAACTGGACCCAGCATTGAGCCCTGAGGAACACTGCTTGTGACCAGCCACCCACTGGATTTAACTCCATTCACCACAACTCCCTGGGTTCAGCCATCCAGTCAGCTTTTTACGCAGTGAAGGGCACGCTTGTCTAAGGCACAGAATCATAGAATCACTAGGTTGGAAAAGACCTTTGAGATCAACAAGCCCAACCATACCTATCCACTACTAAATCGCACCCCTAAGCACTTCATCAACCTGTTTTTTAAACACCTCCAGGGATGAGGACTCAACCACTCCTCTGAGCAGCCTGTCGAGTGCTTGATAACTATTGCTGTGAATAACTCTTTCCTAATGTCCAGTCTAAACCTCCCATGGCGCAACTTGAGGCCATTCCCTCTCGGTCCTATCACTTGGGAGAAGAGATCAACACCCAGGTCGCTCCAGCCTCTTTCCAGGCAGTTGCAGAGAGCGATAAGGTCTCCCCTCACCCTCCGTTTCTCTAGGCTAAACAGCGGGCCGCCAGCTCCCCTGAGAGAACATTCTCCCCTGGCTGCCTCCTGGCGACCGTGGCTCACCTGCCCCCCACCTCCACCGACACTGCGGCACCACGGGCCGGCGCCACCCACAGGGCGCAGCCGCCCGGGCACAGCAGCCGCCGCCGCCTCCGCCACCACTGCGCCGCGGCCCCGCTAACATCGCCCGAACCGCGCAGTGCGGCGCTGCCCCATCTCGCAGCAGCGGCCATGGCGCCCGGGGACCGGAAGTGAGGGGGAGGAACCCCGAGCGCAGCCGCCGCACGATTAGCCGCGCTCCGCGGAGAGCTCGAAGCGGATTGGCCGGTGAGCGGCGAGCTCGAAGCGGATTGGCCGGCGCTCCGCGGCGGGTTGGTTTCGATTCCGCGGCGCGAGAGCCTTCAAGCCACCCTGGCGGGGGGGGCGGTGGTGGTGGTGTCCAATCCGGGTACGGCGGCTGCGGAGGGACACGCGGCGCAGAACGAGCTAACGCGGCGCCTCCAAGGTAGAGAGTGGCAGAAAGAGCCCAATGGCGATCCCTAGATACAAGGCGGGTTAGGAGGCAGCTCAAGCTAAAATTGGGAGGACATCGTACTACTTATAAGGAAGGATTTCTACACCATGAGAATGGTGAGGCACTGGCACAGGTTGCCCAGGGAAGTTGTGGCTGCTCCATCCCTGGAGGTGTTCAAGGCCAGGTTGGATGGGGCCTTGGGCAGCCTCATGTACTGGAAGATGTCCCTGCCCATGGCAGGGGGGTTGGAAGTGGATGGGCTTTAAGGTCCCATCCAACCCAAACCATTCCATGATTGGGTCAAACAAGGGCCCGGACATAGAGGAAGGACAAGCAACAGCAGCTACGTGGACAGCCACTCAAATTCGTACAGGTCCCAGTGATTGCAAATACTACTGCTCAGCACCCACTATCACTGCTGAGTGATGGCGGTGCAGGGACTGGTGTGGAAGAGTTATTGTTATGCAATCATTAAAAAACTCAGGGCCCTTCCTCTAGGAGCGTGGCTGAATGGGTCAGTGCTGGCTTAATGAAACACTTGAAAGGAAATATGTATATATTTGGGATATATATATGTATATGTGTGTGTGTATTTGGGATTCTTCTGCCAAAAAGAGCTTGTTCTGAGCCTCTTGTTTTCAAAACTATAATATACTCACAACCAACCTCCTTCCCCCCCATTTCAAAATAATGAATTAGAATTATTGAGTCATTTGGTTGGAAAGGACATTTGAGATCATTGAGTCCAACCATACCTTTCCACTAATAAACCATATATATACATAAGGAAGAATTTCTTCATGATGAGAGTGATGAGGCACTGGCACAGGTTGCCCAGGGAAGTTGTGGCTGCTCCATCCCTGGAGGTGTTCAAGGCCAGGTTGGATGGGGCCTTGGGCAGCTTGATCTAGTGGGAGGTGTCGCTTCCCATGGCAGGGGGGTTGGAACCGGATGATCTTTAAGGTCCCTTCCAAACTATTTTATGATCATCTCAAATGAGGATTCAGACATACAGGGAGGACACCTGCACCAGGGCTGCCAGCAGCCTCCCACCACTGACATCTCAGGTGACTTTGTGGCACCTTCACACCGGCATCAGTTACCACAAGCAACAGCAGCTACATGGACAGCCTCTCAAATCAAACCCATGCCTGTGGCCACAAGCACTGTAACTGCACCAAGGGTCACCAGCAAATGAGCCGTTCAATGTGAACCAGATCCAGTTGTGGCAAGCACTTCAACAGCTGCTATGGATGCTCTGGCTGAATTCGTACAGGTTCCAGTGATGGTAAATACTACTGCTCAGCAGCTGGTATCGCTGCTGAGTGACGGCGGTGCAAGGACTGGTGTGGAAGAGTTATTGCTTGTTACACAATTATTCAAAAATTCAGGGTCCTTCCCCTATGAGCATAGCTGAATGGGTCAGTGCTGGCTTAATGTCACACTTGAAATATGTATATATTTTGGACATATATATATATATATATATATTTGGGATTCTTCTGCCAAAAAGAGCTTGTTCTGAGCCTCTTGTTTTCAAAACTATTATATACCCACAACCAACCTCCTTTCCCCCCATTTCAAAATAATGAATTAGAATCATTGAGTCATTTGGTTGAAAAAGACATTTGAGATCATTGAGTCCAACCATACCCTTCCACAACTAAACCATCTATATCCCTGAGGACCTTATCTACGAGTCTTTTAAACACCTCCATGTATGGTGACCCAACCACTTTCCAGGGCAGCTGTTCCAGTGCCTGAGAACCCTTTCTGTAACATTTTTTTTCCTAATATTTAATCTTAACCTCCCCTGGGACAACTTGAGGCCATTTCCTTTCATCCTAAATTAAGCCCACTGAATCTTTTCTATCTCACAGCTGTATTAGCCATAGATCACATGCAGTATCTGACAACTGGAGCACGGCAACAGTGTTGAGATACTCACACTGAGGTTGAAGGTCATGCTCATCTCAAGTAACTGAAGGGGTCACTTCATCACACCCAATCCTTACTTCTCCCCTCGGTAAGGCAAGAACAGCAATCCTTAGCACCATTTCAAGCTAGGAATATAAAAATATTTTTCAAAGAGCAATGACGGGGGAGGGTGTTTGCAACAGTTGTTATTGCGTAGCACAAAGGCTTGCCAGTTAAAATATTTGTTATGCTGTTACATGGTCAGAGTGCAACAGAATGTTATGATTACAGGGCACTGTTCTCATCCATACGTTAATTTTTCCGCAGATTATTGCTCAGTTGTACAATGCAAAAGAGATTAGTAATTGCTTTATTATTATTTATGTCTGTGAGCATGAATGAACAGCAATGATCTGATCACCCCAACAGTAAGATCCATGCAGGATTAAATTAATACAAACTGTCATGTTTTGTCTTAAACTCATCTGTCATCTGGAGTTAACAATTTTAATTAGGGAGATATTTAATAGAAAAATTAATGCCATTTATTACTAGTTTTCTTCTAATGCTGTTTTGATATTGCTTGATGTTTACTAATCTTTTCTGTTTACTTAACGGGATTTTTCTGTTGAAGTTGCATTTATAGAAAACAGATTGATTGGCTGGGAGAACAGCCCAAGCAATAATTTTTCTTCCGTGCCAACATGTTTCTTATCTTTTTGGCAAGACACAGAAGAAAGAAATGATACGACTGATCCAGAAACTTAGGATTTGGCCTGGGCAAAAGGACTGTTAACTTTATCCATATTCAGAATTCATTGGTATAGTTTTATTTGGTACAAGAATACATTAGGCGGCAAAGCAAGAATGTTCACCATGTTTGTCTGAATTCACATGTGCCTTACTGCTGAGGAACAGGATTTTTTGGAAAGATTTTTATGTCATTATTTCTCATTAAAATTGCTATTCTCTAGCTCATGTCAAATAACTGTTCCAAGCTCTATACTCTTATAAAAATGTACTTGATTTCGTAGGAGTGATAAAGGAGTGGTTGGAAGCATTTATATAATACAAGAGACAACAAACAACACAAATTTTGTCTCCTGTTAAGCGTAGAAGGCAATTACTTGGGATTTTTAAAAGCTTAAATTCAATTGGGGAAGGCAACATACTTAAAGCAGAGAATTACATGATACAAATGACAAGGAAAGAAAAGACAGGGTAGCATTTAACAGAGAATGAACACAAAGCAATATATGCACATTGAGGTTGAACAGACTAATGTTGCGGAAGGTAGAAAGAAGCATAACAAAGGTGTAGAGGAATATGTAAGCGTGACTTAGAAGTGATGATTTTTCTCACAGGCACTGTCCATTCACCACAAAGGACAAAACCACACAGAATTAGTGTGGGAAGAGTTTTTCTTGAACACTTTCACTGTCAACAGCAACCAGCATACAACAAATACTTTTTGCATTAGCTCCAAATGTCTGTCACTTTGTCTCAATAATTTCTACATAAAAGAAATCATGACATTCTGTCCTCCCAACCTCTGCCATCAGCAATATTTCAAAGTCATAACTTGTATTCTGACATTATTCTGAGATCTTAGAGAAATGCCCTAACTTTTACAATCTCAAGAAGCAGCCATGCAAAATACGTATTTCAACATCTAAAAATAAGCTATTCACCCACATAACCTCAGCTGTAGAATTCGTTCTTTGGTAGATGTAATGTATGGTTGTAAAAGTATAAATAGAATATTTATAAAATATATATAAATATTCCAGAATAAATATAAAAATATTTTTTTCAGATGATGCTTTTAAAAATAATTAACAGTGTTATTTTTTTCCATTTGAATATACACTAAAAGAGTTATACAGTTCACAAATAGCCATGAGCATTGAAAACAGATCTTTTGACTTAAACCAAAATTATTAGATAGTTTTTTCCACTCTCAGCAAAATGAGAAGCCTCAAGTGTGTGTGCTTCATAACTGTCATGGGCCAACAGGTTATGGCCATACCATGGTAACAAAAAAAAGATACAAGAACATAGATTTCATTCAAAATAGTAGGCAGCAAACAAAATTCATGTTTAACTTCATGAAAAAGCAAAAATATTGTTAATTTATTCAGCAAGATTTGTACTTTCTCTCTCTCTTATTTTTTTTCTCTGATTTTTTTTCCACTCAGATCCATAATCAGTTTAGTGATGTATAACAATAATGAACACACCCAATAAGAAGCATCACTTAAATTTCCCTATTCATGTTTCCCTGGAATTCGAGAAAGAGACATGTTTTTCTTTCAAATTTCCGCATATATGAAACAGATGCCAGTAAACTAGGAATAAACCTATTTGGCACTGGAATTTCAAAACCATATGAACCACCCACCAACATTTCAGTAGGCCAAAAATACTGAAAAGGTGTTTTTTGAGACTTGTTTAGCAGACACTTGATCTTTTCTTACTATACAGCACTGCATTCTCTGCAGAGGACACCACGCTGATGGAATCACTTTCTGAAATGAACCTCCACAAATACTCTCATTCAGGTCTCACCTGCAGATCTCACATATTACTGACTATATTGCCCATTATTGTCTGGGCACACAAGACTGAGTGTGGCAAGTGGATGGTTTGTGCAGCATGCTCTGAAGACCAGCACGTGTAGACTCTCTCATCCATAGAAACAACAAGCTCCATAGCCAAGGGACCTCTGCTGTGAACGCCCTACCCACAGATGTTCAGCAACAATAAATAAGGGCTAATCTCAGCTCTGGTGACAGCACATGTGGAGACAGATTTCTCTTTGCTATTTTGTTGTGAACGTGTCCATCTGAAGTCTCAAGGGAATGCTGAAAACACCAATTAAAATTTGTATGCATACTCCGTGGAACAATGCCTAGGGCAAAAACCCCTCCCAAAATCTTTTTCCACCGAGGAACTGGAGATCACCAAATCAGGCTTTTCTCTTCTGATAACCTTGAGGTTGGGTTAGCCAGGTGATCATCACAGCAAACCTGTCAGAGAAGGAGCCTGGAGGTCAAAATCTTTCTTTGTGGGGAGTTGTTCCCATCACGCTACAATGTAAAGCATGTTCCCACAAAACAGTTCCCCTGAACACCACCAGACTCTCTTCCTACATTTCAGTCTCAGCAGCTGCAACTGCCACCGTTTACCCCACTTCTTGGCCTGTTCAAAAGGGCACCCACAATAAGTGTTCTCTTTCCACTGGATATGGCATTGTGCTTACCTGGCAAATTTATTCCATTTGAAAGTAAGAAGAATCAGTTGGAAATTAAACAACAACAAAACAGTGCAAACAACAACAAAGTTGAGACCAATGTAGATACCTGCAGCTATTTAGCATAAAAATCTTGAGCCTGCCAAGAATTTTACAAGTCCTGTCTTAAATCTCTACTCTTAGATCCCATTTTATAAAAAAGAAGTATTATTTGCTGCATTTTAAAATTTAACTTCCATAATAATGTACAAAAGCTAAATTTCCTAGGAATTGTACATTGCTTCTTCAGAAAGCTTTACTATAAGCACGTCAGAGTCTTCCAAGTCATACTAAGCCTATGAGTTTCTCCTGGGAGATGTTTACTCGGAGGAGCAGTGTTAAGAAAAACACTGAATTCATCAGGTGCTTTCTCCTTTTTGAAACACCCACACAGCTTGGATGTATACGTATAAGCATCTACGGAAAGCATTGAGTAAATGCATCTACTCTATTCCAACAGTTTTGTAAAGCCTTGGATCATTAGTCAAGCTTACAGAAGAGCAGAAGTAATTTTTGAGCCTTTTCTAGCAGCCTTTGCCATGTTGAAATGCAAACTTAATATCTGTAATGAAATTGCTCCATCTTCTTATGCTGTATGAGTTTATTTATCCCCTGGCAGTTATTAAATGCAGGCATTTCTTTCAGCAGCAGCTTAAGCAATTCCTTTTTGGCCTGTGTGTCTCTGCCTCATCCTCTCCAGCTCACTGGGCATACTATTGCAACTTGTGGGATGGCAGCAGAAAACTCATCTACATTAAAGTTTGCCAAGTTGCGTGGGGGAATTAGTTGTGATCCATTTAATCTTAAGCCACTTATTTATTTTGGCCAGGGTACATCTGTAGTTGATCACCTAATTCTAGCCATAACCTGCTCCTCATCTTGCAGCTAAATTAATATCTCATTTCCAAAAGCACTGTCCTCCTGGCAGAAAGAAAAGCATTCTGAATAGCATTCTGAATTTTCTGAATAGAAAAGAAAGAAAGCCCACATATGTGTAAAGAAATGTTACATGCATGTTTTAAGTGATTATATTATATTATATTATATTATATTATATATTTAATTATATATATAATTATATATATAATATATATATAATTATATATATATAAATATATATATAATTATATATATAATTAATTATATAATATTTATATAATAAATATACAACCAACTTCTGTGGCAAGAGGCAGCTACCATTTTGCATACACTCTTCCGCTATGTGGCTTCTTATGATACTGCTTTTTCTCCTGGGCTTAGGTTTAAATGCCATTTTATACTTCAAGATTAAATTGAGCTCCTTAAATGGTTTTGGCATGAATTTAAATGTATTTATTATTTATTTGTTTGTTTTTTGTTTTTTGATTTTTTTTTAAAGGCAGACCCATTGCACAAACCTGGCTATATCAAAGCAACTCATAGAGAACGCCAAAGATAGCACTTACCTTAGGACAAAAAAACTACCCCAATAATAATTTATTTTCTCCTTTTTGCCATTATTGCAGATAAAGACAACGCTGGTAAGAAATTGTGCCTGTTACTACTCCAGTAAAGTTTTCCAGTGGTGCTCCAACCATACCACCATCCCCAGGTAGGGCATCACAATCTGCTAATTGACAAGTTATGGAAAACAGTTAGAGAATGTGACTGGGACCAGCATTAAATAGCCCTTGGAGCCTGTTCATATGCTACAGCTGAGCAAGTAACTTTTTTGAACTGGTAAACTTGTTTTAGCAGGACATAAATCTCCCATCTTAACTTTCTAAAGAAGACTTAGGAATACACATTGAAATAGCAATTTTAAAGCAACTTCTTTTCTCTTTTGCTTTGTCTTATCCCACTGTTCTTGTAATGGTTTGTGCTACTTCAATTCCCCGCTACATCTCTCATAACAGCTTTCAGATGATGCTATATTTCCTTAGCTTGCATTAGCTGTAATGATTACTTGAGTAAATTTCCTCATTTTTTTGCAGGAAACTCATTTGGATGAACTTATTAATCAAACCTTCTGTGGCAAGTGTATATAATCTTTTATTTGAGTGAGGGATTTCAGAGCAAGAGTAAGAAGATAGGCGGATTGCATTACACAAACTGCCCAGCCACACCCATCTGGTTCCTGGTTTGCATTATCTTGGTGGGAAACCTGTTTCTTATCCTATTTTAGGGCAGCACCAGTTCTGCTTTCTTTGTTTTCTGGTTACTTATGGGCTACGTACTGTTCTGCTTTCTGAGCAGAAAGGTGCGCGATGCAGCAACATTGTGTGTGCCTTGTTTATGGGAACAGAGGATGGATTCAAGTGGGGGATATAACTAACTAAATTAAATCCTGTGATCCTCTCAAGTGCAGCTGGCCTGCTGAGTAAGTTGGAAATGTCTCCAACCAAGTCTCTTAAGTGAGTGTTTGAACCCATAAGAAACAGTTGCAAATTCTCTTTTCCTAAAACCACTGTTGTGATTTCTGAAGAAGCTGGGCATATTTTTTTTATTTCTTATTGAGGCCTGAAAACCCTATAAAGTGCAAGCAGGGCAGAGAATGATTGTCAGAAGAAATTTTTCTTTCTTTTTTTTCCTCCAGGAAAGCTATTTGGATATGGCAATAATCAAACTGTGTGAATATATATATAGCATATATGTTTGCATGCAGTCTATCATGCCCACAGTGGAATACCTACGTATTTTTCTTTTGAGTGATAAGCTTCCAAGACATTTGACTGATGATTTTTACTACTGTGAAATCTGAAATTAGTGAGAATTCAAGAAAACAATTGCTATGTTTTCCAATTGTGCTTAGAAAAACAAACCAGAAAAAAAACAACAAAGAAAAAACAGGCTCCTCACTTGAACAAGTGGAGTGCTTACCTGGGCTCTCCTTTGTCCTATCTATTGTATTAAGTTGAGAATAAAACAGTCTTATGTTCAGCAACCTGTTTGCAGCCAAGCCAAGCATCCTGCTGGTGTATTGAACGTGCTATGTCTTCAGCCAGACAGCTTTGAGATGTGCTTTATGTGGGAAAAAAAAAAAACCTGGATAACCATGTTTGCTTTTTTTTATTTTTGCAATTTTCTGGCAGGTTAAAAATGGGCTCAGCAGGTGCACGAGATAGGTAGCAGTCTTTAAAACTGAGGGTGTGTAGCAAAAAATTGTGTATTCAGATGCAGAGACCTTGTAGCTGTGCACAGACGTTGACTGAAGCATGTTAATGTGAACTCACAAGAGTAGTTCTGCAGGATGACAGGGAGTACCTGTCTGCTACTAATAGGAATTGTTATATATGCTGGTAGAAACCCCACTGTGTCACTTGGAAATGAAGACCTCATTTGTAATTTGTCTTTCCAGAAACTTTAATGTCCTTGGCCAATTAGTGAAACAGAGCTGTAATGGTTTCTAGGAGTTGCCCATTTGGGTTCTTTGGCAATTGAAGTAATCTCAATTCATTTAGTCTGATGCTTTACGTCCAGGTTCTTCGAAAATAGTTATCTGCACGTGCTGCAAATTTATGTTAATGCATGTTTCCATCCCCTGCTTAAAGGAAAAGTATCCCCTGTAATGAAGTCTGCCCTCTCAAAGGAGTCACCATCATGTTTTATGCTACTTTCTGTTGAGCTGCTTTCTCTTGCCCCAGCTGCCCTGGAAACAGAAATATTTCCAATCAGTGTTTGGGACAGGCAGTGTTCTGTTTCATGTTACAGACCTCTAATGCTTAGTGCTGCCTGGGGGACCGCTCCTCTGTTCCACTGCAGCCTGTGTCTTAGTGTGGAGGAAGGTGGATCGCCTCTGCATGAGCAGGATAAGTCTGGAGATGGCCATTCTGAGTACAACTGAAGAGGAATTTGAAGAAGGTGATTGCTGCAGCTGAATAGCAAAACCTAGATATACAGTAGAGATGTGAATGTAGAAAACTATCTGTGCTTAAAGTGGTGGGTAAAATGTAACTGCCACATCTGTATTTACTTACTGAGTACATACACAAGCCTGTTTGATGTAGTGTTTGAGAATCTGCAGTATTCCTTTTAAGCATTCATATAGTGTCTTTGAAGTAAATTCCTTTTTTTAAGACGGTAAATATGCTTTGGACGTGGGTATTGGGCTGGGGCTGAGGCTTGAGCCGAGGAGCTAGGGGATGCTCATGGGGCTGGACGGAGGGAAGGAATTTCAGGTGGGCTTGAAATGCTTGTTCCTCATTTGTTGTGTTGTCATAAATGAGGGCACTTGGGTTAGAAAAAGGAGGAATATCATAAAGTGGGGGGAAATTTGTAAATGTAGAAATTTGTAACAGCTAGTGAATACCACTGTGTGTGAGCATGGGAGCCTGGTCCCCTTAAGCTGAGGCAGCAGCAAGTGAGATTAGAGAAACAATATTGAAGAAAGGAGTCTCTTACTTAAGAAATCCCTGCAAGCAGGAATAGACAGCATTTACCAAAGCAGCACAACTGTGGCTCTGTGGGTTTCAGGCAGTGTCATTGTTGATGTTTGTAAGTCCCCTACTCTTCTTATCCCAAATCCTGGCTGATAGGAGGCCTTGTAGAAGTCAGTAAAAGGCTTTAAAAGTTGCCTCTTCTGACAACAAAGTTGCTCTTCCCTTTAGACCTGTCACTTATTCATCTTTGACCTCTCTAGAAAACCAGAGGTTTGAGCAACTATAGCGAGAGTTACTGTTTTTAAACAGCTCTCCAGATAACAATTTTTTTTCCTCCAGAGGTATGAAACATTACGTTTTAGTCTCCAGAGGATTCCTCCCTGTCATTTCCATAGCAAAGAAATTGAGAATTCCTTTCCCCCATTTTGCAGCTAGCTCCCTGGACAGAGGAAGACCCTAAAATTAGTTATTTCATGCGTCTTTCTCTGTTTAATCTTCTGCCATACGGTGGCACTGGTTAGCTGACCAAGGGAGATGCTTTTCCTGTTGCAGTCCAAGCTGGGTTCCAGCTGTTTTACGGCGATGCCCGCAGAGTGCAGCTTCTGCCCACACAACTCCTCCACGGCTTGCTTGGAAACTTCAGAAGGTAGAAAGAATATTTATGGAATAATAGAAAACACTTTTCTTTTCATTTCATATTACTTCATAGCTCTCTGATCCTTGAAATAAATTCCCAGCTTGCCTCTTCAGTATGATCAAATGAAATGTGGGCAATTTTTAACTTGCAGGGATGAATGAGAGGCATAGAAAATAATTCCTTTTATTTGATGTGAGGGGGAAAATCTACATAAGTGGTAAATTTCACAAAATTTACAATAGAGAATGTTCTCCCCTTTGTGTGTGTGCAAAAGGAGCAAAGAATGCCTGAAGAGCCAGTAAATCCATGGGTTAAAAAGGAGGACCTAGAGGTGTGATTTTAAGCCTTTTCAGGCATTTATGTGAACTCTGAGCATTGAATGTTGTATTTTTAACACAGCAGAGTTTAACAAAAATAAATGCAAAAGCATTCTGCCTGTGCTGGATAATTTTTAGATACATGTTATTAAAACTGAATTAGCACCACTTCTAACACTACAAATTACTTTTGTGACCTGTATCTTCAGTTAGTTTAAAAAGAAATGTAAGTGAACATCATGTGTAATGCACAAAGCTTCCAGATGTGTGTTTGTTTACTGTCAATTCATTTTTTGGATACCCAAGTTAAAAAGACTTTTGAGGGCTGAGCACTGCTTGGGGCTCCTCTCTGTACCAAACTGTGAGGCCATGCAGACCTTTGGCTGTGGAGAGCCAAAGGGCTAATTTTGAATGGTTGTGCTAGGAATATAAATGGCTCTGAAATGACTTTAGGCCCTGAATTACTTGCCCAGGTCTGAAAACTTAGCAAATGGCAGTGGCAGACTGAGACAGGACATTCTTTTGGGGAGGTTGTTTTTAAAACAAAACGAAGACCCTTGTTTCATGGACAAGTAGCTACCTGATCCAACGTGTAATGCAAAGAAAATGCATGTAAAAGAATAGTAATATATTTTTTAAGAATTTAAAAAACCCCAAAACCTGTTATTGGTATTAAGCTAGCAAGACCACACTCACTGTTGCCTTAAGTCCTTGATAGATTTTAAAGGAATTTTATCTTTAGGGCACAATGTATTTCCTTTACTACTTTCCTATTTCTGTTAGCGAGAAACATGAGCTGTCTCTTGCTGTCGTGTGAGGGTGTATTTGCCTGATTAAAATCCCTTTAGCCACTGCTCTCCTTGGAAGTGTGGCTATGGCTTCAGGGTCTGCCCGTCCTGCAGTGCCTTGTCGGGCTGTGCCTGTTTTGGTGCAAGATAGGGGTGAAAGGTTCTGTGTTGAGGATTAATACACCAAATGGATGAGTAAGAGAGTTGATAATTAAACAAGATGATGAGATGGAGGAAGGCGGCAATAAGGATTGATGAATGGAGCATGGGGTAAAGAGTGATTCAGAGGTGAAGCGTGATTGATCTTTGTTGCGTGAAGTGATGGCATGAAGATGATCAAGAAGGTAAATTGGGAACTTTTTATGTCCTTTATTGAAAAGCTAAGTCATGAGCTGTGGATGTGACATTTTGAAATAGTTATTTAATGATTACTTGGGCTTTCATGTTGGACATGCTTCATTTTAACTTGGTGGTTTAATTTCAAAAAGCATTTTCAAGTAAGAGATTAAAAAGACAAGACAGTCATTAACAGGGCCTCTCTAACCAAAAGCAAACCTCTAGAAGCGTCGGAGTTGCTGATGTTGCCATGTAGAAAGGCCCTGGTAGTCTTAGAAACTGTAAAAACTGGGGGTGGGGTGGGCCGAAGAGGGAACAGGAGGTGATTGCTTGCCCACAACTTGCCAGTGATTAAAACATCTCAGCCATTGAATCCTTTAAATTTTTTCTCTCTATGAAACTCAAGAAAAAAGTCTTTGAAACTGTGTCAGAAATTGGATATTGACAAAATCTGAACTTGTAGCAGTGCTGCGAGTGTGCTGAAATAAAGCTGCAGCCTTTATGCTCCTAGTCCTACGGACTGTATCTGTTCTCTTTCCCTCTTTGGCTTGGTGGCTTGCATTTTGCTCTTTAGTTTCAAGGTAAAACTATAAATAAGACTTGAACTGTGTGGATGTGGTAATTAATCTGGGTTTTGGTTGCTGTTCTCACCCACTAACCTTATAAGGGAGGTCTGCTTAAATTACGAACTAAGAGTTGAGCAGTTTGTCAACCCATACCATGTCTTTCATGTTTCCAGTGCTCCATCCTCTTGCTGTGACAAATGTCTTTGATTTTGGCAAGGCTGGATTAATCTCTTTGTATGGAGCTTTCTGATTTTATCACAAACACAAATGATAGACTAAAAATAAACCTATTTCTTCAAAATGGCTCCTCGGAGTCTCTAAATGTTTGCATTAATTTTTAGGGATTTTTTTGCTTAGGAGAAAAAAAAATCTGTGTTATCTTTTGGGGCAAGTAATAAGAGCTACATCTTGATATAGGTCCTGATCAGAGGAGATAGCGCATATTCCTGTAAAATGAAGGATGAAAAATGCAATAAAATGTTTAAGGCTGATAAAAATATGATTTATAGTCAGGACCCAGTTATAAATCCCATCAACACTTACTGTAGTTATACTTGCACATTGCTGTATTGTTGAGAGAAAGGTTAGTAAAGGAATTAGGTATGTGGTATATAATTCATACAGTTACTTACACAAGTTGCAACTAGCTTGAAAAATGCCAGCATTGTTAGTAAAAGTAGTAAGAGAATAGTGTTATATGTCAATAGTTATATAGGTAAATATATGTTACGAGGGTGTTTACTATTTAGAACTATGTGGAGTCAACTGTGTTTTTGGTACCTGAAATGTGTAGAACACAAAATTTTTAATAAGGTAACAGCAGCTGCAGAAGCCAAAGCAATAGAGGAGGGGGGAATACATCGGCTCATGGTGGCAGGCATTTGCTCCACAGCTGATAACAATTCAGTGATTCATCTTCAAGCTTTGATTTAGCTCATTTAACTTTGTACGGCATGTTTGGCCTTGAGCTTTTCTCAGACATTGCCCTGTCCTAAGAGCATCCCAAACCCTTGAATTTAACCTTTTAAAGTTATTTATAACTGTTCGTATAGTGGGTGAAAAGAGCATCTGAAGGAAAACCAGGAGTTTCTCCATATGGTGCACTCTGATTCTTAAATCATCATCACTGGACTGGTCTTAAAGAAAAACTCTCACTGTTTTGTTCCCAGGGTGGAAGACTATTCCTGTACCTTTCACTTTGGAGGTTACACCCCAGTTCTAAAAAAACTACTAGCATTGAATGATTTTTAGTTGTTACTGCTGTTTTCCAGATATTAAAATGATTGTAAGTGAACAGTCATGTAAACACACCAACTCAGGGCAGCAATATCCAGTGTATCATTTAGCTGTGTACTTTTGTTTACTGAATCTTCTCTCAGTTATTTTTTTTCCTTTAGGATTATGCCTATTTTTTTCAAATTCCAAACAGTTAGTTGGGTAGTTTCTGCTTGCAAAAATCCTCAAACAGATGTAATTCGGCCTTTCCTGTGCTTAACAAACAAACAGTCATCTGGGGATCTCTTCTATTTTCTTTCTGAATCTGTTTTGGTCTGATACTTCTACTTTTGAGAGGAGTGGTTGTAAAAGTATGCTAATAAAAACTTTATCCTGCTTTATCAAAAGCTCATGCCATGTAGACCCATCTCTGGGTTGTGCAGTTTATAGCCTGGCTGTTACTGTTACCCACTTGCATCATACATACACTCATGTACTTCCCTGCAGGAATGACACCAACAGCTTTGGGTTTTGTGGCCAAGTGTCCAAATGTAAATAATCCAGGTTGCCTCTGTAATCTTGCCTCTGTGGGTATACGTTGTGCTGTAGGCTTTAATTATACCACTGCAAAATGTTTCCCAAATGCACTATGAACCAGCATTTTCTAAAACCTTAGTTCCATGAGTTGTATTCCTTTTTTTGAGCAGTTTTACCTTCTGCAGACTGTGCTGAGGCTGTGATGCCTGCCTGGCACTGGCATGCAGTCAGCTGTACTTGCACAACAATTCCTACATATAACAGGGTACAGTGCAAGTTGTTGATGGGCCCCAGCAAACACACAGCTTCTAAGGAGGCTGTGCAGAAAAAATGATGCAAAAATAATCCTCTAGTCTGCTTTGTGCTCTGAAAAGGAATTTGACTCACCATGCCACAAAATTTTGAGGCCAGGGCTGATTTTTTGACCCTGGGAAGGATTTAAACCCTCTGTGAGGTTGTGAGCCTCACGCCCTGAGTGGCTGAGCTGGAATAAAACTGAATTTCTTGTCTGACTCTGCAAGGTTTGGGGATTGTTGGCCTTCACAGTGGGATCCCTGGCCAAGGCTGGCCCCGAGTGCTAGTGGCTCCTGTGCCTTGCTTACATGTAGGAGGGAATAGGCATTTTAGGATTGTGGTAAAACATTGCTAAGGGTGCATTTGTGACAGCCTGGGGTCCCCTTTCAGCACCTTCGTTTTACTGGTGGGTATTACTTAATGCTTCCTGGAGGGGCTTTCTCTTCTGTGACCAGGCAGCCGGCGATGGCACCTCCCAGCCTGACCCCTGTAGCCTGGCAGAGCACATGCAGCAATACCAAAATGCCTGAGGAGGCCCAGAGGCTGGTGGGACCCCACCTGTGTGTCCCCTGACTTGTGTTGCTGATGGCAGAAAGATGGAGTGGAGCACCCTGTATACCTGACTGTGCTGGTTTTGGCTGGGATAGAATGCAGTCTCAATGCTGAGCAAACGACAGAGCAAAGACTTGCTCAGATTTATTCTCCTTCAGAAACGTGCAAATCTTGATTACAAAATTAGTAGCACAAATGTTTGTGAGAGAAGGAACATGAGGTATCAGTGCACACACTTGCACCATAACTGTTCCTCCAAATTGAGTTAATTACAGATACACTTCCTCAGCCCTCCTATTCTCCACAGATTTTCCTGTCCTAATGAAAGCCTACATCTTATCCCTATTGCATGATTTAGGTGGAATGAAACTTGCTCTAAATAATAGTGTGGAGGAAAGTTTCAGTTGTGATTTTTTGTGATGAGCTTTGTCATGTAATGTCATTAAATTCTGTTATCACAATAAAGTTTGGTTTAGAGCTTTTTGCTTTTATTGGACGTTTTATTCAGTTGATTTACTTAAGTGGAGTTCCTGAATACAGAGTTTTAATGTTCTTGTATTTGCCAACCTGCTAAAAAAATCTTCAGCAGGTGTCTTAATTTGAGAGCTTCACAAATGCGAGGAACAACTCTCTCCTTTCATTTCATGATAAAGACACTGGAGCTGTTAATGAATAAATTAATACCTGTATAATTACATTGCAGGTTGACATGCAAAATTTTTGCAAATTATTCCTCAGCAGTTGTTATAAAGCCAGTGCTTCCTGCCTCGCTGGTCCAGAGAGCTGAGGAAGGACTCCTTTCACGGAGGGATTGATTACAGTTGCAAAATTTTCTTGTGAATTTTTTTTCCTTGTAAATATATACTTTCCACTGATCCAATGCTGATTCAGTTATAAATGGTTTTGCATTTAAAGGAAACTTTTTTCCATGTTAAGGGTAGACAACAGCCTTTCTAGCAGATCCCAGATTTGGTCTGATACAGGCTGACTGTATAGGCAAAATCTGTGTATAATTGTTGCCATCTTCATGATTTCTGGTCTCCAATCTTTGTTGTCTCTGTACCATGGCAAACAGATGGTGTTCAAGTTTTATTTGAATATCTGACTACATTGGAAATGAGGCAAAATGAATTCAGCCATCACTAATAAGAACAATGCCAAACCCTCAGGAAGTTTCTTTCCTCCTCTGCTTTTCCATAGTCTTGTTCATAACTTACTTTGTTATACAATAGCATTTCATCCGAATGATTTAACCAAAGTATTTGGAGATGCACCTGCAAAATTTTTGTTGTTTTGTGAGCTGAATTTCAATGATCATGGTTACTATGCACAGAAGTGTCCCTTTAGATCTGTCCATCTTGTTGGTGCAGGCAACAACGTACAGAAATTGGATTTCATGCAGAAAAACTCATCCGCATAAAATAGTTACTCTTCTGGCTAGGTAAATGTTGCATTTTAATTGTATTTATAATTTGAGACCAATCAATTGTATGTTAGTAACTATTTTCCTAACAGCAGTAACCAGTAAAAACCACAGACATTGAACTTTATGTTTAATCTAATTTTTTGAAAACTTGTTTAGCAATTAATGCTAATAGCTGGCTGATACTTGCATAGCATCCAAGTCCAACTGTACATTTGCCTTTCACAAAGCAGACTTGCAAACAAGATCTGGCACCCGAACAGGCCTGTGCTAGACTGAAATTATTCATGTGTAGTCAGATAAGTAAACAAATAAGGAATTTGGAGACTTCTTAGATTATAGATTTTTTTTCATTTGATATCTGCCTTAGCTTTGGGCTGCCTGGGATGGTCTTGAAAATAAGCTTCTAGGCTTAAAAGCTCATTTGTTTATTTCTAGGATATGATACTTGTAATAAAGTAATGGGATCTAATAAACTAGGAACAGCCTCAAAAGGGGGAACAATTCTGTGATGTGATGGACATCTCTAAGCAAACAGGTTCAAAATTCTTTGCTATCAGGTTGATGCCCCTGCAAAGTCAAGCTGTATGGTGCTGATGGCTTGGTTCTGCTCTTCAGTGGAATATTATTTCCTTGAATTATCTCTTCGATGTTTGAAAGTCCCAGAAAAGGTGTGTGGCACTTAAATGGGAACCAACACATTTACAAAGGTGACACGAGGTGAAAAGAGGAAGTGGCAGTACATGGGCTGTGCCGGCTCCTGAGCTGCAGAGCATAGAAAATGCTCAAAATATCAGATGTGTAAGTTGAAATTGCCTCAAGGCAGCTTAATCTTATACAGGAGGAATTGGCATAGTGCATAAACCAAGCAGAAATGGGCCTTGGCAGCAGTGGAGGAGCAGCAGTGTCTCTGGGACAAGTTGTTCTGAACAGTTTATCGCTTGTGTGAGCTCATGCTTGCTGTGTTGCTGACCTGGGGAACATGTCTCCAGGTTTGATCTCAGCCTGATATTGTCCTTAGCAGAGCAATCTTGTGCTTTATTTGAAATTGAGTTGGCCTTTCAGGGAAATCCTTGATGGCTGCTTTCTGCCTGAACTTTGCAGTGGTAGGGAGTGCTGCAGCACCGCCTGAAGGGTGGTGGAGACAGGCAGTGTTAGACCTAGAAGGGAAAGAAAACAGTTTAGTGAAAATAATGCTTTCTCATATATAAGTCATCCTCTGCTTTTTGTCTCTCTTTTTTCTGTGACTGCGTTGGGGTGGGTAGGCTTGACAGCGGTCTGCGCATCTCAATGTTCAAATCAACTTGGGCGGTTTGGTGCCTCGGGACTCATTTCTGCTTCGTGATCACTTCATGCTGGGACATTGTGGAGGGGTTATTTGGGGGAGAATTAAAAGCTTTTTTGTTCTTCTGGATGGCTTTTGGCGCTGAGAAAACCTGTAGCTCTTGCAAAACGTTCAGTATCCCTGAACTTAAACACTATCGTAACATCAGACCTCACTGGATTTTGGCTTGAGGCTTGCATCCGGAAGTATTAAAGTGCTTGTGTTAGTCAGGAATGTTACCCTCGATATAAATTTCCATATAAAAAACTCTACTTGTCATTTCTCCTTATATTCCCTCTGTTTGTCTCACCCTTATTTCTTTTTATTGCTGTTTCTTCTTGGCAAAGAGCACCACAGTCCTAGCTGAGTGTCAGCCTTCGAGGGAGCTTCTGCAGAGCGATGAGGTTTTAAAACTTAAAACTCATGATTTTTTTAGGCTCTCTGGGGTTTTTATCCCCTTGTCTTTATCTGATGAATGAAATGTGTGAGCAGTGGAATGGGGCTTTTGGTTGGGGGTGACATGGGGGAAAGCCCGCAGGCCCACCACTGTGGCTTTTCCCTTTATGATGGGCCACCCTGTCCCCGATTGGTCTCCTCTGTGTTCTCCAAGTCCCGCTGCAGTAGGCGGGATGGCATTTACACCTTTAAAACCTCCTCAGCTCTGCGCTGGCGAAGGGCTCTGTGGTTGTTGGCTCCAGCCTCAGTGCTTCAGGGCATGATTTCAACCATGTCTATGGAGACCAATTTTCAACATCAAAACAAACCAGTGTAAGTGGAATTTATATTACCTTTTAAAAACACAAGTCAACAGAGCTGAGGACTCTGCTTTGAGGAAGCCTCTTGGGTTTGTTCAGGGAATTACTACAAATATTTTACATCCTTTTTGATACTCTAGGCGACATTAGGAAGTATCTGCTGAGGACAGCTGTTGAAATATCCTGGGTTGCATAGCTGATCAGGTGGACTTTTGAGCCTGTGGTATGACAATGCACCCCACCATTGCCAAATATCCTACACTTCTTGAAAGCGCTGTGTAATTTTCAGAGCCAGGCTGTTCTTTCTGAACACCTAGATTGTGTTTTTCCTCTTGGAAGCACAGTGTTTTCAGCTTGGTTGATAGTGGTCAAGAGCAATTGGAGGAAAAGCCTTGATCCCAAGTTGCTTGAGTGTGTGCGAATTCAGGTAAAGAAATAGTCTGTTGTCCAGTGGTGGAAAATATCCCTGCAGCAATGTCACAGCAGTGGAAAGGTTGAATTCTGATAAGAAAAGACTGTGGTGGAGGATGAGTTGGGATGCTGCCCAAAGCCCGTTGAAAAGGCAAGTTACAGATGGGTGAGAGTGGGCAGAGGTTCCTCTACCCACGGGTCCCTCAGCACAAGAAGGATGTTGAGGCTCTGGATCGTGTCCAGAGAAGAGCAACGAAGCTGGGGAGGGGGCTGGAGAACAAGTCTTATGAGTAGTGGCTGGGAGAGCTGGGGTTGTTTAGCCTGGAGAAGAGGAGGCTGAGGGGAGACCTTATTTCTCTTTACAACTTCCTGAAAGGAGGTTGTGGAGAGGAGGGAGCTGCCCTTTTCTCCCAAGTGACAGGGGACAGGACAAGGGGGAATGGCCTCAAGCTCCACCAGGGGAGGTTCAGACTTGACATCAGGAAAAAATTTTTCACGGAAAGGGTCATTGGGCACTGGAATAGGCTGCCCAGGGAGGTGGTTGAGTCACCTTCCCTGGAGGTGTTTAAGGGACGGATGGACAAGGTGCTGAAGGGCATGGTTTAGGGAGTGTTAGGAATGGTTGGACTCGATGACCCAGTGGGTCCCTTCCAACCTAGTGATTCTATGATTCTGAAATGTGCCTTGAACACTTGCTGCTCAGGCTGAATATCCTGGAAACTCAGTAATAGATATTTAAAGCCAGCATCTGGAAATTACACAGATGTGGTTTTGTTTTTTCCGAAACTGGTTAGAGCTTATGCCATCTCCCACAGTACAGGGAAGAGAAAGACATGCTGAGCTACTGGACTTAACATTTGAAAACAGCCTGTTTTAGGGATTTTGGCCTGGATACAAGCACTTAACCTCTAACTGTATGATAGAAGGCTCTGTGAACAAGCTGCCAGCTTAGACGTAAGTTTTAATTATCTTGGTTCCTTGTGGGCAGGTGGACTTGAGTGGGATGTCGGTACTGGCTGGATCTTCTTTTCTTTACCTATCACCACTGCATGTATGTATCATATGTCTGTGATGTATATGCGCATCATATTTCAGGAGAGCTTTGTTTTCATTTTTGCCGTGATGTGAACATGGTGTGTCTCTAGCTTTTCTTACATTTGTGTACAAACAGCCCTTGTACAATGCACAAGTTGAAGCTTCACAACAATGCCACTTACACTTCACAACAATGGACTCTTAATTTGTGCCAACTCCAGAAATGGGGGAAAAATTCTTGAACTGAGCAAGGAAACATGTTCCTGAAAAACATTTACTTGTGATGAAACTGGGCAGCTTTCAACCCAGAGTGATGAAAGTTATAACAGCCAGCGATGCCTCCACTGTGTGACACGGGAAAAAAGGATTTAGAAGAAGGAGTAGCTTCCTGATAAAAGTGGGAAGCCAAACTGTAGCAAATTTGCCTAGAGTTGGAGTGGGCTTTCAAAATGTGATGTACTTGCAAAGGTTTCACTGTGCTTTCAGTCTAATGTTTCCCAGTATTAGTGGAGAAAACGATGCATGAGTCTGGCTTGCAGTAAGACATAAGCATACGTCAGCTTGATCTGCTCTGTGTTTGTAAAAAATGGAAGAAACTGTGGCCTTTTGTGGTGTATTAGAAGAAACAACTGCTTGATGACCCATGAAATTTTAGTGCTTTATCGGAGATGTTCACTGTATAGTTTAGACCTTCGCTCTTCAGCATACCATAGCAAAGGGAAAAATCTTCCAACTCCATTAAAGTTTCATGTTACTATTTTGATCCTTGTGATTTTAGTACAAAATCACTGGCCTTGTAGTGAGTGCTTAGCATGTTGTTTCATGTTTTCCACTGCCTACCTTTGGCAATTTTTAAACTTATTGTGAAAGAAACAGCTTTAGTAAATATTGAGGAGTAGTCTTTAGACTAACCCTGGGTTGCAAAATTGCCCAAAATCTGGTTCATTATGGAAAGATAAAGCAGCAAATGCAAACTTCAGCCTCAGGATTTGAATCACTTAAGGGATCAATTAATATCTAATAAATGTGTTCAGAAATAGCTTTTCTAGAAATGTCACTATTTGCAGTGATCTGGTTCCTGCTACCTTCCCCCAGGCAGTGACTTTAAACTGGGCAGAGGTTAAATTTCTCTCCCTTGAAGCTGAGAATTGCTTCTCAAGGAGTTTACTTTAATGCTTTTGTGGCCACCGAACTGGATGTGATTGTTGGTCACCAAACCCCGTGCCAACAGTTCACCATGGCCTGACCTACAGCAACTACACAAAAACATGAGAACAAATGGTGGATGTAGCATCAAAATGCTTTGTGCATGCTACCTCCCTTTTTGGTTTTGATGTAATTTTCAGTTATTGGGCATTTGGTATTGTAACAGACCGTGCTGATGGTAGAGCCTCCCTTGTGCCCTCAGGTGCTGTGTACTTAGTGGATCTTCGGAGACTTTTCTATGAATTTGTGCATTTATTCTTCAGACTGATCTGAGGTTTAACATTCCCAACATCCTGCTGAAAGAAGGGGTTGGATGGACAGGACCCAGACTGCACGATACGTTTAAGATGTGGAGTTACACAGCTGTGTAAAAGTTCAGCATTGTTCCCTGTTCTGTCCACAATTACTTCTAGTGCCAGATTTACTTTCTGGAGCTATGGTTTCCTTGGAATGGTCTGTCATAACTTTGGCACTGTTCTTCTGAGAGGTGGTTGTCAAATAAAGCTTACATTTATCCCCTTCGATTTCATTTGGCCTTTTTTTTGCTCAATATTCAGAGGCTTTCCCCAGCACTGTAAAGGTTCTGTTTCCCAGGAGATGCTCATCTTTACCTGAATAACTGGATATCATTAGCAAAATTTCTCCCTCTTCTATCCACTTAATTCCAGGCAGGTCCTTTGATATGTTGCCTGCAAGAACAGCCGTGGCATGGTGGTATTGCAATTCCCCCTCCAGGAACATGATAGAAATCTTCGCTTTGTTTTTACGCCATGGTGTTATCTTTTTTGCTTGTCCCCCTAATGTGTGGGTCACTGTGGCTGCAGCAGCCTCCTGGGAGGCTCCAACTCTGCCGTGCTTGGAAGAGATTTGATTTGTGAGTTGAGGCATTTGCAAGTTGCTCCTTTGGCCTGCCTTGCTTGTTTTAACGTGTGACCTTCCAGATCTCAGGAACATTTCTATTTTCCTCATTCGTATGCAACCTCAGCTTCTCAGAGGATGACTTATTGATTTTAATAATGCCTTTTACCCTGCTGTTTTGGTATGTTGGCTTCCCCTCTGCAGCCCTTATTCCGAGATTCCAAAATCTGTTTGTTTTCCTAGTTTCCATGTCGCCTGCAAGAACTTCAGTCTTTTGACTTCCCACTTGGGTGTTTGTTGTATATATTCTGTATAGGAAACATTCCTATATATTCCACATAGATACTCCAGAAGCATTCCAAGTGCAAGAAGAAAATGTGACCCTCAAGAGGAGGTGGTCACAGGCTCAGATGTTTTGTTCTGGAGTGACATTGGTAGGATTCAGACCTTGATATTTGTGTAACTTTCATGACTGTTTGAGTTAAAAAGTATAAATATGTTACTTTTGTCAACCCAACTGGCAAGCTGCTAAATTTGAAAGCCTTTCTTTATGCATGTTTGGGTGTATAGATGGGGATGGTGCATGCCTTTGTCTTGGGAGTTTTTGTAGACTGGAACTGGAGAGGCTTTAGGGGATTTCTCTGGGGAGGTGGGGGGAAATGAATGCCTCATTAAAACCAGGCAATAAAGTCCTCCAGAACGTGTGTTTGCAAGGCAGGAGTGACTGAAGTGTTTAGCTGAGAACTGTACCTTTCACTTTCAGAGGTGTGGTCTGAAGCATGTTAGTGGGAATATCTGTTCTGTTTGAATATGTATGTTCTGCATGGTTATCTAGAAATTACAAAAATATTATTTTAAAATTACAAAAAAAATATTAATTATTCAGGTGTATTTCTGAAAGGGAACAGAGATGCAGAGCCCTGGTATCCCTTCTGAGACTATTGGCATTCTAGATTAGAAAGCGAAATAATTTCTCTCTCAAGTGAGAGCAGAAACAGCATGTGATGGACAGTGTGACCACATTTACAAACAAAACCTGGAACTCACCTAAGTCCAGTACTGTGATCTGCAGGAGGCATGGCTGTATGGTGAAGACGCTAACCCACTATCAAGGTGTTTTCTGAGATACCAGAGACCAGAACAGGGGAAACCTTTAATACTACTTTGTTGTATTGTTGAGACACAGTGTTTGCAACTTTTTCTTCTCAGCAAATATACACAATAAATGTGAAACTTTAAAGAGAGTTAACTTTAAGATCACTTACTTAAAAAAAATTACATGTTCAATGAACATAATCTATATCAATATAAAAATGAACTATATTTTTTCCCATGTGAGAAGTGACAAAAGCTGTTGTACTGTCCTTCAAATTTGCTTTGGCAATTATAAGCCAACCCCATTTTATTAAACAGCTCTCTTTCCTCCTAATATATACAGTAATGTTTGCAGTATAAACATCTTAAGCAGACATCTGCTTTTCCCCAGATATAAAACACAGTTAACTTTTTGCCCTGTTTCTGTTCACTGAAGCTGATAACTTTTTCTGCTGGCCAGATGAAATAAAACTGGGTTTTGTACCAGATGCAGCACAGTTCAGTTTTGCATTACGCAGGTGTTCCCCCAGCTGGGAAGTGTGGAAATGTGCCATTTTGCTGAGATGATGGTGAGGTTTAGAAATGTGAGGGCGTTAAAGATAATTCTCTGTGTTAACAGTGGGCTTTGTCCCTGGTGGGCTCCATATGCCTAACAGCTGACTGGGGCAGCAGCTGTTCTATATTTTAATAGGAGAGTTATAAAGTTAGAAACATGGATGATCATTCAAAATATAAGCAACTCTTTGCAGTCATGGAAACAAGATTCAACAATAAACTTGCATTTGTGAGCCTTCCAAACAAAATAATCCCACTGCACTGTGTTCAGGTGGTCCTGGAGAAGTGAATGAACTTGCATTTCTATTTCCTTAAGTTCTGTTTACTCAAAGTTCTATTTTTTAAACTCTTTTCTCTCTGTTTTCTATTTCTGAGAAGATATTAAACTTTGCATGTGATCCTGATTAAGAATCTTCTCCAACAGTGACAGATATTTATATGAGAATCTTTCCTGGGGTGTATTATTGATAGTGATCATGCCGGTAGGATATAGCAAGGGCTGAGCAAGCACTTTGGTCTTCTATAATTTCTTGGGATTTCAGCGTCGCTTTTAACCCAAGTAGCTGTTCAAACTCTTGTTCAGTGGTTGTTGGACCTCTCTATCCTTTGCTAGGAACAAAATCCCATTTTCCTGTAGAATCTGATGAACCTGTGGGTTTCCCTCCTAACAACACACAGGTTTTCCAGCAGAGTGTGGCATACAAATCTTTTCTTGTTCGGGCTCTGAACCATCTTCTCATTTTCATTATATGCTTTTCAGACTCTTGCACTCAGTCATGTACCGCACCCCTATCCAAAACAATAATCAACCACCTTCTTCCAATTCCTGCACAGCCCCGTTCTAGTCCCTGGCTTGCTCTGCTCGCCTGCTCGTGTTTTGGTTTGGAGGGGCTGCTGTTATTTCAGCTCCCCACTTCCATAAAAGCACTGCGATGATGTTGTGTGTGGAGAGTGGTGCCCACGCCCAGTGATTGCATTTAGGGCTCAACCAACCCATAGCAATATAATGGCAAGTGTCTGGATCTGCCCTCCTTAGCTGTGTGACTTCTGACTTGGTTAGTGTCCGATATAAGTGGTCTCATACAGACGTGAATATTGCAAACAGACAGGGAGCATGGTGGTTGGCAGGACAGTTTGTGCCAGTACTTAAAGGGGATCTATGGGAAAGCTGAGTAGGGGCTCTGTATCAGAGAGAGCAGGGATAGGACAAGGGGGAACGGTTTTAAGCTGAAGGAGGGGAGATTTAGATTAGATATTACGAAGAAATTTTTTCCTATGAGGGTGATGAGGCACCAGCACAGGTTGCCCAGACAAGTTGTGGATGCCCCATCCCTGGAGGTATTTAAGACCAGGTTGGATGGGTCTGGAACTGGATGACATTTAAGGTCCTTTCCAACCCAAACCATTCTATACTTCTATGATTCTATGATCCTATGATTCTACGATCCTATGATTCTGTGATTCTGTGAAAATAAAATAGGTTAAGTGAAGTGTATGATCATGGTGAGATGTGGAGGAATGAGTAGGGTCAATATGGCTTGGGTACGTGTATGAGCTGTAGCTGCCTCTGCTGCTCATGCCACTTGGTAAGTATATAAATATTATCTTTTCTATGCATATAATGATCAATTTTGGATCATTGTCAGATAAGCAGAGACTTAAAGTGGAGATCTAGAGGCGTTAATGATGAAACAGGTGTACATATTGGCAGAGTGTGAAGGTAGAGTAAATTCTTGGAGCAGAACCTGGCAGCTTGGGGATGTTGAGGATGATTTCTGGTTGCTTAATTCACTGCAGGGTCCAGCCTGGTGTCCTGGAATTCCCACAACTGAAGGATGTAAATCCACTTCAGCATCCTGCAGACACCTATGAGAGCAGCTCTGCCAGATGTGAGAAAACTGCTAATTTTAAACCTAGAAACAACAAAACCGATCATTTCTTGGAATAGGCAATGCCGAATTGCACAATTTGGGCAGCTAAAAGTTGGTGTAAAAGAACAGAACTGATGCTGTGGGTAGAGGGGGATGCTTGGTGTCCAGCACAGCTTGTTTGTGAAGACAGATACGTAGAGAGAAATGTAGTTGACAAATGAAGTATGGAGGCGTGTGTGCTGCTTGCCACAAGAATTGCAGGGAGGAGGAGGTCAGAGGCATTTTGCTCTGTACTTGTGTGGGGTGAGGAATTGCCTTTCAAACCAGGAGGATTTGTAGTGATGATGAATGGGAAGGAATCCCTCTGGAGAGAGGAAAGAGCTTCCTACAAGCCAGACTGTATGTTAGAGGGTTTTCACCATGGAAAACGTCACTTAAATCCGTCTTCAAAGCAACTAGGTTTGTATTGCTGAACTCCTCTCTGCAGAGAGGGATGAAGGCTACCTGGGATCTCACTCCACAGCTCAGGGGCCCCAGGCAAAGAAAACACAACCCAGCGCCAGCATTATTTTTTGGCCTATGCCACAACCATGTACTCTGAGCCTTTTGGCAGATGAAGTGTTTGCTTAAAGCCACAAACGACAGCCGGAAGGAATGATCATTGGATAATGAGGTCCTGCTCTGCAATTTGAGCATGGGGGATGTCTCACCCCAAGCCAGAGCAGTTGTTGCCTGTTCTAAATTATATTCCGGAGTGAATTTTTGCTGTCTTGCCATGGAGGATTTCTGGATACCAAGTTCTCCAGCCATGCTCATTGCGTCTCTTTGGGCACATTCCCTGAAAGCAGTTACTGAGAGCGACTGACCCCTCAGTATGGATCTGTATGTCTGCACCACAAGGATTTTTTTGTGTATAATGTGTGTGCTATTCACAAATATTTTCTACAGAAAATGAATTTTAAGTAAAGAGGCTCCTTCCTGTAAATGAGCAACTAACTTGCAACGTGTGTATGTTGGTAGATTTTTCCTTTTTTTTTTTTTCTGTCTGTAAACCTAAAACTCAGTAGGTGATATGTTTGTCCTTCTACAAAGGAATCACATTTTTAGTTTTCCAAGAGGTAATACTGAGTAGACTGAGATTTGGGTCATTCTGTCTCTGCAGAACTCAGTGGGGCTTTGACTTCCACAGTAGCTGATGATTCGGCCCTCTAACGTGGCTAATAAACTATCTCAAAAAGAGTAAGTGCACTATGGTAAGAGATCTTTATTAAAAATTTTGTACATCAAAGCATTAATGACTACATTTTAAACAAGAAATAAGATTTTACATATCACAAAAAATGTGATTAGTTCTTGAAATAGAAATAAATTTTATGAATACTGTACATGACGTATCTGAGTTAGAAGAGCAGGAATAGGACTGAGTGCCTGAAAATATGATACAATTTAATAAGCAAATGTAGTCAGTATGCAACATAATATTTCTGGAAACACAGCATGTTAAGTTCTGTCTGAAAATGTTGTATCCCTCTAACTAGTAACTACCAACAGTGTTCTCAGGAGAAAGCATTGACACGTGCCCAGCTCGGTTACTAATTTTTCCATTTGGAGTTTCTTTCATTGGTGAAGAAATTTTCTTCCTATGGTCTGTTTTTCTTGGAGAGAGCAGAATGTTATTCCATAGTATAGTTAACATGATCTGCATATAAAAACCCAAGGCAAAACATTTGTCACAATGTGACTTTACCTCCAACCCAGATTAGAAAAACCAACTGACAGCACATAAATGTCTACAGAAATAGATTTTTATTGACTGTTATCTTTTGTTACAAAGTAGTTAAAAAGAAATATACTTTAGCTTATCAGATAACCTTTACTGTGTATCATTCATACTATATATTTTTTTTCTTTTTGAGATTGTCAGTGTAGCTGCATTAAAATTTAAAATAAAAACAACACAGAAGATCTCCTTTTAATTGCATGACCTATTTGGCTAGGAAGGGTGTGTGAAGTTTAACAGGATAGTATGAACATACAGTTCTCATACAAAAGTGTAGTATGTATCTAGTCCAAGAAAGGTAATAAAAAAAGATTTTAATCTTTATACAGAAAGTGACAATGCCCATGTTATACTATGGAACACATCTACTAATTTTGAATTACAGGTGTAATGTGTGGATTAAAGATATCAACTTACTAAACAAATCTTAAAAAAAAGGAGCAAAATCTATAAATAAAATAGCAAGTGCTTTCTTTAAGATAATATTCTTTGGCTGCTTTAAGTGCCAGTGAAGGGTTACTGAAAACCACTAAAATGCATAAGGTCCCACTATTATTGTTAATCTCAACACGGAGCTTGTACGATAGTTCAAACTGTTGACTGTTAGCATCTCCAGATCCACAATGTGTTCTCTTGGTCCCGTTAGTGATTTCACCAATACAAGCATTGCGCTTACAGTGCTGGTTTGCTGAAAGAACAACAAAAAAAAAGTTTAATTCAGTCAAATCTAAAACAATTCCCTTGTTCTGTCAAGAGAGCACTTGTGCGTTACTACACTGTAAAAATGCTCTGTCTCAGCACACAGATACACAATGCTAGTATTCTTCTAACATTTTTAAATGGCCGTGACTAATCACGCACCTGGCTTTGCTGCAGGGAGAACTTTACCTGACTGAGGCTCAGAGGAATAAACTGTACTGCAAAATCTGTTCCTGGTTATCCTGACTCTCCTAAAGGATGTGAAAAGTGGTAATCTATCCCAGGATGGTCTTTGTTTTTATCCCCATCTATCAGCTTTTAAAATATATGGAGAGCAAGTACAACAAGAGACCTAATGTCTTTAACAGTGATATAGCTTGTTCAGTGGAGGGAAACTCTATCTTATGGCTCATACTCCAGAAGTTGTGCTCCCCTCGTAAACACTGTGGATTTTTGCAACTGGTGTGCCTATTGCCATCTCCTTGTACCACTCTAAAGCTCTTCTCCCAGCCTGGGGTCATGCTACTGGGGAACATTGCCAGGCCTTGTCTGTCGCATGCTGCTAGTTTGCTAAACAGCTTTGTAATTTAGAGATGATAATAAAAAGGTAAACTCCATTTCTCCCTTCACCTACAACAATTATTTTCTCATCATGTCAAGTGAGTAGGGCATACAGATAAATTCAATCCATCTCCTGTATCTGAGACTCAGCTCAGAGTTTTACTGAAACAATAGCAATAGCTTCCTAAATAAGCCTTTGTCCCTTGGCAGGGACAAACACGCTTCCTCATTTAAGGCCTGCAATTTCTTGTTGGGTGGCAACAGAAGATTGGGATTAGTCTCAAGAAAATCACTCTGAAGCCTAAGTCTATCCCAAAGTAAACCAGATGTGATCTTGTTCTTTTAAGCAAATAACAGTTTGTATTTTGAAGATAGGTATGGATTTTTGATGTGTAATAAATCCAGAGAAAAGCACTAGATTGTAGGTTATACCAGAACAAGACAGACATGGATGAGTAGTTCCTCGTTCCCATCTTGGGCAACATGGAGTAAACAGGCGATACCATAAGTTAGTACACTTGGGTGTACTATACAAACCCCCTAATCTTCACATTTGAAGAAAAATAAACAAAACTGAAAACCTTCCAATTAATAAATTTCTGTTTTAATTTTTTTTTGTGTTGATTCTGTTTTACTGAGTGTAAAATGACATATGAAGCAAAAAGGATTTCCCAGGAATTTGTAAATATTACAAGCATCCAAGAAAATCAAATTTCTTCCAAAAAAAATCTTAAGAGCAGATGTTATAGGCTCTTTCATTCATGTGTATCTACTTGAATGCATGATACCAACAGGAAATGCTGCTATTGTAAGTCACTTGAACTTTTGTGGTTTTCTGAAATAGTTGCAGCACTGTGGAAAAACAAAGGTTTAAGTACATCTCAACATAAACCCCTTTTTTGAGAGTTGGCCTGGACTCTGCACTATAGAAACCAGTTCCCCATCCCAGGTTATTAATGATTTCTCTATTTTTTTTTTTGTGAAAATGAGATAATTAACAAACATAATCGCACAAGGAATCTTTCTATAATCTTCTAAATACATATCTATGGGGTATTGGTAAAGAGAATGAAAAACATAGAGGTATCTCATGTGACTCTGACATGGGAGTCCCAGGACTGGCAAATATTCATGACCCCTACTAGTCTTGTATTCATTTAAAAGAAACAGTTTGATTCTTAGTTTAGAGTTTTCAGGTAGAAAAGTACAAGGCTTCTAAACCTGGAAACCAAGCACATTTAACAAGAAAGTATTAAAAATCTGATAAGCTTAGGGATGCAGCGATACTTTTATGGGAACATTTGATGTGTTTGTCAAAATGGCAAGACACTACAACACCTTGGTAACACCAATGATTTTGTATCCCACTCAGGGTGTGACTCCCACCAATACTCACTCTCAGATAAAATTCTCCATTTTCGTTTCCAGACTTGATCCGGAATGTGTTAATAGTATTGGGGTAAATAGTGGTTGCCTGAATCTGGAAGATATCAGAAGGCACTGTTCTGTCTGAACGGATGCTCATGTATTTGTACACTACAGAGTAAGGCAGCTCTCGGCAAATGGCATTCGATACAGGGCAGACACAGCGGCTGAAAAACAGAAGTAGATAAAACTGTGATACTCGCAATCAAATGGTACTCGCTTTGTTGATCACGTTGCCCTTTGAGGAAGATTCTAAAAATCCCTGTTTTTTCTCTTACTTCTCCGATGTAAGGACATAGGGCTCTTGACAAGGATTTCTTGGGTAACAACGAAACCCTCCATGGTAATTCCAGCAAATTTCATCCTCTCTGCATTCATTAGTAGTCTCACACTCATTTATATCTAGGAGGAAGGAAAAGGGACTATGTCAAAGCAGATGGAAATGTGTTTGCTACAAAAACAAACACAATGTCTTCAAAACAACAAAGCCTCCTGCTTTTCTGTTGAAACTCAACAGGTTTCTGTGTTCTTTACCTGCTTTTCCAGTGCCTGGCGGTAACGGATTTCTCTACGCAGAAATGGAATAAATTTTTTTATTGAATGTTAATAAAGTCTGAATTTCTTTTTTTAGTTTGCTAAAGATACACATTAATCGTACATAATGCAACTGCAGAAACACTGTGAAGTTTCTAATTAGCAAAGAGTGACCTTATAGCAGAAGATATCTTGTAGACACAGGAAAAAGGAATAGAGGAAGAACTGTGATTTTCTGCTTTTTGCAGGTTCTCATTTTTAATTGCCTGAGTTTCATGGTCTCACTAAAATGCTTAGTTAATGGCTATATTTTACCTAAATAAGCTTTGAAAGGAATAACGAAAACTTGTTTATTGTGCAAGCAAAGCTTTCTTTTTCACCTGGGAAAATACGCTTGACTGGAGGTGGGGACTGTCAGAACTAAGCTGTATTAACACTCTACTATCCTGCCAGTCCCAGAACCCTGCTACTGTCTGCCTGTATGGTCTCCTGATATTAATACAGTCACAGAAAGTTTTTATTCAAATATAATCTCTTGGGAGGCACAAACATTTTTTGATGGTCAAACGAACTACCCCACAATGTTCAGGATCAGCTGCTGTTCTTAAGAAGGAAAAGGAATTAATCTGAATTTTATAAAAAATACTATTAATAATTAGTTATTTCTTCATCTCTTCTGTCTATAATTAGCACATCTATTTATTTCTAAAAATAATGACTGTTAAATTGGGTCCTGGATTACATAAACAATGGATTTTGCACTTAATATATTGTTCTGCAGTATTGTGTAGTAAGATGCAGAGGCATTTAGCATAAGTGAAGAAAATCACAAACTTTAAAACTCTGGCATTTGATGGCATCTGACCAGAATATTTATCTTCTAATCACAAATTATCTAAGGTGCTCAGGTCTTGCATTTTTTCTGTTATCATAAGAAATACATTGCTCATTTCTACTGTTGCTGGATTTAGGAACCTCTATCAAATAAAACATTATATTAAGCATATTTAGTGTCTGTAAAAAATGGCATTTTTTTTTGAGATATTGATCTCTGAACCTTAGACTTGCTACCTAGACAACGAAGGCAAGTCTCACCTGAGGGCTGCAGAAATTTTATCCTAGGAATCTGAAGGACTTAGAGTTTGAGCCAAAGGATTCAAATATGAATTAATTTAAGACATGAAATTAATCATCAAATGCTTTATCAACACATCTTTTTTAACATAATGGTAATCCTGTCATGAGATATAAACATTCAGATAGCAGGTGTTCTCAGTCTCGCACAAAATGGTGGTGTTAATAAGATGAGGATACTCACCCTGACATGTTCTGCCTCCAACTACCTGGTATCCTTCAGGGCAGACACATGAAAATTTTCCTGGTTCATTGACACACTGATATTGACACATATAACTTGAGGTTCTGCATTCATCAGTGTCTGCAGAGAGAAGAAGAGCTTAAAGTTGTTTTTTAACATCTACCTTGTTACAAAACTAAATATAATAACTAAATGCTGGTGCTAAAAGGAAAAAAAGAAAGAATTCTGTCTAAAGAACGTTATGAAAAAACTGAAATATACTGTTCAACAGCTCACAGCTGCAAATGGAAAGGCAAGTTGTACTTGTGTTTCAGCACTAATCTTCCAAAATGAGAATTTTTGATTTGAAGAAGAAAAATCTAAATTTCAGAAAAGGTTTGGGAAAATAACTCCTAGAAAAATTTATACTTCGAGTATTCCAAAATGTGATTACTTTCACAAAAACCACAGATGTGAGATTAGTTAGTAAGGCAAAAATATTGCCTTTGTTTTTGTGCCCTACCCTGATGGAGCAGCTCTTTGGGAAAGAGGAGAAGGCCTCCTCCTTTGTCTCTGTGTAATATTCACTGTATAATATCCTGTTTTGCTTGTTTTGTCTTTGTGTAACCATCAATTCTTTGCTAGAGAAGTGCAGCGTAAGTATATGCTATTAACCGGAATTGAAATTAAGCCTATCAGAACTAAGGAATGGCTGGGAAACAGTGTAGCTTCCTCCTATAGCTTCTGAAGTTTGATCTGCTTCTTGATTTTATGTCAGGGATGTCCTTGGAGGCTGCATACTTGTTGCTCCCTGTTCTCTTCACTTGTGAGTAGGATTAGCTTAAGAATTTTGGAGAGGGAGCATCTGTAATAGCTCTGCTGGCTTGTTCAGGAGGGCAGTGGTAAACCAAAAAGACTTCTTTGGCTCAATAACTGGTAGAAAGGATATGGGCCTTAAGCGTGAGATCATCATGTGTCCAAAAGGAGATTAGAGGACCCCTGCGGAGGCTCTGGCAGAGGAAATAAAATGTTGATTGTATAATCATCAGGAGACATGCTGTTTGCATACACAGTCTTGAAAGCACCTCAAAATCACAATTGTGGCTTCCTTAAAATAAAAAATTTGAGGTTTTATTTTTCAGAGGAGCCTAACAACACAAAAAATTGTGCTTGTTTTTGGTTTGCATTCCTTTCTGATTCATTTAATGGTCATCAGCATTAGACCACACACAAATCGAGTGAGTTTGTGAAATAAGTACTCAGAAGCCTTAATCTTCCCAGCTGCAATCTGAAATGTAGTAATATCTGTCCTGTTTTGCACATACTATTAAAGAGATATCCATATCTACATGCACCTGAATGCAGCTACTAAGGTGTCAATTAGCAACCACATTTGCAACATAAAAAATGAACGTCTTGAGAGTTTTGGCTACAAACTGAACCTGTAGTGTGGCTTTACTTCAATTTTATCCCTTAGTTCACAGAAAGACTTACGGGAAAATAACTAAAAAAAATAAATTGCTCTTCCTAGACAAAAAAACCTGCTTACCTTCACAGTTGATTCTGTCACTGCTTAACTCGAATCCTGGATTACACTGACAAATGAAAGAACCCAGTATATTGTAACACTGTTGTGCACATGGGTTATTCGCATCACATTCGTTTATGTCTGAAAGGAAAAGTTACAGATCTTTATCTTGTGTAGCTGGTAATTAGGCTGATTAAGTCGATTAGTCCTTAGTCTGGGTCTATTGACAGAAGTTCAGTTGACTGTATCAATATAAACTTGCAGCCATTGGAACAATGTCAGACCTGTGCCTTACATTCCATGTAGAAAAAGAACGTTTTTCCAGGAATGAGAGTTATTCTAATATGTGATGAATTCTTCCAAAAATGTTTAGTGTGGCTGTTAAACTCCACATTCCAGCGTCTTTTTTTCAGGTATGAAATGCCAAGTCTCTATAAATAATTGATATAAGGAACACATACTGATAAGACCTCTCAGCATGCAGTGCTTAAGATTTATATGAGCTATTTATTACTCTTAAAATTCATTCTTTTAAATTCCATTACAATTATAACATGAGCCTTTGAGGCCAGTGGAGTTTTGCAACGCTCTAAGGCCTAGACCATATTGGGGGAAGGTATGTTTCTGTGCTAGATTTTTTCCATAATGTGCCCCTCATAAGAACATATGTGAGAACACTATGGTATGAGAAGCAATTTTTAATGGTAAGTTTATATAACTGTAATCACTTCTGGAATCTATAACATTCATTTTTCACAGGCTGTTGACTAACTGCTGCTCCTCTGCCATTCACTCTGTGGGTTTTAGTCTATTTTCCCTTGTATTCCTCCCCTTCATGTTTTCCATTCATATTTGTGTCTATCAAATATAAACATTAGTAGAGATGCATTTGAAAAAAATCTGGAGTTCCTGGCTTTTACAAATGTTTATAAACGTCACTAACACTCAGTCATTTACAGATGCAAATAAAACCTGACAGAAATGACGAATATTAGACATTCACAAAAAGCAAAGCAATGAGGAGGGTGTTAATATTCTATACGATGAGCCTCTTAGTCCTGAAAATGAATGGTACTAGGGGAAACCTGATTACCAAGTTTATTATTCTCCCTTTCAGTTAATGTACATGACAGCACTACCAGAAGGAATAAATAAGCTAGCCAAAGCCATAATTTTGTTTGTTTTCCTTCCAAGAAATATTGACCCACTTTCAATATATGCAAAAGTTGTAACACAAATGTAATCTGTACAGCTGTCAAGTATCACTTCTGCCAGATGACTGTTGCAGATGTGACAGTCTGTCTTGATGCAGCAATCATGCAGTTACAAATTTTCTTCTTAAGATTTACTGTGCCTTTCCTGGTGGGAAAATGTCTTGTTGGGCTGGGAGGCCAGCAAGTCAGAGTGCTATGCAGTGTGCCAGGGTACTTGATTATCCACGGCAATGCTTGGAAATAATGGTAGAAGCTGGAAAACCCATATTGACTTATATACCTAAAAATATGTATATATTAAATATATTACACATAAGTATAAATATAATTATAGCCATAATGAAATTCTGACCACCTCCATCATCAATCTTACCTTTTCAATGGCCATTCTCTCTGCACTTCAGCACAGTTACATTTTTATTATTAGTCTGTCTAATTCTTCTAGATCAGAATTTATGATTTTAAACTTAACAGAAGTCTTAAAGTATTACTGCAAGGCTTCCCTTAGCGTTTTTTACTTCTAAAGGGAGAATCACTTCTAAAGGGAGAATCACTTCTAAAGGGTCACTCTTCTTTAGTGACCCTTGCTTTCATTTTTAACATTATCTTCTATATAGCCAAATGTGACATTCATAGATATTTTCTTTCATCACTAAATTTATCACTTGCTGAGGATAATCATGTTTAACTGCAGAGGTACAGCACTGTTTCCTTTGTTTTCCAGTTCCAGCCTTTGTGTTGTACAAGCTGGGAATAATATAATGAAAGCCAATGATAATGCAAAGCAATCCACCAGAACTGAAAGGATAAATAAATCTAAGATTAAATAATGTATATAAACCTCCAGGGTCATCCTAGTTGCCAAACTAGATGCTCCTCAGAAACCTACTATGCCAACAAAATAAGAGGTTTTCAACAAGGCTCAGACTTTTTCTGTAGCCCTTTCATACTTTTCGGATCACTTGCAGGAGAGCCTCTCAATACAGCAACTGGTATGTCTTACTGGTTGGTATTTATTTCCTTTAAGTTGGGATGAAGATACTTAAATTTCAACTGTGGCAAGTCATGTGTCAATATTTGTCTCTATACTGAGTGAGCTCATGTGTAAGTACTACACAGAGTAGTTCTTACCTACACAGGTGTGGTTGTTGGATGCTAACTGGAAACCGGCGTTGCACTGGCAATAATAGGAACCAGGAGTGTTCACACATCGATGATGGCAATACGGGGGCAGGGTGCATTCATCAATGTCTGAGTTATCAAAAAGAGAAATTAGTTCAAATGAAATCATGGCAGTTCACTGTTGCTGTTTTGTATCCAAAGAAACTGCAAAGTTAATTGCACTTGATTAAAAGCAGGAAAAAAGCTTATGTGAAATAGGTACTGCTTCTGTGGGTATCAATGGGAATACTATTTTACTCTAACTTTTGTAAAAATCTGTTTTATACTGATTCTTCCAGCACTGAGATCAATACACGCTCCAGCTTCATTTTTACTTAGATTCACAGTACTGCTTAGTCTTGTTTATTTTCTATAGGTAAAACCCAGAATGTTTTGTTCTGCCTTACAAGCAAGACTTCTCATGATCAGATGTAATGCTGACCAACACAGCAAACGTGGCTTGTAGATCTTGCTTTTCCAAAAAATTTGTACACATATCACTTAGCATGTACTGAGTTTTTTTCAGGTGCTTTAGGAAGAGTCCAAATTTTCTGTGCAAGTACAGGGGAACAACAAAGCTAGAAGGCTAATGGGCATGAAAAGGAAACAAGTGGTTGTGCTTCCGCAGGGTTCCCCCAGAAACTGGCTTGCTCTCCTGCAAGGAGCTGCCATCACTCCTGCTCCCCTCCCTGCCTGTCCTGCATACCTTTCCATACAGCAGCACTAGCACCTTGTGGCTGCACTCAGTGGTGCCAAGGAAGGTGATCAGACTGGCTGAAGGTGGTGCTATCTCGAGCAGTATTAACTTTCCACAGACTCTACTTGCAGATTAGCCCTGGTTTTGAGGTGGAGCAGGGTGCCTTTCCAAGTTGCAGCATTCCTAGTGTGCATTGGAGCAGGGTTTTCACCTGTGAGCCCTACAAAATAAGCAACAGCTCATTCTTTTATCTCTCTGCATTTTAAAAGGATTCCTTGCATTCTGGAAGAGATACTGCCTCTTTTATTGTCTGGAAAACACTTTTGTATTATGCCACAGTGCTGATCGTGCATGTATGTGCAGCAGCCGTCCTTAGTTGTGGCCTGCTTGAGCTTGGTGAAGAAATCCATGTTCTGTACATGTACACAATGTGAGATTTCAAAGGCTCAATGCTGAGACAAATAAGACCAGTTTTCACTGGAACAAAGAAAGGCACTTCCCATATCCATGCCAGATCTTGAGTTTCCTACCTCCAGCTGTTTCCACCATAGATGTGTTTAAAAAGAGGCCAAGACTTTTTTTTATAATGAGGAAAGTGTTTGTTTTAATATCAAGTGAAAAAATAATCTTCAGAACTTAACCCTTTTTTTGCCAAATTTACAGTCACTGTTTGGGGCTAAAGCTAGCAGTGGAGTATTTCAGATGGTTCTGAAGGAAAAGGCTTACATTGGAAAATTACTGACTATCCATACAGTAGCAATTGTGGCTATAACTCCTGTGGCAGAGGGAAATTCAGACATAGAAATGGAATAAATTAGGAGACACTTCAGATCTCTTCCATCCTTCACTTTTATAGGACTAAGCTCTTACAAACTGCTGTTTAAAAATCTGATTATACAATAGAGGCATATGAGCAATGCTTTGTTGCTTAGGCACTACATTTATGCACACAGATGCTTCCAGGATCTTACTCTACTTCAGTGGCAGTTTTCCTTGTGGGATTAGGCACGTTGGCTACATGCAGATCTAAGGGCTAAGCATTATCTAATCAATTCGGCCAAATCCTCTCTTTCAAGTAATGCTGGAAAACAATTCATTCTATCTGCAGTTCTGTGTTTCAGAAAAGACTAATTTTGCAGTATGTGAACAAACAAACTAAAAAAAAACAACTTAAAAATGACAGAAATGAAGAGTGAATTTAGATTAAAATCAATCAATTGTTTGAAATGAGTCCTTTTTTCCCTCTATCTGGAAGCCAAAATAATCTGGAAAAATTTCTTTCAAATTTAAGAAACATTTCCTCCCATATGGAGAACCTCTATCAAGATCTGGCCCCAAGAACATTTTCTGGCTAAGCTGTTATAAAATCCCCAAAGAAAGGCTTTATTCTGAAATGCTGACAGTACTAAGTGTAGAGATGTACTTATAATTTAGGTCAGTGTGTAATATGTAACACAGGTGTTTTTCTTGGTTTTGACCTAAATAGGAGAAGGGAATTTTCACTTTCTAGACATCTTCATGTATAGATTTAGATGCATAAAAGTATTCATATGTAGATATCGGGGTGTATCATTATGCTGCTTTTCTTTTGAGTGCTGTAATATGCATCCTATGAGATTTTCAGGTAGTACCACAGCTCTTGACACTGCAAGTGCTATTGCATAGCTGTAATATACTTCACCTGCTCTCAAAAATCTAGATAAAACACAGATATTAAAAAAAGAAAAATCAATGACCTGTCAAAACTATTCCTCTACCTACATTCCAAACTACTCATCCTAATCATGCACAGAGAACTGAGAAAAATCATGTACATGTGTGTTTATGTCAGTTTGTCAGTTCAGGGTCTCACCCCCATCTTTTGGGAAAGAGATAAGAATTTGGGCTGATTTCTATAGCCTTTGTCTCAGAACCCTAAAGAAAGAGCTATGCTCAGAAATGTAAGTTAGTTTAGATGTGTACTGAAATGTACCCGCTTTCCTTCCTGCTGCTCATGTTAGGCAGTGACTACCTACGGCCTTTGAAAGGCTTTTTTGTGGAATCATAGAATGGTTTGAGTTGGAAGAGACCTTAAAGATCCTCCAGTTCCATTCCTCCTGCCATGGAGGGGAAGTCTTTTTTAAGGAGTTTAAAAATAAAAAAGTTCTTAAACTTTAAAAAAAGGTATCCCCAACAAAGGAAAAACAGGTAAACCTGAAATTCTGTTCTTCCTGTTCTGCTGCGGAGAAAAAATCCCCCACAAACCCAACACTTTTCTTTCCGCATAAAACCAGACTGGTGTCTTATTCAAGACCACCCCTTTATATCACCTCATGATATATATATTTGATTCTCTTATTTCATAGCTGGTTTTATGATGTCTGTCAAACCTAAAGCTTAAGGTTGGAGTGCCTATAAAAGCAATTAATCCATTGAAATCATGGTTAAAGAGGTGTTAAATAAAGGCTGAAGGAGGACTGTAGGAACAGAGCAATTGGCACTTTTGCATGATGTCCCCAAATGACGATGGAATAGGAAAGATGCAGTGTTTACACTGCACTTGGATTTAATTTAATGCTATACTTGTATAGGTCCCAAGGGTGCCGATAGTTTATTTTGGCACAAAGAATAAAGCATAGTGGTTTATAAGTTGCATATACCTGCATTCAGAGTTTCCATCTCTTTCATTTATGGTCATAAAACTGAGTACTGAAACAGACTGTGCAAGGGGGCTGTGCAGAACAGGGATTAGGTTTGTGTGAAGGTAGTGCTTTGTCCTACGGATCTGGAGTCAAGTCTTGCTGAGGTCAGTGGAAAGAAACGCTTTAGTTTGCCGCTATAGTACACTTATGACTGTATCCGGGACATTAGGCAACACCCCAATATAAACAATAAACACAATGGTAACTATTAGGACAATTAAACTTGTAAAGTTCAACTCCAAGTGTTGATCATATTTAAAATAGTTTCTAGTCCCATGTTTTAGTAATTAATTATTGTGATAAAGTGATTATTCCATTGCATTTCAATGTTATACAGCTGTTTTGCAGTACACACACCTCTATACTTTATAATCAATATAAAGTTTGCATCTGTAGATAATGAAAGAAAATAATTTAGTCTAGAGCTAAACCAACTTACCAACGCATTGGTCCCCTCGTTTCTGATAGCCCGGAGGACACTGGCAGCTAAAGGACCCTCTTAAATTGACACATACTTGGTCAGCTCTACAATTATGGGTTCCAGTTGCACATTCATCTATATCTTTATAAAAGAAAACAAATGCAGTATTAGTCATGAAGCTTATTTACAATTCAGCCCATTGAAATGTTTTACGCATTTTCAAGCTACCTATAAGTGAAGGTGGCAAAGTTCAATATACTCCAAAGATGTCATCTCAACACTTATTCCATTTGCAAGACACAAAATGTTACCAGATTTCTAATAGCTTTTAATTCTTATATTCTGCATTTGCAAATATTTTCAGATATGGTTATTTTAAACAGATACTTTTATTTGTCAAATGCCATTAGTATTTTGTACTTATTGCTATAAAACATTCTGTAAACTTCTTGCAAGTTTATCATATTTTTATCATATTTTAATAATTTGGTTTCCACACCCCCTCCCCGTGCTGGATGTTTGTTGCATGCTGAATTACTCCAGAAAACTTCAGCAAATGTAGTTCAGCCCTTTCTCAAGAATGAGATGAGTTAGAAATATGTTTTGCTAATACTAAAAAGACTCTGGTAATCTCTTTTGCATGGTTCCCGTGCTCTGTACTTTGGACAGGGACTTGGAACTTGGTATGTGGTGGCCTTTTCATCAGGAAGAGATCTGCCTCTTGTCATTCCCATGAAAATTCCCCTAATTCAGTCAATCTGTTAAAGTCTTTGGAAACAGTTTACATATGTGTGTATTTGAACAGCACAGCTATAAATGCAAATACTAGACCAATACTTTTCAGTGTAATTCAGGCAGCTTTTAGTTCACACTAAATGCAGGCTTATACAAGTATAAAAGTAACATTTGATTTTGCCTATTCATAACTGCTGGAGGTACTTAATTATAATTAAACTACATGTGCTGACAAATGGGTTGCTTAAAATGGAATTACAATTCGTTTTCTCATCTGAACATCTGAAATGCTGGAGAGCTTTTTATTGTAACCTGATACAGTACAGTGAAAGGACTTTTTAATTTTGGCATTGTACACAATTTGGAGACTCTGGGCTGAATAAACAAATTCCTTAAAACTTATGATCTCTAGTTTACAAATCTCAGCTGACCTCTCTATTTGTATAGGCACTGGGGACGTTAGAACATCACCAGTGGCAGATTCTGGGTGGTGCATTGGAAAAAATGATGGATTCTTTCTCATAGCAAATGAAAACAATTTTGACCGCAAGATTCAATAAAAAATAAACCATCAACAGTTTGAACTAATTCTCAATGTTTGTCCTTTCCCCAAATGTCCAAATATTTTACATATATCTTCTCTTTATCTGACAGGAAAAATAAAGTCCATTTATGTCAGCCTGCTCTTTGCATTTCTGCATAATATCACTCCTAAAGCTGCTGTGTTGATGCAGGACTTGCTGACTGCATTGTTCTGTACTGACAGCTGAAAAGCACATTCTCAGGTGTAAAGACTTTCAGGGACTATTGCTGGCTGCCTCATACCAACTCGACACATCATTAAATGCTTGAGCCAAAGTATGGTGGAGTTCAGTGCAAGTCTTTGCAGAGACTTCACTGGGCTTTGCATGTACTGCTCCTTTTATTACAAATGTTGAAACTAAAAGGGATATAATACTCATACAGCTCAAATCCTTTTTGTTGCAGAGTGTACTGGAACAACAAGTTTCTCTGAACTCTAGGAACTTCATATATGAGTAAACTTAACGTGAGTTACCTTTTAAGATGGGTTAGTTAAAATGCATTATAAGTCTTCATGTTGTCACTTACATCCATGGCTTGATTTCTGTTTAGCTTAATTTCTATGGAATAATAAGCTACACCAGCTAAAATGAAGCAAACTAGATTGACTTATGCACTCAAGGTCTTTGATTTTTCCAACAGTAAGAAAAACAATTACTCGGAAAGTACTGTTTGACTGCTAGCTGCCTCCTTGTTTGGAAACTCTTGGAGGATTCGATATTATGGCTGAAAAGATCTGTGTTTATAAAAGCAACCTTTTCTTGAGACTTGTTTCAAGGACACCTTTAGAGGTCTCCTAAGCTTCTTACTCAGGGTAGGATCCTGGACTGGGTTGCACACTAGCTGTGACTACATCCGGTTGTCTACATGCCATGAAATTACATATTCATATGTGGTGTATTCTTAGCGGACTTCAGAAGAGCTTTATCAGTGGTTACTCCACATCATCATGGTACTTTTTGCTATTTTGGCTGGTTTTTCTGGATGGCTTTTGGTGAGATGTGAGTACCTATGTAAACTAGAGAAACAGGCACATGGAATTAAGTATCAATGGAAATTCATTGAAAACTTCGGCCCTTTTCTTTTTGCAGACTTTACTGAACTGAAGGTGGGAAGTGAAGGTGAACAGGACAGCAGCCTCTAGCCTTCACTGGGGAAGACAGTTGGCTGTCATTCTTGGAGGAGTTCTGCTCACATCTGTGCAAAGAAATTAGTAATGTTAGGAGGAAGGTTGATGGTCTGAAGTTCATGTTCAAGTGCCTCAATATATTGTGGAAGAAGAACAACAGGCAGCTAGAAGGGTTTCAGTGCTGCAACAATCAGTTCTGAAATCTCTAGTACTGCAATAATTACGGATACGTCTACTGTTGTGATGACACAAGTGAGGAAGTGAGTGGGAGATTTCAGTGCTGAAAGTGGTGCCAAATGTGAATTGTATTGGTGTGGTACCAGAAGCAGTCCAGCCCTTGTGGAGTACAGAAGGAAGCACTGGTAGCTTTTGTAATGTGATGTTGTTGCACAGATCTCTGCATCTATGCCTTTGGTGAGTAAGGCCCAAAGAGAAGTCTTCAGCTTCTTGGCACTCAAAGTGACCTGAGTCATCCTCCATTAGAAGAAGTCTTTTTTTCTAACTGTCCTGAGAGTTATTGGAGCAATAGAGGAGCAGAAGTCATAGGAAGGAAGCAAAATTGAAGGTGGGGGTCTCCTTAGGATGAGGCAGGCCAGTTCCATTTTTCTGTGAGATGGCAGAGGTAGTTATCTACCAATAAACATGCACATGCTTCTCTCCCCATATGAAATAGCATAAACTTGCACTGGTGGTGCCAATACTGATCTGAGATTCCTACTTATGTATTCATGGTTCCTGAATGGGTAGACTGTTTACGTGCAATTGTTTAAGTCTGACTGATCTGAAGTTTCCAGATTGTTTTTGCAGCTATTTCCCCTCTGTATGCAAATCAGGAACTCCCAGGTCTCCATTCTGTTTTTCCATTTTAAATCAGACTTTTCCAATCCATTAGATTCCTAGCTTGCTCATCAGAATTTGTACAGTACCCTCTGATTCTGTGACAGCTGCATCATCTGGAAGTTGCATCAATTCCTGCTTTTAGTCTGTATCAAATGCAGTAATACTGGGATGAGACAGTGGTTATACAAACCACGTGTTTCTCCTTAAACCCTACCATCTCATTCCGCTTGATCTTTCTTGACCAAATCCCTGGACTTAAGTGTGAACTGTAAATGAGGGTATTGGGAATCCACACGTTTGGTTTCTGCCTATTGCAGACATCCATGACCAGTTTGATTTGGCATGTGTGAAGGCATAGCAAGCTGGGGTAAAGGTGTGATAGAAACTCCTAAAGGAACATCAGAGAGCTCACCAGCTTTAATCCTAAGCGCAAGACGAATTTGCCTGACCTTTACTCTCTCACACAAATGTTTAATAATGTGTGTTATGTGCATGTGTATTTATAATAATTAAAAAAATTAAAACAAGACACTCCCCTGCACACACTTGTCTCTCTGGGGAGAGGGTGAGAGAACAAACATGTGACAGATGTTTGTCATGTTGCTTAATGCACTACTGGAAAGCACTCAAGATACCACAGTGATGAGTGCAGTATAAGAAACAGATCTCTAAAGAAAATCATGGGCTTTTACAAGCTCATTCTTGAGCATCTTTCCTCTGCACCCTCTTTTCCAAATTTAGTGTCAACATTATGAAGTTTTCTATAAGTGTTTCAGCAACTGATACCATGGCTGAAGCATCTACCTTAAGCAAGGTTTAAATTTCATTTCTAGATTTTAAACACAAACATTCATTCACCCAGGTAGGCAACTAAAGTTACACTGGTAACCAGTAGTGAAAATTATCTTTTAAAATTACCTTTTCTTTTTCCTTTATATTTTCTAATCTCAGCCAACGTTTTAAAAGATTGTACTGTTCACTACAGATATACAAGAGATGTACATTTGTATTGAATTGTTAAACAACATGAATGGTATTTGATTATCGACACATGCAACCTGTGAAATATAGGTTAATTCTTAAACTCACTCTATCTCTGAGTCCAATCCAAGATGCTGCTCAGATTCTTATCCTTGGACAGTTATTCTCTGGACAGTTACAGCCTGTGTAGTTGGAAAATTTCCTTTGACAGCCTGGAGTGTCCCTAACAATCCTTTTGCAGATAGATCTTACTTGAAAATGGAGCTGGGTTAGCTTCAGTGCCTTGATTATGGTAATAATTGAACTCAGATAATTATGTAGTCTTTCAACAGTCCTCTCAAAAATAAAATTATTATGCGGTTTAATTGTACTTCAAATAGGTATAAAGATTAAACAAAACTTATAATGCGTTTGGATTGAGTAATTTACACGTTGTTTATAGGTGTTACATCTAGAATACTACATTAAAAGAATGTGACTGTTTCAAAGTCAAGTACTTGTGGGACTGTGAAACACAGGATTCAGGTTCTCTGAACAGTCTGAATTTAGGTTCATTAAGCATCACAACACAGTGTTTAGTTACACGAATCTTATATTTTGTTTTCCTGCAGGTTTGTGCTTGGTAGAACCTTACCATTCCCAAAAAGGGTTGGGTGGTATGGTCCTCTATCAAGTTGCAATGATTACTGCTCCATAAAAACCTTAAATTGATGTAAAGAGTCAGAGTCAATAGAGAAGGGAGGGAGGAACATTACAATTAAGGACACTGGTCTTTCCATTAAATTACATGTAAGTCACACGGCGCTTTCAGAAATGTTTATGGAAGTCCTCAACCATACTATGGTAAATATGGCCACCAGATCCCATGACTTATCCTAATATAAATACCACCTTTTGCAGCAATTCTCAGGGCTATTCCAAAAAGTTGATTTTAGAAGACTTTGATACTGATAACTATCTGCAAATCAAGATAATTCTCTGATTTGCACAGGGTACTGTTTGAGGTTTGCAGAGTGCTACAGAAGTAATGTGAGCACCATGGAGGGCAGCAGAGTTTGCTCTTGTAGTCCTTAAAAATATAAATCAACTTGCATTTCATAGTTATAATTCCACAAGCCTCACTAATAGCTATACCCAGTGATTCCCTCATTTTCCAAAAATGTACCCGCGCTCCCTCTTGAAGTGATTTACACAATTATGTCCTTCCATTGCTGACTTTGGCAGCCTGCTCTATATTTCAACCACTAGTTGTGTATAAAAATTTTGCCTAACCTGCTTTTTAGCTATAGCTTTCTCTAAATCTAGTATATCGTTCCCTGTTTTAGAGCTAGTTAGTTTTTTTATTTCTCTACTACAGTCCATTCTGTTAGGCTCTTATCTACATCCACAAAATTCTTTCCTAGTCTCTCTTTCTGAGCTACAAACCTGGCTCTGTTCCCTTCACGCTGTGACTCATTTTTCCCAAACCCCCTGACTCATGCTCCTTGCTCACTTATGCAACAGCTTAATCTCTGTAATTTTCTTCATATCATTATGAGAAGTACATAAATTCACAAGATGTATTTCACCAGTCCTTCAAACTTTCATAGAAAAAAAATGCAATCCCCATCTATCCTTCATCTTAAACCTTTTCTTCTCTAGCTCATACCTGTATGTTATGCTCAGAGCTGAAGAATTGTATTCTTAACCAACTCAAGTATGTCTTAATCCTTAGACTGAAGTGCTCAGCTTCCTGCTGCTTGCTGGTTCTCGACATACTGCAGTTTTCTATAGCACCCTCATGCACTCTTTCTTTGGGTATATGTTCATCTGTTCAAACATGTTTGAACAAAATGTTCAGATGTCACAAAATGTTTGTTGGTTGCTTTCTCTATTCTCATCTGTAGCAGTCTTGTAATCAGAATATTCCACCTGATCAAAATGAAGGCTCTTAAAATGACCTGAAGGGATTAAAATTCTTATTTCTACCCCCACTGAGAAGCACCAATGGACCAGCTTCTGAATGGTTTATACAAATCTGGAACCTGGAATGGTTCCACTGATGTCAGTGTTGCACTTGTCATTGCCTCCAGCGAAGCTGCTCTCCATTTGTTTTGAATGTAAACGATAAATATTTTAGTTAATCAGTTTAAATTTTTTGAGTTCTCAGTATGAGTTATACCAGAAAATGACTTGGTCTATTTTTCTAGTAGATTCATCTGCACTGAAAACACTGCCTCCCACGTAAGCAATGGCACCAGTGAGTCTGATCTCAGACTCACTGAGATACAGTCATCCGGACAGTACTGCAGGTATCTCAGAGAATTCACTTAACTTTAGAATTTCATAAAAGCTTTTGCTTTCTGTCCACTTCCTTAGCTCTCCTTCTGTCTGCAAGGCATGTTTTATTACTACTCTTCAGAAACAACCAACAGAATGAAAATACTTGAAGAAATTAGACCACTACAGTTCTTCCATGAGTATGGGCTTACTTTATTTTACCAAATTAAGTATTCTGTCCCTTATTTATATTTCTTATATTGTTCTTGCAACTGAAGCCAAGCTCACTGCTATGTCGTTTCCTGGATCCTCCCTGATCCTTTCTTACACATAGGAACAACATTAGCAATCTCCAAATTCCCTGGTTCCCTCCCCAGCCTTAGCAAGCTATCAACAATTTCTGTCAAAGGCTTTTCTATTTCCCTTGCTACTTCCTTCAACATTTGGGATGTTATTCATCTGGGCTGGATGCCCAGACAACTTTTAACTCATTGGTGTTGAGCGGCTGCATTTTGCGGTGGTAAATACCAGCAGAAAATCTGTTACATAACATCAGGTCAGTAGGTACCAAAACACTAAATATTTGGAGAGATTTCTCACTTCTGGAGTGGCAAAACCTGTTAATATACAGACCTGCACTCTAACAGTGCAGTCACTATCCAGTAGTGTCATGAGGTAGTGTCTATAATTCTGTGCAGCTCTGTAGCAGCCCATAAACTCCCTCTTTATTGCTGTTTTTTCTTTTTCCCTTTTAAATTTTCCTTTGGCCCTTTCATGTTAAGTACATTGGACTGATTGCCCTGGTAACAAGTTTTCACAGTTGAGCGAAGGTAACCTGCACAAATACTTGTTTGCACAGGAAAAATATATGTAAGAGCCAAGACCTACACTTAAGCAAATATGTGAGGTAGAATGTTTAAATTAATGAGATTTTCATGAAAAATGCCACGACTTCTTTTGGTGTGCTGAAACATTTTCTCTCTCAAATATGGGAGTACAGCAAAGAAAGTTCCTCGTAGATTTGTCTTTTGGCGCTCCTGCACATCATGGCTCAACAAAACAGAAGTAATACAAAGTATTAATGTAGAAAATGTACCAAAAAAAGTCAAATGTAGGGAAACTTGTAGTTCCTTGCATGATTTCTGTATTTGGACTGCAAATATGTTAGCAACTACCATGAATTTGGGAAAGTTACCCAACCACAGTGACTTCATGAATATGAAGGTACAGGAAAAGCATCCTTTCTCTATTTACTGAACAGAGTTAACAAAGGATCAATCTGTAACAATCAAGACTGGACTGCAGTACTTTGTCACAATTATGTATTGTCTTTGGTATAGCCAAAGTGAATTGACTTATCACATAGAACAGCTAAATAAAGGAGTGAGCCATAGCTTTCAGCACTAGAACACCTCCCACATGTTTGGGAGTAGCAGGGAGCTGAAAAGGAAAAAAAATGAATTAAACTTTGAATTGATTCTTTATTTCCTTTCTCCTCTACTTTGCTTCCATCTGTGATGCTACCTTCCTCTCTAGTGTATGCCATACAGTCTGTAAATGATATGGTTAAAGGTAAATGGCTCTTAATTCTGAGATTGCTATTGACTTTGAAGAAGGAGATGCTATACTGAACCTACTTTCTCTATCCTGTATCTTAACATAAGATTATATTTACAATTGTTACACTCAGGTAAGGATGCTTAACCCAAATCAATGCCCAAACACATATTCTGCTCCTATGCCTTCTGCACAGTAGCTGTCCATGCTGGAAATGTTACAGCAAGTTAAAAAAAGCTTTTTCTATGTTGTGCTCTGTATTTTTCCAGGCCTCCACCCGTACAAGCCATAGTTCAACACAGCTCGTAGGAATGTGCTCTGTTGAGAAGGTAAACTTTGTTAGCAAATCACAACCATGGTGAATTAAATGAATGTGACACATAAAACACTGTTCAAGTAATACAGTAATTAAAATGATTATTACAAAGAAAAGCGGCATGGCGAATACAGCAGCAATGTTAGTCTGATACAAGGCCACAAGAACTTTTTGCAAAAGACATTTAACAATAGTATTTTTGATTCAATGTTACTTCAACAGGAACAGGGATGCTAATATGTCTTTGTGTTTAAAGTTTCTCAAAGGGAAGAGTATTTTTTTCCCCAACAGAAGACCACAGCGTTAACTATTAGTCCTCCTGCTCATCAAAAAGATAACATGTTTTTGATTGATTTATATTCATTTACAATTTGGCTTTATTTCTGCTATAATATTTCTGTGGCCATAAATGCAGCCACACTTGCTTTCAAGTTATAGTCCAACAATTCAGTGCAATAGATCCGCAAGTCTCAGAGTGCTTCAAAATGTGAGTTGTCATAATGGTAAACTTTTTGATTTACATTTCAATAGCTTATTTTTACTTTCAGTAGAGTATTTCCTGCTGTTGCTTTCTTGTGACTTTATACTAGAGGTCTAACAACTTGTGCTTTTTGGTTCATGCCTGCCTAAGTGAGGATCACCCACCCATGATGACCAATACACTTGGACTATGCTCAAAAACAACAAGGGTGGATTAAACTATTCCATTATTGCAGATGAAAGAGTTCTCCCCGACATCTGGCATATCATCTTCAAAACTGATATGGAACGTTTCCATAAATTCAGCTTAACATTGTTTTTGTGAGTGTTCCAAAGTATTTTTAACATGAAGAAATAGCATGCAAACTAATTTCCTATTTGAAAGTAAATGTCTTGTTCTTATTTCTAATTCACCCAGTTATTAAAAATGAAGGGGAAAAAAAAAAAAAGAAAAAGATGTTCACTTAACTTGAAGCATACTGGTTTGTTTATTTAAGTTAATGGAAAAGCTAGTCAGTGTTTGATGTAAAGCTGCCCCCTTGCTTGAAAGAAAACCAAACAACTGGTTATGAATTATGAATATCTCCTAATAGTTTCCAGAATTATCTGAAGGATGTATTTTTTCTTAATTACATACACTTAAAAGTTCCAAGTTCCCTATTCATTTCCATTTTGTTTATTTCTCTCCTTGGAAACGTCCTAAGCATTTTCCTTTAGCTAGGCTTGACTGAACAAACTATTACTGCTACAACCTGTTATATTAGGGAAATAAAGACCTGAAAAGCTTATTGTGGTTTTTAATTAGGAAGTTGAAGAGTCCCTCATTGAATCTTTGCAAGCCTTTTCACAGCACTTACACTGGCAGCTGATGAGTCTCTGCAACGGAAAAGGCAAAATTCTACCCAAGAAGCGTGTTTCAGAGCACACTTTAAAAATCAACTTTTATTCTGCAAAAACACAAAAAATGGTTCCTGCAAAAAAACCTTGCTTTTCCCGTGTATTGGCATGTCTTCAACTGTTTCAGTTGTTCCTAATCAAACCATTCCTCTTGTGAGAAACCACAATGTCTCCTTATGGTGAGGGAGGCATCTCCCTGTGGGAGTTGCTGGCAAAGGTAGTGCAATGGGGGATGCAGTCTGGTGAAAACCTGGTCTGTCTGTGTGGCACTACCATCATCTGCATGTCTTTCTGACAACAAAGGCATCCAGTTATCAACTGAACAAATTCTAATTAACATAGCAAGCAAACCGATCCACTGAGCATAAACTATGTGATCTCCAACCCTAGACTGAAATACAAAGCCTGATTTTGCTGTTGTGGTTAGTGAATGTGTAACTCATCAGTGCACACTTTGCTAACTTAAGAAACAAAGAACCTGAAGATGTAAGGGACTTAAGACATAAAACAAGGGACTTAAAATACTTGATATAGGGACCAATTTTATCAATAAAATCCTATTCTCCTTCAGGCTTTGCAGGCTGAATGAGCTTTTTTAGGAATTATAACTGTAGTTCCCAAGCTGAGAGTATTTAAGGTCAAATCGAGTTCAATAGCAACTATCAGAAAGAGAAGGCTTATCTAAATGATGATATTGTTTTTAGCACTAATCATCCTATCTGTTGGCAGTACCAACATGCTGCAATCTCCACAGCTCCCTACGTAAATAAGCAGATTCCTGATGCTGTTCCAACTTCAGAAATGCCTTTGAAGGCATTATTTAGTTATGAATTTTTCCTACGTGGTTATGTGATACTTTTAGCGTACTGCTGTACATACCCACAAATGCCTTGTTTTAGAGAAATGTATCTAAAACTTATTTATTTTCAAAGTATAATTGGTGGGCACAGATCTATATTTTACCTTCTTGTGAAATAAAAAAATGAAATAGTTAAAAGAAATTCACTTTCATGCCTTCAACAATTTTTGAATGATAGAAGAATAAAAGCAAATTATGGAAATAGTACTTAAAAAAGATACATCAGTTGATTTGGTCCAAAATATACTCTAGGGATGGGAGGGGACTGGAAGAGCTGGGATAGAAAAACACAATGTTCAGGTTGCACAGTTCAAATAAAGTTAAGTGAAATGGATGTGCAGAAGTCAAGATTCCTGTGGCAATATCAGTCTGACCATGCTACATACAAGCTGTGTTATATGGTACTGAGCTAACAAAACCATCAGGAACAGTATCTTGTAAATTCTTGTTTGACTTTCTTGCCTTAAGAATTCATGTTGGCTGGCTCTCCATTTTAACTTAAGTGGAAAATCCAATTTTCCGTGTAATTCTTAACATGAAGAGAGCTTAAAATGAAGTTTTAAAAATTCTTTATTTGAAAGAGAAAAGATGCAAGAGATGAAGCCAGGCATGATCAAAAGAGAGGCACCAGAGAAAAAGAAATCTATTCTTTGAAGGTAGAAGGAAAAAAAAAAAAAAGGCAGTATGAATATTTATGAAGAAAGAAAAATGAACATCAAAGTTAAAAAGATGTATCATAATAGAGGTGACTAAGTAAGTGGAGGCTAAAGAAAAGAATGGGGAAAAATGCAAGGCACGCACGTAACAGCCCTACTAATGTAGCTGCTTTTCATTTACAGAAATAGTGTTTATTAGCAGTGTGATCTGGTTAGATCACCAAGGTGTTTTGATGCTCACTTTTTGACCAGAGGGCTGGTAAGTACCTGCCAATGTTTATTTTGCTGCTGGTTTTCTGATCCAGACTATAATTGGAGTTGTTAAAAGGATGCCTAAACAGCAATCGCTGAGGTGGTTGAGTGCATCCTGTGCGGTGCAGGAAAATGTGTCCTGCTGTGGTTGCAGGTGCCTGGGACATGCTGAGAACAAGACAGGGGCCCAAGGGACATTATGGTGGGTTGTGGGCAGAGCAGGGATGGACGAGAAGGGTGACTGAAATAACTTGAGCGTGTGCAGTCTACTGAAGATTGTAAGTTGGAGTGGTGCTTGGGAAGTATTTGTTGTTCTTTCAAAAACCTGACAAAAAAAATCTTAAAACTGAAAATTATTATTATTTTTGGCCCCGAACTAAGATTTTTCTGGGGTTTAGCCACATTTTTTTTCTGTGTTCGGGAACGAAGAAGAAAAAAGACACCAAAGAAATACTTTGTTCTTTCAATGAGCCAGTAATAAATAAAAACTAACATTTTAAAAACCAGAAGTTTCCTTGGGAAGAGAGGGCTAGTTTTGCTTCCAAAATTACTTTGCCTTAAAATTGTGATCAACTTTGCTCTGAGGCTAAGGATCTGACTTCCCAGCCGCCTTTAAGTAATCAAGTAGAAGTAGCAACTGGGACAGCTTTTCTCTCTTTTTTTTTCCCCCTGGTCTTTGGCTGGGAAGTTACATGGGTTTGCCTCAGAATAGATGCTGTGCTACCATAATCCTGGCACTTTTCACTGAAAACGAGATCTCAGCAGTGTTTCCTAGAGTAACTAGACTACTCCTGAAGTCTGCTTGAAGGGCTGTTGAATAGTGAAATGCGGGAACCTGCTTTTGTTTGCCTGAGCATGTGATTTTTTTTCTTTTTTTTTTTTTTCCTAAACCTTGTGATCTTCACAGACTTCTGGCGAAGCTTAAAAGGTTAGTTTGAGAAGGGAGTGGCTATCATTTGTTTAGAAAATAAATAGAAAAATGTAGGCCAAATACCAATAAAGTTCCAGTTTTAAAATATTAAACTAACACACAACATTGCTGACCTGAAAAGGTCACATGAAGTGGGAGAAAGGATGTATTTAGAGTGATTGCCAGGCAGGACGTGGGATCTCTCACTGACTTGGCAGTAGATACTTCAGCTCTATTTGCTATTAGTTCTGTTTCTAATGCTCCATATTTGCTAAGTTCTTAGGTTTGACAAGATCCATGCTTTATTTTCCAGTATTTACATGGTATTAAGCAAGTGTGCAAATCTATTCAGAGTAACCAAGGCCTACACTGCTCCTGTTTGCTGCTTTGTCTTTGGTTAGTAGACAGGATGCTCATAAACCTGGGAAAATGGAAGTTTTGAGGGATTTTCCTTTGGGGTGTGCTATCAGATAACAAGGTTATTCGTAACATGTTTAAACTTGCAAAATATGGTGGAAGAAAGCCCTTTGCTTCTAAAGTTGTCAGTGAGAGTGAAGAAACGACGACTTACACTGCAACAGAGCTGTTACAATTCCTTCTGAAAAAATTGTTACGATCTAATGAAAATGTAAGCATCCCTTTCTATGGTCTGACTTTAGGGTACTTGGCTAGCATAAAGTAGAAAACCTAACAGAGCAGATAAATAATTGCTGCCACATCATCTAAGCACATCATTATCACTGCTGGATGAGATGAAAGGTATTTACAAATGAGTCTGCCAGGAGAACACAGTCAGCTCAAGCTTGATCCAGCTCCAGCTGTAATCAATAGGAGCCTTCAACTAAACTAGAGCTTAAAGGAACAAACTAACTTCTTTTTGAAATGTACTGCACTTCGAATTTTGCAAAATTAAAGCTGGAGCTCCTCAGAAGTGACAGGCTGAGTGATTCAGTGCCTAACAAAGCCCCCTGTTTTAATCCATGCATTGTTTGATGGTCTTCAAAATTATACTTTCCACTCTGACAACTCAGGCCCCCATTTTCCTTTCTCCCTCCTAAATCTTTCCCTTTTACTTTCTACTTCTTTTTTTTCCTATTCCTCTGCGTTCTGCCCTTCTAATTTTTCAAGGCACAGAATGTGCCTTTGTTTGTGAAGAGCAAAGTGAGTTTATGGCACCCTATTCATTATATTTATGAATCATATCTAACTGAATTTTTCCCATAGCCCAAAGGTGGCTGTTTGCCCAAAGGCACTGCTCTCAGTGCCTGTATTTTCTATTTATAAGGTGTATTTTAGTTTACATCAGACACTGAGGGAAAGACTTCTGCTTGATATCACTTCTGCCAAATGAAACCCACAGAAGCTGTGCCCAAAGGAACTCTGTACAAAAGTTGTCTGGGCTCTGTAATTTTGTTCACGTGAGTGCATGATAGTATACATTAGTTGCCAATAAAAACAATCTAAAATAGATACAGCCTTGTGCAAGTCTCAAGATGATCTTAAATTGTGCAGAACACAGGTAAGTGAGCACTAGGAGAGAAACACATTTTGTCAAAACACAGTTTGCTAAGAAAATCAGCTTTTGAAAGATGGCCATGAAAGGACAAGAAGTTCCTCTGATAACTCCTTCTACTCTGTGCAAGTTGATGAAATTCCTGAAAGAGTAGTTTACAGGCAAATTACAGGAAACTGTTAATTTTGAAACTATTTGTGGTTGTGATAAAGTGTGGGTATTCCCCAGAAAATCTTTACATTAAATAGTCAGTATAGCCAAGGACACAGAGAAATAAACCATTTCAGTCCTCAAGGGGTACACTGATACTAGGAATTGCTTAGTATCAGGCAACTCTTTCAGCTCTGGGTCACTGGCAGGCATTGAAAAGCACCAGCAGCACTGAGCCTATGTATGAATGTTGGAGGAGATCTGCTGAGGAACAATTGTTAGTACAGACACCCTTCCATACCAGCCTTTTTGCCTCCAGAGACCTGCAGGAATAAATAGGAATCAGCTTTGTGGCTGACATGGGGATGGGAAGGAATAGGCCCTGATGGATTCACTGGACAAATTTAAGACTTTGTGGCATGAGACATTCGGTTCCTGGCTCTTGGAGAAAGATGAGCAGGAAGCTATAGCTATCCTTCCTGAAAAGGTACAATTGAGGCCCTTCCTTATCATGGATCTTTTTTTTCAGGAAGCATTTTGCTCAGTTTTCAGTGTATTCCATTCCCTCTTTAAAAAGCATGTGGTGCCAGATTTTGATTTTCTTGCAAAGTGAGTGTATGAGCTAATTGCCAAGGGTATGTAGCCTGTCTGCATCTTGGCATTTCTGAGCGATGCCCAGGATACTATCAGTACATTGCTTAGCATAACTGTTGCATTGCCTGGTTGTCTCTAGCTCTAAGACAGTCAGAAATGTTTGATTAAAATCTAATCTAGCCTTTCCAGGACCACTGCAGAGGTTAACTAATGAGCACAAGCCTACAGGGGAACATAAGGGCCTCATATGCTCTTGCACACAGGCCAATATCGGTTGGTCAAAATAAATTTTGCTCATAACTTCTTGCAAGATGGGAAAAGAGATTTCTCAATTTAGACTTCCATCAAAGCTATTGGAAAAAGCTGTCAGTCACACTCAAGGTTTTCATAGATGTCTTGCTGCCTCAAATGCCTTCCAGATGGATTTAATTCCCATATGACTGATTGTCCGTTCAGCTTTGCAGCTGTGCACTTCAGGGGGAAAGTCCATGCCATGCTCTTTTCTTTTTACTGGATGGCAAAAAACATCCAACTAGTGGCTCCTTCTTCCCAAAAGTGCTGTCTTCCAACAACTAATGAGGCAACAGATGAACTGACAGAAGATGAATCCAGGGAGACTAATTATATCAAAGTAATTAATGCCAAAAGCAAAGAACAGAATTAAAAGGAAGTAGATAAGTACCTAAGTATTAGTGAGTATTTATAGTGGAGGAAAAGTAAACATCTGTAAGTGCATTAATTCCTTACTAGTAGGATAAAGGGGAGAATTGCTTAAAATTCTGAAGCTGAAATGTTTTAAAATAAGGTTTTTGATAATTTTAGCAATCCTATTATTATTTATTCTACTTTTGTTAGCTTGAATAACCCAGACCCCTATTTGTGACATTAAGCCTTCTCCCAGGCTAATCAATTGGAAATTGATTCTGTAAACTTAAAAGGTCTAACATAGTACTTGTATTTCTCTGTGCTGCTAGCTTACCTCGCCATGGATAAGGATTCTTCTGTTCTGCTGATACTCAAACTCTGACCTGAAAGAGGGTCACTTTCAGGCAACCCACAATCTGAGAAAGGAGAGAGTGGAAGATAGCAAGAACCAGCCTGGTAGGTAATGATATTTGTGGCCTGTAAAGATATCTTAAACCTTTTGCGAAATACAAGATTTCCAGACAGGGACTACTGAAGGGTAGTGCAAGTCTTTTGAAAGACTATAAACATGTCAGCTCCAGTAGCTTGAAAAGTTTTGTATATAACACCTAACCAACTCCATTTACTTAAAGGCTGATTTCAATTAATTAGATGCTACCAATTAATGTGCAAATCCTGCACATGACAAGATTGGTTTCTAGCAGTTAGTTGAACATCCTCTGGAGATACATCTGTACCTAAACTTATTTAGGATCTAAAAGACTGTTAGTGTGCTTCAGGGATTTCATGGACAGGCAAAAAGATCAATATGAAAGAAAAAACATACAGTGCCTCAAATAATAAGATAGGACCTTCTGAACTCATTTCAAACTTTCAAAAACACATCAGAGAAATAAAAACTAAGTCATGCAAGTTCTTGTATCCTATTATTTTCCAAAGGACTGGGAAGTGTTCAGTGTGTTTTAGGATCAAGTCCAAATGACTTTTAAGAAATTAGGTCTCATTTTCAATGAAAGGAAAATAAAAAGGAAGCAAAGCATAACAGATAAGTAATGGCTGAACTCATATTCAAACCAGAAATCTTTTCAAAACAAAGAACAATGATCTCTTATCTACAGAATGTTCAGTAAATAGGTTAATTCTGCACATTGACCTAAACCCCTTGGACTTGATTTATTATTACTTATTTGTGCAGTAATTTTTATTTACCCCATAAGGCTTCATACTTATTACATGTACGTGTGCTCACCCAAAATGTCCAGTAGTAGAGAGCAAAACTTCTTGAGCCAGAAAATGAATCTGAGAAGTTTATGGAAAGAACTCTCAGTAAACATACAGCTACGTGTCATTCTGTCCCAAACTAGTCATGTCCACTGCATCATTCTGCTCCTCTTAATGAAGAAAAAGTATCTGATTTCCAGATCACAACAATTTTGCTTCTAGACTGAATTTTGCTTCACAACAATTCAACTTCTAGAAAGGATAAGATTTTACACAGAGGATACTGAGGAGATGGTTATTTTAGTCAAGGCAAAGTAGAAGTGGCATGAAGCATCTAGTTAGTAAAAGTGATGACATTTTTTCATCTGGCACTGTAAACTGTTCAGAATCCTATTTAGAGTCACCATAAATCATAAACTGTAAAGTATCTAGTTTCCTAAAGGAGCAGCTTTATTTCATTAACATTTTGAAACTCACACTGCAATGTTGCTAATTGTATAGTAATTTATCCAGGATCACAGTGTGAACTGCTGTTTTCAGTCAGTTTTTGGCATTTGTTGCCAGTTGAAGTAAAGCAAAGAGGAAGAGAGAATAATTAAATAGACACAAAAATGACGTGAAGAGTATCTAAAAGGAACAGCACTGCTAAATGCAAGACGAGCTGGGATACTCAGCAGAATTATGTGTAAACTATGTCCCAGCAATGTAACTACAAGCTGAGTAAACACTGTTCCTTCAGATCAAGGCTACTTCCTCCTATACTTTCAAGCATTTCCTACCCACCAGTGAATAGGCTTGGGCTGTGCTTGGTATTGCAGGCTTGCTCTGGCAAGTCTTTTAGCGAGGGTTTTTGAAGTAAAAGTTCCTAGCAACAAGGTGAAGGACTAATTCAGGACAGCATTCCTATTCAGGACAGCATTAAGTAATTGCGTAAATTTAGGCATGTGCAAAGATGTCAGTGAAATTGTTGGGATCCAAGCATGTGCTTTAAATGCTGGAACACAACTAACTGTGTCTTAATAGGACACTCCAAAGTATAAACAATGGTTTTGTTTATTAGAATCAGTCTTGATATGCTTTCAGTATTTTAAGAAGTTTGGTAGGCACCAGCTACGAATAAATCTTCCCACTCATTCAGAACTTTGCTTCTTAGGTAGCATACACACTGATCAGTGAAAATACCTTTTTTTCCTGGTTTGTGTATACACATCAATATTCCTTTTTTTTTTTTTTTACAAATTCAAACAGAAAAAGTTGCAGATTCACTTGTGGCAAGAGTTGGGCCATGGGAAGCTGGGAATGACATTAAGCTTCTCACCAGCTATTCTGCTTCCCACAAACCTGTTTTCACTCAAACTCGGGACTCCCCCAGAAGTTTGTTACTTTCCCTTTCCTTAAGTGGTAAGCTCTTCCTCACCTTCACCTTTTGTAAAAAAACAAACCATTTTTTTCCCCTAATGCATAATAATACAATAATACAGCACAACTTTATAAAAATTTCAGTAAAAGTACAGTATGAAATAGATCTAGTGGTAGATAAAACCCAAGAAGAGTGTATTTTTTAATGCTGTTGAAGAAAAAAAAAGGAATGCAAGACAAACCTTTAAAAGTATGAAGACAGAAGTTTTTCTGTGAGCTTTTTTCAAGTGAGCTTTTTCACTGCATCTGTGCATACAGTGCCTTTCAGAAGGAAACATTCACAGGTGACCAGCACTCTCTCTGTGCTACAGCCAAATGAAATAATAAGTAATTCTAAACAGTTTGATAAGTAAAATTGAGGGACCAAAGCAAACCATCTGGAAGTATAATGAAACATAAAGGGAGGGGGGGAAAAAAAAGAGAAGGCTGCATCTTCAGCACACCTCTCTTGTCTACCAATCTAGGGTGAATTGAATGGAGTGGTTCTGACTGGCTATTAAAAAAACCCACCACTTTTCAACCTTTAAAACAGCCAAGAAGTGGAACAGGTTGCCCAGAAAGGTTGCATGCTCTCCATCCATAGTGGTTTTCAAGACCTGACTAGATAAATCTCCCTGGCCTGCATGTCTGATGAACCTGGGCTGATCTCAGAGGTGACCCTGCTTTCAGCAGGATGTTGGACTAAAGACCTCCCTCAGTCCCTTCTCACCTGAATCCCTCTATGATTCTGTACATATACGCTAGGCTACTAACCAGAATGGAGAATTGTACTACCTTTCTTTCTTCTGACTTTTTACAGACACTGTTTTTCAGGCAGTAATTGAGTCAAGTGAGGTTTCAGATTAAAACATTTATGGAGGCTGAGTCACAAAATATTTTTTTTATGCAACCTAAGCATCAAGCTAAATCAATTCAGGACAGCTGTGAAATGTGAGGGAAAAAAAACCCCAAAACCCTGTAAGGAAGCCATTTGGTCATCACTGGGCCAAATTGTGAAATTAGTGCTAAGAATAGTTAATGATGGGACATAAGCATTTAATTTTTCAAATTAAGGACAAATGATAGGGATGGAAAAACCTGCATATTATCATTCCAGTTTTTAAGGGCTGTTGTCTACCCAGCCCATCCCAATTGCATCCCAGTGGGACAGTAATGCTTTCTTGAATCTGGATGTGTGGGACAGAGACGGTTCTGCAACTTTATGCCATAAAGCTGGAGTGCGTGTTAGCTGGTAAGTTGCATGAGCTTCTGCGGTGTTCTGCAAAGACGGTCTCAAGCAGATCCAGGCAGATCCCGTGGCTATCCTGCTTGGAATGTTACAGCCAAATCGAAAAAAACCCCATTTTTGTGTCACCTTTTTGCTATTTTTTATATTTTTAGACACATAGGATCGTTCTTTCTGGCTGAACACCCTGAGTGGCCATTCAGTCTGAGAAAATCCCAGTTGGTCCCTTTGGTCTCTTTAATATTTTGCTTTCAGCCTACTGATCATAGCTGTCATAGGAGTGTGACTCCACCCTGAGGACAAGACGCTGTGAAATGGCCCCTTAGCCCCTGTTTGGTCACAGATGAGGCATGTGTATGGAGCCCCCGGGGCTCCCACAGCATCTATGAGCCAGCATTTGCTGAGGCCAGTTTTTGGCTAGGTTGGACATGACAGATACTAAAACACAAAACCAAATGCAAAGAATGATATAAGCTGCTGCTGCTTTTGTCCCAAATGCAAGGCTAAACACAGCAATCGTGTTGTGTGAAGTGTGTTCTTGTTAAGATATGCAAGTGCATGTGCTGCTAAGCTGTTCAGAGCAAGACAGATTTCCTTCTACATACATATGTTGTCCAGAAGAATGGAGCCTAAGCAAGGCCCCTGAAAGCTGTGGCAGTACAAAATGATGTCACTTAATTTCAGTATTGCATGCTTTCCCCACAATAACCAACTGTGATTCCTGTGATGAAAATGTTCTGATATTAATACCTGATTCCTTTTCAATACAGAAATGTTTTATTTGCACTTGACAGCTAACAATCAGACCAGATTATTTATACATCGCTCAGTCAGAATTCCAGAGACTGAATTTCCCAATAGTTTTAATTTTTAACAAAACTATACTGGTTTGCGCTCTCTAAAGAAAAGTTTCAACCTTCTGCAGCTTACATGGCAGGGAATTAAGATACTGAACATGCAATGTCCACCAGACTGATTAATCAAAGCTTTGAGGAACAGGCTTTACACTTAATCCACAAGTAGTAGTCACCAAACACAGAAAGATGGAAAATGTAAAACGGTGTGATTTTTCAAATTGGGCAGCATGAGATACCTCTGAGGGGTACAGATATCACCCATCTACATTCCAACAATTATCCTTATCTTGACATTCTTTAATAATTACAGATGGTCTTAAACATATAAATTAGGTTTGTTTATCCCTTTCAAAGTTGCTCTTTTTTTAACTTCTGGGCTCACTGAATAAAATGTTCAGACCTTTGTTTATATATATTCTTGAATTGTTGGTCTCACTCATATCCTATAGCAGCGAGTTCAGGAAGCATTTCCTTTTCAGCAGTCCTCTGACTATACCACCTTTCAGCATCATAAATGAAGTTTTGAATTGTTGCTTCTTAAAGTGGGAAATGGCAGTTGCAACTCTGCTTTCTCCAACCCCTTCATAACTTCTGTATGGTTTTGTCATGCTTATCTCTTTTCTCAGTTGTTAATATCTCTCCTCATCCCCTAACTGTTGTTGTCTCCTCCTGCGAGCTGCTTCTACTTTGCAATATTCCCCCTCAAATGGGATGAGCAGTATTGCAAGCAGCCACACTTATTAAAAGCTGCTAGAAATGTAAGAAAATCAAGCAAGTTTCTGCATTAGGAACAGCCACTCGTGTAGCTCCGGCTTCTCTGCTAGCTGGGGAATCCCCCAGGAAGCTTTCATCTGGGTGGAGAAAGTGGAGACAAGATCAAGACTAGTGCTCTAAAGCTGTGCTTAGGGGAAGAGGCTGAGGGTGTTCGAGGGTGTTGCTGGGTGGATCTCCTTGGCTAGTTTCTGTTTTTGGCTTTATTACATGGCTGTGCTTTCGATTTATTTCAAAGGTGCCTGGAGCCTTATAAATCTGCATACATAGTAAGGAAGAGATTCTCTTAACGGTGAATACTCCAATTTGAGTGTAATCATAATGGAGACAATGTTTTGATTCAAATACATAACGAAGCAACCTTTTTGTAAAAATATCTTCTAGAAATGGGGATTTTCCCCTTTTATAGGCATAAAGAGCCACAGTTTCTGATAGAGCAATACTTTGTCTTGGAACACACACAGAAATGCAGCCCCTTCCCCAAAATCAGAACTTTTAACATGTGTAATTACAGATTAAAACTTATGAATATATTTTCTTGATTATTTAAATAATGGCCAGTGTTTACAATAAGAAACATGGCTGGTTTTCTCCTGCACCCAAGTTTTGCAGTAGACAAACTATATCAGGAAGATGGTTGTAACTCTGGCTCATTTGAGCTGTATTGCTATGCTGCTTCTGAGAGTCAGGAGAATCTCCATCCTTTACTGGATGTGAGGGGAAACATAGTGACCAGGGATACGGAAAAGGATGAGGTACTTAATACTTTCTTTGCTTCAGTCTGTAGTAAAAAAAACGTTATTCTGGGTACACAGACTCCTGAGTGGGAAGACACGGATGGGAAGCACAATGAAGCCCCTATAATCCATGAGGAGATGGGTAGTGACCTGCCACATAATGTAGATATACACAAGTGTGTGAGACCAAATGAGATCCACCCAAAGGCCCTGAGGGAGGTGGCGGAAGTGCTCGCCAAGCCACTTCCATCATTTATCAGTAGTCCTGGCTAACCAGGGAGGTCCCAGTTGACTGGAGGCTTGTGAACGTGACACTCATCTACAAGAAAGGCTGGAAGGAAGACCCAGGGAACTACAGACCTGTCAGTCTCACCTTGGTGCCAGGGAAGGTTATGGAGCAGATCATCTTGAATGCCATCTCGTGGCACATGCAGGACAACCAGGAGATCTGGCCCAGTCAGCATGGGTTCAGGAAGGGCAGGTCTTGGTTGACTAACCTGATCTCCTTCTATGACCAGGTGACACAGCTAGTGGACGACGGAAAGGCCGTGGACATTGTCTACCTGGACTTTAGTAAGGCCTTTGACACTGCTCCCATAGCATTCTCCCAGAGACACTGGTGGCTCATCGCTTGGACTGGATACCCTTCATACCCAGTCCATATGCTTCACTGGGTGAAACACTGGCTGGCTGGCTGGCTGGGCACAAAGGGTTGTGGTGAATGGACTTAAATCCAGCTGGCAGCTAGTCTCAAGCAGCATTCCCCAGGGCTCAATGCTGGGGCCAGTTCTGTTTAATATCTTTATCAATTACTTGGATGAGAGAACTGAGTGCACCCTCAGTAAGTTTTCAGGTGATACAAAATTGGGTAGGAACGTTGATCTACTTGAGGGTAGACAGGCTCTACAGAGGGACCTGGACAGGCTGGATCAATGGGCTGAGGCCAACTGCATGAAGTTCAACAAAGCCAAGTGCCATCCTGTTGATTGTTAGTCAGCTGAATATGAGCCAGCAGTGTACCTAGGTGGCCAAGAGGGCCAAGGGCATCATGGCCTGCATCAGGAACAGTGTGGCCAGCAGGACTAGGGAAGTGATCCTTTCCCTGTACTTGGCGCTGGTGAGGCTGCATCTCAAATACTGTGTTCATTTTTGGGCCCTTCACTACAAAAAGAACATCAGGATGCTGGAATGTGTCCAGAGAAGGGCAACAAAGCTGGTGGAGGGTTTAGAACACAAGCCTTACGAGGAGTGGTTAAGGGAGCTGGAGTTGTCTGGTCTGGAGAAAAGAAGGGAGGGGAGACCTTATTGCCTTCCACAACTACCTAAAAGGAGGTTGTAGCAAGCTGGGGATTGGTCTTTTCTGACAGGACAAGGAGAAATGGCCTCAAGATGTGCCAGGGGAGATTTAGGTTGGATATTAGAAGGAATTTCTTTACTGAAAGGGTTGTCAGGCATTGGAATAGGCTACCCAAGTAAGTGGTTGAGTCATTCTCCCTGGAGGTGTTTAAAAGATGAGTAGATGTTGCACCTGGGGACATGGTCTAGTGGTGGACTTAGCAGGGCTGGAACGATAGTTGGACTCTATGATCTTAAAGGCCTTTTCCAAATGAAGCTCTTCTATGATTCTGCAACACCCAGCAGCCCAAGACATGCTCAACTAGTACAATGTTGTTGACTCAGGCCTATCATTTTTATCTGATTTTACAGTGCTTTCTGCACTAGGTAAAACAATACTGGGCCTAGAAGTGTTGGCAATATATTAGGGTCTTGCAACCATCCTAAACTTCTTTTCTACTCAAGTAACATACAAGCAGTGAGCTGGAAAGAAAATCTGTCTTGATCCTTCAAAGTAAGCCAGATAAGATTAAGGAAGAGCTAGATGCAGAGTAAATACAAGCAAGGTGAATTCAGATAATATGTGTTTTTTCTTTACCCCTGGGAAATGGGAATGACTTCTGGATTCTGTAGACTTTCCCAGTTTAATCATAACTTCTGGGAGGAATAAAGTAAGATATCTTCCACAGCCTCTAGGGGCAGATCAGCAGATGCTCCAAAGCATTGCTTATTTCTGATCTGACTATGCAGTAATTGAATCACTGTCTATTGAAATATTACTGCTTTTAACTAGCCTTAAGTGCGACAGGCAATACATTGTTTTGTCTGGTTCACCTTTATCAAGATATCTGAAAACCTCTGATAAGAAAGTCCCTTGAGAACAAGTTCATCTCTACTGACGAAGTGCTGTAAATACTACAAAATATAAAAGTAAAACTAAGATCTGGTGACGCAGGTGCAAGACAAATGGTTTCAAAATTGACATAGAACTCAGTAACTACTTTTAAGACACTTGACAAAGATGTCTATTTCTTGAAATGAAGCTACCTTTACCTACTTAGATGAACCTTCTCCAAATTGCTTCTAAACATGTATTTAATTCCAGCTCTTTTCTAACGCAGCCCAGACACTCAAAATTCTCCAGACACGGAAGAGATTGCTTTTTCCATCTTTCTGATCAAGACACTTTTATAAGCTACGTCAAGGCAGTTAAAATCACACTTAAATCTCTGCTCACTTTGCCATGTTTTATTCCTTTCCTCTGTGCAAGTCTGTTATTAAATGTTAGCTTACTGGCAATCTCTTTAAAACCATACAGAAAATTGTTACCTGTCAAAAGTCTTTACATTTTCCAGTTTTAACTACTTCTATTAGAACAGGCAGCTCTTATAATATTGAAAAGGATTTCTTTTTAAATTGTTAATGCTAAGGAATATGTAGTAATTGATTATCAGTATTACTCTTTCTGGCATCATTTTTCATGCTTTGAGATGTAATTTTTTCCCCCCGATTTCCTTTAACTCATGAATTTTAATCATTGAAAAGCAAACTTCTGAATCTTCATATAAACACCATTTTTACACAACAACCTGACTTATCAAAGTTTTTCTTTTGGTGCAAGTTATAGCTTGTAGTGGAATTCAGGTGTCAATAGTATCAAAACAGATGAGATGATTATTTACTCAGAGGCCAGCAGGCCAGTTCTCCTTTATAAAGACCATCTTTTTGAAAGAAAAGATTCATGGGCAGACAGTGACCAACTACTTTGAAAACTTATGCTGAAGATTCTACTGGTGTTGATGAACAAAACCCATTCCCGGAGCCATTTAGGCTTGAAACTTTAAAATCACTGCATTCTGTGTTGCTTTCACTATCTATTGATGTTTGAAGGAGAGATTAAGACCAGTTACCTGTTAACAGAAATCCCACCCATGCAGGCACATGCATATAATCCTTGAACAAGTTCTGTTTGTACTCAGGGAGCTACATGGAACATCTGTTTAGGCATGGACTAAAGATGCCAAAGTGCAACGTCAGATTTGCTTATATCACATCATACTGGGTAATGCATTAGATTAGAAATTTATTTCAGATTAAATCCAGATTGTAAAAGAAAGCTCAGCCACGTCTTCTCCTTTTCAGAAGTTACTTAAATAGGCTTAAAGTAATGCTGAGATATGTTCAAAGGCAGGATTTTTTTTTCTCCATATAGGAGCTAATAAACAGAACTTCAGAGCTTCCCAAAGTAAACATCTAAAGATATAAGTAAAAGACCAATGGCATGAGGTTTAACAAGGCCAAATGCTGGGTCCTGCACTTGAGGCACAACAACCCTGTGCAGCACTACAGACCAGGAGAAGAGTGGCTGGAAAGCTGCACGGAGAAGGACCTGGGGGTGTTGGTTGACAGCCACTGAACATGAGCCAGCAGTGTGCCCAGGGGGCCAAGAAGGCCAATGGCATTTTGGCTTGTATCAGAAACAGCATGGCCAGCAGGTCCAGGGAGGTTATTCTCCCTCTGTACTCGGCACTGGTGAGACCACACCTTGAATACAGTGTTCAGTTCTGGGCCCCTCACTCCAAGAAGGCTGTTGAGGCTCTGGATTGTGTCTAGAGAAGAGCAACAAAGCTGGTGAAGGGGCTGGAGAACAAGTCTTAGGAGGAGCGGCTGAGGGAACTGGGGCTCTTTAGCCTTGAGAAGAGGAAGCTGAGGGGAGACCTTATTACTCTCTACAACTACCTGAAAGGAGGTTGTAGAGAGGAGGCAGCTGGTCTTTTCTCCCAAGTGACAGGGGACAGGACGAGAGGGAGTGGCCTCAAGCTCTGCTAGGGGAGGTTCAGACTGGACATCAGAAAAATTTTTTCATGGAAGGGGTCATTGGGCACTGGCAGAGGCTGCCCAGGGAGGTGGTTGCGTCCCCATCCCTGGAGGTGTTTAAAAGATGGGTGGATGAGATACTCGGGGGCATGGTTTAGTGGTTGATAGGAACGGTTTGACTCAATGATCCAGGAGGTCTTTTCCAACCTAGTGATTCTGTGATCTCCTTGCAGGAGATACACCTTCATTCACGGAATCCCTTTCTACCCTTTGTAAGAATTTCACTTGCTTCTGTCATCACCACCACTGTCCTTGACCAAACAAGTACCATTTTTCCCACCTCCTGAAAAACAGTGTGTTGACAGTAAGAAATGAAAATACGAAAGCACGTGAAAAAACACAAACAAACAAACAAACCCACCCCTTCCAAAACAACATTTATCCCCACCTTCTAACTGCGGAATAGTTCCAGGACATTTTTCAGTGAGGTAAAATTATGTATTACGGTATTCAGGAACAGATAAGAGTCTGCAGCATATCAGTTCTAAAAATACCCAAGGGATACATTAAGCCAGAAAAGGTCTAATTCATTTCTGGGCCTCATGAACTTTTTATTAGCACTGTAGCTTACAAAAACATGTGTAACATATGTTTTCTTAGTAACTTTTTTTCAGCCACAAAGCTACAGGTTTTACTGTATAATTATACATAACAACGATTAGAAATTTCTCCGCTATACTTACAACAGAACCAACTTTTAGCATGATTTCAGATCAACAAATAAAACATGAATATGACTAAGCATAAAAGGTATTTTATAATAGCTACCTGTATGCTGAAATATCTTATAGCTCTGTAATTTGCAGATCCCTGTTATATTTTTAGTAAAGTTAAAATGTAAATGAAAGAAGGAACAAGGAGGATTCTTGTGTATTTAACATGTTTGTTCAGGTTAAGTTTTTGAATTATGGCAAAACTATTACTTTCTGGCTGCTATGAGATAAAAACTTAGCAAATTAAAGATGAAAACAGATATAATCTTTGTGAACTGTTTTTTGTCCATGAACTTTATATGGCTGATTATCTATTCCATATATTCTTGTCACATACAGAGAGAAGAGATCTTCCTAGCCAAGTTCAGATCCTTCAGTCTTGTCAACAGAAGAAATGGAACATTATGACAGGTAGGATGGCAAACTTCCTTTTGATAAGAACCCTTCAGCTGAAAGGATGCTTATATCTTGTATGGACTATTACAAAACATGCATAAATGAGGATAGTCCAGAAAAAAATAGCTCAAAAAGCATCATAAAGAGAAAACAAGAATAAATATTCTTTCAGCATAATGAAAGGAGATGGCCAAGCTCAACTTATATGAAACTCACAAACAAAAATAAAAAGTTCTTACTTAGTTAACACATAGACAAGCTGCAGGGGTTGCCATGACAAAGTGCTGTACGAGAATAGGTGACTACACCACAAAATACACAGAATGTTCAAGATGTAACCTGGTAAGGTGAATTTGAATATTGCTCTCTTATTGTGGCTTCCCCCAGACAAAAAACATGTCACTAGCATGGGTTCCTATGGTGCTATGTTCTCGCTGTGCTTGACAATAGGAAAATGGCAAAAAAGCAAGCCTAAAGAACATACTGAACTAACTCAAGTAATGGTGGAGACTGGTTTGCTTGGCTATAGTGCAGCAGGTATTCTTTCTTAGTAAAGGATACACAAGGGAAAATAGGCATCACTAGGGGGTACAGTGAAGAATCAAACGAACCAATTCTGTGTTTGCAGGAAGCTATGTTCCCCCTGTTGGACTATTTTGGCACACACAGAAAGGCAGAGAGAAAGAGTAGTTATCATCTTCCTTTTCCAGCATGAAAAACAAATGAAAAAAAATAACACTTGGAAAGAGAAGAAAATAAGGAAAATAACAATTTAAAACTTCAGCTTTTGAACTAGTTTTCCAGTTCACTAAATTAGTATCCTGCCATCGGGGGTGCTCAAGAGATGTCTTGGACCTTTAAAAACTGCATCTGTAATGCTGATATCCTTTAGAAATGTTCCGGGGTTAGAAATGGCGAATTGGAAACCCAAACTTCAAAAATGAAAATAAAACACAGATAAGAGAATTTCACAGAATCACAAGGTTGGAAAGGACCCATTGGATCATCGAGTCCAACCTTTCCTAACACTCCCTAAACCATGTCCCTCAGCACTTCATCCACCCGTTCCTTAAACACCTCCAGGGAAGGCGACTCGACCACCTCCCTGGGCAGCCTGTTCCAGTGCCCAATGACTCTTTCTGTGAAGAATTTTTTTCTGATATCCAACCTGAACCTCCCCTGATGGAAATTCAGGCCATTCCCTCTTGTCCTGTCCCCTGTCACTTGGGAGAAGAGGCCAGCTCCCTCCTCTCCACAACCTCCTTTCAGGTAGTTGTAGAGAGTAATAAGGTCTCCCCTCAGCCTCCTCTTCTCCAGGCTAAACAACCCCAGCTCTCTCAGCCGCTCCTCGTAAGACTTGTTCTCCAGCCCCTTCACCAGCTTCGTTGCTCTTCTCTGGACACGCTCCAGAGCCTCAACATCCTTCTTGTGGTGAGGGGTCCAGAACTGAACACAGTATTCGAGGTGCGGTCTCACCAGTGCCAAGTACAGAGGGAGAATAACCTCCCTGGACCTGCTGGTGACCCCATTTCTGATACAAGCCAAGATGCCATTGGCCTTCATGGCCACCTGGGCACACTGCTGGCTCATGTTCAGTCGGCTGTCAACCAGCACTATATTTCCAATATATACTAATTAATTTGAAGCAGAAATGAGGTTTGAAAACTGAGAAAAAAAGTGTTGATTGAGAGAGAATTACCCTGAGCAAAGAACTAGAGAAAGGAGGAACATACAGAGCCTTTTCTCAGTTGGCTAAAAACTATAATGCAGGCGTCTGGGATGAAATAACTGCAGACCTGCTCAAATCAAACATATTGATAACATCACCATAATTCTTTCATGGAAGTATGGAAGAAAGAATCTATTCACAGAGTGGCAATGGTATCACCATAAAATTATTTCACACTGCTGTTACTGCTATAGAAACTTTCTGTATCACTGCAATGCTGTACACCATAATTCACTCACAGCAGGTATTGAAACAGGGAACAAAAGCCAGCCTGTACTCTCACAAATCATCTTTTATGCTATCTGATGCTACTGAATGCAACAGATGACAGCTATCATTCCTTGTAGGGTTTACTGACTTCTAGAATGCTTGTGTCCAAGCATTTGCAACAGATACAGGGAATTCCTTGAAGAGATAAATAAATACTCTGTGCCTTTTAATGAGGTGCCAAGTATGCTGGGATGTCCAGTCAGGATTAGATATAAGCATGTTCTTCCCCTTTGCTATCTGGTGTTATTCCTGGTTACATTACGAAAAGGACCTCCAGCTTAGCGAAATTCTGAAGGAGGACAGATGTCTGGAGGTTTAAACTTTCTTCGGGCCATGTGCCTTCTGAATACATTTGCTGTGTTTTGTCTGTCAAAACATTAGCCTCCTCAGAGCTACTAAGCAAACAGGCTTTACAATCAACAAATCAAACCCGCTACTATGACAGTCGAGATGACTACTGTACGATACCATTTTTTTTGAGTAAGAAGCCATGAGAACTGCTAATAAGTTTACTTAAACGTGATTTCTAGTGCTTGCCCACATAATCACAATTCAAGAAGTTAAGGTAAATACAACTTTCGGAAGTCTGCCTGAATCTAGGCCACTTAGTGCGATTAGCATATGGTATGAATCTTTAGCTGCAATGTACAGAGTGTATTCCTGCAGGGGTCAGAATAATGGAAAAGCAGTAAGTCACTAAGGGAAGTGAAGCAGCTGCTAGTATTTATACTTGTGATGGATGTTCACAGTAAAATGGTCAGACAGAACAGGGAATATCTATCCAAGGTCTTGACATGACACTCACAGCTGTGCAAATAGCACAGATGGGAAGATGATTCAGAGTGGCCAAATTTTGAAAATGCCCCAAAACAGGCCCTCAGGCCCTCAAAACAAGATGGTTTTTTTGCAACCTCCCCTCTGGTCCCTCAAGGCTATTAAAGAGATGCTCCAGAAAGGGCTCTCTGCAGCAAAACACAGCAGTTTCACAGATTAACAGCTTGAACAACTGGTTCAGGATGGGCTGATGAAAGATGATCTCTGCATGATGTACCCAAATGTACAAGAAATTAATTGGCATCTATGAACATTCAGCACAAAGAGCTGTGAAAATGTCAGCTTGTATCCTTCTTTGGATTCGCTTAGACCTGCAAAATTCCTACAGCTTTTGCAAGTAATTAGCATTCAGATGGCATGCATAACCAGGTCAGTCTCTTAGGGTGCCTTCTGCTGGCAATGAGTGTTCTCCACTTGCTGAAGTACTGCAGCAAACATATGTACATATAAACAGTGCTTGAGTAAGCACTTTGATAAGCTAATGGCATCCTAAAACAGACAACGAGACCCTTTTTTTTTTTTCCTACTACAGCCACTCTCCTTGCCCTATTCTCAAACTAAACAGGACTTGGGTTGTTGAGAGGAACAGCTCTGCAACTAAACTTGTCACAACCCAGATTATTTTAAAAGTGGTCCTGAAAGCATTTTTTAAAGTACTACTTAAATACAAGTCTGAAAACTTGGGATGGTGCAATATTTTACAAAAGGCTCTCCAAAACATTTCTGGGGCTAGCGTAGGAAATTATTACAGGTGTATGTTAGGTAATGTCTATACTAGCAAATAGTGTGGACCCACAGCAGCAGATCAGAGTTGGTGCAAAGGCTCCAGAGTTCAGTACCTGCATTTCTGAGGGTCGCTGGTCTCTCCCTAGTCTGGTCCTGGAACCTGCATGCTTGTTAGTGGTTACGGCATATTAGCAGCACTCCTCTAGTGCATTTCAGGTTTAGTTTCATCTGAACAGGATCTGGTTTGCATGTTCCAAGAGTGCTCAGTGAGGCAAATCAAAGCCCGTTAAGTGGAGCTCATTAGGAGGTGCATTTCAGAAGTGCTGTCTGCACCCCAGCCAAAATGTCAATGAAGAGCACCCTGCCAGAGGCACACCCAGATTCTCCAACCCAAACCAGTTCTGCAAAGGGCTGTATAAGTGCACCTGCACTTATCCAGATTTTATGTCCTTTATATGCTAGTTGCACATTCCTGTTATAATCACATATACATAAAATATAAATGGATTTCTGTATGGAAAACAAACCATCAGGAACTGCTCCCCTATGTCCCTTCCTCCTTCAAAAATAAAAAAAAGTAAAAAAATAAAATAAAAAAAGAGGAATCTAGAGATGCAAAATTTAGTCTCATTTGACTTATTTACACTAAGTTAACTTTTTGAGATAATAACCTAGATTGTATATGGTAAGTTACTTTGAAAAGTACTGGAAAACTTGACAAAAAAGTCCTTAACCTCTACCAATGAAGACACCTCTAAAATGATTTTACAAGGGAAAAATAATGACAGCACAGAAAACAAGTTCATTCCTTTCCTTCCCCCACCCAGAGAAGAAAAAAAGCAACCGAAGTCCACCAGGTCGAGGCAGTGTCTCTCTTTTCCATATAAGAAAGCATTGATATCTTCTATTACAATCTGCCTCTCCCCTGTATTTTATGGTCACAGTAGCACAAAAGGTTATAAAGAGACTGGAGAAACAGAGGAAGCTAATCTAGCTGAGGAGCAGAATAGTTTGCTTACTTTATTGCTTGTATTGCCAGTGTGATAGGAAGGCAAGGAAAAAAAAGGTTCTTTCCCTTTCTGAAGTTTACAGTTTAGTTGGTAGCTTTGCTTGGTCTTTTCTTTCACTCAAGTGTCATTAACATTCTAGAAAAAGCTAGCAGTTTCTTGCAGACTAGATTTGACAAAATTGAATTAATTGGGTGATTTTCTTTTGACTGCAATAGGAGCAGACGCAAATCAGAGAAAGCCTAACAAGACAGAAGAAATACAATTCAGTGTTGTACGCAGGCAACAGAGTGCAGCTGTTTGTTTTTTATCAGGAAAAAAGTGTCTACGAATATTAGCTAACTAAGTAATTTAAAATATTTCCCACCCTGTATTTTGCTTTTCCCTGTTTGACTGATACTCTCATAATGACAGCTCAGAACATCCAAGTGGCCTCCTGAAAGTGCTGGCAGGTGCCACACACCAGAATCTACCTTAGTGGCAAATTCAGCAGTGCTTTGAGTTAAAGGCAAATTTAGAAGTGTCAGTGAAGTGTGAACTGACTATACAGAGATTGGGAAAGGGGGGGATTAGATAAGGTCATAAACCACTTTAACTGTATCTTAAATTTTGAGTTTAAGGTGAAGCACAAAACTCAGTGCTCTGTACACATTCTACACAACAGATCTTCCTCCACAATAACCTCCCCCAATCTTTTCATCGATTTTTAGGGTTCCAGGCACTTACTGCTCCCCTACAGTATCTTAAGAGGAATTTTTGCTACCTGCACTTCTAATATTAACATAATTATAAAAGAACCTGTTTCTGATCACTAGTAGTTACAAAAATGATATATATCATCAGAAACTACAGTCATTTTCATGGAGCTGTCTTCTGCAAGGCAGCATCCTTTGCTATCAACCTGCCACCTGTGCTATTCATGTGCTGTGTGGTCTCTAATAAATAACAGCACGCATTGCAGACAGAAGACTCTCAACACTGAAATATCGTAGTGTGTCACTTGTTCTCCTCAAGTCAGAAGAGAAGGTAGCATTAAGTATCTTTCACGCAGGCAAACAGCCATATTTTGGTAGATTAAGTAGTGCAGAGAATTGTACACCTCTCAAATTGTTTCTCATTCCTGTCAATAGAAACAGGATCTGGCCATGCTGCATCGTGCTTTACCTAACGATGAAGCTCCCTGCATCACTGAAACCTCTTAAGTCCAACAGGGCTAGTGTCATTTATACATGTTTATTCCAAGCAGAAACCAATATGAGTGTGTTTGGTTCATTATCCTTCACTACTCAGTGTTTAAAAAGGGAGTGGACATGTGTATTAAAACAGAAGGTCCTCTGGTACTCTGGTACTCTGGTATTATGTCAGTAATACAGCTCCTCTGAGCATGTTATTGTTTTAAACAGAGGTCTCCACACTTTCGCATGGGTAATAAAATACTTAGTGCTGCTGGACTGGAAGGAAAATGTCATACATCTGCAAACAATTAGAAGGAGCTGGACTTCATATTTGATTTACTAAACAATAAAACAAGCTTAAGTGTGACTATATGTGTAAGTTACACTCCCTAGAAGCCTCAAGCAGTTATCATAGCAGAGTCTTTTAACCATAATTAAATAAATACACAGTGGGACCATTGCTGATCAAGATTATCTTTTATAAGATATATTCAGCAATGAAAAGCATGAAGATCATGAAGTTGAGTGCATGCTTTAAATGCTCTAAAAGTCTTTTATCCTTTCTTTCAAGCACACTGTCCGCTAACTTTTTCCAGCTGGAACTCATTCAATGTACAATACATTTCAGCTTTTAAACACTAATATTTTGATGCTTTCTGCATTTAGATTGAAATTTTGGCATGAGGAAATTAGTAGCAAAACTCTGAACCAGTCAAGCCTAAGATTTCACCATAATTTGTGTGTCTGCTAGTTAAAAAGTTCTAGTACTGTAACAACAGTTGGTTGTTGTTATAAATTAACCAAAGATTTGCAAATTGAATCTAAATAGTTAGTTGCAAGTTTTGGGAAGCCAGAGCATGGAGTTAAATAATAGTAATGTATCACCACCAATCTTCTCCTTGACAAAACAAAAATCTCAACCAGCTGTCAGGCTCTAAGTTAACCCTAACTCTCAATCTTTATTTCGAATATAAGGTATTGGTACTACACGCTGTTAAACTTTCCTATGCTATCCCCGATTTATACACCTAAAGCCATTGTAGCAAAAGTAATGTTCACATCTGAAAATTTTCTAGCATTACTTGCATTTTTTAACTGAACAAAAATGTTACATGCTGAAGTTGAAGCAGGTCACTGCAATTCACCAGTGAAGATGAGCGCTAGCTACAGTAAAGCAACATCACCTGAAGGAGGGGTGCTGGATCAAACAAGGGAGTCTGGTATTTGGTTCCTGGTTCTGCTAATACTTTGCCAAGTTAAACTGAAGGAAAAAAAAACAGTCATTTGCTGTCCTTGGCTTGATTTTCTCTTGATAACCCTCAGTGGATGCTCAGGGTTAAGGGGATCACGGTACTGACCTTCTGTGGTAGGTTCTTTACTTGACATTCTTGAATTAGAGTGACAGAAATGTTGAACACTAGCAGATAAGCCAGAAATGCAACTCTGAGGCTTTGCCTACAAAAATAACTTATCCAGCCTCCATGATGATTACTGTGCTTCAGAATGACAGGGAATTTACTTACTAGTGATAAATAATGTTCTGTATACATGAAGACTAGGAAGAAAGGAACTACCACTGTATATTACAGCCTGCCCTGATTATAGTCACTCAAGTACTATTTTATATGATTATACTGCCATGAGCCACAAAGTGGAAAAGATGAACCACGGGGTCAAGTTTTGGCCTCTTTTTGCATGGGTATCCTACTAACGTGCTACAAAACCAAGTTTATGGACAATAAGTAGAATATATTTTGTACGAAACAAAAACAAAACAGTGGACAAAACATTTGTTACTTCAGCAAGTATAAGAGTAAACTATTTATATAAAATAATAAATGAAACAGTCTTAGTTTACAGTAGTGCTTGTGAGTCTGGTTCCTGAATGCATACAATAAAGACTGCTAATGCCCTGAGAATTTTGGCACTGCGTGTGGTATATGTACACTTAGATGAAAGCTCTTCATTGCCATAGTTTCAGAGACTGTAGGCTATGACTGGAAGTAAGCTGGCAGGGTCTGCGTAGAACTACTTCCACAGAGAGCAGAAGAGCACAAGCTGTTCAGATGTTTGGTTCCTACTGCTTTGACAAATATTCTTCATACTTAATAAAACCACTGTATACTTCTGCATTACAACCTGGTCTAAGCAAAATTCATACAGTGGTTGTTTTTTTGTTCCACTCAGTGTTCTCTTACTGAAAAATACATACAGATTTGCAAGTCTTCAGAAATTGTCCATAATATGACTTTCTATGTCTCGCTTTTTTCAAAGCACTGCCTCTCCTAGGCATACTTAATACAATACAAAATGTTTGACTAAAGTTGCTTACTTGCACTAAGGGTTTTTTTTCAGATCTACAGACAACAGGACTGAATCTACTTGTTAGCTGGAAATAGATGGAACAGACTGCAAGGCTGCAACAAACTGCAAGTTCCATTGCCTTGAACAACCACAACATGCATGTATTTTATTTACATATCTTAAGGAAATGTGTATGGGTCCAGTTTCAGCATAAGAATAGATGCTATTAAATGCAAGAGTCATAGGCTGTCATTTTCCAGGAATTGGACTTGTTATCACATACATTCCAATTATATTGAAAGCAAAACATACAGCCGCTTGCTTACCTTGGCACACATTGTGATCACTTTGCTCATACCCAGCTGCACACTGAATTTGATGAGTTGGGTTTGGAGGGGCACGTTGAGGATCAGCCGGAGTCCGTCGAATGACGTTGTTTCGACCATTAGTGGATTCAGCTGCTGCTTCTTCTTGCTCATTTACAATAATTTGTGCTGTTCTAGGTAGACAGAGGTATCCTCCATAGTGGTTAACACATTTCATCCCACCTTTACATGCATCTGGGACTATTTCACATTCATCAATATCTGTGGTTAGCAACAACACAAGTCATGCTTTTAACAGTTGAAACGTCTGTAACAGCCATTAATACAAATAACACAATGACACGTGCAAGCACACCTCCTTGTCCAAAACAGGGGTGTGTAATGAAATACTTAAAAGAATGCCAATGGCAAGTCTGTCTTTGAAAATTATTTACTGTACCTTTGCACCGTTGCCTAAGAGGATCCCATTCATACCCATCTGTGCATTGCTACAGAGAAAAAAAAAAAGTAAAATTAGGCTGCTTGGTATTCTTTATGTTGAAGGAATGATCAAGCACATTTGAATGAATTAAAAGTTTGACACAAAGGGAAATGCAATGTTAGCAATCTCTGGTAAGCTAGAAAAATGGCTTTTGGTACAGCACTGCTGTGCGGGAGCAGTATCAATTCTTCTTATGAAAAAGCAGCAAGTTTTTCTGACTTCTGTTCTTGTTCACTGCCTGTCAACAGGTGAACATCTTTGATTCCTTGGGCCGGTTTTCCAGAAGGACTAATGGGCTTCTGTGGCCCTGTACTTCATCCTCTCTCCCATTAGTTCTCTAGCAATGGGAAAGGATCCCGTGACAGCTTGAAATTCATTCACATGCTTTTTAATCACATGACTCCAGGAACTACAGACTAGGAAGAACAATTTATATTGAGTCAATCAATAAACAGTTAAGAGTTTATAACAGCAGGGCTACTTATATAAATAAGACTTCGCAAAATTCAAACAAGACTGTACTCAGCAACTACTCATATCAACGCAGGCTAATAAGTTCAGGAAGGATTTTAAACATTTGGCCCTGCAGTTAGGCAGGCATCTTCATTTCCTCTGCCCAAAACCATTACACTGTCTGGAGGGTAGTAATTTTTATCACGGGTGTCAGTTACAGAACCTGATTAGCAAAGACTCGCAATGCTACCAACTGCAGCAGACATATTTAAAACGTCAGTGAATCAACTTAGTTGTACTATATAGGTGCATAGGCATGCTATGCCGCTTAGGATATTACTTTAATGACTCTACAGAAAGAAAGAAGCAAGCGGGCTAAAGTAATTAGTCACAGTCAAGCAAGATAAATCTTGTTGCAACTCGTTTGTTGCAGTGACAAATTTGACCTTCCAACTCCAAGATCCACTTGTTCCATGTACCATCCTCAAATTATTTTGAGGAACTTGTTACTAATGGACATAGACTCGACATTAGGATTGAAAACATTTTCTTCATTTGCAGGTGACACTTGTGATCTGCCAAATGTAACAGCAAATTGTGACTTTGGAGGTTTTTCCTTCCAAAGGGGTAAGTGGACAGCAAATTGTTTTACAATTCTCAATCTCTAAAGGAATGACTACATGCTGAGTTGACAACATCAGAGTCACTGTAGCTATGAAAACCCGAACTCAAAGGAAAACAGCTAATTCATGCATTTACTGAATCACCCAGTTCCTGTTAATGCACAACAAAAGTACTGTCTATTTAGCTCTAAGGAGCCAAGTCCATCTATTACTGCCACTGAAGGGACTTCTACAGTAGATAAGGATTTGGCCCCAAATGAACACAATATATACATGAGAAACAGTAGCAGCCTAAGCATAAGATTTCCAAAAACTAAGTTATTTTATTTAGTTTCACACGATTAAAGTCTAATGATCATTGAAACACCTAACTTCTAAGACCTCTTTGAAAATAAGCATAAAACCCCAAGCATATATGCATGCTAGAAATTTCCCATTGGTATAAACAGAACTATATAGGCTTATCAGAAAATGCTACTTAATTTTATTAAAAAGAACATGTAATAAATGCAGAAAAGGACGAAGGTGAGATCAATATGCTAATGTGGATTTTCAAAAGGTACTTATATCTTTGGTTTCCCTTTATATATAGACTTAAAAATCATAGAAACCTCTAAATAGAAGTACTCCCAACCTTCAAAGCTGTGTTTTGAATGCCTAGTGTTAAAAGTTTATAATGACTGGCTTCCTGATGCTCACTTGAGGCTTCTTTGAGCCCTGCTTTCTATGATAAGGTCTAACTCTGCAATATTTACTTGCTTGAGCTATCCCACTGACTTCACTGGGATTACTGGTATACAACACAGTCTCAGTCTTTGGCTGGGGTTCTCTGACTTTTTGCATGTGTGCAGAATTTTCTGCTTGTGTGGCATTGCGCTGATGTCTGTACACATGTTCAGAGGTCCACCCAGATGAAGCAAGTTGCAGGAATTACAACTGTAATCAGATGCAAAAATGCAGGTTTTTCCCCAGCCCATGCCGATGTAATTGCCACTCCTTCCATGACATGCATTATGCAAGCCAAACACGGAACACCAGCAGAATAAAAAAACAAAAAGCCTTACTAAAAGACCTTTAAACCTCTTGCCTTATTTCTTGGCTACAAGCAGCTCCCACTTCCAGTACTCTTGTACCATTTTATCAAGCCTGCTCAAAACCACCTCAGAAACAAACGGTCCTGCGATCACTCCAAGACTAAGGTGGTTCATTAAGCGCACTGAACTTCTAAGTACTTACATTTTGTTAAAAACAGCTTGAAATATCCAAAAGGAAGCAGATAAGAATGTTTGACCTAATTATCTGTCAAATCCCATATATTTCAAATGAAGGTCACGGGGACCCCGTCTTTATGAGAATGGATTAAAAATATTAAAACCTCATAATTTATGTCCAGATCATCAAGCTCAGGACATAGAAACGCTTTTCAGAACAGGCAGTTGTAGCCTATTTTGCTCAATCCTGTCCATTTCAACTTGAAAACACAGCTTCAGTGCACCAACAGCCTATTTTATGGTTAACATTTGAACTCAAAGAACTTTGCATTGCATACTATACGTTGGCAAAAAATTTGGTTTTTCTTAAGTGTCATTTAGAAAAGAATCCCTGCAAAGCAGCAATTATCCCCAGCTCCATTAAACCTTACCGTGTACGTTATGGTTTCCTCAGTTTCCTGCGAATGTACTGTAATAAGAACGAGGGGAGCCAAGAACATAGCTGTCAACATCGCGAACCTTGAAAAGAAAGAGAAAACAAACAAAGTGGGGATAATTTTAGGGCTGGAGGAGGCAGCGGCTCCTCTGGAGCGGGTCCTGCCCGGCTGCCAGCCCCTACCTGGGTGAAGAGCCCCTTCGCTCCTGCAAGAAGAGAGGCTTGGCTGCGCTTCCAGCCCGGTTGTGTTTTATCCAGCTGAGGGTGGAAAAAAAGAAGGAGGAGGAGATGGAGTTTACAAGAACATAGCGCTTAATGCCCCCCCTCCCCACCCCGGGCTGGCAGCGGCGCGGGGCAGGCGGTGTGACCGCCCCGCACCGGCACGGTTTGGGGTGGCAAAGCGATTTTTCGGTCAAAGCAAAGGCGAGGGGAAAAAGAGCCGGGGGCGAAGGCAGCGCCGGGCACCTGCTGGGCTGGCAGAGCCCGCTCACGAGAGGCAGCGCGCCCGCAGCCGCCCCGCGCTCTGCCCGCTCCTACCTGCGGGTCTGTCCGCGCGTCTGTCCGTCTCTCCGCTCCCTCTCCTTCACCCCCTCTCGTTTAGTTGGAGAGCGGCGGCGGCGCTGCCGGAGCCCCCGCACGCCCCCTAGCGGCCCCGCGGCGCCCGGCGGGGCGGGGCGCGCCCCGAGGCGGGGCAGGTGCGAAGCCCCGTGTCGGGTCTGGTAGGGAGGGAGGCGGCGTCCTGAGGGCAGGGAGGCGCTGCCGAGGGAGCCGAAGAGCCGGGAGCCACGGGCAGAGACCGACGGGGCGAGGCTCAGCAAAACCAAGGGCTGGGTCCTGCGCTTGGGATGCAGCAACCCTGCTACAGGCTTGGGAAGAGTTGGGAAAGCTGCACAGAGGAGAAGGAGCTGGGGTGTTGGTCGACAACCAGCTGAACATGAGCCAGCAGTGTGCCCAGGGGGCCAAGGAGGCCAATGGCATCTTGGCCTGTATCGGAAACGGTGTGACCAGCAGGTCCAGGGAGGTTATTCTCCCTCTGTACTCGGCACTGGTGAGACCACACCTCGAATACTGTGTTCAGTTCTGGGCCCCTCACTCCAAGGAGGATGTTGAGGTTCTGGAGCGTGTCCAGAGAAGAGCAACGAAGCTGGTGAAGGGGCTGGAGAACAAGTCGTACAAGGAGCAGTTGAGGGAGCTGGAGGTGTTTAGCCTTGAGGAGTCTGAGGGGAGACCTTATTGTTCTTTGCAACTGCCTGAAAGGAGGCTGTAGAGAGGAGGAAGTGGCCTCTTCTCCCAAGTGACAGAGGACAGGACAAGGGGGAATGGCCTCAAGCTGCGCCAGGGGAGGTTCAGACTGGATATCAGAAAAAAATTTTTCACAGAAAGGGTTATCGGGCACTGGCAGAGGCTGCCCAGGGAGGGGGTTGAGTCACCTTCCCTGGAGGTGTTTAAAAGATGGGTGGATGAGGTGCCCAGGAACATGGTTTAGTGGCAGATGGGAATGGTTGGACTCAATCCAGGAGGTCTTTTCCAACCTGGTGATTCTATGACTCTACGATTCTAAGAAGGACATTGAGGTCCTGGAGTGTGTCCAGAGAAGAGCAATGAAGCTGGTGAAGGGGCTGGAGAACAAGTGTTAAGTGGGATGTCCCTGCCCATAGCAGGGAGGCTGGAACTAGATAATCTTTAAGTCTCTTCCAACCCAAACAATTCTGTGATTCTATGATTCTATGTTATGAGGAGTGGCTGAGGGAACTGGGGTTGTTTAGCCTAGAGGGGAGAGCTTATCACTGTCTACAGCTTCCTGAAAGGACATTGTACTGAGGTGGGTGCTGGTTTCTTCTCCCAAGTGGTAGGTGATAGGACGAGAGGGAATGGCCTCAAGTTGCACCAGAGGAGATTCAGATTAGACATTAGGAAAAATTTTTCACCAAAAGGGTTCTCAGGCACTGGAACAGCTGCCCAGGGAAGTGGTTGAATCCCTATCCCTGGAGGTATTTAAAAGATGGGTAGGTGAAATTCTTAGGGGTGTGATTTAGTAGTGGACAGGTATGGTTGGGCTTGATCTCGAAAGTCTTTTCCAGCCTGGTGATTTTATGATTCTATGATTCTGAGGGAGCTGTGGCCAAAAGTGTGCTGCGGGGAACAGCTGGGAGTCCCTCCCACCATCCCTGCCCAGGGGAGCTGTCTGGGGAAGGCTGCCAAACCCTGCAAAAGCCCGGCATGGCTGTAGTTGGGTGCCCCAGTGAGGGCAGCCAGCAACGTCTCAGTTGGTGTGTCCATGAAAGCACGGGGCAGCCATCAGGTCAGGGTCTGTTGCAGGTCACACCAGGCAGGCTTTGAGGCCTGGCAGATAACGAAGTGGATTGAATATTAGGAAAAATGTCTTTACCGAAAGAGTAGTGAAGCACTGGAATGGGCTGCCCAGGGAAGTGATGGAGTCGCCATCCCTGAAGGTGTGCAAAAAACACATAGGTGTGGCACTTTGGGACATGGTTTAGTAGGCACGGTAGTGTAGGGCTGACAGTTGGACCTGATGATCTTAGAAGTCTTTTCCAGCCTTAATGATTCTGTGAGCCAGTGATGGGTAGGAGAGGGATGGTGCTGTAATTGCTAATATACCTTACATAGATCATAGTGGGGCTGTAGTAACCCTACTGTATGTAGTGTGTTATATGATATGGTTTGCCCCATGGTATCACGTAGGGCTGTATTCCCAGAACCACTGAAATGTGGTGTCTGCCTCAGTCCACGATGAATGAGATACACCATCTGCTACCTGAGCTTTTGATGAGCTCATGCACTCTGGATGCGCAGCTTGCTCCTTGGAGCATGTTTTTGAAAGCCTGGGTATAAATACATATTTTTTTCTAATTTAATATGTATTGTGACTTTGCCAGGAATAGTATGGAGTATTTATCTAGCTAGGCAAGCTATTTGAAATTTAAAATAGGAAGGCTGATGTGTTTTCCTGTCCATTCTGAATTTGGTAAATAAAAATGTCAAGGAGTCCTTCATTAGGGAGTGCCTGTTCCTTTAAACACTATGTAAGTTCAGTTGATTTTAAGGAGTTTCTTCTGTATATAAAATACCATTACTTCCCTACCCAGTGGGAAAGTTACTGGACTGAAGGGAATATGAGCATGCATTACAGAGGTTTAGAAGCTCTCTCAGCGTCATAGTTATCGTGAGGAAAACATACCAGGGAACTCTGTACAGGGGGATAAGCTGGACCTTTATTTAGGTCTCCAGCTTTGCTTCCGGGGGCACTGTGCCATACTAGGGCAGCTATACTCTATTTAAGTTGGATGCTAGATCCTTAATTTGAAAAAACACATTTGTACCTTCTTAATGTTGACCATGAAGGGCCTGGAGAACTTCAAATCTGAAAAAAAGTCATACTAGGTTGCAGAGCTCTGGCATTGCTGGCCTAGAGAATAGCTTTCCTATCTAATCCCTTAAATTCTTAACATTAAATTATGTTTTCTCTTATGTAAAATATAATTTCTTTTTTTGCATTGCCATACATTGCATATGAATTTTGTCTCTGAGACAGATTTGCTTCTTTTCTTACCCGTTTTAGAAAGCACCAAGTTGGATAGTTTCAGAATACTTCTAGTTGTAACATTATATTATTTGGTTTTTTTTTTTTTTTAATGGTAGTTATGAGGAAATAAAGGATTTTTATTCTCTCACTGCAGTTTCTGTTCTTACAGGTATGTGGGACTCCAAAAACTGTAGGACTTTCAGCCCACAAAACACATGGTAATTAAAGTATGCCACAACAGTCAAAGGGAGCAAATTGTGGCTGACTAGATTATTAAGACATTTGGCATGTACTTTCATATGCTCGTCTATTTAACAAGCTATCTTTTGACACCTACTTTCCCACTCCAAAAAATATTCCCTTAAAGCTCATATGTCATTTTTTAAATTTAAAAATAGAACTTTGAAGTGTTATATTGGCACTAAGTTATTGACTCCTGTTAGTGTAAAGTGTATTCATACTTGTTATGCGCCACCTAATATGTTTTGAAATTCTACTGTTTCATGCTTGCAGAGAGCACTACAGACAATTCTAATAATCTAATGAATGCAAAACAGTAACATCAATTACTTATCTCTACTGGCAACACCACTTAGTGTGCTTTGAAGGCATTGTCACATATGTCATGCAAAGACAACTGAATTTCACTTGTCAGATTCTGGATTAAGTAAAAACTGAAGTAAATTTTGTCTTTATCTACCACCTAGGGAAACTTTGCCTGCATCACAGAACTGCAGTTGGTTGTTTGCACTCTAGAAAAAGCGAAGCAGAGAATGGCAGAAACGTCATTTTGGAGGATGTATGAATGCCAGACAATCATAGTGCTATAGATTTGCTGAAATACCATATTCTGCCAAAGATAGTTCTCAGTACTTTAAAGGGAGGTAGTAGACTCAGTTCATGATTTTGTAGTTCAGATATTTCCCACAGAGGCAACTGGAAATTTGCCTAATGTGGGACGGCAGGATTCAGATCCTTGGAAATTTTGAGGCATGTGTGAGGTATGTAACTGAGCTGCTCAGCAGTAGAACAACTTACATATCTGAAATGTCTGAAGACATCATGTAAGAAGTAGTCAAACCATCCATTCTTTCTTGCTGGCCGTTCAACATGGCATTGCTGAGGCCAGCTCCTTGCAACTGTTGCTGACACTGCTTCCTATCAAAGCAGCCCTGTGAGATTGGCCCCTAATTATTTGCTTTTGGCTTCTTCTGAAAATGGTACACTCTATTCCGTACTGCTTTAGTGAACTCTGTGTCACATCTCAGTTTTTTACTTTCTTTAGAAACCACAGTTGTCATACATTTTTTTAACTCAAATGTGTTTATGACTTAACCGTTCACATATTTTCCTCCTGGCAGGACTTGTTGCCACCCCCCATTGTCCTCAAAAACCCAAGGATAGGTAGGTTGAAGGCAGACTGTGTGTGGTCAGAATGTCACTGCACTCCAGCTAATTCTGGCTGCTAGAATTGTCCCTGGGGGCAATAGACAGCTGGACATAATTTAGAGCAGGCTGAGATGGATACTAGAGGCTAGCCTGAAAATGAGGAAAACAAAATTGCAGTTTAATCTATTCTACTCCCAGATCTGACCTCCCTTTCCTGTTTCAAACTTAACTCACTAGAACACAAAATCAAGTACACAGCGAATTTAAGCAACTTGTATTCATCAGCTGTGGGGACTATCAGTGTCAATTTAAGATGATTTCTTTTTCTGAGCATGTCACATCAAGTAACACTGGAGTTGTCTAAACTAAGAGTTGGAATGGGGGATATGTTATTTTCATGTTGGACTCACAGGAATTTTAGAACGTAAATTATTTTGATAACATGACAGGCTGCCTTTCTGCCACACTGCCTGCAAATGTCAAAATTTTTTCCTCGTTTCAACTTGGAAATGACATAGTGTTGGTGAAGGATAAATTGTGAAGAATTAGTTGTCTGACTTTATTGCTGATTAAATATGACAAATGTTGAACTTGTGTTTGAGGTAAGATTTTAGAAGTTTATTTATCTTCAAGGGAGGTATTGTGAGCATATTGCATGTGGTACAAGGTGTTACTTTAATGTAAATCAAATTTGAAAGAAGAACTGGGTTAGCAAATTGCTCTCACTTTTCATAGAAAGCTGACATGAGAGGTAAAAATGTGCCACAGCAGTTTCTGATCACAGATGTTGAAATAAAAAAAAAAATGAGGACCACAGTGTCAGTAGCAAAGGGCAGAGAAGACATTCACTCTTTCTTCTTAAGCCTCTCATTAAAGTTAAATGTTTATTTATTGCTATTACTATTTCTGTTTGCTATTATTGTTTGCTTCTTTGTATTACAGTAGAGTACGTACATGACAGATGACACAAACACATAATTAGAGAAAACTCCTGCCCTGTCACCCTTGCAATTTGGTGAGAAAAAACCAATGATAGTTAGAAAATCTGGTAGCCTAGAATTCAGCCTTTATTTTGCTAAAATTATCTCCTATAAGAGTGTTCTTGTATGAGTTTCGTTGTACTGAGGCCTTTGGCTTAGACTAAATTTCTAAATATCTAATAATGCAATGAGGATATTAAAGTATAACGTTGTTGCCATTTTCTATTTTAACTTTTACTAAAGATCAAGCATGTGGTTTGCATGTGATTTATCAAGCATGCAATTTGATTTTCTTCTACAATTCCTAGGGATACGATCTTACATTTTGTGTGTTTCTGTAAACTCTGGTGGAAATTTGGATGGCCAGGGGATGTGGTAGATGTATTCTCATCAGAGTCCTTGGACAGTGAAAGAGAACGTCAGTTCGAGAGAGTGAGCGATTGAGAAAGATGTCTCCCCAGAGGCTGCCCGTCTTTTTCATTGGTGCAGTTGTACAGCCATAATAAATTAGAAAATTGAAGAGCTTCAGAAGTGTTGGTATTTTTCTGACACAGCTGAAAACAAACATGTAATGGGGATGTG